>NC_088377.1:70132500-70757500 GCF_037993035.2 Macaca fascicularis | reverse complement strand
TGGCATCTGCAAAGTTATATTTGGCAGCGCATTGTGGAATATAATAAATAAGAAAATATCCTCGATAAAAACTACAAAGAAACTTTCTGTGATAATGCATTGTGATGTGTGAATTCATCTCACTGAGTTACACCATTCTTTTCATTGAGCAGTTAGCTAATACTCTTTTCATGGAAACTAAAAAGTGGTACTTGGCGATTGCATTGAGGTCTATAGTGAAAAAAAGAAAACCTCAGATAAAAACTAGAAAGAAGCTTTCTGAGAAAATGCTTTGAGGTGTGTGAATTCATCTCACAGAGTTACACTGTTCTTTTTGTTTATAAGTCTGCTAAAATTGTTTTCTTGGAATCTGCAAAGGGATAATTCGGAGCTCATTGAAGCTTATGGTGAAAAAGTAAATATCCTCAGACAAAAACTAGAAGGAAACATTCTGAGAAACGGCTTTCTTATTTGTGAATTTATCACACAGTGCTACACAACTCTTCTGATGGATCAGTTTGATAGCACTGGTTTTGGGGAATCTGAGCAGGGATATTTTGGATCACAAAGAAGCCTATGGTGACAGCGGAAATATCCTCAGATAAAAACTATAAAGAAGCTTTCTGAGAAAGTTCTTTGTGATGTGTGAATTCATCTTACAGTTTTACAGTTTTCTTTTCATGGAGAAGTTTGCTAACACTGTTTTTGTAGAATCTGCAAATGGACATTTGGGAGTGCATTGATGCCTTTAGTGAATAAGGAAATATTCTCATAGAAAAACTAGAAAGAAGTTTTCTGAGAATCAGCTCTGTGATGTTTGAATTCAACACACAGAGTTTCGCTGTTGTTTTCATGGAGCAGTTTTCTAACACTGTTTTCTTGGGATCTACAATGGCATATTTCGGAGTGCATTGAAGCTTAGTGTGAAAAAGGAAATATCCTCAGACAAAAACTAGAAAGAAACTATCAGAGAAACTGCTTTGTGATGTGTGAATTCATGTCAGAGAATTACACTGTTCTTTTCATTGAGCAGTTTGCTAACACTGTTTTCTTGGAACCTGCAATGGGATATTTCAGAGCGCATTGAAGCTTATGGTGACAATGGAAATACCCTCATATTAAAACTAGAAAGAAGCTTTCTGAGAAATTGTTTTGTGTTGTGTTAATTCATCTCACAGAGTTAGATGATTGTTTTCATGGATCAGTTTTGTAGCACTGATATTGGGGAATCTAAGAAGGGATATTTTGGATCACATTGAAGCCTGTGGTGACTGAGGACATATCCTCAGAACAAAACTAGAAAGAAGCTATCTGAGAAAGTTCTTTGTGGTGTGTGAATTCATCTCACAGAGTTACACCTTTCTTTCCATGGGGAAGTTTGCTAATACACTTCTCGTGGAATCTGCAAAGAGATATTTGGGAACACATTGAGGCCTACAGTGAAAAAGGAAATATCCTCATAGGAAAACCAAACAGAAGTTTTCTGAGAAACTGCTTTGTGATATGTGAATTCATCTCACAGAGTTACACCATTCTTTTCTTTGAGCAGTGTGATAACACTTTTTCGTGGAATCTGCCTTGGAATATTTGGGAGCACATTGAAGCCTAATGTGACAAAAGAAATATCTTCATAGAAAAATCCAAAAAGGAGATTTCTGAGAAGCTGCTTTGTGATGTGAGAATTCAATTCACAGAGTTACACTCTTCCTTTCAATGAGGAGTTTGTTGAAACTGTTTTCTTGGAATATGCAATGAGATATTCTGGAGCGTATTGAAACTTGTTGTGAAAAAGGAAATATAATCAGACTAAAACTAGAAAGATATTTTCTGAGAAACTACTTTGCGATTTTTGAATTCATCTCAGTGAATTTCATGATTCTTTTCTGGATCAGTTTGATAGCACTGTTTTTGGGGAATCTGAGAAGGGATATTTTGGATATCATTGAAGTCTATGGTGACTAAGGAAATATCCTCAGATAAAAACTGGAAAAGCGCTTTCGGAGAAACAGCTTTGTGATGTGTGAACTCACCTGACAGAGTCACACCACTGTTTTCATGGAGCAGTTTGGTAGTACTGTTTTTGGAGAATCTGAGAAGGGATATTTTAAAAAGCATTTAAGCCTATGGTGACAAAGGAAGTATCCTAAGATAAAAATTGAAAGAAGCTTTCTGAGAAAGTTCTTTGTGATGTGTGAATTCATCTCACAGAGTTACAACTTTCCTTTCATGGAGAAGTTTTCTAACACTGTTTTTGTGGAATCTGCAATAGGATACTTGGGAGCACATTAAAGCCTATGGTGACTGAGGAAATATCCTCAGAGAAAAGCCAAAAAGAATCTTTCTGAGAAATTGCTTTGTGATGTGTAATTCATCTCACCGATTTACACATTTTCTTTCATGGAGCAGTTTGCTAATACTATTTTTATGGATCTGAACAGGGATATTTGCGAGTGCATTGAAGAATATGTTGAAAAAGGAAATATACTCATTCAAAAACTAGAAAGAAGGTTTCTGTGAAACTGCTTTGTGATATGTCTATTCATCTCACAGAGGTACACCATTCTCTTCATCGAAAAGTTTGCTAACACTTTTTGCGTGGAATCTGCAAAGGGATATTTGCAAGCGCATTGAGGCCTATGGTGAAAAATAAAATATCCTCAGACAAAAAATAGAAAGAAGCTTTCTGACAATCTGCCATGGGATTTGTGAATTGATCTCATAGAGTTACACAATTATTTTCATGGAGTAGTTTGGTAGCACTTTTGTTGGGGAATCTGAAGAGGGATATTTGGATCGCATTGAAGCCTATGGTGAAAACAAATTATCCTCATATAAAAACTAGAAAGAAGCTTTCTGAAAAACTGTTTTGTGATGTGTGTTTTCAACTCACAGAATTACACGAGTCTTTTCATGGATTAATTTGGTAGCACAGTTTTTGGGGAATTTGAGAAGGGATATTTTGGATTGCATTGAAGCCTATGGTGACAAGTGAAATATCTTCCGATAATAACTACAAAGGATCTTTCTGAGCAAGTACTTTTTGATGTGTGAATTCTTCTCTCAGAGTTACACCTATATTCTTATGGAGCAGTTTGCTAGGCGTTTTCAAGGAATCTGCAAAGGGATATTTTGGAGTGCATGGAGGATTATGGTGAAAAAGGAAATGTCCCCTGATAATAACCAAAAAGAAGATTTCTGTTAAACTGCTTTGTGATGTGTGAATTCAACTCACAGTGTCACATCATTCTTTTCCTTGAGCAGTTTGTGAACACTGTTTTTGTGCCATCTGCAAAGGGATAATTTGGAGTGCACTAATTCCTGTAGTGCAAAAGGAAATAACCTCAGAGAAAAAGTAGAAAGAACCTTTCTTAGAAACTGCTTTGTGATGTGTGAATTCATCTCACTGAGTTACACCATTCTTTTCATTGAGCTGTTTGATAACACTGTTTTCGTGGAATATGCAATATGGGGAGCGCATGGAGGCCTAAGGTTACAAAGGCAACATCCTCAGACAAAAAACAAAAAGAAACTTTCTGAGAAACAGCTTGGAGATGTGTGAGCTCATCTCACAAAGTTACACTATTTTTTTTTTCATTGATAAGTTTGCTAATACTGTTGTTTTGGAATCTACAAGGGGTTATTTTGGAGAACATTGAAGTTTGTGGTGACAAAGGAAATATCCTCAGACCAAAATTAGATAGAAGTTGTCTGAGAAACTGCTTTTTATTTGTGAATTCATCTCACAGAGTTACACTGTTCTTTTCATTGAGCTGTTTGATCACACTCTTTTAGTGAAATCTACAAAGGGATATTTGGGAGCACATTGAGGTCTATGATGACAAAGGAAAATCCTCAGATAAATACTAGGAGGAAGCTTTCTGAGAAACTGCTTTGTGATGTATGAATTCATGTCACAGATTTACATGATTCTTTTCTTGCAGCCATTTGCTAACACTGTTTTCGAGGAATCTGCAATAGTATACTTGGGAGCTCATTGAAGCCTACGGTGACAAAGGAAATATCCTCAGACAGAAACTGTAAAGTAGCTTTCTGAGAAACTGCTTTGTGATATGTGAATTCTTCTCACAGATTTTCACCTTTATTTTCATGGAGCAGTTTGCTCACACCATTTTCGTCGAATCTGCCAAAGTATATTCACGAGCGATTTGAGTCCTATGGTGGAAAAGGAAATATCCTCAGACAAAAGCTAGAAAGAAGCTTTCTGAGAAACTGTTTTGTGCTTTGTGAATTCATCATACAGAGTTACACGATCCTTTTCATGGACAAGTTTGGTATCACTGTTTTTGGGGAATCTGAGAAGGAATATTTTGGATCGCATTGAAGTTTATGGTGACAAAGGAAATATCCAAAGATAAAAATTTGAAAGAAGATTTCTGAGAAACTGCTTTGTGATGGGTGAATTCATCTCACAGAGTTACTTCATTCTTTTCCTACAGCTGCTTGCTACCACTGTTTTCGTGGAATGTGCAATAGGATAATTGAGAGCACATTGAATCCTATGGTGACAAAGGAAATATCCTCAGGTAAAAAATATAAAGAAACTTTCTGAGAAACCAATTTGTGATTTTGAATTCTCCTCACAGAGTTACACAATTCTTTTCATTGAACAGTTTGCTAACACTGTTGTGGTAGAATCTGCAAAGGATATTTGGGAGTGCATTGAGGCCTATGACGAAAAAGGAATTATCCTCTGATAAGAAGTAGAAAGAAGCTTTCTGAGAAACTGTTTTGTGATGTGTCAATTCATCTCAGAAGGTTTCACTGTTCTTTTAATTGAGCAGTTTGTAACACTCTTTTCTATGAATCTGCAATGGGATTTTTCATAGCACATTGAAGCTCATGGTGTCATAGGAAATATGCTCACAGGAAAAGTAGAAAGAAGCTTTCTTAGAAATTGCTTTTTAATATGTTCATTCATCTCACAGAGTTACGTGATTCTTTTCATGGATCAGTTTGGTAGCCCATTTTTTGGGGGAATCTGAGAAGGGATATTTTGGATTGCAACTAAGCCTATGTTGACAAAGAATATATCCTCACATAAAAACTAGAAAGAAGGTTTCTAAGAAAGTTCTCTGTGATGTGTGAATTCATGTCACAGAGTTACACCTTTCTTTTCATCAAGCAGATTTTTAGTACTGATTTTGGGGAACCTGAGAAGGGATATTTTGGATGGCATTGAAGTCTATGTTGACAAAGAAAACATGTCAGATAAAAATTAGACAGAAGCTTTCAGAGAAACTGCTTTGTGATGTGTGAATTCATCTCACAGAATTACACCTACCTTTCCATGGAGTCATTTGTCAACACTGTTTTCGTGGAATCTCCAAAGGGATATTTGGAGGACATTGAAGCCTATACTGAATAAAGAAATATCCTCAGGTAAAAACTAGAAAGAAGCTTTCTGAGAAACTGCTTTGTGATGTGTGAATTCATCTCACAGAGATACATGATTCTTTTCATGGATCACTTTGGCAGCACTGTTTTTGGAGAATCTGAGAAGGGATATTTGGGATCGTATAGAAGCCTATGGTGAAAAAGGAAATATCCTCAGATAAAAACTAGATAGAAGCTTTTTGAGAAAGTTCTTTGTGATGTGTGAGCTCATCTCACAGAGTTGCACCATTCTTTTCATTGAGCAGCTTGTGGGAATTCTTTTTGTGGTATCTGCAAAGGGATATTTGGGAGCACATTGAGGCCTATGGTGAAAAACGAAATACCCTCAGATAAAACTAGAAAGAAGCTTTCTGAGAAACTGCTTTGTAATGTGTGAATTCATCTCACAGATCTACTCTGTGCTTTTCATTGAGCAGTTTGCTAACACTGTTTTCTTAGAATCTGCAACGGTATATTTCAGATTGCAATGAAGCTTATGGTGACAAAGGAAATATCCTTATATATAAACTAGAAAGAAGCTCTCTGAGAAACTGCCTTGTGATGTGTGCATTTATCTCACAGAGTTACACACTTCTCTTCATTGAGCAGTTTGTTAACACTGTTTTCGTGGAATCTGCAATATGATTTTTCAGAGCACATTGAAGCTTATGGTGATAAAGGAAATATCCACAGGAGAAAAACTAGAAAGAAGCTTTCTGACACACTTCTTTGTGATTTGTGAATTCATCTCATAGCATCACAGCTTTCATTTCATTGAGTAGTTTGCTAACATTGGTTTTGTGGAATCTGCAAAGGGATATTAGGGAGCGCATTGCTGCCTATGGTACAAAACGAAGTATTCTCAGATAAAAATTTGAAAGAACTTTCTGAGAAACTGCTTTGTGTTGTGTGAATTCATCTCACAGAGATACATTGTTCTGTTCATTGAGCAGTTTGATAACTTTTTTTTGTGGAATCTGCCACACGATATTTAGGAATGCATTGAAGCCTATTATGACACAGGAAATACCCTCATATAAAAACTAGAAAGAAGCTTTCTGGGAAACTGCTTTGTGATGTGTGAATTCATCTCACAGAGCTACACTGTTCTTTTCATTGAACAGTTTTATAACACTAACTCTGTTTTCGTTGAATCTGCAATGGTGTGTTTCGGAGCACACTGAAGCTTATGGTGACAAAGAAATATCCTCAGAAAGAAGCTAGAAAGAAGCCTTTTGAGAAACTACATTGTGATGTGTGAATCCATCTCACAGAGTTACACAATACTTTTCATGCAGCAGTTTGGTCACACTGTTTTTGGGGAATCTGAGAAGGGATAATTTGGATTGCCTTAAAGTCTATGGTGACAAAGGAAATATCCTCAGTTAAAAACCAGAAAGAAGCTTTCTGAAAATCTTCTTGGTGATGTGTGAATTCATCTCACAGAGTCACAACTTTCTTTTCTAGGAGCAGTTTGCTAACACTGTTTTCGTGGAATGTACAAAGGGATATTTACAAGTGCATCGAGTCTTATGGTGAAAAAGGAATTATCCTCAGATAAAAACTAGAAAGAAGCTTTCTGAGAAACTGTTTTGTGATGTGTGAATTCACCACACAGAGTTACATCATTCTTTTCACTCAGCTGTTTGATAACACCGTTTTCGTGGAATCTGCAATAGGATATTTGGGAGGGCATTGAAGCCTATGGTGAAAAAGAAAACATCCTCAGGTAAAAAGCAAAAGGAAGCTTTCTGTGAAACTTCTTTGTGATGCTTTAATTCATCTCACAGACTTACACTGTTCTCCTCATTTAGCAGTTTGGTAACACTGTTTTCTTGGAATCTGCAATGGGATATTTTGGAGCACACAGAAGCTTATGGTGACAAAGGAAATACCCTCATATAAAAAGAAAGAAGCTTTCTGAGAAACTATTTTGTGATGAGTTAACTTATCTCAAGAGTTACACGATTCTTTTCATTTAAAAGTTTGGTTGCACTGTTTTGGGGGAATCTCAGAAGGGATATTTGGGATCGCATTGAAGCCTATAGAGACAAAGTAAATATCCTCAGATAAAAACTAGAAGGAGGCTTTCTGAGAAAGTTCTTTGAGATGTGTGAATTCACCTAATAGACTTACACCATTATTTACACTGAGCAATTTGATAACACTGTTTTCATGGTATCTGCAACAAGATATTTGGGAGCACATTGAATCCTTTGGTGACAAAAGAAATATCCTCGGATAATAAACCAAAAAGAAGCTTTCTGAGAGATTGCTTTGGGATGTGTGAATTGATATCACGGAGTTACAGTGTTCTTTTCATTGAGCAGTTTACTGACACTGTTTTCTTGGAATCTGGAATAGGATATTTAGAAGCACATTGAAACCTATGGTGACAAAGAAATATCCTTAGATAAAAATGAAAAAGATGCTTTTTGAGAAACTGCTTTGTAATGTATGAACTCATGACACAGAGTTACACTGTTCTTTTCAACGAGCAGTTTGACAACAGTGTTTTTGTGGAATATGCAATAGAAAATTGGTTAGCACTTTGAAGCCTATGGTGACAAAGGAACTATCCTCAGATAAAAGCTAGAAGGAAGTTTTCTAAGACACTACTTTGTGATGTGTGAATTCATCTCCAAGAGTGACACTGTTCTTCTCATTGAGCAGTTTGCTGAAACTCTTTTCTTAGAATCTGCAATGGGATATTTCATAGCGCATTGAAGCTTATGGTCACAAAGGAAGTAGTCTGAGATAAAAACCAGAAAGAAGCTATCTGAGACATTTATTTGAGATGTGTGAATTCAACTCACAGAGGTTCAGCTTTCTTTTCTTGGAGCAGTTTGCTAGCACTGTCTTTGTGGTATCTGCAAAGGGATATTTGAGAGTGCACTGAAGCCTATGGTGAAAAAGTAAATATCCTCAGATAGAAACCAAAAAGAAGCTTTCGGTGAGATTGTTTTGTGATGTGTCAATTGATCTCACAGAGATACACTGTTCTTTTCATTAAAAAGTTTACTAATAGTGTTTTCTTGGAATATACAAAGAGATATTTCAGAGCTAATTGAAACTTAGGGTGATAAAAGAAATACTCTCATGTAAAAACTAGAAAGAAGGTTTCTGAGGAAACGCTTTGTGATGTATGAATTCATCTCACAGAGTTACAGGATTCTTTTCATGGAGCAGTTTGGTATCACTATTTTTGGGAAATCTGAGAAGGGATATTTTGGATCACATTGAAGCCTATGGAGACAAAGGAAATATCCTCAGATAAAAACAGAAGGAAGCTTACTGAGAAAATTCTTTGTGATGCATGAATTGATCTCATAGAGTTACAGCTTTCTTTTCATGGAGGAGTTTGCTAACATAGTTTTCATGAAAACTGCAATGGATATTTGGGAGCGTGTTGAGGCCTACCTTGAAAAAGGAAGCATCCACAGATTAAAAAGTAGAAAGAACCATTTTGAGAAACTGCTTTGTGTGTGTGAATTCATCTAACAGAGTTCCACAATTCTTTTCATACAGTAGTTTGCTAACACTGTTTTCATGGAATCTGCAAAGGGATATATGGGAGTGACTTGAGGCCTATGGTGAAAAAGGAAATATCCTCAGATAAAAACTAGAAAGAAGCTTTCTGAGAAACTGCTTTGTGATGTATGAATTCATCTCATGGAGTTACAGTGTTATTTTCTTTTACCACTTTGCTAACACTCTTTTCTTGGATTCTGCAATGGGATATTTCTGAGTGCATTGAAGCTTATGGTGACAAAGGAAATATCCCCATATAAAAACTAGAAAGAAGCATACTGAGAAACTGCTTTATGATGTGTTAATTGATCTCACAGAGTTAACATGATTCTTTTCATGGAACAGTTTGGTAGCACTTTTTATGGGGTATCTGAGAACGGATAGTTTTGATCACCTTGAAGCCTGTGGTGACAAAGGAAATATGCTCAGAAAAAACCTAGATAGAAGCTTTCTGAGAAAGGTTTTAGTGATGTGTGAGTTCAACTCACAGAGTTACACCTTTGTTTTCATGGAGGAGTTTGCTAATACTGTTTTTGTGGAATCTGCAAAGGGATATTTGGGAGCACATTGAGGCCCAGGAAATATCCTCAGATTAAAAACTAGAAAGAAGCTTTCTGAGAAAAAACTTTGTGATGTGTGAATTCATTTCACAAAGTTACACCATTCTTTTCATGGAGCAGTTTGTTAGCACTGCTTTTGGGGAATCTGAGAAGGGATATTTTGTACTGCATTGAAGCCTAAGGTGAAAAAGGAAATATTCTCAGATAAAACTTAGAAAGAAACTTTCTGAGGAAGTTCTTTTTGATGTGTTAAATCATCTCACAGAGTTACACCTTTGTTTTCATGGGCTGTTGGATAACACTCTTTTAGTGGAATCTGCAATAGGATATTTGGGAGTGCATTGAAGTCTATGGTTACAAAGGAATTATGCTCAGATAAAATCCAAAAAGAAGCTTTCTGTGAAATTTCTTTGTAATGGGTGAATTCACCTCACTGAGTAACACTGTTCTTTTCATTGAGAAGTTTGCTAACACTTTTTTTCGTTTAATCTGCAATGGGGTATTCTGGAGCGCATTGAGGAATATGGTGAAAAAGGAAATATCCTCAGATAAAAACTAGAAAGAAGCTTTCAGAGAAACTTCTTTGTGATGTGTGCATTCATCTCATAGAGCTAAACGTTTCTGTTGAGGGAAAACTTTGGCATCACTGTATTTGTGGTGTCTAAGAAGGGATATCTGAGAGCGCATTGAAGCCTATGGTGGCAAAGGAAATATCCTCAGAGAACAACCAACAAGAAGCTTTCTGAGAAACCGCTTTACGATGTTGAGTTCATCTCACAGATTCACATCTTGCTTTCCAGGGAACAGTTTGCTAACACTATTTTCATGGAATCTGCAAAGGAATATTCATAAGTACATTGAGGCATATGGTGTAAAAGGAAATATCCTCAGACAAAAACTAGAAAGACGCTTCCTGACAAACTGCTTTGTGATTTGTGAATATATCTCACAGAGTTACAGGATACTTTTCATGGAGCAGTTTGGTAGCACTCTTTTTGGAGAATCAGAGTGGGATAATTTGCATCGTATTGAAGACTATGGTGACATAGGATATCCTCACATAAAATCTAAAAAGAAACTTTCTGAGAAGCTTCCTTGTGCTTTGTGGATTCATCTCACAGAATTACAAGGTTCTTTTCATTGAGAAGTTTGCTAACACTTTTTTCATGGAATCTGCAATGGGAAATTATGGAACACATTGAGACATATGGTGAAAAAGGAAATATCCTCAGATAAAAACTAGAAAGAAGATTTCTGAGAAACTCCTTTCTGATTTGTCAATTCATCTCACAGAGATACACCATTCTTTTCATGGAACAGTTTGGTAGCACTGATTTTGGGGTATTTGAGAACGGATATTTTGGATTGCTTTGAAGCCTATGGTGACAAAGGAAATATCTTCTGAAGAATACAAGAAAGAAGCTTTCTGAGAAATTTCCTTGTGATGTGTGAATTCATCTCAGAGTTCCACCTTTCTTTTCATGGAGCAATTTGCTTACACTGTTTTCGTGGTTTCTGCAAAGTGATGTATGCGAGTGCATTGAGGCCTATGGTGTGAAACGAAATATCCTCAGATAAAAACTGGAAAGAAGCTTTCTGAGAAACTAACTTCAGATGGGTGAATTCATCTTACAGAGATACACTCTTGTTTTCATTGTGCAATTTGATAACACTGTTTTCATGGAATCTGAAATAGGATATTTGGGAGCGCATTGAAGCCTATGGTGACAAAGTAAATATCCTCAGAGAAAAACCACAAAGAAGCTTTCTGAGAAACTGCTTTGTGATGTGTGAATTCATCTCACAGATTTACAGCTTTCTTTTCATGGAGGAGATTGCTAACACTGCTTTCCTGGAATCTGCAAAGGGATATTCACAAGCCCATTGAGGCCTATGGTGACAAAGGAACTATCCTCATATGAAAGCCAAAAAGAAGCTTTCTGTGAAACGGCTTTGTGATGTGTGAATTCACCTTATAGAGTTACACCGTTCTTTTCATTGAGAAGTTTGCTAAAAGTTTTTTCAATTATTCTGCAAAGGGGTATTCAAGAGCACCTTGAAGAATATGTTGAAAATGCTAATATCTTCAGATAAAACTAGAAAGAAGGTTTGTAAGAAACAGCATTGTGATATGTGAATTCATCTGACAGAGTTACACCTTTCTTTTAATGGAGCAGTTTGCTAACACTCTTTTCATGGAATCTGCAAAGAGATATTTGGGAGCACATTGAAGCCTATAGTGAATAAGGAAATATCCTCAGATAAAAAGTAGAAAAAATCTTTCTGAGAAACTGCACTGTGATGTGTGAATTCATCTCACAGAGTTTCGCCATTCTATTCATTGAGTAGGGTGTGAACACTGTTTTTGTAGAATCTGCAATAGAATATTTGGGATAAAAAGCAATAGGATAAAAAGCAAAAGGAAGCTTTCTGAGAAACTACTTTGCGATGTGTGAATTCATCTCACACAGTTACACTGTTGTTTTCCTTGAGAAGTTTGCTAAAACTGTTTTTTGGGGATCTGCAATGGATCCCAAAAATATGGAGGATATTTCAGAGTGCATTGATGCTTATGGTGACAAAGGAAATATCCTCATGTAAAAGCTAGAAAGAAGGTTTCTGAGAAACTGCTTTGTGATTTTTGAATTTCTGTCACAGAATTACACGATTCTCTTCATGGAACAGCTTCATAGCACTGCTTTTGGGGAATCAGAGAGGGATATTTGGGATCACATTGAAGCCTATGGTGCCAAATTAAATACCTGAGATAAAAACTAGAAAGAAGCTCTATGATAAACTGCTTTATGATGTGTGAATTCGTCTCACAGAGTTACACTGTTGTTTTCATTGACCAGTTTGCTAACACTATTATCTTGGAAAATGCAATGGAATAGTTCACAGTGCATTGAAGCTTATGGTGAAAAAGGAAAAATACAAGTATAAAAATTAGAAAGAAGCTTTCTGAGAAACTGATTTGTGATGTGTTAATTCATCTCACAGAGTTACACGATTCTTTTCATGGATCAGTTTGGTAGAACTGTCCTTGGGGAATGTGAGAAGGCATATTTTGGATTGCTTTGAAGGCTATCGTGTCAAAGGAAATATCCTCAGATAAAAACTAGAAAGAAGCTTTCTGAGAAAGAGAAACACCTTTCTTTTCATGGAGCCATTTGATAAAGCTGTTTACGTGGAATCTGCAAAAGGATATTTGGGAGTGCATTGAGGCCTATGTGAAAAAGGAAATATCCTCAGATAAAAACTGGAAAGAATCTTTCTGAGAAACTGCTCTGTGATGTGTGAATTCATCATACAGAGTTACCCGTATGTTTTATTGAGTACTTTGATACACTGTTTTCATGGAATCTGCAAAAGAATCTTTCAGAGTGCATTGAAGCCAATGGTGACAAAGGAAATATCCTCAGTTAAAAACTAGAAAGAAACTTTATGAGAAACTGCTTTGTGATGTTTTAAATCATCCCACAGATTTACTTGATTGTTTTCTTGGAGTAGTTTGCTAACACTGTTTTCGTGAAATCTAAAATAGGATATTTGGGAGCACGTTAAAGCCTATATTGACAAAGGAAATATCCTTGGGCAAAAACCAAAAAGAAGCTTTCTGAGAAACAGCTTTGTGTTGTGTGAATTTACCTCACAGATTTACACCTTTCTTTTCATGGAATACTTTGCTAACCCTATGTTCATGGAATCTACAAAGGGATATTCGGGAGCGCATTGAGGTCAAGGGTGAAAAAGGAAATATCTTCAGATAAAAACTAGAAAAAAGCTTTATGAGAAACTGCTTTGTGATTTGTGAATTCATCTCACAGAGTTACTTGATTCTTTTCATGGAGCTGTATTTTAGCACTGATTTGGGGAATTTGAGAAGGGATATTTTGGATTGCATTGAAGTCTATGATGACAAAGGAAACATCCTCAGATTAAAACTAGAAAGAAGCTTTCTGAGAAACTGCTTTATGATTTGTGAATTTATCTCACAGAGTTACACGATTCTTTTCATAGAGCAATTGGGCTGCCCTGTTTTTGGGGAATCCGAGAAGGGATATTTTGGATCACATTGAAGCCTACGGTGACAAAGAAATATTAAACAGATAAAAACTAGAAAGAAGCTTTCTCAGAAACTTCTTGGTGATGTGTGTATTCGTCTCACAGAGTAACACCTTTCTTTTCATGAAACAGTTTGCTAACAATGTTTGTGTGCTGTCTACAAAGTGATATTTGGGAGCGAGTTGAGACCTATGGTGAAAAAGGAAATATCGTCAGATAAAAACTAGAAAGAAGCTTTCTGAGAAAATGCTTTGTGATGTGGGAATTAATCTCACATAATTACACCACTAATTTCGTGGAGAAGTTTGCGAACACTGTTTTCTAGGAATCTGCAACAAGATATTTTGGAGTGCATTGAAGCCTATGGTGACATACAAAATATCCTCAGACAAAAACCCAAAAGAAACTTTCTCTGAAACTGCTTTGTAACATGTGAATTCATCTCCCAGAGTTACATTTTCTTTTCATGGAGCAGTTTGCTGATACCATTTTCGTGGAATCTGCAAAGGGACTTTTGGGAGCGCATTGAGGCTTATAGTGAAAAAGGAAATATCAACAGATAAAAACCAGAAAGAAGGTTTCTGAGAAACTGCTTTGTGATGTGTGAATTCATCTTATAGTGTTACACTGTACTTTTCATTGAGCAGTTTGCAAACACTGTTCTCTTGGATTCTGCAATGGGATATGTTGGAGCACTTTGAAGCTTATAGTGACAAAGGAAATATCCTCATATAAAAATTAGAAAGAAGCTTTCTGAGAAACTGCTTTGTGATGTGTCAATTCACCTCACAGTGTTACACTATTCTTTTCATGGAACAGTTTGGTAACTGTTTTTGGGGACTATGAGGAGGGATACAGTTGATCGCATTGAAGCTTTTGGTGACGAAGGAAATGTCCTCAGATGAAAACTAGAAATAAGCTTTCTGAGAAAGTTCTTTGTAATGTTTGACTTCATCTGACCATTTTACATATTTCTCTTCATAGAGCAGTTTGCTAACACTGTTTTTGTGGAATCTGCAAAGGGATATTTAGGAGCACATTGAGACCTACAGTGAAAAAAGAAATATCCTCAGATAAAAACTAGAAGAAAGCTTCCTGAGAAACTGCTTTGTGATTTGTGAATTCATCTCACAGAGTTACACCTTTTCTTTTCATGGAACTGTTTGGTAGCTCTGCTTTTGGGGAGTCTGAGAATTAATATTTTGGATGACATTGAAGCCTATATTGACAAAGGAAATATTATCACATAAAAACTAGAAAGAAGCTTTCTGAGAAACTTCTTCATGATGTGTAAATTCATCTCAAAGAGTTATAGTTTTCTTGTCATGGAGCAGTTTTCTAACACTATTTTCATGGAATCTGCAAAGGGATATTTGGGAGAGCATTGAAGCCTATAGTGACAAAGGAAATATCCTCAGAGAAAAACCAAAAAGAAGCTTTCTGTGAAACTTCTTTGTGATGTGTGAATTCATCTCATAGAGTTAAACATTTCTGCTTAGGGAGCACTTTGGCATCACTGTTTTTGTGGTGTCTGAGAAGGGATATTTGGGAGCACATTGAAACCTATGGTGGAAAAGGAAATATCCTCAGATTAAAACTGGAAAGAAGCTATCTGTGAAAACGCTATTTCATGCGTTAATTCATCACATAGAGTTACACCTTTCTTTTCATGGAGGAGTTTGCTAACACTGTTTTCGTGGAATCTACAAAGGGATATTTGGGAATGCTTTGAGGCCTACAGTGAAAAAAGAAATATCCTCTGATAAAAACTAGAAAGAAGACCTCTGAGAAACTGCTTTGTGATGTGTGAATTCATCTCACAGTGTTACACTGTTGTTTTCATACAGCAGTTTGCTAACAGTGTTTTCGTGGAATCTGCCAAGGGATATGTGGAAGCACTTTGAGGCTGACAGTGTAAAAGGGAATATCCTCAGATAAAAAATAGAAAGAACCTTTCTGAGAATCTGTTTTGTGATGTGTAAGTTCATGTTACAGAGTTACACCGTTCTTTTCATACAGAAGTCTGCTAAAACTGTTTTCGTGGAAACTGCAATAGGATGTTTGGGAGCTTATGGAAGCCTATGGTGACAAAGGAAATATCTTCAGATAAAAAACAAAAAGAAGCCTTCTGAGAAACTGCTTTGTGATGTGTGAATACATCTCCCAGGGTCACAGTGTTCTTTTCATTGAGCAGTCTGCTAACACTGTTTTCTTGGAATCTGCTAGGGGATATTTCGGAGCACATTGAAGCCTATGGTGACAAGGAAATATACTCGAATAAAAACTGGAAAGAAGCCTTCTGAGAAACTTATTTGTGATGTGTGAGTTCATCTCACATTATTTCACCTTTCTCTTCATGAAGAAGTTTGCTAACACTGTTTTCATGGAATCTGTAAAGGGATGTTTGGGAGTGCATGGAGGCCTAAGGGGACTAAAGAAATATCCTCAGATAAAAAATAGAAGGAAGCTTTCTGAGAAACTGCATTGTGATGTGTGAATGCATCTCACAGAGTTACACTGTTCTTTTCATTGAGCAGTTTTTTACACTATTTTCTTGGTATCTGCAATGGGATATTTCTTAGTGCAATGAAGCTTATGGTGACAAAGGAAATATCCTCAGATAAAAACTAGAAAGAATCTTTCTGAGAAACTTCTTTGTAATGTGTGAATTCATCTCACAGAGTTACACCTTTCTCTTCATGAAGTCGTTTGCTAACACTGTTTTCGTGGAATCTGCAAAGGGACATTTGTTAGCGCATTGAGGCCTCTGGTGAAAAAGGAAATATCCTCAGTTAAAAACTAGACAGAAGCTTTCTGAGAAACTGCTTTGTGATGTGTAAGTTCACCTCACAGAGTTACACTGTTCTTTTCATTGATCAGTTTGCTAACACTGTTTTCTTGGAATCTGCAATGGGATATTTCTTAGCGCAATGATCCTTATGGTGTCAAAGGAAATATCCTCAGATAAAAACTAGAAAGAAGCTTTCAGAGAAACTGATGTGTGACGGGTTAATTCTTCTCATAGAGTTACCCCATTCTTTTCATTGAGCAGTCTGCTAACACTGTTTCGTGCAATCTCTTTTAGGATATTTGGGAGTGTATTGAAGCTTATGGGGACAAACGAAATATCCTCAGATAAAAACCAAACAGAAACCTTCTGAGTAACTGCTTTGTGATGTGTGAATACATCTCACAGCGTCACAGTGTTCATTTTATTGAGCAATCTGCTAACACTGTTTTCTTGTAATCTGCAAAGGGATAATTCAGAGGGTATTGAAGCTTATGGTGACAAAAGAAATATCCTCAGAGACAAACAAGAAAGAAAGTTTCTGAGAAACTACTATCTGATGTGCAAATTCACCTCACAGAGTTACACTTTCCTTTCATGGAGCAATTTGTTACCTTTGTTTTGGGGGAATTTGAGAGGGATATTTTGATTGGACTGAAGCCTATGCTGACAAAGGAAATATCCTCAAATAAACACTAGAAAGGAGCCTTCTGAGAAACTTCTTTGTGATGTGTGAATTCATTTCACAGAGTTACACATTTCTCTTCATGAAGTAGTTTGCTAACACTGTTTTTGTAACGTCTGCAAAGTGATATTTGGGAACACATTCAGGCGTATGGTGAAAAAGGAAATATCCTCAGAGAAAAACTAGAAAGAAACTTTCTGAGAAACTGCATTGTGATGTGTGAATGCATCTTACAGAGTTACACTGTTCTTTTCATTGATCAGTTTGCTAACACCGTTTTCTTGGAATCTGCAATGGGATAGTTCTTAGCACAATGAAGCTTATGGTGACAGGGGAAATATCCTCAGATAAAAACAAAAAAGAAGCTTTCTGAGAAACTGTTCATGATGGGTTAATTTATCTCACAGAGTTACACCATTCTTTTCAATCAGCAGTCTGATAACACTGTTTTCGTGGAATCTGTGTTAGGATATTTGGGAGCACATTGAAGCCTATGGTGACAAGGGAAATATCCTCAGATAAAAACTGGAAAGAAGTTTTCTGGGAAAGTTCTTTGTGATCTGTGAATTCATCTCACAGGATTACACCTTTCTTTTCATGGAACAGTTTGCTAACACTGTTTTTGTGGAATCTGCAAAGGGATATTTGGGAGCGCTTTGAGGCCTATAGTGAAAAACGAAATATCCTCAGATAAAAACTACAAGGAAGCCTTCTGAGAAAACTCTTTGTGATGTGTGAATTCATCTCACAGATTTACACCGTTGTTTTCATACAGCAGTTTGCTAACACTGTCTTCGTGGAAAATGCAATAAGATGTCTGGGAGTGCATTGAACCCCATGGTGACAAAGGAGATATCCTCAGATAATAACCAGAAAGAAGCTTTCTGAGAAACTGTTTTGTGATGTGGGAATACATCTCACAGAGTTACAGAGTTCTTTTCATTGAACAGTCTGCTACAGTGTTTTCTTGATATCCGTAAAGAGATATTTCGCAGCACTCTGAAGCTTATGGTGACAATGGAAATATTCTCAGAGAAAAACAAGAAAGGAGGCTTCTGAGAATCTTCTTTCTGAAGTGTGAATTGATCTCACTGAGTTACACTAGTCTTTCATGGAGGAGTTTGCTTGCACTGTTCTGTGGAATCTCAGGAGTGATATTTTGGATAGCATAGAATTCTATGGTGAGAAATGAAATATCCTCAGATAAAACTGGAGAGAAGCCTTCTCAGAAACTGCTTTGTGGTATGTGAATTTGTCTCAGAGAGGTACACCATTACTTTCATTGAGAAGTTTTCTAACACTCTTTTTGCAGTATCTGCAATGAGATATTCGGGAACGCATTGAGGTCCATGTTTACAAAGGAAATATCCTCTGGTAAAAAGAAAAAAGAAGCTTTATGAGAAATGGCTTTGTGATCTGTGAATTCATTACACAGAGTTACACTATTCTTTCAAGCAGCAGTTTACTAGAACTGTATTGGTTCAATCTGAGAAGGGATAGTTTGGATCGCTTTGAAGCCTATGGTAACAAAGGAAATATCTTCAGTAAAAACTAGAAACAGGTTCTTGAGAAACTGCTTTGTGATGAGTGTATTCATCTCACAGAGATACAGTTTTTGTTACATTGAGCAGTTTACTAATGCTGTTTTCATGGAACCTGCCATTGTATATTCCAGGGGCATTGAGTCCTATGTTGAAAAATAAAATATCCTTAGATAAAAACTGGAGAGAAGCCTTCTGAGAAACTGCTTTGTGATGTGTGAATTTATTTCATGGAGCTACACCACTCTATTCCTTGAGAAGTTTCCTAACAATATTTTCGTGGAATCTGCAATGAGATATACAGGAACACACTGAGGACTGAAATATCCTCAGATAAAAACAAGAAAGAAGACTTCTGAGAAACTGCCTTGTGATGTGTGAATTCATCTCACAGAGTTACACTGCCCTTTCTTGGAGTCACTTGCTAGCACTGTTTTTGTGGATTCAGAGAAGGGATATTTTTGATCGCTTTGAAGCCTATGGTGACAAAGGAAATATCCTCATATAAAATCCAGGAAGAAGCTTTCTGAGAAACTGCTTTGTGATGTGTGAATTCATCTCACAGTGTTACACAACTCTTTCATGGATCCGTTTGCCAGTACTGTTTTAGTGGAATATGAGAAGGGATATTTTGGATCACTTTGAAGCCTATGGTGACAAAGGAAATATCCTCAGATAAAAACCAGAAAGAAGCTTTCTGAGAGACTGCTTTGTGATTCCTGAATTCATCTGAGATTTACATCACTCTTTCTTGGAGCCGTTGGCTAGCACTGGTTTTGTGGAATCTGACAAGTGGTATTTTGGATCGGTTGACGCCTGTGGTAACAAAGTAAATATCCTCAGATAAAACTAGAAAGAAGCTTTCTGAGAAATTGCTTTGTGTGCTGTGAATTAATCTCACAGTGTTACACCACTCTTTCATGAAGGAGTTTGCTATCACTGTTTTTGTGGAATCTCAGATGTGATATTTTGGATAGCATCGAATCCAATGGTGAAAAACGAAATATCCTCAGACATAAACTGGAGAGAAGCCTTCTCAGAAACTGCTTTGTGGTGTGTGAATTTCTCTCACAGAGTTACATCATTGATTTCATTGAGAAGTTTGCTAACACTGTTTTCGCAGTATCTGCAATGAGACACATGGGGGGGTGCATTGAGGCCTGAAATATCCTCAGATAAAGGCAAGAAAGAAGGTTCTGAGAAACTGCTTTGTGATGTGTGAATTCATCTCACAGTGTTACACAACTCTTTCTTGGAGCCGTTTGCTAGCACTGCTTTTGTGGAATCTGACAAGAGATATTTTTGATCGCTTTGAAGCCTATGGTAACAAACGAAATATCCTCAGATAAAAACCATAAAGAAGCTTTCTGAGAAACTGCATTGTGACGTGTGAATTCATCTCACAGAAATTCACCACCCTTACGTGGAGCTATTGGCTAACACTGTTTTTGTGGAATCTGAGAAGTGATATTTTTGATCACTTTGAAGCCTATGGTGACAAAGGAAATATCCCCAGATAAAAACTAGAAAGAAGCTTTCTGAGAAACAGCTTTGTGATTTGTGAATTCATTTCACAGAGTTACACCAGTCTTTCATGGAGGAATTTGCTAGCACTGTTTTTCTGGAATCACAGAAGTGATAATTTGGATAGCATAGGACCGTAGGGTGACAAATGAAATATTCTCAGATAAAAACTGGACAGAAGCCTTCTCAGAAACTACTTTTTGATGTGTGAATTCATCTCACAGAGTTACACCATTGCTTTCATTGAGAGGTTTGCTAACACTGTTTTCACAGAATCTGCAATGAGACATACGGGAGGGCATTGAGGCCTGTGTTTAAAAAGGAAATATCATTGGATAAAAAGAAAAAGAAAATTTCTGAAAAACTGTTTTGTGAAGTGAGAATTCATCACACAGAGCTACACTACTCTTTCATGGAGCAGTTTGCTAGCATTGTTTTTGTGGAAACTGAGAAGGATTATTTTGGATAGCTTTGAAGCCTATGGTAAGAAAGGAAATATCCTCAGTTAAAACTAGAAAAGCTTTTTGAGAAACTGCTTTGTGATGAGTGTATTCATCTCACAGAGATACACTTTTCATTACATTGAGCAGTTTGCTAACATTGTTTTCGTGGAATCTGTCATGGGATATTCTGAGGGCATTGAGTCCTATGGTGAAAAATTAAATATCCTTAGATAAAAATGGGAGGGAAGCTTTCTGACAAACTGCTTTGTGATGTGTGAATACATCTCACAGAGTGACACGATTCTTTTCATGGAGTAGTTTGGTAGCACTGTTTTTGGAGAATGGGAGAATGGATAATTTGGATCACATTGAAGACTACGGTGACATAGGAAATATCCTCACATAAAATCAAAAAAGAAACTTTCTGAGAAAATTCCTTGTGCTTTGTTAATTCATCTCACAGGGTAACACCATTCTTTTCATTGAGAAGTTTGCTAACACTTTTTCGTGGAATCTACGATGTGATATTATGGAGCGCATTGAGGCCTATGGTGAAAAAGGAAATATTCTCATATAAAATATACAAAGAAGCTTTCTGAGAAACTGCTTTCTGACGTGTGACTTCATCTCACAGAGTTACACCATTCTTTTCATGGAGCAGTTTGGTAGCACTGTTTTTGGGGAATTTGAGAACGAATTTTTGGATCACATTGAAGCCTATGGTGACAAAGGAAATATCGTCTGAAGAAAACAAGAAAGAAGCTTTGTGAGAAATTTCTTTGTGATGTGTGAACTCATCTCACAGAGTTCCACCTTTCTTTTTCTGGAGCAGTTTGCAAGCACTGTTTTTGGGAAATCTGCAAAGTGATGTACAGGAACGCATTACGGCCTATGGTGTGAAAGGAAGTATCTTCAGATAAAACCTGGAAAGAAGTTTTCTGAGAAACTAATTTCGAATGAGTGAAATCATCTCACAGAGATACACTCTTGTTTTCATTGAGCAGTTTGATAACACTGCTTTCGTGGAATCTGAAGTAGGATATTTTGGAGCACACTGAAGCCTATGGTAACAACGTAAATATCCTCAGAGAAAAACCAAAAAGAAACTTTCTGATAAACTGCTTTGTGATATGTGAATTCGTCTCACAGATTTACACCTCTCTTTTCATGAAGGAGTTTGCTCACACTGTTTTCCTGGAATCTGCAAAAGGATATTCACGAGCCCATTGAGGCCTATGGTGGTAAAGGAAATATCCTCAGACAAAAACTAGAAAGAAGTTTTCTGAGACACTGTTTTGTGATGTGTGAAATCATCTCTCAGAGTTACACCATTCCTTTCAATGAGAAGTTTGATAACACTGTTTTCTAGGAATCTGCAGTAGGATATTGGGGAGCGCATTGAAGCCTGTGGTGACAAAGGAACTATCATCAGATAAAACCCAAAGAGAAGCTTTCTGTGAAATGGCTTTGTGATGTGTGAATTCACCTCATAGAGTTACACTGTTGTTTTCATTGAGAAGTTTGTTAACATTTTTTTCAATTATTCTGCAATGGGATATTCTAGAGCACCTTCAGGAATATGATGAAAATGCTAATATCCTCAGATAAAACTAGAAAGAAGGTTTGTGAGAAACAGCATTGTAATATGTGAATTCATTTCACAGAGTTACACCTTTCCTTTCATGAAGCAGTTTGCTAGCACTCTTTCATGGGATCTGCAAAGGGCTATTTGGGAGTGTACTGAAACCTATAGTGAAAAAGGAAATATCCTCAGACAAAAAGAAGAAAAAAATATTTCTGGAAAACTGCCTTGTTATGTGTGAATTCATCTCACAGAGTTCCACTGTTCTTTCATTGAGCATTTGTGAATAATGTTTTCGTGGAATCTGCAATAGGATATTTGGGAGCACATTGAAACCTATGGTGACAAGGGAAATATCCTCAGATAAAAACTAGAAAGAAGCTTTCTGCGAAATTGCTTTGTGATTTGTGAATTCATCTCACAGTTACAGGTTTGTTTTCATGGAGCAGTTTGCTAGCACTGTTTTTATGGAATCTGCAATGGGATATTCGGAAGCTCCTAGCGGCCTATGGTGAAAAAGGAAATAACTTCAGATAAAAACCAGAGAGAGACATTTCCAGAAACGGTTTTGTGATGTGTGTAGTCATCTGAAAGAGTTTAACTTTTTATTTGAACGAAAACTTCGGCATCACTGTTTTTGTGGTATATGAGAGGAGATATTTGGGAGCACATTGAAGCCTATGGTTATAAAGGAAATACCTCAGATTTGAACTAGAAAAAAGCTTTCTGAGAAACTGCTTTGTGATGGGTGAATTCATCTCATAGAATTTCAATTTTGTTTTCATTGAGCAATTTGGTAACACTGAATTTGTGGAATCTGCAAAGGGATATTCGGGAGTGCATAGAGTCCAATGGCATAAAAGGAAATATCTTCAGGTAAAAACTGGAGAGAAGCATTTCAAGAAACTCCTTTGTGATGTGCGCATTCATCTCATAGAGCTAAATGTTTCCATTGAGGGAGTACTTTGGCATCACAGTTTTGGTGGTGTCTGAGAAGGGATATTTGGGAGCACATTGAAGCCTATGGTGGAAAAGGAAATATCCTCAAAAACTAGAAAGAACCTTTCTGAGAAAGTACTTTGTGATGTGTAAATTCATCTCACAGACTTACACCTTTCTTTTCATGGAGCAGTTCTCTAACACTGTTTTCGTGGAATCTGCAAGGGACTTTTGGGGCAACATTGAAGCCTGTGGTGAAAAAGGAAATACCCTCAGATAAAAACCAGAAAGAAACTTTCTATGATACTGCTTTGTGATGTGTGAATTCATCTCACAGCATTACATGTTCTTTTCATTGAGCAGTTTGCCAACACTCTTTTCTGGCAATCTGCAATGTGATATTTTGGAGCACATAGAAGCTTATGGTCACATATTAAATATCCTCATAGAAAAAGTAGAAAGATGCTTTCTGAGAAATGGCTTTGTGATGTGTTAATTCATCTTACAGAGTTACACGATTCTATTCATGGATCAGTTTAATAGCACTGTTCTGAGGAATCAGAGAAGGGATATTTTGGATTGCATTGAAGCCTACGATGACACAGGAAATATTCTCAGATAAAAACTAGAAGGAAACTTTCTGAAAATGTTTTTTGTGATGTGTGAATTCATCTCAGAGAGTTACACCATTCTTTTCATGGAGCTGATTCCTAACAATGTTTTCCTGTTATCTGCAATAGAATATTTGGGAGGGCATTGAGGCTTATAGTGAAAAAGGAAATATCTTCAGATAAAAACTAGAAAGAAACTTTCTGAGAAACTGAATTGTGATATGTGAATTCATCTCACAGAGTTACACTGTTCTTTTCATTGTGCTGTTTGATAACACTGTTTTCGAGGAATCTGCAATAGGATATTTGGGAGGGCATTGAAACCTACTATGAGAAAGGAAACATCCTCAGAGAAAAACCAAGAAGAAGCTTTCTATGAAACTTCTCTGTGATGTTTGAATTCATCTCACAGAGATACACTGTTCTTTTCATTTAGCAGTTTGGTAACACTGTTTTCCTGGACTCTGCAATGGGATATTTTAGAGTGCACAGAAGCTTATTGTGACAAAGGAAATATCCTCATATACAAAGTAGAAAGAAGCTTTCTGAGAAACTGCTTTGTGATGTGTTAATTTGTCTCAAAGAGTTACACAATTCTTTTCATTTAGCAGTTTGGTTGCACTGTTTTTGGAGAATCTGAAAAGGGATAATTGGGATCGCATTGAAGCCTATGGAGACAAAGTAAATATCCTCAGATAAAAACTAGAAAGAAGCTTTCTGAGAAAGTCCTTTGTGATGTGTGAATTAACATAACAGACTTAAACCATACTTTACATTGAGCGGTTTGATAACCCTGGTTTCATGGAATTTGCAATATGATATTTGGGAGTGCATTGAATCCTATGGTGACAAAGGAAATATCCTCAGATAATAAACCAAAACAAAGATTTCTGATAGATTGCTTTGGGATATGTGAATTGACCTCACAGAGTTACACTGTTCTTTTCAATGAGCAGTTTACTAACACTGTTTTCTTGGAATCTGCACTAGAATATTTGGGAGCTCATTGAAACGTATGGTGACAGAGAAATATCCTCAGATAAAAACCAAAAAGATGCTTTCTGAGAAACTTCTTTGTGATGTGTGAATTCACTTCACAGAGTTACACGGTTCTCTTCAACGAGCAGTTTGATAACTCTGTTTTCGTGGAATACGCAATAGGATATTTGTTAGTGCATTGAAGCCTATGGTGACAAATGAAATGTCCTCAGATAAAGACTAGAAGGAAGCTTTCTCAGAAATTGCTTTGTGATGTGTGAATTAATCTCACAGAGTGACACTCTTCCTCTCATTGAGCAGTTTGCTGAAGCTGTTTTCTTGGTATCTGCAATGGGATATTTCAGAGTGCATTGAAGCTTACGGTCACAAAGGAAATATTCTCAGATAAAAACCAGAAAGAAGCTTTCTGAGAAAGTTCTTTGTGATATATGATTTCTTCTCACAGAGTTACACCTTTCTTTTCATGGAGTACTTTGCTAGCACTGTTTTCATGGAATCTGCAAAGGGATATATAGGAGTGCATTGAGGCCTATGGTTAAAAACGGAAATATCCTCAGATAAAAACTAGAAAGAAGCATTCTGAGAAACAGCGTTGCCATGTGTTAATTCATATCACAGAGTTACACCATTTTTTTCATGGAGCAATATGGTAGCAATGTATTTGGGGAATCTGAGAAGGGATATTTTGGATCGTGTTGAAGCCTGCGGTGACAATGGAAATATCCTGAGATAAAAACGAAAAGGAAGCTATCCATTAAACTAGCTGCTTTCTGATGTGTGAATGTATTACACAGGGTTACAAGGTTCTTTTCATTGAGCAGTTTGCTCACACTGTATTCTTGGGATCTGCAATGAGTTATTTCACAGCACTTTGAAGCTTGTGGTGACAAAGGAAATATCCTCAGACAAAAACTAGAAAGAAGCTTTCTGAGAAACTGCTTTGCGACTTGTGAATTCATCTCATAGAGTTACACCTTTCTTTTCATGGAGCAGTTTTGTAGCACTGTTTTTCGGGAATCTGAGAAGGGATATTTTGAGTTGCATTCAAGCCTATGGTGACAAAGGAAATATCCTCAGATAAGTAATAGAAAGGATCTTTCTATGAAACTGCTTTGTTATGTGTTAATTCGTCTTACAGAGTTACATGATTCTTTTCTTGGAGAAGTTTGGTAACAGTGTTTTTGTAGAATCTGCAAAGGGATATTTGGGAACGCATTGAAGGCTAATATGACAAAGGAAATATCCTGAGATAAAAACCAAATAGAAGCTTTTTGATAAGCTGCTTTGTGATATGTGAATTCTTCTCACAGAGTTACACTGTTCTTTTCATTGAGCAGTTTTCTCACACTGTATTCTTCGAATCTGCAATGGGATGTATCGGAGAACATTTACACTTATGGTGACAAAGGAAATATCCTCAGACAAAAACTTTAAATAAACTCTCTGAGAAACGGCTTTGTGATTTGTGAATTCACTGCACAGAGTTACATGATTGTTTTCATCAAACAGTTTGGTAGAACTGTTTTTGGGGAATCTAAGAATTGATATTTTGAATTGCATTGAAGCTTAGGGTGACAAAGGAAATATCCTCAGATAATAACTAGAAAGAAACTTTCTTAGAAACTTCTTTGTGATGTATGAATTCTTCTCAGAGAGTTACACCTTTCTTTTCACGTAGCAGTTTGCTAACACTGTTTTCATGGAATCTTCAAAGGGATATGTGGGAGTGCTTTGAGGCCTATGGTCAAATAGGAAATATCCTCAGATAAAAACTAGAAAGAAGCTTTCTGAGAAACTGCTTTGTGATGTGTGAATTCATCTCTTTTTACACTGTTCTTTTCAATGAGCAGTTTGATAACACTGTATTCCTGGAATGTGCAATGGGATATTCAAGAGTGCATTGAATCTTATGGTGACAAATGAAATATTCTCATATAAAAACAAGAAAGAAGCTTTCTGAGAAACTGCTTTATGATGTCCTACTTCATCTCACAGAGTTACATGATTCTTTTAAGGGATCATTTTGGTAGCACTCTTTTTGTGGAATCTGAGATGGGATATTTTGGGTCACATTGAAGAATATGGTGACAAAGGAAATATCCTCAAATAAAAACTAGAAAGAAGCCTTCTGAGAAACTTCTTCATGATGCATGAATTCATCTAACAGAGGTATATTCTTTTTTTCACTGAACAGTTTGCTAACACTATTTTCTTGGAATCTGCAATGGTATAGTTCAGAGAGCATTGAAGCTCATGGTGAAAAAGGAAATATCCTCATATAAAAATTAGAAAGCTTTCTGAGAAAGTGTTTTGTGTTGTGTTAATTCATCTCACAGAGATACATGATTTTTTTCATGAATCAGTTTGGTAGAACTGTTTTTGGGGAATCTGAGAAGGGATATTTTGAAATGCATTGAAGCCTATTGTGACAAAGGAAATATCCTCAGATAAAAACTAGGAAGAAACTTTCTGAGAAAGTTCTTTGTGACGTGTGAGTTCATCTCACAGAGTTACACGTTTCTTTTCATGGAGGAGTTTGATAATGCTGTTTTCGTGCAATCTGCAAAGGGATATTTGGGGGTGCAGTGAGGCCAACAGTGAAAAGGAAAATATCCTCAGAAAAAACTGGAAGGAATCTTACTGAGAAAATGCTCTGTGATGTGTGAATTCATCACACAGATTTACACCATTCATTTAATAGAGCAGTTTGGTGACACTGTTTTCATGGAATCTGCAATAGGATATTTGGGAGTGCTTTGAAGCCTTTGGGGAGAAAGGAAATATCCTCAGATAAAAACCAAAAAGAAGCTTTCTGTGAAACTTCTTTGTGATGTGTGAGTTCATCTTACAGAGTTACAACCTTCTTTTCATGGAGAAGTTTTCTACAACTTTTTTCGTGGAATCTGCAATGGGATATTCCAGAGCACATTGTGGAATATGGTGAAAAAGGAAATATTGTCAGATAAAAACTTGGAAGAACCTATCTGAGAAACAGTTTTGTGATGTGTGAATTCATGTCACAGAGTTACACCACTCTTTTCATAGAGCAGTTTTGTAGAACTCTTTTTGGGTATTCTGAGAAGGGATATTTTGTATATCATTGAAGCCTATGGTGACAAAGGAAATATCCTCAGATAAAAACTACAAAGAACCTTTCTGAGAAACTGTTTTGTGATGTATGAATTCATTGCACACATTTTCATGATTTTTTTATTGGGACAGTTTACTAACACTGTTTTATTGGAATCTACAGTGGGATATATGGGAGTGCAGTGAAGCCTACATTGACAAAGGAAATAGACACAAACCAAAAATAAATTTCCTAAGAAAGTTCTTTGTGATATGTGAATTCACCTCACAGATTAACAGGTTTGTTTTCATGGAGCACTTTGCTAACACTATTTTTGTGGAATCTACAAAGGGATATTCAGGAGCACAAAGAGGCCTGTGGTAAAAAAGGAAATATCCTCAGATGAAAACTATAAAGAAACTTTCTGAGAAACTGCTCTGCAATTTGTGAATTCATCTCATAGAGTTACTCAAGTCTTTTCATAGAGCAGTTAGGTAGCACTGTTTTTGTGGAATATGACAAGGGATACTTTGGATCGCATTGAAGCCTATGGTGACAAAGGAAATATCCTCGGATTAAAAACTAGAAGAAACTTTCTGAGAAACTGCTTCGTGATGTCTGAATTCATCTCACAGAGTTACACCTCTATTTTCTTACAACAGTTTGCTAACACTGTTTTCGTGGAATCTGAAATGGGATACCTTGGAGTGCATTGAAGCCTGTGGTGACCAAGGAAATATCCTCCGACACAAACCAAAAAGAAGCTTTCTGACAACTTGCTTTTGTGATGGGTGAATTCATCTCACAGAGTTACACTGTTCTTTTCATTCAGCAGTTTGCTAATACTGTTTTCTTGCAATCTGCATTGGAATATTTCAGAGCACATTGAAGCTTATGGTGACAAAGGAAATATCCTCACAGAATAACAAGAAAGAAGCTATCTGAGAAATCACTTTGTGATGGGTTAATTTATCTCACAGAGTTACACAATTCTTTTTATAGAGCAGTTTTGTAGCACTGTTTCTGAGGAATCAGAGAAGGGATATTTTTTAATCGCAATGTAACCTATGATGACAAACAAATTATCTTCAGGTAAAAAATAGAAAGAAGGTATCTGAGAATCTGCTTTGGCATATGCAAATTCTCACAGAGTTACACTCTTCTTTTCATTGAGCAGTTTCAGAGTGCACTGAAGCTTATGGTTACACTCTTTTTTTCATTGAGCAATTTGCTAACACTATTTTCTTGGAATCTGCAATGGGATAGTTCAGAGCACATAGAAGCTTATGGTGAAACGAAATATCCTCGTATAAAAATTAGAAAGAAGATTTCTGAGAAACTGATTTGTGATGTGTTATTCGTCTCACAGAGTTACATGATCCTTTTCATGGATCAGTTTGGTAGAACTCTCCTCGGGGAATGTGAGAAGGGATATTTTGGATCACATTGAAGCCTATAGTGACAAAGGAAATATCCTCAGATAAAAACTAGAAAGAGGCTTTCTGAGAAAGTTCTTTGTGATGTGTGGATCCATTTCACAGAGTTACACCTTTATTTTTATGGAGCAGTTTGATAAAACTCTTTTTGTGGAATCTGCAAAGGGATATTTGGGAGTGCATTGAGGCCTATAGTGAAAAAGGAAATATCCTCAGATAAAAACTGCAAAGAATCTATCAGAAACTGCTCCACTATGTGTGAATTCATCATACAGAGTTACTCATTCATTTAATTGAGTAATTTGATGCACCATTTTCGTGGAATCTGCAATAGGATATTTTGGAGTGCATTGAAGCCAATGGTGACCAAGGAAATAACCTCAGACAAAAATCAAAAAGAAGCTTAATGTGAAACTGCTTTGTGATGTGTGAATTCATCTTACAGAATTATGCCGTACATTTCATTGAGAAGTTTGCTAACACTTTTTTTCATGTAATCTGCAATGGGATATTCGGGAGCACATGGAGGAATATTGTGAAAAAGGAAATATCCTCAGATAAAAACTTGAAAGAACCTATCTGAGAAAGAGCTATGTGATGTGTGAATTCATCTCACAGAGTCACACCCCTCTTTTCATACAGCAGTTTGGTATCACTCTTTGGGGAATCTGAGAAGGGATATTTTGAATAGCATTGAAGCCTCTGCTGACAAAGGAAATATCCTCAGGCAAAAAACAAAAAGAAGCTTTCTGAGAAACAGCTTTGTGTTGTGTGAATTCAACTCATAGATTTACACCTATCTTTTCATGGGGAATTTTGCTAACACTGTTTTCATGGAATCTACAAAGGGATATTCGGGAGTGCATTGAGGCAGAGGGTGAAAAAGGAAATATCTTCAGATAAAAACTAGAAAGAAGCTTTCTTTCTAGTTTTGCTTTGTGATTTCTTTCTAGAAATTGCTTTGTGATTTGTGAATTCATCTCACAGAGTTACTTGATTCTTTCATGAACCATTTTGTAGCACTTTTTTGGGGAATCGGAGAAGGGATATTTTGGATTACCTTGAAGCCTATGGTGACAAACGAAATTCCCTCAGATAAAAACTAGAAAGAAGCTTTCTGAGAAACTGCTTTATGATTTGTGAATTTATCTCACAGTGTTACATGATTTTTTTCATGGAGCAGTTTGGATACACTGTTTTTATGGAATCTGAGAGGGGATAATTTGGATCACCTTGAAGCCTATGGTGACAAAGAAATATAAACAGATAAAAACTAGAAAGAAGCTTACCCAGAAACTTATTTGTGATGTGTGTATTCATCTCACAGAGTAACACCTTCCTTTTCATGGAACAGTTTGCTAAATATATTTGCATGCTATCTACAAAGTGATATTTGGTAGCGAGTTGAGACCTATGGTGAAAATGGAAATATCCTCAGATAAAAACTAGAAAGAAGCTTTCTGAAAAAAATGCTTTGTGATGTGTAAATTCATCTCACAGAATTACACCACTACTTTCATGGAGCAGTTTGCTGATACTGTTTACTTGGATTATGCAATAAGATATTGCAGAGTGCTTTGAAGCCTATGGTGACATACGAAATATCCTCCCACAAAAACCCAAAAGAAACTATCTGTGAAACTGCTTTGCAACGTGTGAATTCATCTCCCAGAGTTACATCTTTGTTTTCATGGAGCAGTTTGCTGACACTGTTTTCGTGGAATCTGCAAAGGGATATTTGGGAACGCATTGAGGTTTATAGTGAAAAAGGAAATATCAACAGATAAAAACCAGAAAGAAGGTTTCTGAGAAACTGCTTTGTGATGTGTAAATTCTTCTTACAGTGTTACACTGTTCTTTTCATTGAGCAGTTTGTTTCCTTGCAATCTGCAATGGGATATTTTGGAGCATTTTGAAGCTTACAGTGACAAAGGAAATATCCTCATATAAAAATTAGAAAGCAGCTTTCTGAGAACCTGCTTTGTGATGTGTTAATTCACCTCACAGTGTTACACGATTTTTTTCATGGAACAGTTTGGTAACACTGTGTTTGTGGTATCTGAGGAGGGATGCATTTGATCGCATTAAAGCCTATGGTGACAGAGGAAATATCCTTAGATAAAACCTAGAAAGAAGCTTTCTGAAAGACTTCATTGTAATGTTTGTATTCATTGGACAGTTTTACACCTTTGTCTTCATAGAGCAGTTTGCTAACACTGTTTTCATGGAATCTGCGAATGGATATTTGGGAGCACATTGAGGCTTACAGTGAAAAAGGAAATATCGTCAGATAGAAACTGGAAAGAAGCTTCTTGAGAAACTGCTTTCTGATTTGTGAATTCACCTCACAGAGTTACACCTTTCTTTTCATGGATCAGTTTTGTAACACTGCTTTTGTGGAATCTGAGAAGGGATATTTGGATGACACTGAAGCCTCTATTGACAAAGGAAATATTATCACATAAAAACTAGAAAGATGCATTCTGAGAAACTTCGTCACGATGTGTAAATTTACCTCACAAAGTTACACTTCCTTTTCATGGAGCAGTGTGCTAACACTGTTTTGGTGGAATCTGCAAAGGGATATTTGGGAGTGCATTGAAGCCTATGATTACAATAAAATATCCTCAGATAAAAACTAGATAGAAGATTTCTGAGAAACTGCTTTGTGATGTGTGAATTCATGTCACAGATTTACACCTTACTTTTCATGGAGCAGTGTGCTAACACTGTTTTTGTCTAATCTGCAATGGTATATTAGACAGCACAATTAGACTTACGGTGAATAAGTAAATATCCTCAAATAAAAAAATAGAAGGAAACTTTCTGAGAAACTGCTTTGAGATTTGTGAATTCGTCTCAAAGAGTTACACAATTCCTTTCATGGAACAGTTTACTAGAACTGTTTTTGGGGAATCTGAGAATGGATAATTTGGATCATATTGAAGCCTATTTTGAAAAATTAAATATCCTCAGATAAAAACTAGAAAGAAGGTTTCTGAGATACTGCTTTGTGATGTGTGTATTAATCTCACAGAATTGCATGATTCTTTTCTTGGAGTAGTTTGCTGAAGCTGTTTTCATGGAATCTGCAATAGGATATTTTGGAGTGCACTGAAGAATATGGTGACAAAGGAAATATCCTCAGACAGAAACCAAAAAGAAGCTTTCTGAGAAATTGTTTTGTAATGTGTAAATTTATCTCACAGATTTACACCTTGGTTTTCATGGAGCAGTTTCCCAACACTATTTTCGTGATATCTGCAAAGAAATATTCACAAGTGCAGTGAGGCCTGTGGTGAAACGGAAATATCCTCTTACAAGACTAGAAAGAAGCTTTCTGAGAAATTGCTTTGTGATGCATGAATTCATCTCACAGAGTTACAAGGTCCTTTTCATTGAGGAGTTTGCTAATACAGTTTTCTTGGAAACTGCAATGATATATTATGGGGCGTATTGGAGCTTATGATGACAAAGGAAATATCCTTATATAAAAACTAGAAAATTCTTTGTGAGAAAATGCGTTGTGGTGGGTTAATTAATCTCACAGAGTTACAGAATTCTATTCATGGATCAATTTGGTAGCACTGTATTTGGGTAATCTGAGAAGGGATATTCTCGATCACTTCAAAGCCTATGGTAACAAAGGAAACATCCTCAGATCAAAACTAGAAAGAAACTTTCTCAGAAACTACTTCATGATATGTGAATTCATCTCACAGAGTAACACGTTTCTTTTCATGGATCAGATTGCTAACACTGCTTTCATGGAGTCTGTGAAGGGATATTTGGAGCACATTGGGTCCCAGAGTAAAAAGGAAATGTCCTCACATAAATATTAGAAAGAATCTTTCTGAGAAACTGCTTTGTGATGTGTGAATTCATCTCAGAGAGTAACAATGTTGTTTTCATTGAGCAGATTGCTAACACTCTTTTCTTGCAATCTGCATTAGGATATTTTGGAGTGCATTGAAGCTTATGGTGACAAAGGAAATACACTCTCATAAAAACTAGAAAGAAGCTTTCTGAGAAACTGGTTTGCGATTTGTGACTTCATCTCACAGAGTTACACCATTCTTTTCACTGAGCAGTTTGAAAACACTGTATTTGTGGAGTCTGCAGTAGAATACTTGGGAGAGCATTAGAGCCTATGGTGACAAAGGAAGTATCCTCAGACAAAAACTAGAAAGAAGCTTTCTGAGAAACTGCTTTGTGATGTGTGCATTCATCTCACAGATTTACACTCATCTCTTCAACGAGAATGTTGCCAACACTGTTTTCTCCAAACTGCTATGTGATATTTCGGAGCACATTGAGCTTATGTTGAAAAAGGAAACATCCTCAGACAAAGACTAGATAGAAACTTCCTGAGAAACTGTTTTGTGATTTGTGAATTCATCTCACAGGGTTACACTATACTTTTCATGGAGCAGATTGATAGTGCTGTTTTTGTGTAATCTGAGAAGGGATGTTTTGGATTGTGTGGAATCCTACGATGATATAGGAAACATCTTCAGACAAAAACTAGAAAGAAGCTTTCTGAGAAACTTCCTTGTGAAGTGTGAATTCATCTCACAGAATTACACAATTCTTTTCATGGAGCAGTTTGGTAGCACTGTTTATGGGGAATCTGAGAAGGGATACTTTGGATGGCATTGAAGACTATGGTGACAAAGGAAATATCCTCAGATAAAAATTACAAAAAATCTTTATGAGAAACTGCTTTGTGATGTGTGAATTCATATCAAAGGGTTACACCATTGTTTTCATTACACTGCTTGATAACACTGTTTTCTGGGAATCTGCAAAGGGATATTTCATAGTGCATTGAAGCTTAGGGTGACAAAGCAAATATCCTCATATAAAAATTAGAAAGAAGCTTTCTGAAAAACTCCTTGGGGTTTGTGAATTCTTCTCACAGAGTTGCACGATTATTTTCATGGATCAGTTTGGTAGCACTTTTCTGGGGTATCTGAGAAGGGATATTTTGGATCGCACAGGAGCTTATATTAACAAAGGATATATCCTCAGATACAAACTAGAAAGAAGCTATCTGAGAAACTTCTTTGTGATGTGTGAATTCACCTCACAAAGTTACACCTTTCTTTTCTTGGGACAGTTGAATAACACTGCTTTCATAGTATCTGCAAGGGATATTGGGAGCAGATTGAAGCTTACTGTGAAAAAGGAAATATCCTCAGATAAAAACTAGAAGGAAGCATTCTGAGAAACTGCATTGTGATGTGTGAATTCATCTCACAGAGTTACACTGTTCTTTTCATTGAACAGTTTGGTAACACTGTTTTCTTGGAATATGAAATAGGATATTTTGGAGCATGTCAAAGTGTATGGTGACAATGGAAATACCCTCATATAAAAACTAGAAAGAAACTTTCTGAGTAACTGCTTTGTGATGTGTGAATTCATTTACACAATTAGTTACACAATTGTAAGAAGAGTTACACAATTCTCTTCATTGCACAGTTTCTGAACCCTGTTTTTGTGGAATATGCAATGGAATATTTCGGAGCACATTGAAGCTTATGGTGAAAAAGGAAGCAACCTCAGACAAAAACTAGAAAGAAGTTTTCTGAGAAACTGCTTTGTGATTTGTGAATTCATCTCACAGAGTTACACGAATCTCTTCATGGAGCAGTTTGGTAGCACTGTTTTTGGGGAATCTGAGAAGGGATATTTTGGATCACCTTGAAGTTTATGGTGACAAAGGAATTATCCTGAGACAAAAACTAGAAAGAATTTTTCTGAGAAAGTTCTTTGTGACATGTGATTTCAACTCACAGATTTACAACTTTCTTTTCATGGAGCAGTTTGCTAACACTGTTTTTGTGGAATCTGCAAAGGGATATTTGGGAGCACATTGTGGCCTACAGTGAAAAAGAAAGTATTCTCAGATAAAAACTAGAAGGAAGCTTTCTGAGAAACTGCTTTGTGATGGGTGAATTCATCTCAAAGAGTTACACCATTCTTTTCATTGAGCAGTTTGCTATCACTGTTTTTGTGGAATCTGCAAAGGGATATATGGGAGTGCATGAGGATTATGGTGAAAAACTAAATATCCTCATAAACACTAGAAAGAAGTTTTCAGAGAAAATGATTTGTGATGTGTAAATTCATCTCACAGTGTTACACTGTTCTTTTTATTGAGCAGTTAGCTAAAACTCTTTTCTTGGAATCTTCAATGCAATATTTTGGAGCACATCGAGGCTTATGATGCCAAAGGAAATATCCTCAGAAAAAAACTATAAAGAAGCTTTCTGAGAAACTTCTTTGAGATTTGTGAATTCATCTCACAGAGTTACACGATTCTTTTCATGGAGCAGTTTGGTAGCACTGTTTTTCAGGAATCTGAGAAAGGATGTTTCAGATTGCATTGAAGTCTATGGTGACAAAGGAAATATCCTCACATACAAGCTAGAAAGAAGCTTTCTGAGAAAGTTCTTTGTGTTGTGTGAATTCATCTCACAGAGTTATACCTTACTTTTCATTGAACAGTTTGGTTACACTGTTTTTGGGAAATCTGAAAAGGGACTTTCGGGAGCTTATAGAGGCCTATGGTGAAAAAGGAAATATCTTCAGTTAAAAATTTAAGAGAATGTTTTTGAGAAGCTGTTTTGTGATGTGTGTATTCACCTTATAGAGGTAAATAATTATTTTTTTGATTGAGCAGTTTGCCATCACTGTTTTTGTGATGTCTGAGAAGGGATATTTTGGAGCGCATTGAGTCTAATGGTAGAAAAGCAAACATGCTCATGTAAAATCTATAAATTAGCGCTCTGAGAAATTTCTTTGTGATAGTTGAATTCGTTTCCCAGAGATAAACCATTCTCTTCATTGAGCAGTTTGTTAACCCTGTTTTTGTGGAATTTACAGAGGGATACTCGGAGTGCAGAAAAGCCTAGGGTGTAAAAGGAAATACTCTCAGATAAAAACTAGAAAGAAGCTTACTGAGAGACTGTTTTGTGATGGGTGAATTGATTTCACAGAGTTCAATCATTCTTTTCATTGAATAGTTTGGTAACACTGTTTTTGTGAGATATGCAATGGGATATTCCAGAGCGGATAGAGGCCAAGGTTGTAAAAGGAAATATCTTCAGGTAAAAACAGGAGTGAAAGTTTCCTCTAACTCCTTTGTGATGTGGGCATTCATCTCATGGAGGTAAAGCTTTCTTTTGAGAGAGAAGTTTGGTGTCTCTGTTTTTGTGGTGTATGAGAAGGGATATTTGGGAACATATAGAATCCAGTGGTGGAAAAGGAAATATCCTCAGATAAAAACTAGAAGGAAGCTTTCGAAGAAGTATCTTTGTGTTGGGTGAATTCATCACACAGAGTTACACAATTCTTTTCATGGATCAGTCTGTTAGCATTGTTTTTGGGGAATCTGAGAAAGGATTTTTTTGGATCGCATAGAAGCCTATGGTGACATAGGATATATCGTCAGACAAAAGCTAGAAAGAAAGTTTCTGAGAAAGTCCTTGTGATGTGTGAATTCATCTAACAAAATTACACCTTTCTTTTCATGGAGCAGTTTGCTAACTCTTTTCCTGGAATCTGCACAGGGATATTTGGGAGTGAATTGAGGCATATGGTGAAAAAGTAAATATCCTCAGATAAGAACTGGAAAGAAGGTTTCTGAGAAACTTCTTTGTGATGTGAGAGTTCATCTCAGGGAGTTACACCTTACTTCTTTTCTTGGAGCACTTTGCTAAAACTGTTTTCATGGAATCTGCAAAGGGATATTTGGGAGTGCTTTGAGGCCTATAGTAAAAAAAACAAATACCCTCAGAGGCAAAATAGAAAGAAACTTTCTGAGAAACTGCTTTGTGATGTATGAATTCAAGTCACACAGTTACACTGTTGTTTTCATTGAGCTGTTTGACACCACTGTTTTCTTGGAATCTACAATGGGATAAATTGGAGCACTTTGAAGCTTATTGTAAGAAGAGAAATATCCTCAGAAAAGGCTAGAAAAATGCTTTCAGAGAAACTGCCTTATAATTTGTGAATTCATCTCACAGGGTTACACGATATTTTTCGTGGAGCAGTTTGGTGGCACTGCTTTTGGGGAATCTGAGAAGGGATATTTTGGATCACATTGAAGCCTATGGTGACAAAGGAAATATCCTGAGAGTAGAAAGAACTTTCTGAGAAAATTCTTTGTGATGTGTCAATTCATCACACAGAGTTACATCTGTCGTTTTATGGAGCAGTTTCCTAAAACTGTTTTCCTGGAATCTGCAAAGGGATATTTGAGTGTGCATTGACGCTTATGGTGAAAAAGAAAATATCCTCAGATAAAAACTAGAAATAAGCTTTCTGAGAAACTGCTTTGTGACGTGTGAATTCGTCTAATATAGTTCAACTTTCCTTTTCATTCAGCAGTTTGCCTACACTGTTTTCCTGGAATCTGCAAAGGGATATTTGGGAGCACATTGGGTCCTATCTTAAAAAAAAAAAAAACAAATATACTCATTTAAAAACTAGAAAGGTGCTTTCTGAGAATCTGCTTTATGATGTATGAATTCATCTCACAGAGTTACACCATTCTTTTCATTGAACAGCTTGATAAAACTGTTTTTGTGGAATCTGCAATAGGATATTTCGGAGCACATTGAAGGCTAGGGTGACAAAAGAAATATATTCAAAGAAAAAGCAAAAGGAAGCTTTCTCTGAAACTATTCTGTGATGTGTGAATTCATCTCACAGGGTTATCCTGTTCCTTTCATTGAAGAGTCTGCGAACACTGTTTTCTTGGAATTTGGAATGCAATATTTTGGAGTGCATTGAAGCTAATGGTGACAAAGGAAATATCCTCAGAGAAAAACTAGAAAGAAGCTTTTTGAGAAACTGCTTTGTGATTTGTGAATTCATCTGACAGAGCTACACGATTCTTTTCATGGAGCAGTTTGGTAACACTGTTTTTGGGGAATCTGAGAAGGAATATTTTGGAATGCATTGAACCCTTTTGTGACAAAGGAAATATCCTCAGACAAAAATTATAAAGAAGCCCTCTGAGAAACTGCTTTGTGATATGTGAATTCATCTCACAGAGTTACAATGTTCTTTTCATTGTGTAGTTTGCTAACTCTGTTTTCTTTGAATCTGCAATGGGATATTTCAGAGTGCATTGAAGCTTGTGGTGACAAAGGAAATATCATCATATAAAAACTAGAAAGAAGCTTTCTGAGAAACCACTTTGTGATGTGTTAATTCATCTCCCAGAGTTATATGAATCTTTTCATGGATCAGTTTGGTAGCACTGTTTTTGGGCAATCTGAGAAGGGACATTTTGGATCGCATTGAAGCCTATGGTGACTAAGGAAGTATCTTCAGATAAAAACCAGAAAGAAGCTCTTTGAGATAGTTCTTGTGATGTGTGAAATTATCTCAAAGAGTTACACCTTTATTTTTATGGGGAAGGTTGCTAACAGAGTTTTCATGGAATCTGCAAAGGGATATTTGGGAGCACATTGAGGCCTATAGTGAAAAAGGAAATATCCTCATTAAAAACTCAAAAGAAGCTCTCTGAGAATCTGCTTTATGATTTGTGAATTCAACTCACAAATTTACACTGTTCTTTTCATTGAACAGTTTGGTAAATATGTTTTCTTGGAATCTGCAATGACATATTTCAGAGTGCATTGAAGCTTATGGTGACAAAGAAAATATCCTCATACAAAAACAAGAAAGATGCTTTTTGAGAAACCACTTTGTGATGTGCTAATTCTTTTCACAGAGGTACATGATTCTTTTCATGTCTCAGTTTGGTAGCAGTGTTTTTGGGGAATCTGAAAAGGGATAGTTTGGATCACATTGAAGCCCTTGATGATAACGGAAATATAATCATATAAAAAGTGCAAACAAGGTTTCTGAGAAACTGCTTTGTGATGTGTTAATTCATTTCACTGAGATAAAACTTTCTTTTCATGGAGCAGTTTGCTAACACTGTTTTCCTGGAATTTACACAGGGATATATGGGAGCGCAATGTTGCCTATCATGAAAAAGGAAATATCCACAGATAAATACTCGAAAGAAGCATTCTGAGAACCTACTTTCTGATGTGTGAATTCATCTCACAGTGGTACACCGTTCTTTTCATTGCTCAGTTTGGTGACACTGTTTTCGTGGAATCTGCAATAGGATATTTGGGAGCACATTGAAGTCTAGGGTGACAAAGGATATGTCCTCACAGAAAAAGCAAAAAGAAGCTTTCTGAGGAAGTGCTTTGTGATGTGTGAATTCATCTCACAGAGTTACATGATTCTTTTCATGTAACAGTTGGTGGCATTGTTTTTGGACAACCTGAGAATGTATATTTGGAATCGCATTGAAGCCTGTGGTGACAAAGCAAATATCCTCAGATAAAAACTGGAAAGAATCTTTCTGAGAAAGTTGCTTGTGATGTGTGAATTTATCTCACATTGTTACACTGTACTTTTCACTGAGCAGTTTGCTAACATTGTTTTAATAGAATCTGCAAAGGGATATTTGGGTGTCCATTGAGGCCTACAGTGAAAAAGGAAATATCCTCAGATAAAAACTAGAAATAATCTTTCTGAGAAACTGCTTTGTGATGCCTGAATTCACCTCACAGAGTTACACTGTTATTTTCATTGAGCAGTTTGCCAACAATGTTTTCTTGAATCTGCAATGGGATATTTCAAAGCGCATATAAGCTTATGGTGATAAAGGAAATATCCTCATATAAAAACTAGAAAGAAGATTTCTGAGAAACCACTTTGTGATGCATTAAATCATCTCACAGAATTACACGATTCTTTTCATGGATTAGTTTGGTAGCCCTGTTTTGGGGGAATCTGAGAAGGAATATTTTGGATCACATTGAAGCCTATGATGACAAACAATGTATCCTCAGATAAGACCTAGAGAGAAGGTTTCTGAGAAAGTACTTTCTGATGTCTGAATTCATCACACAGAGATACACCTTTTTTTTCATGGAACGGTTTGGTAATACTGTTTTTGTGGATTCTGCAAAAGGATATTTGGGAGCGCTCTGAGACCTATAGTGAAAAAACAAATATTCTCGTATAAAAACTCAGAAGACGCTTTCTGAGTAACTGCTCTGTGATGTGAGAATTTATCTCACAGAGTTACACGTTCTTTTTATTGCGCAGTTTGAAAACACTGTTTTCATGGAATCTGAAATAGGATATTTGGGAGTGCACTGAAGCCTATGGTGACAAAGGAAATTTCCTCATATAAAAACCAAAAAGAAGGTTTCTGCGAAACTGCATTGTGATGTGTGAGTTCATCTCACAGAGTTACACTGTCTTTTTCTTTGAGCAGTTTGCTAACACTGTTTTCTTGGAATCTGCAGTGGGATAATCTGGAGTGCATTGTAGCTTATGGTTACAAAGGAAATTTACTCAGACTAAAACTAGAAGGAAACTTTGTGAGAAACTGTTTTGAGATTTGTGAATTCATCTCATAGAGTTACACAATTCTTTTCATGGAGCAGTTTGATAGAACTCTTTGGGGAATCTGAGAAGGGATATTTTGGATCCGTTTGAAGCCTATGGTGACAAAGGAAATATCCTCAGTTAAAAACTAGAGAGAAACCTTCTGTTAAAGCTCTTTGTGATATGGGAATTCATCTCACAGAGATACACCTTTCCTTTCATGCAGCGGTTAGCTAACACTGTTTTCATGGAATCTGGAAAGGGATATTTGGGAGTGCAATGAGGCCTATAGTGAAAAAAAAAATATCCTCAATTAAAAATTAGAAAGAAGCGCTCTGAGAAACTGCTTTGTGATGTGTGAGTTCATCTCACAGAGTTACACTGTACTTTCTTTGAGCAGTTTGCTAAAACCGTTTTCGTGGAATCTTCAAAGGGTTATTTGGAAACGTATTGAGGCCTATATTGGAAAAAACACATATCCACAGATAAAAATTAGGCAGAAGTTTTCTGAGAAACTGCTTTGTGATGTGTGAATTCATCTCACAGAGTTACAGTGTTCTTTTCATTGAGCAGTTTGATAACACTGTTTTCGCAGAATCTGCAATAGGATATTTGGAAGCACATTGAAGTCTATGGTGACAAATTAAATATCCAAAGATTAAAACCAAAAATAAGGTTTCTGAGATCCTGTTTTCTGATGTGTGAATTTATCTCACAGTGTTACACTGTTCTTTTCATTGAGGAATCTGCAATGGGATATTTTGGAGCGCTTTGAAGCTTACAGTGACAAAGGAAATATCCACTGCCAAAAACTAGAAAGAAGCATTCTGAGAAACTGTTTTGTGGTTTGTGAATTCATCTCACAGAGTTACACGATTCTCTTCATGGAGCAGCTTGGTAGCACTGTTTTTGGGAATCTGAGAAGGGATATTTTGGATCGCATTGAAATGTATGGTGACAAAGGAAATAACCTCAGATAAAAACTGGAAAGAAGCTTTCTGACAAACTGCGTTGTGATGTGTGAATTCACCTCACAGAGTTACACCTTTCTTTTCATGGAGAAGTGTGCTAACAGTGTTCTCATGGAATCTGCAAATGCTAGTTTTGTTGTGCTTTGCAGACTGTGGTGATAAAGGTAATATACTCAGATAAAAACTAGAAAGAAGCTTTCTGAAAAACTGCTTTGTGATTTGTGAATTCATCTCACATAGTTACACTGTACTTTTCATTGAGCAGTTTGCCAACACTGTTTTCTTGAAATCTGCAATGGTATATTTTGGAACACTTTTAAGCTTTTGGTGACAAAGGAAATATTCTCATAAAAAAACAAGAAAGAAGCTTTCTGAGAAAATACTTTGTGATGTGCTAATTCACCTAACAGAGATACATGATTCTTTTCATGGATCATTTTGGTAGCAATGTTTCCTGAGTAATCTGAGAAGGGATAGTTTGTATCGCATGAAGCCTATGGTGACAAATGAAATATAGTCATATAAAAGCTGGAAACAAGCTTTCTGAGAAACCACTTTGTGATGTGTTAATTGATCTCACTGAGTTACACCTTTGTTTTCATTAAGCAAATTGCTAACACTGTTTTTTTTTTTTTTTTTTGGAAATCTGCAAAGGGATATGTGGGAGTGCATTGAGATCTACAGTGAAAAAGGAAATATCCTGAGATAAAACTAGAAAGAAGTGTTCTGAGAAACTGCTTTGTGATATGTGATTTCATCTCACAGAGATACAACGTTCTTTTTGTTGAGCAGTTTGATAACACCATTTTTGTGGAATCTAAAATAGGATATTTGGGAGCACATTGAAGCCTATGGTGACAAAGGAAATATCCTCACATAAAAACAATAAAGAAGCATTCTGAGAAACTTCTTTGTGTTGTGCGAATCCATTTCACAGAGATACACTGTTCTTTTCATTGAGCAGCTTGGTAGCACTGTTTTTGGGGATTCTGAGAGGGGATATTTTGGATCACATTGAATTCTTTTTTGACAAGCAAAATATCCTCAGATTAAAACTAGAAAGAAGCTTTCTGAGAAAGCTCCTCGTGATTTTTGAATTTATCTCACAGTGTTATACCTTTCTTTTCATGGAGAAGATTGCTAACACTGTTTCCGTGGAATCTACAAAGGGATATTTGGGAGCGCATTGAGGCCTCTGGTGAAAAAGGAAATATCCCCAGATAAGAATAAGAAAGAAGCTTTTGGAAAAAGTTCTTTGGGTGTGTTAATTCATCTCACAGAGCTACACGATTCTTTTCATGGATCAGTTTTTAGCACTGTTTTTGGGGAATCTGAGAATGGGTATTTTGGATCGCATTGAAGCCAATGGTGACTAAGGAAATATCCTCAGATAAATACTATAAATAAATTTTCTGAGAAAGTTCTTTGTGGTTTTTGAATTCATCTCATAGAGTTACACCTTTCTTTTCATGGAGTTGTTTGCTAACATTCTTTTCGTGGAATCTGCAAAGGGATATTTGGGAGTGCATTGTGGCCTATGGTGAAAAAGAAAGTATTCTCAGATAAAAACTAGAAGGAAGCTTTCTGAGAAACTGCTTTGTGATGTGTGAATTCATCTCAAAGAGTTACACCGTTCTTTTCATTGAGCAGTTTGCTAACACTGTTTTCGTGGAATCTGCCAACTGATATTTGGGAGTGCATTGAGGACCATAGTGAAAAAGGAAATATCCTCTTAGAAAAGCTAGAAAGAAGCTTTCTGAGAAACTGTTTTGTGATGTCTTAATTCATCTCACAGAGTAACATGATACTTTTCATAGGGCAGTATGCTAAAGCTGTTTTCTTGGTATCCACAATGGCATAATTTGGAGTGCATTGAAGCTTATTGTGAGAAATGAAATATCCTCAGACAAAAGTAGAAAAAAACCTTTCTGAGAAAGTGCTTTGTGATGTGTGAACTCATGTCAGAGAGTTACACTGTTCTTTTCATTGAGCAGTTTGCTAACAGTGATTTCTTGGAATCTGTAATGGAATTTTTTAGAGTGCTTTGAAGCTTATGGTATCAAAGGAAATACCCTCACATGAAAACTAGAAAGAAGCTTTCTGAGAAACCACTTTGTGATACATTAATTCATCTCACAGAGTTACATGATTCTTTTCATGGATCATTTTGGTATCACTGTTTTGGGGGCATCTGAGAAAGTATATTTGGGATCGCATTGAATCCTATGGTGACAAAGGACACATCCTCAGATAAAAAGTAGAAAGAAGCAATCTGAGAAAATTCTTTAAGATGAGTGAATTCATCTCACAGAGTACATCTTTCCTTTCATGGGACAGCGTGCTAATACAGTTTTCATGGAATCTGCAAAGGGATATAAGGGAGGTAATGGAGGTGCATAGTGGAAGAGGAAATATCCTCATAGAAAAACCAAAAAGAAGCTTTCTGATAAACTGCTTTGTGATGTTTGAATTAATCTAACAGAGTTACACCATTCTTTTCATTGAGCAGTTTGACAGCACTGTTTTCATGTAAACTGCAATGAGAAATTTGGGAGCACATTGAAGCCTATGGTGACAAAGGAAATATCCTCAGATAAAAACTACAATGAAGCTTTCTCAGAAAGTTCTTTTTGATGACTGAATTCATCTCACAGAGTTACACCTTTCTTTTCATGAAACAGTCTGGTAACACTGTTTTCATGGAATCTGCAAAGGGATATTTTGGATCGCATTGAAGCCTACGGTGACAAAGGAAAAATTCTCAGATAAAATCTAGAATTTTTCACAGAGACTGCTGTGTAGGGTGTTAATTCATTTCACAAAGTTACACAATACTTTTCATGGATCAGTTTGGTAGCACTGTTTTTGAGGAATCTGAGAAAGGATATTTTGGATCACATTGAAACCTATGCTGACAAAGGAAATATCCTCAGATGACAACTAGAATGAAGCATTTTGAGAAAGTTCTTCATGATGTGTGAATTCATCTCACAGAGATACACCATTCATTTCATGGAGAAGTTTGGTAGCTCTGGTTTCATAGATTCTGCAATAGGATATTCCATAGCACTTTGAGCCTAGGTTGACAAAGAAAATATCCTCGGGTAAAAACCTAAAAGAAGTTTTCTGAGAAACTGCTTTGTGATGTGTTAATTCATCACAAGGAGTTACATGATTCTTTTCAAGGATCTGTCTGGTATCACTGTTTTTGGGAATATGAGAAGGGATATTTTGGATTGCATTGAAGACTATGGTGACTAAGGAAATATCCTCAGATAAAAACTATAAAGAAGCTTTCTGAGAGAGTTCTTTGTGACGTGTGAATTCATCTCACAGAAGTACACCTTGGTATTTATGCAGCAGTTTCCTAACACTCTTTTCGTGGAATCTGCAGAGGGTCATTTCAGTGTGCTTTGAGGACTGTGGTGATAAACATAATATCCTCTGATAAAAATTAGAAAGAATCTTTCTGAGAAACTGCTTTGTGATGTGTGAATTCATCTTATGGAGTTACATCATTCTTTTCATTGAGTGGTTTGATAACACTGTTTTCATGGAATCTAGAATAGGATATTTCAGAGTGCTTTGAAGCCTATGGTGACAAAGGAAATATCCTCAGATAAAAACCAAAAAGAAACTTTCTGAGAAACTGCCTTGTGATGTGTCAATTCATCACACAGAGTTACACGGTACTTTTCATTGAGTAGTTTGCTTACACTGTTTACTTGGAATCTGCAATGGGATATTTCAGAGTGCATAGGAACTTATTCTGAAAAAGTAAATATCCTAAGAAAAAGATGAGAAAGAAACATTCTGAGAAACTGCTTTGTGATTTTTGAATTTGTCTCACAGAGTTACATGATTCTTTTCATGGATCAGTTTGATAGCACTGTTTTTGTGGAATTTTCAAAGGTATATCTGGGAGCTCATTGAGGCCTATGGTGAAAAAGGAAATATCCTTAGATAAACAGTACAAAGAAGCTTTCTGAGAAACTGGTTTGTTTTGGTGAATTCTTCTCACAGAGTTACACTGTTCTTTTCTTGGAGACGATGGATTACACTATTTTCATGGAGTCTGCAATAGGATATTTTGGACTGCATTGAAGCCTATGGTGACAAAGAAAATAACATCATAGAAAAACAAAAAAGGAAGCTTTCTGAGAAACTGCTTTGTGATGAGTGAATTCAACTGACAGAGTTACACTGTTTTTTTCATTGAGCAGTTTGTAAACACTGTTTTTTGGGAATCTACAATGGGATATTTAGGAGCATATTGAAGCTTACTGTGAAAAAGTAAATATCCTCAGACAAAAACTAGAAAGAAACATTCTGGGAAACTGCTTTGTGATTTGTAAATTTATTGCACAGAGTTACACAATTCTTTTCATGGATCAGTTTGATAGCACTGTTTTTACAGAATCTTAGAAGGGATATTACGGATCGCATTGAAGCCTATGGTAACAAAGGAAATATCTTCGGATAAAAACTAGAGAGAAGCTTTCTGAGAAAGTTCCTTCTGATGTATGAATTCGTGTCAAAGAGTTACACCTTTTTTTTTCATGGAGCAGGTTGCTAACACTGTTTTCGTGGAATTTGCAAAGGGATATTTGGGAGCGCATTGAGGCCTACAGTAAAAAAGGAAGTACCCTCATAGAAAAACTAGAAAGAAGCGTTCTGAGAATCAGTTTTGTGATGTTTGATTTCAGCACAGAGAGTTACACTTTTGTTTTCATGGAGCAGTTTGCTAACAGTGATTTCTTGGAATCTGCAATGGGATATTTTGGAGCACACTGAAGCTTAAGGTGACAAAGTAAATATCCTCATATAAAACTAGAAAGAAACTTTCTGATAAATGGCTTTGTGATATGTTAATTCATCTCACAGTGTTACATGATTGGTTTAATGGATCTGTTTGGTAGTGCTGTTATTGGGGAATCAGAGAAGGAATTTTTGCATTTTGAAGTCAATGGTGACTAAGGACATATCCTCAGAAAAAAACTAGAAAGAAGTTATCTGAGAAAGTTCTTTGTGGTGTGTGAATTCATTTTACAGACCTACACCTTTCTTTTTATGGGGCTGTTTACTATCACAGTTTTCATGGAATCTGCAAAGGGATACTTGGGAGCATATTGAGGCCTATGGTGAAAAGGAAATATCATCAGATAAAAACTAGAAAGAAGCTTTCTGGGAAACTACTTTGTGATGCATGAATTCATCTCACAGAGTTATACCGGGCTTTTCTATGAGCCCTTTGATAACACTATATCCATGGAGACTGCAATAGGATATTTAGGATATTTGTTTTCATGGATCAGTTTGGTAGTGCTGTTATTGGGGAATCTGAGAAGGGATATTTTGGATTGCATTGAAGCCTATGGTGACAAAGGAAATATCCTCAGACAAAAACTAGAAAGAAACTTTATGAGAAACGGATTGGGGATGTGTGAATTCATCTCACAGAGTTACACTATTGTTTTCATTGAGCAGTCTGCTAACACTGTTTTCTTAGAATCTGCCATGGGGTATTTCACAGCGCATTGAACGTTTTGTTGACATAGGAAATATCTTCAGACAAAAACTAGAAAGAAGCTTTCTGAGGAACTTCTTTGTGATTTCTGAATTCTTCTCACAGAGTTACACCTTTCTATTCATGGAGCAGTTTGGTATCCCTGTTTTTGGGGAATCTGAGAAGGGATAGTTTGGATCACATTGAAGCCTATGGTGTCAAAGGAAATATACTCAGACTAAAACTAGCAAGAAGCTTTCAGAGAAACTTTTTTGTGATGTGTGATTGCATCTCACAGAGTTAAACCTTTCTTTTTCATGGAGCAGTTTGCTAACACTGCTTTCGTGGAATCTGCAAAGGGATATTTGGGAGCACACTAAGGCCTATGGTGAAAAAGGAACTATCCTCAGATTTTAACCAGAAAGAGCTTTCTGAGAAAGATCTTGTTGATGTATGTATTCATCTCACAGAGTTACATTGTTGTTTTCACTGAGCAGTTTGCTAACACTGTTTTCAAGGAATCTGCAATGGGATACATTGGAGCTCAATGAAGCTTGTGTTGACAAAGGAAATACATTCGTATAAAAACTAGGAAGAAGCTTTCTGAAAAACTCCTTTTTGATGTGTTAATTCTTCTCCCAGAGTTACACAATTTTTTCAAGGAGCAAAATGGTAGCACTGTTTTTGGTGAGTCTGAGAGATGATATTTTGGATCGCATCAAATCTATGGTAACAAAGGAAATATCCTCAGATAAAAACAAGATACAAACTTTCTGAGAAAGTTCCTTGTGATGTGTAAATTCATCTCAGAGTGGTACTACTTTCCTTTCATGGAGAAGTTTGTGTACACTGTTTTCGTGGAATCTGCAAAGAGATATTTGGAAGCGCTTTGAGGCCTATGTTGACAAAGGATAGATCCTCATATAAAAAGTAGAAAGAAGCTTTTCGAGAAACTGCTTTTTTATTTGTGAATTCATCTGATAGAGTTACACCATTCTTTTCATTGAGCAGTTTGCTAACACTGTTTTCGTGGAATCTGCACATTGATATTTGGGACCGCATTGAGGCCTATAGTGAAAAACTGATTATCCTCAGAAAAAAGCTAGAAAGAAGTTTTGTGAGAAACTGCTTTGTGATGTATGAATTCATCTCAAAGATTTACACCCTACTTTTCATTGAGTAGTTTGTTAACATTGTTTTCTTGGAATCTGCAAGGGCTATTTTGGAGCACATTGAAGCTTATTTTGTGATAAAGGAAGTATTCTGAAATAAAAACTAGAAAGATGCTGTCTGAGAAACTGCTTTGTGAAGTGTTAACTCATCTGATGGAGTTACATGATTCTTTTCATGGATCAGTTTGGCAGCACTGTTTTTGGGTAATCTGAGAAGGTATATTTTGTATCGCATTGAAATCTATTGTGACAAATGAAATATCCTTAAGTAAAAACTAGATAGAAACTTTCTGAGAAATTGCTTTGTGATTTGTGAATGCATCTCACAGAGTTACACGATTGTTTTCATGGATCAGTTTGATGGTACTGTTCATGGGGAATCTGAGAAGGGATATTTTGGATCGCATTGAAGCCTATGGTAACAAGGGGAATATCCTCAGATAAAAATTAGAAAGAAACTTTCTGAGAAAATTCTTTGTGATGTGTGATTTCATCTCACAGAGTTACAACCTTTCTTTTCATAGAGCAGTGTTCTAACACTGTTTTTATGGAATCTGCAAAGGGACATTTTGGAGTGCATTGAGGCCTATGGTTAAAATGTAAATATCCTCAGATAAAAACTAGAAAGAAGCTTTCTGAGAAACTGCTTCGTGATGTGATTTCATCTCACAGAGCTATCACCATTCTTTTCATTGAGCAGTGTGCTAACACTGTTTGAGAAACTACAAAGGGATATTTTGGAGCTCATTGAAGTCTATGGTGAGAATAGAAATATCCTCCAATAAAAACTGGAAAGCTTTCTGAGAAACTGCTTTGTGATGTGTGGATTCATCTCACAGATTTATACCTTTCTTTTCATGGAACAGTTTGCTAACATTGTTTTCGTGGAATCTGCAAAGTGATATTCTGGAGCACGTTGAGGCCTATAGTGTAAAAATAAATATCCCCAGATAAAAACTACGAGGAGTTTGATAACACTGTTTTTGAGGAATCTGCAATAGGATATTTGGAAGCCCATTGGAGCCTATAGTGACAAAGGAAATTTCCTCAGATAAAAACCAAAAATAAGCTTTCTGTGAAACTGCTTTGTGATGTGTGAATTCATCTCAAATGTTTCCACCTTTCTTTTCATGGAGCACTTTGATAACACTATTTTCCTGAGATGTACAAAGGGATATTCATGAGTACATTGAGGCAAAAAGTGAAAAAGGAAATATCCTCAGACAAAACTAGAAAGAAACTTACTGAGAAACTGCTTTGTGATTTGTGAATTAATCTCTCAGAGTTATATGATTCTTTTCATGCAGAAGTTTGGTAGCACTGTTTTGGCGGAATTTGAGAAGGGATAGTTTGGATCTCATTGAAGCTTAGGGTGACAAAGGAAATATACTCAGATAAAATCTTGAAAGAATCATTCCAAGAAACTTCTTCATGATGTATGAATTCATCTCACAGAATTACACTATTCTTTTCTTTGAGAAGTTTGCTAACACTTTTTTCATGGAATGTGTGATGGGATATCACAGAGCCCATTGAAAAATATGATGAAAAAAGGAAAAATTCTTAGATAAAATCTAGAAAGAGGCTTTCTGAGAAACAGCTTTGTGAAGTGTGAAATCATCCCACAGAGTTACATGAGGCTTTCAATGGACCAGTTTGATAGCACTGTTTTGGGGTAATCTGAGAAGTGATATTTTGGATAACATTGAAGCCTATGGTGACAAAGGAATTATCCTCAGATTAAAATTAGAAAGAAGCTTTCTAAGAAAGTTCTTTGTGATGTGTGAATTCATCTCACAGAGTTACACTGTTCTTTTCATTAAGCAGTTTGCTAACACTGTTTACTTGGAATCTGCAATGGGATATTTCAGAGCGCATTGAAGCTTATGGTGACAAACGAAATATCCTCATATAAAAACTTGAAAGAAGCTTTCTGAGAAACCACATTGTGATGTGTTAATTCATCTCACTGAGTGACAACGTTCTTTTCATTGAGCAGTTTTGTAACAGTGTTTTCATGTAATCTTCAATAGGATATTTTGGAGCACATTGAAGCCTATGGTGAATAGGAAATATCCTCAGATAAAAAATAGAAAGAAGATTTCTGGGAAAGTTCTTTGTGATTTGTGAATTCAGGTCACAGAGCTACACCTTTCTTTTCATGGAACAGCTTGCTAACACTCTTTTCATGGAAACTGCAAAGATATATTTGGGAACACATTGAGGCATATAGTGAAACGTTAAATATCTTGAGATAAAAAATAGAAAGAAGCTTTCTAAGAAACTGCTTTGTGATGTGAGAATACATATCACTGTTATTTTCATTGAGAAGTGTGTTAACACTGTTATATTGGAATCTGCTATGGGATTCTTTGGAGCACCTTGAAGCTTATGGTGACAAATGAAACATCCTCTTATAAAAACTAGAAAGAAGCATTCTTAGAAACTGGTTTGTGATGTGTTAATTCACCTCACAGGGTTACACGATTCTTTTCATGGAACAGTTTGGTAGCACTGTTTTTGGGGAATCTGAGAAGGGATATTTGGAATCACATTGAAGCCTATGGTTACTAAGGAAATATCCTCAGATAAAAACGAGAAAGAAGCTTTCTGAGAAACTGCTTTGTGATGTGTGATTTCAACTTACAGAATTATACTTTTCTTTCCATGGAGCAGTTTGCTAACACTGTTTTCATGAAATATGCAAAGGGATATTTGGGAGAGCATTGAGGCCTATAGTGGAAAAGGAAATTTCCTTAGATAATAACTAGAAAGAAGCTTTCTGAGAAACTGCTTTGTGATGTTTGAATTCATCTCAAAGATTTACCCTGTTCTTTTCATTGAGCAGTTTGCAACCACTGTTTTCTTGGAATCTACAATGGGATATTTCGGAGTGCATTGGAGCTTACTTTCACAAAGGAAATATCCTCAGAAAAAAACTAGAAAGAAGCTTTGTGTGAAATCACTTTGTAGTGTGTTAATTCATGTTACAGAGTTATACTATTCTTTTCATGGATGAGTGTGGTAGCACTTATTTGAAGAATCTGAGAAGGGATATTTTGGATCGCATTGAAGCCTACAATGACAAGGCGAATATCCACAGAAAAAAACTAGAAAGAAGTATTTTGAGAAACCACTTTGTGATGTGCTAATTCACCTCACAGAGTTCACGATTCTTTTCATGTAGCAGTTTGGTAGCACTGTTTTAGGGAAATCTGAGAAGGGATATTTTGGATCACATTGAAATCTATGGTGACTAAGGAATTATCCTTAGATAATTATAAGAAAGAAGCTTTCTGGGAAACTTGTTTCTGATGTGTTAATTCACCTCACAGAGGTACGACCTTCTTTCATGGAGCAGATTTCCAGCACTGTTTTTGGGGAATTCGAGAAGGGATATTTTGAATTGCATTGAAGCATGTGGTGACATAGGAAATATTCTCAGATAATAAATATAAGGAAGCTTTCTGAGAAACTGCTTTGTGATGTGTGAATACATCACACAGAGTTACACTGTTCTTTTCATCAAGCAGTTTGCTAACACTGTTTTCTTGGAATCTGCAATGGGATTTTTCGGAGTGCCTTGAAGCTTATGGTGACTAAGTAAACGTTCTCATGTAAAAACTAGAAAGAAGCATTCTGAGAAACAGTTTTGTGATGTGCTAATTCATCTCATAGAGTTGCAGGATTCTTTTCATTTAGCAGTTTGGTTGCACTGTTTTTGGGGAATCTGAGAAGGAATATTTGGGATCACATTGAAGCCTATGGTTTCAAAGGTTTAACTCTGTGACATGAAAAAACACATCACAAAGAACTTTCTCAGACAGCTTCTTTCTAGTTTTTACCTGAGTTTATTTCCTTTGTCACCATGAGCTTCAATGTGATCCAAAACATCCCTTCTCAAACTCCCCAAAAACAGTGGTACCAAGCTGATCCATGAAAAGAATCGTGTATCTCTGTGAGATTAATTTTCAAATCAAATGCAGTTTCTCAAAAAAATTCTTTCTAGTTTTTATATGAGGGTATTTCCATTTTCACCACATGCTTCAATGTCCTCCGAAATATCCCAATGAAGATTCAAAAAAAAAAAAAAAACAGTGATAGTGAACTGATCAGTGAAAAGAATGGTGTAACACTGTGAGATGAATTCAAACATCATAAAGCAGTTTCTTAGAAAGCTTCCTTCTAGTTTGTATATGAGGATGTTTCCTTTTTCACCATAGGCCTCATTGCACTCCCAAATGTCCCTTTGCAGATTCCTCGAAGACTGTGTTAGCAAACTGCTCCATGAAAGGAAAGGTGCAGCTCTGTGAGATTAATTCACACATCACAAAGAACTTTCTCAGAAAGCTTCTTTCTAGTTTTTATCTAAGGATATTTTCTTTGTCACCATTGACTTCAATGTGATCCAAAATATCCTTCCTCACTTTCACCAAAAGCAGTGCTACCAAACTGATCCATGAAAGGAATCATGTAACTCTGTGAGATGTATTGACAAAGCACAAAGCAGTTTCTCAGAATGCTTCTTTCTAGTTTTTATATGAGGATATTTCCTTTGTCTCTATAAGCTTCAATACTCTTCGGAATATCAGATTGCAGATTCCAAGAAAACAGTGTAACTAAACTATTCAATGCCAAGAGCAGTGTAACTCTTTGAGATGAATTCACACATTACAGAGCAGTTTCTCAGAAAACTTCTTTCTAGTCTTTATCTGAGATTATTTCCTTTTTCACCATAGGCTTCAATGCGATCCAAAATATCCCTTCTCAGATTCCTCAAAATCAGTGCTACCAAACTGCTCCATGAAGAGAATTGTGTAACTCTGTGAGGTGAATTAACAAATCACAAAGCAGTTTCTCAGGAAGCATCTTTTTGGTTTTTATCTGAGGATATTTCCTTTGTCACCATAGGCTTCAAAGCGATCTTAAACATCCTTTTGCAGATACCATGAAAACAGTGTAAGCAAAATGCTTAGTGAAAACAACTATGTATCTCTGTGAGATGAATTCACACATCACAAAGATGTTTATCAGAAAGCTTCTTTCTGGTTTTTATCTGAAGATATTTCCCTTTTCACCACAGACCTTAAGGCGATCCCAATTATCCCTTTGCAGATTCCACGGAAGCAGTGTTAGTAAACTGCTCAATGAAAAGAACAATGCAAGGCTGTGAGATGAATTCACACGTCACAAAGAACATTCTCACAAAGCTTTTTTCTAGTTTTTATCTGTGGATATTTTCTTTGCCACCATAGGCTTCAATGCAGTCCAAAATAGCCCTTCTCAGTTTCTACATGAAAATATTTCCGTTTTCACCATTAGCCTCAAAATGCTCCCGATTATTCCTTAGCTGACTAAACTAAAACAGTGTTAGAATACTGCTCGATGAAAACAGAAGCTTAGCTGTGCGAGTGGAATTCACATGACACAGAGCAGTTTCACAGAAAACTTTCTTCTGGTTTTCCAAACTGGGAAATATAGACAAATATTTCCCAGTTTGGAAAGTCTGTCTTTGAGGATTCTGTGAAGGAATATTAAATGTAGACAGACTTTCCAAATGGGAAATGTAGAGTAAGCTTTAACTCTGTGAAATGAATGCACCTCTCTTCTCATAGAGCATCGGGGAAACCCTTTTGGAGAAAAAGGTACCAAGTGATATTCAGGAGCATGTTGATGCCTATGGTGAAAAGAGAAATAGCCTCAGACAAAAACTGGAAATAAGCTTTCTATGAAACTGCTCGGTGATACGTGTATTCACTTCACATAGATAAAGCTTTTCTTACATTACACAGCTTGGAAACTCTGTCATGGACGGATCCACGAAGGGACATTTGGGAGCACATTCAGGACTATGGTGAAAAAGGAAATATCTTCAGATAAAAACTGAAAAGAAGCTTTCTGTGAACCTACTTTTTGCTATGTTTACTCATCTCACATAGATAAAGCTTTCTTTACATTGCACAGCTTGGAAACTCCATCAAGGATGGATTCACGAAGGGATATTCAGGATCACATTTAGGCCTATGGTGAAAGTGAAATATCGTCAGATGAAAACTGGAGAGAAGCTTTCTGAGCAACCGCTTGGTGATGTGTGCATTCCACTCAGGGAGTTATACCTTTCTTCTAGTAAGGCACTGTTTGAACACTGTTCCTGTAAAACTAAAAAAGTGATATTCGGAGCACATTGAAGACTATGGCAAAAAGTGAAATGTTGTCAAACAAAACACAGAAAGAAGCATTCCAAGAAACTGCTCTCTGAGATGTGCATTCATTTCAGAGAGTTTAAGCTTACTCTACATTTCCCAGTTTGCAAAGTCTGTCTTTGAGGATTCTGCGAAGGGATATTAAGTGGCAACCAGAGGCCTGTGGCAAGCAAGGAAATGTCTTCCTTTGAAAATTGGAGAAATCTTTCTGAGAAGCTCTTTTGTGATGTTTGTATGCATCTCATAGAGTTAAATTATTCTTTATATTGAGCAGTTTGAAATCCCTGTTTCTGTGGAATCTGAGAAAGGACATTTGGGAACGCTCTCTAGAATACCCTGAAAAAGAAATAACCTCAGATAGAAATGAGAAGGAAGCTTTCTGTGAAACTGCTCTGTGTTGCATGAATTCCGATCACACACTTAAACTTCTCTTTTCATTGAGCAGTATTCTAACACTGTTTTTGTTAAGTATGCGAAGGGATATTCAGGAGCACTTTGAGGCTTATGGTGAAAAAGGAAATATCTTCAGATAGAAACTGGAGAGAAGCTTTCCGAGGAGCTGCTTTGTGATGTGTGCATTCCACTGACAGAATTATAAATTTCTTCTCATAGAGGATTGGAGAACCCCTTTTGGAGAAAAAGCTACCTGGGGACATTTGGGACTATATGGACGGCTATGGTGAAAAAGGAAATATCCTCAGACAAAAACTGGAAATAAGCTTTCTGTGAAACTGCTTTGTGATAGATATGGTAATTCATCTCACATAGATACAACTTTGTTTCTATTAGGCAGTTTTGAAACTCTGTCATGGACGGATCTGCGAAGGGGCATTCAGGAGCACATTCAGGCCTACAGTGAAATAGGAAATATCTTCAGATAAAAACTGGAAAGAAGCTTTCTGAGAAACTGCTTTGTGATGTGTGAATTCCATTCAGGGAAATATACCTCTTTTCTCATAAGGCTGTGTTTGAACACTGTTCCTGTAAAACCAAAAAAGTAATATTTCGGAGCGCATAGATGACTATGATGAAAAGTGATATATCCTGAAATAAAAACCAGAAAGAAGTGTTCTAAGAGACTATTCTCTGAGATGTGCATTCATTTCAGAGAGTTAAAGCTTACTCTACATTTCTCAGTTTAGAAAGTCTGTCTTTGAGGATACTGAGAAGGGATATTAAGTGGCAACTGGAGGCCTGTGGTGAGCAGGGAAATGTCTCTCATTGAAAATTGGGGAGAAGCTTTCTGAGAAGCTGTTTTGTGAAGTTTGTATGCATCTCATAGAGTTAAATCATCCTTGGATTCAGCAGTTTGAAATCACTGTTTCTGTGGAATCTGAGAAAGGACATTTGGGAACACTCTTTGGAAAATCCTGAAAAAGAAATAACCTCATATAGAAAGCAGAAGGATGCTTTCTGTGAAACTGCTCTGTGTTGCGTGAATTCCGCTTGCACAGTTAAGCTTCTCTTTTCATTGAGCAGTATTCTAACACTGTTTTTGTTTAGTATGCGGAGGGATATTCAGGAACACTTTGAGGCTTATGGTGAAAAAGGAAATATCTTCAGATAGAAACTGGAGAGAAGTTCTCTGAGGAGCTGCTTTGTGACGTGTGCATTCCACTGACAGAATTATAAATTTCTTCTCATAGAGGATTGGGGAACCCCTTTTGGAGAAAAAGCTACCTGGGGACATGCGGGAGTATATGGATGGCAATGGTGAAAAAGGAAATATCCTCAGACAAAAACTGGAAATAAGCTTTCTGTGAAACTGCTTTGTGATAGATATGGTTATTCTTCTCACATAGATAAGACTTTGTTTCCATAAGGCTGTTTTGAAACTCTGTCATGGACGGATCTGCGAAGGGACATTTGGGAACACATTCAGGCCTATGGTGAAACAGGAAATATCTTCAGATAAAAACTGGAAAGAAGCTTTCTGAGAAAGTGCTTTGTGATGTGTGTATTCCACTCAGGGAAATATACCTCTTTTCTCATAAGGCTGTGATTGAACACTGTTCTGGTAAAACCGAAAAAGTAATATTTTGTAGCGCGTGGAAGACTATGACGAAAAGTGAAATATCCTGAAATAAAAACCAGAAAGAAGGGTTCTAAGAAACTGCTCTCTGAGATGTGCATTCATTTCAGAGAGTTAAAGCTTACTCTACATTTCCCAGTTTGGAAAGTCTGTCTTTGAGAATTCTGCAAAGGGATATTAAGTCTCGGCTGGAGGCTTGTGGCGAGCAAGGAAATGTCTCTCATTGAAAATTGGAGAGAAGCTTTCTGAGAAACTCTTTCATGATGCTTGTATGCATCCCATAGAGTTAAATCATTATTTGGATTGAGCAGTTTGAAATCACTGTTTCTGTAGAATTGGAGGAAGGACATTTGGGAACACTCTTTAGAATATGCTGAAAAAGAAATAACCTCAGATAGAAACCAGAAGGAAGCTTTCTGTGAAAGTGCTCTGTGTCGTGTGAATTCCACTCGCACAGTTAAGCTTCTCTTTTCATTGAGCCGTATTCTAACATTGTTTTTGTTTAGTCTGTGAAGGGATATTCGGGAGTGATTTGAGGCTTATGGTGAAAAAGGAAATATCTCCAGATAGAAACTGGAGAGAAGCTTTCCGAGGAGCTGCTTCATGAAGTGTGCATTCCACTGACAGACTTATACCATTCTTCTCATAGAGGATTGGGGAATCCCTTTTGATGAAAAAGCTACCAAGGAACACTCCAGAGTATATGGAAGGCTATGGTGAAAAAGGAAATATCCTCAGACAAAAACTAGTAGGAAGATTTATGTGAAACTGCTTTGTGATAGGTATGTTTATTCATCTCACATAGATAAAACTTTCCTTATATTACACAGTTTAGAAACTCCATCATGGACAGATCTGCAAAGGGACATTCGGGAGCACATTTAGGCCTATGGTGAAATAGGAAATATCTTCAGATAAAAACTGGAGAGAAGCATTCTGAGAAACTGCTTTGCGATGTGTACATTCCACTCAGGGAATTATACCTCTTTTCTCATAAGGCAGTGTTTGAACACTGTTCTTGTAAAACCGAAAAAATGATATTTCAGAGAGCATTGAAGACTATGGTGAAAAGTGAAATATCCTCAAATAAAACTCATAGAGAAGCGTTCCAATAAACTGCTCTCTGATACGTGCATTCATTTCACAGAGTTAAAGCTTACTCTACATTGCCCAATTTGGAAACTCTATCTTTGAGGAATCTGCGAAGGGATATTTAGTGGCAACCGGAGGCCTGTGGTGAGTAACATGTCTTCCAATGAAAACTGGAGAGAAGCTTTCTGAGCAACTGCTTTGTGATGTGTGTATTCGTCTCATAGAATTAAATCATTTTTTGGATTGAGCAGGTTGAAAACACTCTTTCTCTACAATCTGAGGAAGAACATTTGGGATTGCTCTTTACAACATGGAGAAAGAAATATCCTCACAAAAAAACCAGAAGGAAGCTTTCTGTGAAACTGCTATGTGTCGTATGAATTCCACTTGCTCAGTTAAGCTTCTCTTTTCATTGAGCAGTTTTCTAACACTGTTTATGTTTAGCATGCAAAGGGATATTCGTGATCACTTTGAGGCTAATGGTGAAAAAGGAAATATGATCAGATAGAAACTGGAGAGACGCTTTCTGAGGAACTGCTTTGTGACATGCGCATTCCACTCACAGTATTATAGCTCTCTTCTCATAAAGCATTGGGGAAACCCTTTTGGACAAAAAGGTACCAAGGGATATTCAGGAGTATATTGATGAATACGGTGAAAAGGGAAGTAGCCTAAGAGAAAAACTGGAAAGAAGATTTCTGTGAAACTGCTCTGTGCTATGTGTATTCATATCACATAGACAAACCTTTCTTTACATTACACAGCTTGCAAACTCTGTCATGAATGGATCCGTGAAGGGACATTCAGGAGCATATATAGGACTATGGTAAAAAAGGAAATATCTTCAGATGAAAACTGGAGAGAAGCTTTCTGGGAATCTACTTTTTGCTATATTTCCTCATCTCACATAGGTAAAGCTTTCCTTACATTATGCAACTTGGAAACTCCATCATGGATGGTACCATGAAGGGACATTCGTGAGCACATTCAGGACTATGGTGAAAAAGGAAATATCTTCAGATAAAAACCGAAGAGAATCTTTCTGAGAAACTGCTTTGTCATGTATGCGTTCCACTCAGGGAGTTATACCTCTTCTCATAAGGCAGTGTTTGAACACGGTTCCTATAAAACCGAAAAAGTGATATTTTGGAGCACATTGAAGACTATGGCGAAAATTCAACTATCCTCAAATAAAACCCAGAAAGAAGCATTTCAAGAAACTACTCTCTGATATGTGCATTCATTTCACAGAGTGAAAGTTTACTCTACATTGCCGAGTATGAAAACTCTGTCTCTGAGGAATCTGTGAAGGGATATTAAGTGGTGCCCGGAGTCTTGTGCTGAGCAAGGAAATGTCTTCCGTTGGAAACTGGAGATAAGCTTTCTGAGCAACTGCTTTGTGACATGTGTATTCATCTCATAGAGTTATACCATTCTTTGGATGGAGCAGTTTGAAATCACTGTTTCTGTGTCAATCAGAGGAAGGACATTTGGGAAGGCTCTTTAGAATATGGAGAAAGAAATATCCTCAGTTAGAAACAAGAAGGACGCTTTCTGTGAAACTACTATGTGTAGTGTGAATTTCTCTCACTAAGGTAAGCTTCCCTTGTCATTGAGCAGTTTTCTATACTGTTTATGTTTAGCGTGCAAAGGGATATACAGGAGCACTTTAAGGCTTATGGTGAAAAATGAAATATCTTCAGATAGAAACTGGAGAGAAGCTTTCCGAGGAACTGCTTTGTGATGTGTGCATTCCACTCACAGTGTTATACCTCTCTTCTCATACAGCATTGGGAAACCGTTTTGGAGAAAAAGGTACCAAGGGATATTCTGGAGCCTATTGATGCCTATGGTGAAGAGGGAAATAGCCTCAGACAAAAATTGGAAAGAAGCATTCTGTGAAACTGCTCTGTTATATGTGAATTCATGTCACATAGATAAAGCCCTCTTTACATTACACAGCTTGGAAACTCTGTCATGGACAGATTTGCAAAGGGACATTCGGGAGCACATTTTGGACTATTGTGAAAAAGGAAATACAATCAGATAAAAACTGGATAGAAACTTTCTGTGAATATTCTTTTTGCTATATTTATTCATCTCACAAAGATAAAGCTTTCTTTACATTACACAGCTTTCAAATTCCTTCATGGACGGATCTGCGAATGGGTATTCATGATCACATTCAGGCCTATGGTGAAAAACGAAATATCTTCAGATAAAAACTGGAGAGAAGCTTTCTGAGAAACTGCTTTGTGATGTGTGCATTCCACTCAGGGAATTATACCTCTTTTCTCATAAGCAGTATTTGAACTCTGTTCCTGTAAAACTGAGAAAGTGATATTTTGGAGCGCATTGGAGAATATGGCGAAAATTGAAATATCATCAAATAAAATCCAGAAAAAAGCATTCCACGAAATTGCTCTCTGATATGTGCATTCATTTCACAGAGTGAAAGCTTACTCTACATTGCCCACTTTGGAAAATCTGTCTTTGACGAATCTGCTAGGGAATATTAAGTGGCGCCTGGAGACCTATGGTAAGCAAGGAAATGTCTTCCGTTGACAAATATAGAGAAGCTTTCTGAGCAACTGCATGTGATGTGTGTTCTCATCTCATAGAGTAAATCATTCTTTGGATTGAGCAGTTTGAAATCAGTGTTTCTGTGGAAACTGAGCAAGGACATTTGGGAACGTTCTTTAGAATATGTTGAAAAAGAAATACCCTCAGATAAAACCCAGAAGTTAGCTTTCTGTGAAACTGCTCTGAATCACGCGAATTCCCCTCACACAGTTAAACTTGTCTTTTCATTGAGCAGTATTGTACCATTGTTTTTGTTTAGTCTGCGAAGGGATATTCGGGAGCGCTTTGAGGTTCATGGTGAAAACGGAAATATCTTCAGATAGAAACTGGAGAGAAGCTTTTCGAGGAGTTGCTTTGTGACATGCGCATTCCACTCACAGAGTTATACCTTTCTTCTCATAGAGGATTGGGGAATCCCTTTTGGAGAAAAGGGTACCAAGGGACATTTGGGAGTATATGGATGGCTATGGTGAAAAAGGAATTATGCTCAAACAAAAACTGGAAAGAAACTTTCTGTAAAACTGCTTTGTGATAGATATATTAATTCATCTCACATAGATAGAACTTTCTTTATATAACTCAGTTTGAAAACTCTATCATGGACGGATCCGTGAAGGGACATTCGGGAGCACAATCAGGACTATGATGAAAACGGAAATATCTTCAGATAAAACTGGAGAGAAGCTTTCTGAGAAACTGCTTTGTGATGTGTGCATTTCACTCAGGGAATTATACCTCTTTTCTCATAAGGCAGTGTTTGAACACTGTTCCTGTAAAACGGAAAAAGTGATATTTCGGAGCACATTGACTACGGCAAAAAGTGAAATATCCCCAATTAAAACACAGAAAGAAGCGCTCTAAGAAACTGCTCTCTGATATGTGTGTTCATTTCACAGAGTTAAAGCTTACCTTAAATTGACCAGTTTGGAGGCTCCCTCTTTGAGGAATCTGTGAAGGGATATTAAGTGGCGCCTGGAGGCCTGTGGTGTGCAAGCAAATGTCTTCCCTTCAAAACTGGAGAGAGGGTTTCTGAGCATCTGCTTTGTGATGTTTGTATTCAACTCATAGAGTTAAATCTTTCCTTGGATTGAGCAGTTTGAAATCACTCTTTTTGTGAAACCTGAGAAAGGAAATTTGGGAACACTCTTTAGAATATGCTGAAAAAGAAATACCCTCAGTTAAAAAACAGAAGGAAGCCTTCTGTGAAACTGCTCTGTGTCATGTGAATTCCACTCACACAGTTAAGTTTCTGTTTCCATTGAACAGCACTCTAACATTGTTTTAGTTTAGTCAGCTAAGGCAAACTGGGGAGTACTTTGAGGCTTATGTTGAAAATTGAGATATCTTTAGATAGAAACTGGAGATACTTCCGAGGAGCAGCTTTGTGGTGTGTGCATTCCACTCACAGAGTTATGCTTTTCCTCTCATAGAGGATTGGGGAATCCCTTTTGGAGTAAAAGCTACAAGGGGACATTTGGGAGTATATAGACAGCTATGGTGAAAAAGGAAATATCCTTGGACAAAAACTGGAAAAAAGCTTTCTGTGAAACTGCTTTGTGATGGATATGTTTATTCATCTCACATAGATAAAACTGTCTTTCTATTATGCAGTTTTGAAGCGCCGTCATGGATGGATTCGTGAAGGGACATTCGGTAGCACATTCAGGCCTATGGTGGAAAAGGAGATATCTTCAGATAAAAACTGGAGAGAAGATTTCTGAGAAACTGCTTTGTGATGTGTGCATTCCACTCAGGGAGTTATACCTCTTTACTTATAAGACAGTGTTTGAATCCTGTTCCTGTAAAACACAAAATATAATATTTTGGAGTGCATGGAAGACTATGGTGAAAAGTAAAACATCCTGAAATAAAACCCAGAAGGAAATGTTCTGAGAAACTGCTTTCTGATATGTGCATTCATTTCACAGAGTTAAAGCTAGCTCTACATTGCTTAGTTTGGAAACTCTGTCTTTGAGAAATCTGCAAATTGATATTAAGTGATGCGTGGAGGACTGTGGTGAGCAACGAAATGTCTTCCATGAAAAACTGGAAAGAATCTTTCTGGGTAACTGCTTTGGGATGTGTATATTCTTCTCATAGAGGTAAATCATTCTTTGTATTGAGCAATTTGAAATCACTGTTTCTGTGGAACCTGAGAAAGGACATTTGGCAACGTTCTTCAGAATATGCTGAAAAAGAAATACCCTCAGATAAAAACCAGATGGAAGCTTTCTGTGAAACTCCTCTGTGTCATGTGAAATCCACTCGCATACTTCAGTTCTCTTTTCATTGAGCGGTTATCTAACACTGGGTTTAGTCTGCTAAGGGATATTCGGGAGCACTTTGAGGGTTATGGTAAAAACGGATATATCCTCAGATAGAAACTGGAGAGAAGATTTCCGAGCAAATGCTTTGTGACGTGTGCATTCCACTCACAGTGTTATATCTCTCTTCTCATACAGCATTGGGGAAACCCCTTTAGAGAAAATGGTACCGACTGATATCTGGGAGCGTATTGATGCCTATGGTGAAAAGGGAAATAGCCTCAGACAAAAACTGGAAGGAAGTTTTGGGTGAAACCGCTCTGGGCTATGTGTATTCATCTCACACAGACAAAGCTTTCTTTACGCAGCTTGTAAACTTTGTCATGGACAGATCCGTGAAGGGACATTCGGGAGCTCATTCAGGACTATGGTGTAAAAAGAAATATATTCAGAAAAAAACTGGAAAGAAGATTTCTGAGAATCTGCTTTTTGCTATGTTTATTCATTTAACTTAGATAAAGAGTTCTTTACATTACGCAGCTTGGAAACTCTGTCATGGACGGATCAGTGAAGGGATATTTGAGAGCACATTCAGGGCTATAGTGAAAAAAAAATTTTCAGATAAAAACTGGAGAGAAGCTTTCTAAGAAACTACTTTATGATGTGTGCACTCCACTCAGGGAGTTATACTTCTTTTCTCATAAGGCAGTGTTTGAACACTATTCCTGTAAACCCGAAAAACAGATATTGCAGAGTGCATTGAAGGCTATGGCAAAAAGTGAAATATCCTCAAATAAAACCTAGAAAGAAATGATCCAAGAAACTGCTCTCTGATATATGCATTCATTTCACAAAGTTAAACCTAACTATGTATTGCTCAGTTTGGAAACTCTGTCTTTGAGGAATCTGCAAAGGGATATTAACTGGCGCCCAGGGGCCTGTGGTGAGCAAGGAAATGTCTTCCATGGAAAACTTTAAAGAAGTTTTCTGAGTAACTGCTTTGGGATGTGTGTATTAATGTCATAGAGTTAAATCATTCTTTGGATTGAGCAGTTTGAAATCACTCTTTCTCTGGAACCTGAGAAAGGATATTTGGGAACGGTCTTTCAAATATGCTGTAAAGGAAATACCTCAGATAAAAACCAGAAGGAAGCTTTTTGTGAAACTGCTCTCGGTCATGTGATTTCCACTAACACAGTTAAGTTTCTCTTTTCATTGAGCAGTATTCTCACACTGTGTTTAGTCTGCGAAGGGATATTTGGGAGTGCTTTGAGGCTTATGGTGAAAACGGAAATATCTTGAGATAGACACTAGAGAGAAGTTTTCTGAGGAGGTGCTTTGTGACGTGAGCATTCCACTCACAGAGTTATACCTTTCTTCTCATAGAGGATTGGGGAATCCTATTTGGAGAAAAAGCTACCAAGGGGCATGCAGGAGTATATGGACGGCTACTGTGAAGAAGGAATTATCCTCAGACAAAAATGGGAAAGAAGCTTTCTGGGAAACTACTTTGTGATAGATATGTTTATTCATCTCACATAGATAAAACTTTCTTTATATTACACAGTTTGGAAACTCCGTCAAGGACAGATCCACAAAAGGACATTCGGGAGCACATTAAGGCTTATGGTGAAAACAGAAATCTCTTCATATAAAAATTGGATAGAAGCTTTCTGAGAAACTGCTTTGTGATGTGTGCATTCCACTCAGGGAGATATACCTCTTTTCTCATAAGGCAGTGTTTCAACACTGCTCCTGTAAAACCGAAAACGTGATATTTCGTAGTGCATTGAAGACTATGGTGAAAAGAGAACTCTCCTCAAATAAAACCCAGAAAGAAGGGTTCCAAGACTACTGTCTGATATGTCCATTTATTTCACAGAATTAAAGCTTAGTCTACATTGCCAAGTTTGGAAACTCTGTCTTTGAGGAATTCATGAAGGGATATTAAGTGGCTCCCAGAGGTCTGTGAAGAGCAAGGGAATGTCTTCTTTTGAAAACTGGAGAGAAGCTTTCTGAGCAACTGCTTTGTGATGTGTGTATTCATCTCATAGAGTTAAATCATTCTTTGGATTGAGCTGTTTGAAATCACTGTTTCTGTGGAATCTGAGAAAGGACATTGGGGAACGCTCTTTAGAATATGGAGAACTAAATACCCTCAGATAAAAACAAGAAGGACGCTTTTTGTGAAACTCCTATGTGTCGTGTGAATTCCTCATGCTCAGTAAAGCTTCTCTTGCATTGACCAGTTTTCATACTGTTTATGTTTAGCATGTGAAGACATATTCAGGTACGCTTTCAGGCTTACAGTGAAAAAGGAAATCTCTTGGTATAGAAAATGGAGAGAAGATTTCCGAGGAACTACTTTGTGATGTGTGCATTCCACTCAGAGTGTTATACCTCTCTTCTCATACAGCATCAGGAAAACATTTTGGAGAAAATGGTATCAAGGGATATTCGGGAGCATATTGACGCCTATGGTGAAAAAGGAAATAACCTCAGACAAAAACTGGAAAGAAACTTTCTGTGAAGCTGGTCTGTGATATGTGTGCTCATCTAACACAGAAAAAGCTTTCTTTACATAGATAAAGCTTTCTTTACATTACACAGCTTGGAAACTCTGTCATGAATGGATCCACGAAGGGACATTCAGGAACACATTCAGGACTATGGTGAAAATGGAAATATCTTCAGATAATTAGTGCAGAGAAGCTTTCTGAGAAACTGCTTTGTGATGTGAGAATTCCACTCAGGGTGTTATACCTCTTTTCTCATAAGGCAGTGTTTGAACACTGTTCCTGTAAAACTGAAAAAGTGATATTTCTGAGTGAATTGAAGACTATGGTGAAAAGTGAACTATCCTCAAGTAAAACCCAGAAAGAAGTGTTCCAAGAAACTGCTCTCTGACGTGTGTGCATTCATTTCAGAGAGATAAAGCGTAGTCTACATTTCCCAGTTTGGAAAGTCTGGCTTTGAGGATTCTGTGAGGGACATTATGTGGTGACCGGGGGCCTGTGGTGAGTAAGGAAATGTCTTCCATTGAAAACTGGAGAGAAGCTTTCTGAGCAACTGCTTTGTGATGTGTGTATTCATCTCATAGAGTTAAATCATTTTTTGGATTGAGCAGTTTGAAATCACTCTTTTTGTGGACCCTGAGAAAAGACATTTGGGAACACTCTAAGGAATGTGCAGAAATTGAAATACCCTCTGATAAAAACCAGAAGGAAGTTTTCTATGAAACTGCTCTGTGTCATGTGAATTCCACTCACACAGTTAAGCTTCTGTTTTCATTGAATAGTATTCTAACACTGCTTTTGTTTAGCCAGCTAAGAGATACTCAGGAGCACTTTGAGGCTTATGGTGAAAATGGAAATATCTTCAGATAGAAGCTGGAGAGAAGCTTTTTGAGGAGTTGTTTTGTGACGTGTGCATTCCACTCTAAGAGTTACACCTTTCTTCTCATTGAGGATTGGGGCATCCCTTTTGGAGAAAAAGCTACCCAGGGATATTTGGGAGTATATGGACCGCTATGGTGAAAAATGAAATATCCTCAGACCAAAACTGGAGAGAATCTTTATGTGAAACTGATTTGTGATACATACGTTTATTCATCTCACATAGATAAAACTTTCCTTCTATTACACAGTTTTGAAACGCTGTCTTGGATGGATTCTCAAAGGGACATTCTGGAGTACATTCAGGTATATGGTAGAAAAGGAGATAACTTCAGATGAAAACTGGATAGAAGCTTTCTTAGTTACTGCTTGGTGATATGTGTATTCCACTCAGGGAGTTATACCTCTTTTCTCATAAGGCAATGTTTGAACACTGTTCCTGTAAAACCAAAAAAGTAATATGTCGGAATGCATGGAAGATTATGGCAAAAAGTGAAATATCCTCAAGTAATGTCCAGAGAGAAGCGTTCCAAGAAACTGCTCTCTGATATGAGCATTGATTTTACAGAGTTAAAGTTTACTCTACGATGCCCAGTTTGGAAACTCTGTCTTTGAGAAATCTGAGAAGGGATAGTAAGTGCGCCCAAAGGCTTGTGGTGAGCAAGGAAGTGTCTTCTGATGAGAACTGGAGAGAAGCTTTCAGAGCAAATGCTTTGTGATATGTGTAATCGTCTCATAGAGTTAAACCATTCTTTGGATTGAGAAGTTTGAAATCACTGTTTCTGTGGAATCTGAGGAAGGACATTTGGGAACGTTGCTTGGAATATAGAGAAAGAAATATCCTCAGGTATAATCCAGAAGGAAGCTTTCTGTGAAACTGCTCTCTGTCGTCTTAATTCCTCTCGCTTAGTTAAGCCTCTCTATTCACAGAGCAGTTTTCTAACCCTGTTTATGTTTAATGTGTGAAGGGATATTTGGGAGCACTTTCAGGCTTACGGTAAAAAAGGAAATATGTTCAGAGAGAAACTGGACAGAAGCTTTCCTACGAACTACTTTGTGACGTGTGCATTCCACTCACAGTGTTATACCTCTCTTCTCATATAGCATCAGGGAAACCATTTCAGAAAAAAAGTACCAGGTGATCTTCGGGAGCATGTTGATACCTATGGTGAAAAGGGAAATACCCTCAGACAAAAATTGGAAAGAAGCTTTCTATGAAACTGCTCTGTGATATGTGTATTCACCTCACATAGATAAAGCTTTCTTTGCATTACGCAGCTTGGAAACACTGTCATGGATGTATCAAAGAAGGGACATTCGGGAGCACAGTGAGTACTATAATGAAAAAGGAAATATATTCAGATAACAACTGGAAAGAAGCTTTCTGTGAATCTGCTTTTTGCTACGTTTATTCATCTCACAGTGATAAAATTTTCTTTACACTACTCAGCTTAGAAACTCCGTCATGGATGGATCTGCGAAGGGATATTCGGGATCACATTCGGGCCTATGGTGAAAAAGGAAATATTGTCAGATAAAAACTGGGGAGAAACTTTCTCAGAAACTGCTTGGTGATGTGTGCATTCCACTCACGGAGTTATACCAATTTTCTCATAAGGCAGTGTTTGAACACTGTTCCTGCAAAACCGAAAATGTAATATTTCGGAGTGCATGGAAGACTGTGGCGAAAAGTGAAAAATCCTCAGATCAAACTTAGATGGAAGCATTCCAGGAAACTGTTCTCTGATATGTGCATTCATTTCACAGAGTTAAAGCTTACTCTACTTTGCCAAGTTTGGAAACTCTTTCTTTGAGGAATCTGTGAAGGGATATTAAGTGGTGCTCGGAGGCTTGTGTTCAGCAAGAAAATGTATTATGATGAAAACTGGAGAGCATTCATCTCATAGACTTAAACCATTTTTTGATAGAGCAGTTGGAAATCACTGTTTTTGGGGAATCTGAGGAAGGACATTTGGGAATGCTCCTTAGAATATGGAGAAAGAAATATCCTCAGGTAAAATCCAGAAGGAAGCTTTCTGTGAAACTCCTCTGTGTCATCTTAATTCCTCTTGCTCAGTTAAGCCTCCCTTTTCATTGACAGTTTTCTAACCTTGTTTATGTTTAGCATGTGAAGGGATATTTGAGAGTGCTTTGAGGCTTATGGTGAAAAAGGAAATATGTTCAGACCGAAACTGGAGAGAAGCTTTCCAAGGAACTGCTTTGTGACGTGTGCATTCCACTCACAGTGTTACACCTCTCTTCTCATACAGCATCAGGGAAACCCTTTTGGAGAAAAAGGGATCAAGTGATATTCGGGAGCATGTTGATGCCTATGGTGAAAAGGGAAATAGCCTCAGACAAAAACAGGAAATAAGCTTTCTATGAAACTTCTCTGTGCTGTGTGTGTTCATTACACATAGATAAAGCTTTCTTTACATCAGGCAGCTTGAAAACTCTTTCATGGATGGATCCATGAAGGGACATTCAGGAGCACATTCAGGAGTATGGTGTAAAAGGAAGCATCTTCAGATAAAAACTGGAAAGAAGCTTTCTGTGAATCTGCTTTTTGCTATGTTTATTCATCTATCATAGATAAAGCTTTCATTACATTACACAGCTTGGAAAATCCATCATGCATGGATCTGCAAAGGGATATTCGGGATCACATTTGGGCCTATGGTGAAAAAGGATATATCGTCAGATAAAAACTGGAAAGAAGCTTTCTGAGAAAGTGCTTGGTGATGTGTGCATTCCACTCAGGGAGTTTTACCAATTTTCTCATAAGGCAGTGTTTGAACACCATTCCTGTAAAACTAAAAAAGTGATATTTGGAGCATATTGAAGACTATGGTGAAAAGTGGAATGTCTTCAAATAAAACCCAGAAAGAAGCATTGCAAGAAACTACTCTTTGACATGTCCATTCATTTCACAGAGTTAAAGCATACTCTACATTTCTCAGTTTGGAAAGTCTGTCTTTGAGGATTCTGCAAAGGGATATTAAGTGGCAACTGGAGGCCTGTGGTGCGCAAGGAAATGTCTTCCATTGCAAATTGTAGAGAGGCTTTCTGAGCAACTCTTTTGTGATGTTTGTATGCACCTCATAGAGTTAAATGATTTTTTGGATTGAGCAGTTTGAAATCACTGTTTCTGTAGAATCTGAAAAAGGACATTTGGGAACACTCTTTAGAATATGCTGAAAAAGAAATAACCTCAGATAGATACCAGAAGGAAGCTTTCTGAGAAAGCACTCTGTGTCACGTGAATTTGGCTCACACAGTTAAGCTTCTCCTTTCATTGAGCAGTATTCTAACATTGTTTATGTTTAGTCTGCGAAGGGATATTCAGGAGCACTTTGAGGCTTGTGGTGAAAAAGGAAATATCTTCAGATAGAAACTGGAGAGAAGCTTTCCGAGGAGCAGCTTGGTGACGTGTGCATTCCACTCACAGAGTTACACTTTTCTTCTCAAGGAGAATTGGGGTATCCCTTTTGGAGAAAATGCTACCAGCTGACATTCAGGAGTATATGGACAGCTATGGTGAAAAAGGAAATATCCTCAGACAAAAACTGGAAAGAAGCTTTCGGTCAAACTGCTTTGTGATAGACATATTTATTCATCTCACATAGATAAAACTTTCTTTCTTTTACGCAGTTTTGAAACTACATCATGGACAGATTCACGAAGGGACATTTGGGAGCACATTCAGGCCTATGATAAAAGAGGAAATATCTTTAGATAAAAACTGGAGAGAAGCTTTCTGCGAAACTGCTTTGTGATGTGTGCATTCCATTCAGGATGTTATACCTCTTTTCTCATAAGGCAGTGTTTGAACACTGTTCCTGTAAAACCGAAAATGTGATATTTCGAAGCCCACTGAAGACTATGGCAAAATGTGAAATATCCTCAAATAAAACCCAGAAAGAAAAGTTCCAAGAAACTGCTTTCTGATATGTGCATTCATTTCTCAGAGATAAAGCTTACTCTACATTGGTGAGTTTGGAAACTCTATCTTTGAGGAATCTGCGCAGGGATAGTAAGTGGTTCCCAGAGGCCTTTGGTGAGCAGGGAAATGTCTTCCGTTGAAAAGTGGAGGGAAGCGTTCTGAGCAACTGCTTTGTGATGTGTGTGTTAATCTCATAGAGTTAAACCATTCTTTGGATTTAGTACTTTGAAATCACTGCTTTTGTGGAACTGAGAAAGGACATTTGGGAACGCTCCTTAGAATATGGAGAAATAAATATCCTCAGGAAAAATCCAGAAGGAAGCTTTCTGTGAAATTGCTCTGTGTCATCTTAATTCCTACCACTCAATTAAGCCTCTCTTTTCATAGAGCAATGTTTTAACCCTGTTTATGTTCAGCATGTGAAGGGATATTCAGGAGCGCTTTCAGGCTTACTGTGAAAAAGGAAATATATTCAGACAGAAACTGGAGGGAAGCTTTCTGAGGAGCTGCTTTGTGACGTGTGCATTCCACTCACAGTGTTATACCTCTGATCACATACAGCATTGGGTAAACCCTTTTGGAGAAAAGGTACCAAGTGATATTCAGGGACATGTTGATGTCTATGGTGAAAAGGGAATAGCCTGAGACAAAAACTGGAAAGAAGCTTTCTATGAAACTTTTCTGTGATATGTGTACTCATCTCACATAGATAAAGCTTTCTTTACATTATGCAGCTTGGAAACTCTGTCATGGACGGATCCACGAAGGGACATTTGGGTGCACATTCAGTACTATGGTGAAAAGGAAAATATCTTCAGATAAAAACTAGAATGAATCTTTCTGTGAATCTGCTTTTTGTTATGTTTATTCAACTCACATAGATAAAACTTTCTATACATTACATAGGTTGGAAACTCTGTCATGGACAGACGTGCAAAGGGATATTCAGGAGCACATTCAGGACTATGGTGTAAAAGGAAATACCTTCAGAAAAAAACTGGAGAGAAGCTTTCTGAGAAACTGCGTTGTGATGTGTGCATTCAACTCAGTGAGTCACACCTCTTTTCTCATAGGGCAGTGTTTGAACACTGTTCCTGTAAAACCGAAAAAGTGACATTTCTTGGTGCATTGAAGACTATGGCGAAAAGTGAAATATCCTCAGATAAAACCCAGAAAGAAGTGTTTCACGAACCTGATCTCTGATACGTGCATTCATTTCACACTGTTAAACCTTACTCTACATTGGCCAGTTCGGAGTCTTTGTCTTTGTAAAATTTGATGAGGGATATTTAGTGGCACCCAGAGGCCCTTGGTGAGCAACGTCATGTACTCCAATGAAAACCGAAGAGAAGCTCTCTGAGCAACCGCTTTGTGATATGTGTATTCATCTCATAGAGTTAAACCATTGTTTGGATTGCGAAGTTTGAAATCACTCTTTCTGTGGAATCTGTGGAAGTATATTTGGGGACACTCTTTAGAATGTGGAGAAAGAAGTATCCTCAGATAAAAACCAGAAGGAAGCTTTCTGTGAAACTGCTATGTTCCGTGTGAATTCCTCTCACTCAGTTAAGCTTCTCTTCATTGAGCAGTTTTCTTTTCTTTTTTTCTGGTTATTTTTAAAAATTTTTATTTTATATTTATTTATTATTATTATTATACTTTAAGTTCTAGGGTACATGTGCAAAATGTGCAGGTTTGTTACATATGTATACTTGTGCCATGTTGGTGTGCTGCACCCATCAACTCATCAGCACCCATCAACTCCTCATTTACATCAGGTATAACTCCCAATGCAATTCCTCCCCCCTCCCCATGATAGGCCCCGGTGTGTGATGTTCCCCTTCCCGAGTCCAAGTGATCTCATTGTTCAGTTCCCGCCTATGAGTGAGAACATGCGGTGTTTGGTTTTCTGTTCTTGCGATAGTTTGCTGAGAATGATGGTTTCCAGCTGCATCCATGTCCCTACAAAGGACACAAACTCATCCTTTTTTATGGCTGCATAGTATTCCATGGTGTATATGTACCACATTTTCTTAATCCAGTCTGTCACTGATGGACATTTGGGTTGATTCCAAGTCTTTGCTATTGTGAATAGTGCCGCAATAAACATACGTGTGCATGTGTCTTTATAGTGGCATGATTTATAATCCTTTGGGTATATACCCAGTAATGGCATGGCTGGGTCATATGGTACTTCTAGTTCTAGATCCTTGAGGAATGGCCATACTGTTTTCCATAATGGTTAAACTAGTTTACAATGCCACCAATAGTGTAAAAGTGTTCCTATTTCTCCACATCCTCTCCAGCACCTGTTGTTTTCTGACTTTTTAATGATTGCCATTCTAACTGGTGTGAGATGGTATCTCATTGTGGTTTTGATTTGCATTTCTCTGATGGCCAGTGATGATGACCATTTTTTCATGTCTGTTAGCTGTATGAATGTCTTCTTTTGAGAAATGTCTGTTCATATCCTTTGCCCACTATTTGATGGGGTTGTGTGTTTTTTTCTTGTAAATTTGTTTGAGTTTTTTGTAGGTTCTGGATATTAGCACTTTGTCAGATGAGTAGATTGCAAAAATTTTCTTCCATTCTGTAGGTTGTCTGTTCACTCTGATGGTAGTTTCTTTTGCTGTGCAGAAGCTCTTTAGTTTAATTATATCCCATTTATGAATTTTGGCTTTGGTTGCTGTTGCTTTTAGTGGTTTAGACATGAAGTCCTTGCCCATGCCTACGTCCTGAATGGTATTCCCTAGGTTTTCTTCTAGAGTTTTTATGGTATTAGGTCTAACATTTAAGTCTCTAATCCATCTTGAATTAATTTTGTATAAGGAGTAAGGAAAGGATCCAGTTTCAGCTTTCTACTTTCTACAATTTTCCCAGCACCATTTATTAAATAGGGAATCCTTTCCCCATTTCTTGTTTTTCTCAGGTTTGTCAAAGATCAGATGGCTGTAGATGTGTGGTATTATTTCTGAAGACTCTGTTCTGTTCCATTGGTCTCTATCTCTGCTTTGACACCAGTACCATGCTGTTTTGGTTACTGTAGCCTTGTAGTATAGTTTGAAGTCAGGTAGTGTGATGCCTCCAGCTTTGTCTTTTGACTTAGGATTGTCTTGGCAATGCAGGCTCTTTTTTGGTTCCATATGAACTTTAAAGCAGTTTTTTCCAATTCTGTGAAGAAACTCATTGGTAGCTTGATGGGGATGGCATTGAATCTATAAATTACCTTGGGCAGTATGGCCATTTTCACGATATTGATTCTTCCTATCCATGAGCATGGTATGTTCTTCCATTTGTTTGTGTCCTCTTTTATTTCCCTGAGCAGTGCTTTGTAGTTCTCCTTGAAGAGGTCCTTTACATCCCTTGTTAGTTGGATTCCTAGGTATTTTATTCTCTTTGAAGCAATTGTGAATGGAAGTTCATTCCTGATTTGGCTCTCTGTTTGTCTGTTACTGGTGTATAAGAATGCTTGTGATTTTTGCACATTAATTTTGTATCCTGAGACTTTGCTGAAGTTGCTTATCAGTTTAAGGAGGCTTTGGGCTGAGACAATGGGTTTTTCTAAATATACAATCATGTCATCTGCAAACAGGGACAATTTCACTTCTGCTTTTCCTAACTGAATACCCTTTATTTATTTCTCTTGCCTGATTGCCCTAGCGAGAACTTCCAACACTATGTTGAATAAGAGTGGTGAGAGAGGGCATCCCTGACTTGTGCCAGTTTTCAAAGGGAATTTTTCCAGTTTTTGTCCAATCAGTATAAAATTGGCTGTGGGTTTGTCATAAATAGCTCTTATTATTTTGAGATACGTTCCATCAATACCGAATTTATTGAGTTTTTAGCATGAAGGGCTGTTGAATTTTGTCAAAGGTCTTTTCTGCATCTATTGAGATAATCATGTGGTTCTTGTCTTTGGTTCTGTTTATATGCTGGATTACCTTTATTGATTTGCGAATGTTGAACCAGCCTTGCATCCCAGGGATGAAGCCCACTTGATCATGGTGGATAAGCTTTTTGATGTGCTGCTGGATCCGGTTTGCCAGTATTTTATTGAGGATTTTTGCATCAATGTTCATTAGGGATATTGGCCTAAAATTCTCTTTTTTCGTTGTGTCGCTGCCAGGCTTTGGTATCAGGATGATGTTGGCCTCATAAAATGAGTTAGGGAGGATTCCCTCGTTTTCTATTGATTGGAATAGTTTCAGAAGGAATGGTACCAGCTCCTCCTTGTACCTCTGGTAGAATTCAGCTGTGAATCCATCTGGTCCTGGACTTTTTTTGGTTGGTAGGCTATTAATTATTGCCTCAATTTCAGAGCCTGCTATTGGTCTATTCAGGAATTCAGCTTCTTCCTGGTTTAGTCTTGGGAGAGTGTAAGTGTCAAGGAAATTATCCATTTCTTCTAGATTTTCTAGTTTGTTTGCGTAGAGGTGTTTATAGTATTCTCTGATGGTAGTTTGTATTTCTGTGGGGTCAGTGGTGATATCACCTTTATCATATTTTATTGCGTCTATTTGATTCTTCTCTCTTTTCTTCTTTATTAGTCTTGCTAGTGGTCTTTGTTGATCTTTTCAGAAAACCAACTCCTGGATTCATTGAGTTTATGGAGGTTTTTTTTTTTTTTTGTCTCTATCTCCTTCAGTTCTGCTCTGATCTTAGTTATTTCTTGCCTTCTGCTAGCTTTTGAACGTGTTTACTCTTGCTTCTCTAGTTCTTTAAATTGTGATATTAGAGTGTCAATTTTAGATCTTTCCAGCTTTCTCTTGTGGGCATTTAGTGCTATAAATTTCCCTCTACACACTGCTTTAAATGTGTCCCAGAGATTCTGGTATGTTGTATCTTTGTTCTCATTGGTTTCAAAGAACATCTTTATTTCTGCCTTCATTTCATTATGTACTCAGTAGTCATTCAGGAGCAGGTTATTCAGTTTCCATGTAGTTGAGGGGTTTTGATTGAGTTTCTTAGTCCTGAGTTCTAGTTTGATTGCACTGTGGTCTGAGAGACAGTTTGTTATAATTTCTGTTCTTGTACATTTGCTGAGGAGTGCTTTACTTCCAATTATGTGGTCAATTTTGGAATAAGTGTGATGTGGTGTTGAGTACAATGTATATTCTGTTGATTTGGGGTGGAGGGTTCTGTAGATGTCTATTAGGTCTGCTTGCTGCAGAGATGAGTTCAATTCCGGGACACCATTGTTAACTTTTTGTCTCGTTGATCTGTCTAATGTTGACAGTGGGGTGTTGAAGTCTCCCATTATTATTGTATGGGAGTCTAAGTCTCTTTGTAAGTCTCTAAGGACTTGCTTTATGAATCTGGGTGCTCCTGTATTGGGTGCATATATATTTAGGATAGTTAGCTCTTCCTGTTGAATTGATCCCTTTACCATTATGTCATGGCCTTCTTTGTCTCTTTTGATCTTTGATGGTTTAAAGTCTGTTTTATCAGAGACTAGTATTGCAACCCCTGCTTTTCTTTGTTTTCCATTTGCTTGGTAGATCTTCTTCCATCCCTTTATTTTGAGCCTATGTATGTCTCTGCGTGTGAGATGTGTCTCCTGAATACAACAGACTGATGGGTCTTGACTCTTTATCCAGTTTGCCAGTCTGTGTCTTTTAATTGGAGCATTTAGTCCATTTACATTTAAAGTTAATATTGTTATGAGTGAACTTGATCGTGACATTATGATATTAACTGGTTATTTTGCTCGTTAGTTGATGCAGTTTCTTCCTAGCCTCGATGGTCTTTACATTTTGGCATGTTTTTGCAATGACTGGTACCAGTTGTTCCTTTCTATGTTTAGTGCTTCCTTCAGGGTCTCTTGTAAGGCAGGCCTGGTGGTGACAAAATCTCTAAGCATTTGCTTATCTGTAAAGGATTTTATTTCTCCTTTACTTATGCAACTTAGTTTGGCTGGATATGAAATTCTGGGTTGAAGATTCTTTTCTTTAAGAATGTTGAATATTGTCCCCCACTGTCTTCTGGCTTGGAGAGTTTCTGCCGAGAGATCTGCTGTTAGTCTGATGGGCTTCCCTTTGTGGGTAACCCGACCTTTCTCTCTGGCTGCCCTTAAGATTTTTTTCTTCATTTGAACTTCGGTGAATCTGGCAATTATGTGTCTTGGAGTTGCTCTTCTCAAGGAGTATCTTTGTGGCGTTCTCTGTATTTCCTGAATTTGAATGTTGGCCTCCCCTACTAGGTTGGGGAAGTTCTCCTGGATGATATCCTGAAGAGTGTTTTCCAACTTGGTTCCATTTCCCCCCTCACTTTCAGGAACCCCAATCAGACATAGATTTGGTCTTTTTACATAATCCCATACTTCTTGCAGGCTTTGTTCATTTCTTTTTCTTCTTTTTTCTTTAGATTTCTCTTCTCACTTCATTTCTTTCATGTGATCCTCAATCGCTGATACTCTTCCAGTTGATCGAGTCGGTTACTGAAGCTTGTGCATTTGTCATGTATTTCTCGTGTCATGGGTTTCATCTCTGTCAGTTCGTTTATGACCTTCTCTGCATTAATTATTCTAGTTATCAATTCTTCCACTCTTTTTTCAAGATTTTTATTTTCTTTGTGCTGGGTACGTAATTCCTCCTTTAGCTCTGTGAAGTTTGATGGACTGGAGGCTTCTTCTCTCATCTCGTCAAAGTCATTCTCCATACAGCTTTGATCCATTGCTGGCGATAAGCTGCGTTCCTTTGCAGGGGGAGATGCCTCTTATTTTTTGAATTTCCAGCTTTTCTGCCCTGCTTTTTCGCCATCTTTGTGTTTTTATCTACCTCTGGTCTTTAATGATGGTGACATACCGATGGGGTTTTAGTGTGGGTGTCTTTCCTGTTTGTTAGTTTTCCTTCTAACAGTCATGACCTTCAGCTGTAGGTCTGTTGGAGATTGCTTGAGGTCCACTCCAGACATGTTTACCTGGGTATCAGCAACAAAAGCTGCAGAAGATAAAATATTGTTGAACAGCGAGTGTACCTGTCTGATTCTTGCTTTGGAAGCTTCCTCTCAGGGGTGTACTCCACCATGTGAGGTGTGGGGTGTAGCTCTGCCCCTAGTGGGGGATGTCTCCCAGTTAGGCTACTCAGGGGTCAGGGACCCACTTGAGCAGGCAGTCTGTCCGTTCTCAGACCTCAACCTCAGTGTTGGGAGATCCACTGCTCTCTTCAAAGCTGTCAGACAGAGTCGTTTGCATCTGCAGAGGTTTCAGCTGCTTTGTTGTTGTTGTTGTTTAGCTGTGCCCTGTCCCCAGAGGTGGAGTCTACAGAGACAGGCAGGACTCCTTGGGCTGCTGTGAGCTCCACCCAGTTCAAGCTTCCCAGTCGCTTTGTTTAGCTACTTAAGTCTCAGCAATGGTGGGCGCCCCTCCCCCAGCCTCGGTGCTGCCTTGCCGGTAGATCGCAGACTGCTGTGCTAGCAAGCAGGGAGGCTCCGTGGGCCTGGGACCCTCCCAGCCAGGTGTGGGATATAATCTGCTGGTGTGCCCGTTTGCTATAGTCCTTGGGAAAGCATAGTGTTGGGGTGGGAGTTACCTGATTTTCCAGGTGTTGTGTGTCTCAGTTCCCCTGGCTAGGAAAAGGGATTCCCTTCCCTCTTGCAATTCCCAGGTGAGGCCATGCCTCGCCGTGCTTCAGCTCTTGCTGGACGGACTGCAGCAGCTGACCAGCACCGATTGTCCCGCATTCCCTAGTGAGATGAACCCAGGACCTCAATTGAAAATGCAGAAATCACCTGTCTTCTGTGTCACTCGTGCTGGGAGTTGGCGACTGGAGCTGTTCCTATTTGGCCATCTTGCCTCACCCCTGAGCAGTTTTCAAACACTGTTTGCATTTAGCGTGCAAAGGGATATTCGGGAGCGCATGGAGGCTTACGGTGAAAAAGGAAATATGTTTAGACAGAAATTGGAGAGAAGCATTCCAAGGAAGTGTTTGTGATGGGTGCATTCTACTCACAGTGTTATCCCTCTCTTCTCATACATCACCAGGGAAATCCTTTTGGAGAAAAAGTTATCAAGCTATATTCGTTAGCATATTGACACCAATGGTAAAAAGGAAATAGCCTCAGACGAAAACAGGAAAGAAGCTTTCTGTGAACCTGCTCTGTGTTATGTGTATTCATGAGACATAGATAAAGCTTTCTTTAAATTACGTAGTTTGGAAACTGTCATAGAAAGATCCACGAAGCGACATTAGGGAGCACCTTCAGGACTATGATGAAAAAGGAAATATCATCAGATAAAAACTGGAAAGAAGCTTTCTGTGAATCTGCTTTCTGGTATGTTTATTCGTCTCACATAAATTATTTACATTATGCAGCTAATGCGTGTATTCAACTCTTAGAGTTAAATCATTCTTTGGATTGATCAGTTTGAAATCACTGTTCCTGGGAAATCTGAGAAGGACATTTAGGAACACTTTTTAGAATATCCAGAAAAAGAAATAACCTCAGATAGAAACCAAAAGGAAGCTTTCTGTGGAACTGCTCTGTGTCATGTGAATTCTATCACACAGTTAAGCTTCTGTTTTCATTGAGCAGCATTCTAACACTGTTTTTGGTTAGTCTGTGAAGGGATATTCGGGAGTGGTTTGAAGCTTACGGTGAAAAAGGAAATATGATCAGATAGAAACTGGAGAGAAGCTTTCTGAGGAGCTGCTTTGTGACGTGTACATTCCACTCACAGAATTATACCCTTCTTCTCATAGAGGACTGGGGAATCCCTTTTGGAGAAAAAGCTACCAGGCAACATTTGGGAGTATATGGATGGGTACAGTGAAAAAGGAAATATCCTCAGACAAAAACGGGAAAGAAGATTTCTGTGAAACTGTCTTGATAGACATGTTTATTCATCTCACATAGATAAAGCTTTATTTACATTACACAGTTTGGAAACTCCGTCATGGATGGATCCGTGAAGAGACATTCGGGAGCACATTCAGACCTATGTTGAAAAAAGAGATACCTTAATTTAAAAACTGGAGAGAAGCTTTCTGAGAAACTGCTTTGTGATGTGTGCATTCCACTCAGGGAGTTATACCTCTTTTCTCATAAGGCAGTGATTGAACACAGTTCCTGTAAATGTCTTCCGTTGAAAAGTGGAGAGAAGCTTTTTGAGCAACTGCTTTGGAATGTGTGTATTTATCCCATAGACTTAAATCATTCTTTGCATTGAGCAGTTTGAAATCACTCTTTCTGTGGGACCTGAGAAAGGACATTTGGGAACGCTCTTAAGAATATGCTGAAAAAGAAATATCCTTTCTGGTCAAAACCAGAAGGAAGATTTCTGTGAAACTGCTCTGTGTCATGTGAATTCCACTCACACAATTCAGATTCTGTTTCATTGATCAGTATTCTAACACTGTTTTAGTTTAATCAGCAAAGGGATACGCGGGATTGCTTTGAGGCTTATGGTGAAAATGGAAATATCTTCAGATAGACACTGGAGAGATTTCTGAAGAGCTGCTTTGTGACATGTGCATTTCACTCACAGAGTTATACTTTTCTTCTCTTAGAGGTTTGGGGAATCCCTTTTGGAGAAAAAGCTACCAGGGGACATTCAGGAGTATATGGGCGGCTATAGTGAAAAATGAAATATCCTCAGACAAATACTGGAAAGAAGCTTTCTGTGAAACTGCTTTGTGATAGATATGTTTATTCATCTCACATGGACAAAACTTTCTTTCTATTACATGGTATTGAAACCCCGTCATGGACGGATTCAGGAAGGCACATTCGGGAGCACATTCAGTCTTATAGTGAAATAGGAAATATCTTCAGATAAAAACTGGAGAGAAACTTTCTGAGAAACTGCTTTGTGATGTGTGCATTCCACTCAGGGAGTTATACCTCTTTTCTCATAAGGCAGTGTTTGAACTCTGTTCCTGTAAAACTGAAAAAGTGATAATTCGGAGTGCTTTGAAGACAAGGGCGAAAAGTGAAATGTCCTCAAATAACACCCAGAAAGAAGCATTCCAATAAACTGCTCTCTGATATGTGCGTTCATTTAACAGAGTTAAAGCTTACTCTACATTTCCCAGTTTGGAAATCTGTCTTTGAGGAATCTGTGAAGGGATATTAGGTGCACCCGGAGGCTTGTGGTGAGCAAGGAAACGTCTTCTGATGAAAACTGGAGAGAAGCTTTCTGAGCAACTGCTTTGTGATGTGTATATTCGTCTCATAGAGTTAAACCATTCTTTGGGTTGAGCAGTTTGAAATCACTGTTTTTGTGGAATCTGAGAAAGGACATTTGGAAACGCTCCTTAGAATATGGAGAAAGAAACATCCTCAGGTAAAACCCAGAAGGAAGCTTTCTGTGAAACTGCTCTGTGTCTTCTTAATTCCTCTCGCTCAGTTAAGCATCTCTTTTCATTGAGCAGTTTTCTAACCCTGTTTATGTTTAGTGTGTGAAGGGATACTCGGGAGTGCTTTGAAGCTTATGGTGAAAAAGTAAACATGTTCAGACCGAAACTGGAGAGAAGCTTTCCGAGTAAGTGCTTTGTGACGTGTGCATTCCGCACACAGTGTTTTACTTCTCTTCTCATACAGCATAGGGGAAACCCTTTTGGAGAAAAAGGTACCAAGTGATATTCAGGAGCATGTTGATGCCTATGGTGAAATGGGAAATAGCCTCAGACCAAAACTGGAAAGAAGCTTTCTATGAAACTGCTATGTGATATATGTATTCATCTCACATAGATAAATCTTTCTTTACATTACACAGCTTGGAAACTCTGTCAGGGATGCATCCATGAAAGGACATTCGGGAGCACATTCAGGACTATGGTGAAATAGGAAATATCTTCAGATAAACACTGGAAAGAAGTTTTCTGTGAATCTGCCTTTTGCTATGTATATTCACCTCAGGACGGTAAAGCTTGATTTACATCACGCAGCATGGAAACTGTCATGGATCGATCTGCAAAGGGACATTCGGGAGCCCATTCAGAACTATGGTGAAACAGGTAATATCTTCATAAAAAAACTGGAGAGAAGCTTTCTGAGAAACTGCTTTGTAATGTGTGCATTCCACTCAGGGAGTTATATATCTCTTTTCTCATAATGCAGTGTTTGAACTCTGTTCCTGTAAAACTGAAAAAGTGATAATTCGGAGTGCTTTGAAGACAATGGCGAAAAGTGAAATGTCCTCAAATAACACCCAGAAAGAAGCATTCCAATAAACTGCTCTCTGATATGTGCGTTCATTTAACAGAGTTAAAGCTTACTCTACATTTCCCAGTTTGGAAATCTGTCTTTGAGGAATATGCGAAGGGATATTATGTGGCGACTGGAGGCCTGTGGTGAGCAAGGAAAGGTCTTCCATTGAAAACTGGAGAGAAGATTTCTGAGAAACAGTTTTGTGATGTGTTTATTCATCTCATAAATTTACATCATTCTTTGGATTGAGCAGTTTGAAATCACTGTTTCTGTGGAACCTGAGAAAGGACATTTGGGAACACTCTTTAGAATATGCTGAAAAGTTAATACCTTCAGATAAAAACCAGAAGGAATCTTTCTGTAAAACAACTCTGTTTTGTGTGAATTCCACTCACATAGTTAAGCTTCTCTTTTCATTGAGCATTATTCTAATACTATTATTGTTTAGTCTGTGAAGGGATATTCGTGAGTGCTTTGAGGCTTACAGTGAAAAAGGAAATATCTTCAGATAGAAACTGTGGAGAAGCTTTCCGAGGAGCTGTTTTGTGATGTTTGCATTCCACTCCCAGAGTTATACCTTTCTTCTCATAGAGGATTGGGGAATCCCTTTTGGAGAAAAAACTACCAAGGGACATTCAGGAGTATATGGATGGCTATGGTGAAAAAGGAAATGTCCTCAGACAAAAATTGGAAAGAGGCTTTCTGTAAACTGCTTTGTGATAGAAATGTTTATTCATCTCACATATAAAAATGTCTTTATATTATGCAGTTTGGAAACTCCGTCATGGACGGATCCGTGAAGGGATATTCAGGGGCACATTCAGGCCAATGGTGAAAACGGAAATATGTCCAGATAAAAGCTGGAAAAAAGCTTTTCGTATATCTGTTGTTTGCTGTGTTTATTCATCTCATATAGATAAAGTTTTTTTTTACATTACGCAGCTTGGAAACTCCATCATGGACGGATCCGCAAAGGGACATTTGGGTGCACATTCAGGATGACGGTGAAAAAGAAAATATCTTCAGATAAAAACTGGAAAGAAGCATTGTGTGAATCTGGTATTTGCTATGTTTATTCATCTCACATAGACAAATCTTTCTTTACATTGCGCAGCTTGAAAACTCTGTCATGGACTGATCCATGAAGGGACATTGAGAAGCACATTCAGGACTATGGTGAAAAGGGAAATATCTTCAAATAGAAACTGGAGAGAAGCTCTCTGAGAAACTGCTTTTTGATGTGTTCATTCCACTCAGGGAGTTTTAACACTTTTCTCATAAGGGTGTGTTTGAACACTGTTCCTGTAAAACTGAGAAAGTGGTATTTTGGAGCGCACTGAAGACTATGGCAAAAAGTGAAATATCCTGAAATAAAACTCAGAAGGAAGTGTTCCAAGAAACTGCTCTCTGATATGTGCATTCATTTCAGAGAGTTAAAGCTTACTCTACATTTCCCAGTTTGAAAAGTCTGTCTTTGAGGATTCTGCAAAGGGATATTAAGTGGCGACCAGAGGCCTGTGGCGAGCAAGGAAATGTCTTACGTTGAAAACTGGAGAGAAGATTTCTTAGCAGCTGTTTTGTGATGTGTGTATTATTCTCATAGAGTTAAATCATTCTTTGGATTGAAGAGTTTGAAATCACTGTTTCTGTGGAATCTGAGAAAGAACATTTGGGAATGCTCTTTAGAATATTCTGAAAATGAAACACCCTCAGATAAAAAAGAGAAGGAAGCTTTCTGTGAGACTGCTCTGTGTCGTGTGAATTCCACTCACATAATTTAGCTTCTCTTCTCTTTGAGCAGTATTCTAACACTGTTTTTCTATACTCTGTGAAGGGATATTCAGGAGTACTTTGAGGCTTATGGTGTAAACGGAAATATCTTCAGATAGAAACTGGAGAGATGCTTTCCGAGGAGTTGCTTTGTGACTTGTGCACTCCACTCAAAGAGTTATACCTTTTTTCTCATGGAGGATTGGGGAATCCCTTTTGAAGAAAAAGCTACCATGGGACATTTGGGTGTATATGGATGGCTATGGTTAAAAAAGAAATATCGTGAGACAAAAACTGGAAAGAAGCTTTCTCTGAAACTGCTTTTGTGATAGATATACTTATTGATCTCACATAGATAAAACCTTCTTTATATTACACAGTTAGGAAACTCCATCATGGACGGATCCTGAAGGTACATTCAGGAGCACATTCAAACATATGTTGAAAAAGGAAATATCTTCCGATGAAAACTGGAGAGAAGCTTCGTGAGAAACTGCTTTGTGATGTGTGCATTCCACTCGGGGAGTTATACCTCTTTTCTCATAAGGCAGTGTTTGAACACTGTTCCTGTAAAATCGAAAAAGTGATATTCTGGAGCCCTTTAAAGACTATGACGAAAAGTAAACTATCCTCATTTAAAACTCAGAAAGAGGTGTTCCAAGAAAATACTCTCTTATATGTGCCTTTATTTCAAAGAAATAAAGCTTATTCTACGTTTCCCAGTTTGGAAACGCTCCCTTGAGGAATCTGCAAAGGGATTAATTGGCGCCTGGAGGCCTGTGGTGAGCAAGGAAATGTCTTCCGTTGAAAAATGGAGAGAAGCTTTCTGAGCAACTGCTTTGTGACGTGTGTATTCATCTCATAGAATTAAATCATTCTTTGGATTGAGCAGTTAGAAATCACTGTTTCTATGGAATCTGAGGAAGGAGAGTTGGGAACACTCTTTAGAATATGGGGAAAGAAATATTCTCAGATATAAACCAGAAGGAAGCTTTCTGTGAAACTGCAATGTGTCATATGAATTCCTCTCACTCAGTTATGGTTCTCTTTTCATTGACCTGCTCTCTAACACTGTTTATGTTTAGCACTCAAAGGGATATTCGGGAGTGCATTGAGGCTTCTGGTGAAAAAGGAAATATGTTCAGATAGAAACTGTAGAGAAGCATTCCGAGGAATTATTTGTGATGGGTGCATTCCACTCACAGTGTTATCCCTCTCTTCTTATACATCATCGAGGAAACCCTTATGGAGAAAAAGTTATCAAGCTATATTCGTTAGCATATTGATGCCAATGGTGAAAAGGGAAATAGCCTCAGACAAAAACTGGAAAGAAGCTTTCTGTGAAACTGCTGTGTGATATGTGTATTCATCTCACATAGATAAAGCTTTCTTTACATTACGCAGCTTGGAAACTCTGTCAGGAAGGATCCACGAAGGGACATTCGGGAGCACATTCAGGACTATGGTGAAAAGGGAAATATCTTCAGATAAAAACTGGAAAGAAGCTTTCTATGAATCTGCTTTCTGCTATGTTTATTCACCTCACATAGATAAAGCTTTACACTCAGGGAATTATACCACTTTTCTGCTAAGGCAGTGTTTGAACACTGTTTCTGTAAAACCGAAAAAGTGATATTTCAGAGTGCATTGAAGAATACAGCAAAAAGTGAAATATAGTAAAAAAAAAATCCAGAACAAAGCATTCCAAGAAAGTGCTCTCTGATATGTGCATTTTTTTCACAGAGTGAAAGCTTACTCTACATTGCCCACATTGAAAAATCTGTCTTTCACGAATCTGTGAGGGAATATTAAGTGGTGCCCAGAGGCCTGTGGTAAGCATAGAAACGTCTTCCATTGAAAACTGTAGAGAAGCTTTCTGAGCAACTTCCTGTGATGTGTGTTTTCATCTCAAAGAGTAAATCATTCTTGGATTGAGCAGTTTGAAATCACTATTTCTGTGGAACCTGAGAAAGGACATTTGGGAACACTCTTTAGAATATGTTGAAAAAGAAATACCCTCAGATAAAACCCAGAAGTTAGCTTTCTGTGAAACTGCTCTGAATCGTACGAATTTCCCTCGCACAGTTAAGCTTCTCTTTTCATTGAGTAGTATTGTACCATTGTTTTTGTTTAGTCTGCGAAGGGATATTCAGGAGCACTTTGAGGTTTGTGGTGAAAACGGAAATATCATCAAAGAGAAACTTTTCAATGAGTTGCTTTGTGACTTGCACATTTCACTCACAGAGTTATACCTTTCTTCTCATAGAGGATTGAGGAATCCCTTTTGGAGAAAAGACTACCGGGGGACATTCGGGAGTATATGGACGGCTACAGTGAAAAAGGAATTATGCTCAAAGAAAAACTGGAAAGAAGCTTTCTGTGAGACTGATCTGTGATATGTGTATTCATCTCACATAGATAAAGCTTTCTTTATATTACGCAGCTTGCAAACTCTGTCATGGACGGATCTGCAAAGGGACATTTGGGAGCACGTCCTAAGGTGAAAGTGGAAATACTTTCAGATAAAACTTGAGAGAAGCTTTCTGAGAAACTGCTTTGTGATGTGTGCATTCCACTCAGGGAGTTATACCTCTTTTCTCATGAGGCAGTGTTTGAACACTGTTCCTGTAAAATGGAAAAAGTGATATTTCGGAGCGCATTGAAGACTACAGTGAAAAGTGAAATCTCCCAAAATAAAACCAAGAAAGAAGCATTCCAAGAAACTGCTCTCTGATATGTGTTTTCATTTCATGGAGGTAAAGCTTACTTTACATTGCCCAGTCTGGAAACTCGCTCTTTGAGGGATCTGCAAAGGGATATTAAGTGGTGCCGGGAGGCCTGAGGTGAGCAAGGAAATGTCTTCCATTGAAAACTGGAGAGAGGCTTTCTGAGCATCTGCTTTGTGATGTGTGTATTCATATCATAGAGTTAAATCTTTCCTTGGATTGAGCAGTTTGAAATCACTCTTTCTGTGAAACCTGAGAAAGGAAATTTGGGAACGCTCATTAGAATATGTTGAAAAAGAAATACCCTCAGATAAAAACCAGAAGGAAGCATTCTGTGAAACTGCTCTGTGTCATGTGAATTCCACTCACACAGTTAAGCTTCTGTTTTCATTGAACAGTATTCTAATACTGTTTTAGTTTAGTCAGCTAAGGGATACTCTGGAGTGCTTTGAGGCTTATGTTGAAAATGGAAATATCTTTAGATAGAAACTGGAGACATTTCCGAGGAGCTGCTTTGTGTTATGTGCATTCCACTCACAGAGTTATACTTTTTCTCTCATAGAGGATTGGGGAATCCCTTTTGGAATAAATGCTACCAGGGGACATTCGGGAGTATATGGACAGCTATGGTGAAAAAGGAAATATCCTCGGACAAAAACTGGAAAGAAGCTTTCTGTAAAACTGCCTTGTGATAAATATGTTCATTCATCTCACATAAATAAAACTTTCTTTTTATTACGTAGTTTTTAAATGCCATCATAGACGGATTCACGAAGGGATAATCAGGAGCACATTCAGACTATGGTGAAATAGGAAATATCTTCCAACGAAAACTGGAGAGAAGCTTTCTGAGAAACTGCTTTGTGATGTGTGTATTCGTCTCATAGAGTTAAATCATTCTTTGGATTGAGCAGTTTGAAATCATTCTTTCTGCTAAATCTGAAGGAAGGACATTTTTAAACAGTCTTTAGATTATGGAGAAATATTCACATAAAAACCAGAAGGAAGATTTCTGTGAAACTGCTGTGTGTCATGTGAATTCCTTTCACTCAGTTAAGCTTCTCTTTTCATTGAGCAGTTTTGTAACAGTTTATGTTTAGTGTACAAAGGGATATTCGGGAGCCCTTGGAGACTTTCAGAGAAAAAGGAAATATGTTCAGATAGAAAGTGGAGAGAAGCTTTCCAAGGAACTTCTTTGTGATGTGTGCATTCCACTCAGAGTGTTATACCTCTCTTCTCATACAGCATTGGAAAAACATTTTGGAGAAAAAGATACCAAGGGATATTCGGGAGCATATTGACACCTATGGTGAAAAAGGAAATAACCTCAGACAAAAACTGAAAAGAAGCTTTCTGTGAATCTGATCTGTTATGCGTGTGTTCATCTCACATAGATAAAGCTTTATTTACATTACGCAGCTTGGAAACTCTGTCATGGACGGATCCGTGAAGGGACATTTGGGAGCACATTCAGGACTACGGTGAAAATGAAATATCTTCAGATAATTACTGCAGAGAAGATTTCTAAGAAACTGCTTTGTGATGTGTGTATTCCACTCAGGGAGTTATACCACTTTTCTCATAAGGCAGTGTTTGAACACTGTTCCTGTAAAACCGAAAATGTTATATTTCAAAGTGCATTGAAGACTATGGCGAAAAGTGAACTATCCTCAAGTAAAACCCAGAAAGAAGCGTTCCAAGAAACTGCTCTCTGATATGTGCATTCACTTCACAGAATTAAGGTGTACACTACATTGCCCATTTGCAAACTCTGTCTTTGAGGAATATGCGAAGGGATATTAAGTGGCGCCCAGGAGGCCTGCAGTGAGCAATGAAATGTCTTCCCATGAAAACAGGAGAGAAGCTTCCTAAGCAACTGCTTTGTGATGTGTGTATTCATCTCATAGAGTTCCTTGGATTCCTTGGATTGAGCAGTTTGAAATCACTGTTTCTGTGGTATCTCAGGAAGGGCGTTTGGGATCTCTCTTTGGAATATAGAGAAAGAAATATCCTCAGATAGAAACTAGAAGGAAGCTTTTTGGGAAACTGCTATGGGTCATGTGAATTCCTCTCCCTCAGTTAAGCTTCCATTTTCATTGAAGAGTATTCTAACACTGTTTATGTTTAGCGTGCGAAGGGATATTTGTGAGTGATTTGAGGCTCACGGTGAAAAAGGAAATACGTTCAGATAGAGACTGGAGAGGCTTTCCGAGGAACTGCTTTGTGACTTGTGCATTTCACTCACAGTGTTATAACCTCTCTTTTCATAAAGGATTGGAGAATCCCTTTTGAGAAAAAGATACCAAGGGACATTCAGGTGTATATGGACGGCTATGGTGAAAAAGGATATATCATCAGAGAAAAACTGGAAAGAAGCTTTCTGTGAATATGCTTTTTGCTATGTTTATTCACCTCACATAGGTAAAGCTTTCTTTACATTACCCAGTTTGGAAACTCCATCATGGACGGATCTGCAAAGGGACATATGGGAGCACATTCAGGACTATTTTGAAAATGAAAATATCTGCAGATAAAAACTGGAAGGAAGCTTTCTGAGAAACTACTTTGTGATGTGTGCATTCCACTCAGGGAGTTATACGTCTTTTCTCATAAGGCAGTGTTTGAACACGTTTCCTGTAAAACCCAAAAAGTTATATTTCAGATCGCATTGAAGACTATGACAAAAATTGAACTTTCCTCAAATAAAACCCAGAAAAAAGAGTTCCAAGAAGTTGCTCTCTGATGTGTGCATTCACTTCACAGAATTAAAGCTTACTCTACAGTGCTCAGTTTGGAAACTCTGTCTTTGAGGATTCTGTGAAGGGGTGTTAAGTGGCACCCGGAGGCCTGTGGGGGATTGAGCAGTTTGAAATAACTCTTTCTGTGGAACCTGAGAAAGGACATTTGGGAATGGTCTTTCTATTATGCTGAAAAGGAAATACCCTCAGATAAAAACCAGAAGGAAACCTTCTGTGAAATTGCTCTTGGTCATGTGATTTCCACTCAGACAGTTAAGCTTCTCTTTTCATTGAGCAGTATTCTCACACTGTGTTTAGTCTGCGAAGGGATATTTGGGAGCACTTTGAGGCTTATGGTGAAAACGGAAAGACCTTCAGATAGACACTAGACAGAAGCCTTCTGAGGAGCTGCTTTGTGACGTGAGCACTCCACTCACAGAGTTATACCTTTCTTCTCATAGAGGATTGGGGAATCCTATTTGGAGAAAAAGCTACCATGGGACATTCGGGAGTATAAGGATGGCTATTGTTAAAAAGGAAATATCGTGAGACAAAAACTGGAAAGAAGCTTTCTCTGAAACTGCTTTTGTGATAGATAGCACATTCAGCCATACGGTGATAAAAGAGATATCTTTAGAAAAAACTGGATAGAAGCTTTCTGAGGAACTGCTTTGTGATGTGTGCATTCCACTCAGGGAGTTATACCTCTTTTCTCATAAGACAGTGTTTGAACTCTGTTCCTGTAAAAATGAAAAAGTAATATTTTGGAGCGCATGGAAGACTATGGCAAAAAGTAAAATATCCCGAAATGAAACCCAGAAACAAGCATTCAAAGAAACTGCTCTATGACGTGTGCATTCATTTCAGAGAGTTAAAGCTTACTCTACATTTCCCAGTTTGGAAAGTCTGTCTTTGTGGATTCTGTGAAGGGATATTAAGTGGCGACCAGGGGCCAGTGGCGAGCAAGGCAATGTCTTCTGTTGAAAACTGAAGAGAATCTTTCTGAACAACTGCTTTGTGATGTGTGTATTCATCTCATAGAGTTAAATGTTTCTTTGGATTGAGCAGTTTGAAATCACTCTTTCTGTGGAACCTGGGAAAGGACATTTGGGAACGGTCTTAGGAATATGCTGAAAAAGAAATACCCTGCGATAAAAACCAGAAGGAAGCTTTCTGTGAAATTGCTCTGTGTAATGTGAATCCCACTCTCACAGTTAAGATTCTGTTTTCATTGAGCAGTATTCTAATACTGTTTTAGTTTAGACAACTCAGGGATATTCAGGAGCGTTTTGAGGCTTATCGTGAAAATGGAAATATCTTCAGATAGTAACTGGAGAGAAGATTACCGAGGAGCTACTTCATGACTTGTGCATTCCACTCTCAGAGTTTTACTTTTCTTCTCATAGAGGACTGGGGAGTGCCCTTTGGAGAAAAAGCTACCAAGGGGCATTTGGGAGTGTATTGATGGCTATGGTGAAAAAGGAAATATCCTTACACAAAAACTGGAAAGAAGCTTTCTCTGAAACTGCTGTGTGATATGTGTATTCATCTCACATAGATAAAGCTTACTTTACCTTATGCAGCTTGGAAACTCTGTCTTGGACGGAGCCATGAAGGGACATTCGGGAGCACATTCAGGACTATGGTGAAAAAGGAAATATCTTCAGATAAAAACTAGAAAGAAGCTTTCTGTGAATCTGATTTTTGCTACGTTTAGTCATCTCACATAGATAATGCTTCCTTTACATTATGCAGCTTGGAAACTCTGTCACAAATGGATCCGTGAAGGGATATTCGGGATCACATTCGGGCCTATGATGAGGGAGGAAATATCGTCAGATAAAAACTGGAGAGAAGCTTTCTGAGAAACTGCTTGGTGATGTGTGCATTCCACTCAGGGATTTATACCTTTCTTCTCATAAGGCACTGTTTGAACACTGTTCCTGGAAAACTAAAAATGTGATATTCAGAGCACATTGAAGAATATGGTGAAAAGTGAAATGTCATCCAATAAAATTCAGAAAGATCATTCCAAGAAACTTCTCTCTGACATGTCCATTCAATTCACAGAGTTAAAGCTTACTCTACATTTCCCAGTTTGGAAAGTCTGTCTTTGAGGATTCTGTAAAGGGATATTAAGGAGGCCTGTGGCGAGCAAGGAAATGTTTTCCATTGGAAATTGGAGAGAAGCTTTCTGAGCAACTCTTTTGTGATGTTTGTATTCAACTCATAGAGTTAAATCATTCTTTGGATTGAGCAGTTGAAAATCACTGTTTCTGTGGAATCAGAGAGAGGATATTTGGGAATGCTCTTTAGAATCTCCTGAAAAAGAAATAACATCAGATAAAACCAGAAGGAAGCTTTCTTTGAAACTGCTCTGTGTTGCCTGAATTCCACGTTCACAGTTAAGCTTCTCTTTACATTGAGCAGTATTCTAACACTGTTTTTGTTTAGGCTGTGAGGGGATATAATGGAGCGCTTTTAGACTTATGATGAAAAAGGAAATATCTTCAGATAGAAACTGGAGAGAAGCTTTTGAAGAACTGCTTTGTGACGTGTGTATTCCACTCACAGAATTATACATTTCCTCTCATAGAGGATTGGGGAATTCCTTTTGCAGAAAAAGCTACCATGGGACATTCGGGAGTATAGGGACAGCTATGATGAAAAAGGAAATGTCCTCAAACAAAAACTAAAAAGAAGACTTCTGTGAAACTGCTTTTTGATAGATGTGTTTATTCATCTCACATAGATAAAATTTTCCTTATATTATGCACTTTGGAAACTCTGTCTGGGTGTATCCGCAAAGGGACATTCGGGAGCACATTCAGGCCTACAGTGAAAAAGGAGATATCTTCAGATAAAAACTGGACTGAAGCTTTCTGAGAATCTGCTTTGTGATGTGTGCATTCCACTCAGGGAGATATACCTCTTTTCTCATAAGCCAGTGTTTGAACACTTCCTGTAAAACGGAAAAAGTAATATTTTGGAGCGCATTGAAGACTATGGCGAAAAGTGAAACATCCTGAAATGAAATCCAGAAAGAAGCATTCCAAGAAACTGTTCTCTGACATGTGCATTCATTTCAGAGAGTAAAAGGTTACTCTACATTTCCGATATTGGAAACTCTGTCTTTGAGGAATCTGTGAAGGGATGTTAAGTGGCGCCTGGAGGCTTGTGGTGAGCAGGGAAACGTCTTCCAATGAAAACAGGAGAGAAGCTTTCTGAACAACTGCTTTGTGATGTGTGTATTCGTCTCATAGATTTAAACCACTCTTTGAAATCACTGTTTCTGTGGAATCTAAGGAAGGACATTTGGGAACGCTCCTTAGAATATGGAGAAAGAAATATCCTCAGGTAAAATCCAGAAGGAAGCTCTCTGTGAAACTGCTCTGTGTGGTCTTAATTCATCTCTCTCAGTTAAGCCTCTCTTTTCATTGGGCAATTTTCTAACCCTGTTTATGTTTAGCGTGTGAAGGGATATTCAGGAGCACTTTGAGGCTAATGATGAAAAAGGAAATATGTTCAGACTGAAACTGGAGAGAAGCTTTCCGAGGAACTGCTTTGTGACGTGTACATTCCACTCACAGTGTTATACCTCTCTTCTCATACAGCATCAGAGAAACTCTTTTGGAGAAAATGGTACCAAGTGATATTCGGGAGCATGTTGATACCTATGGTGAAAAGGGAAATAGCCTCAGACTAAAACTGGAAAGAAGCTTTCTATGAAACTGCTCTGTGATATGTGTATTCATGTCACATAGATAAAGCTTACTTTACATTTTGCAGCTTGAAAACTCTGTCATGGCTGGATGCACGAAGGGACATTCAGGAGCACATTCAGTACTATCGTGACAAAAGAAATATCTTCAGATACAAACTGGAAGGAAGTTTTCTGTGAATCTGCTTTTTGCTATGTTTATTCATCTATCATAGATAAAGCTTTCTTTACATTACACAGCTTGGAAACCCCGTCATGGATGGATACCGGAATGGATATTCAGGATCACATTGGGGCCTATGGTGAAAAAGGAAATATCATAAGGTAAAAACTGGAGAGAAGCCTTCTGAGAAACTGCTTGGTGATGAGCATATTCCACTCAGGGAGTTATAGCTTTCTTCTCATAAGGCACTGTTTGAACACTGTTCCTGTAACACTAAAAATGTGATATTCAGAGCACATTGAAGACAATGGAGAAAAGTGAAATGTTGTCCAATAAAACCCAGAAAGAAGCATTCCAAGAAACTGCTCTCTGACATGTCCATTCATTTCACAGAGTTAAGGCTTACTCTACATTTCCCAGTTTGGAAAGCCTGTCTTAGAGGATTCTGCGAAGGAATATTAAGTGGCAACCAGAAGCGTGTGGTGAACAACAAAATGTCTTCCATTGAAAATTGGAGATAAGCTTTCTGAGCAACACTTTTGTGATGTTTGTATGCGTCTTATAGAGTTAAACCATTCTTTGGATTGAGCAGTTGGAAATCACTGTTTCTGTGGATTCTGAGGAAGGACATTTGGGAATGCTCCTTATAATATCCTGAAAAAGAAATAACCTCAGATAGAAACCAGAAGGAAGCTTGATGTGAAACTGTTCTGTGTTGTGTGAATTCTGCTCCACAGTTAAGCTCTTTTCATTGAGCAGTATTCTAACACTGTTTTTGTTAAGTATGTGAAGGGATATTCGGGAGCACTTTGAGGCTTACAGTGAAAAAGGAAATATCTTTAGATAGAAACTGGAAAGAAGATTTCTGAGGAGATGCTTTGTGACGTGTGCATTCCACTCAGAGAATTATACCTTTTTTCTCCTAGAGGATTGGGGAATCCCTTTTGGAGAAAAAGCTACCAGGGTACATTTGGGAGTATATGGATGGCTATGGTGAAAAATGAAATATCCTCAGACAAAAACTGGAAAGAAGCTTTCTGTGAAACTGCTTTGTGATAGATATGTTTATTCATCTCACATAGGTAAAACTTTCTTTCAATAATGCAGTTTTGAAACGCCGTTATTGACGGATTCGCCAAGGGTCATTCGGGAGCACATTCAGGCCTATAGTGAGAGGAAATATCTTCAGATAAAAACAGGAGAGAAGCTTTCTGAGAAACTGCTTTTTTATGTGTGTATTCCACTCAGGGAGTTATACCTCTTTTCTCATAAGGCAGTGTTTGAACACTGTTCCAGTAAGACCAAAAATGTGATATTTTGGAGTGCCTCAAAGACTATGGTGAAAAGTGAAATATCCTCAAATAAAACCGAGAAAGAAGCATTCCAAGAAACTGCTCTTTGAATGTGTATTCATTTCACAGTTAAAGTTTACTCTACGTTGCCCAGTTTGGAAATGCTGTCTTTGAGGATTCTGCAAAAGGATATTAACTGGCGCCTAGAGGCATGTGGTGAGCAAGGAAATGTCTTTCGCTGAAAACTGGAGAGAAGTTTTCTGAGCAAATACTTTGTGATGTGTGTATTAATCTCATAGAGTTAAACCATTCTTTGGATTGGGCATTTTGAAATCACTACTTCTGTGGAATATGAGGAAAGACATTTGGGAATGCTCTTTTGAATATGGAGAAAGAAATATCCTCCAATAAAAACCAGAAGGACACTTTCTGTGAGACTGCTATGCATCGTGTTAATTACTGTCGGTCAGTTAAACTTTCCTTTTCACTGAGCAATTTTCTAACACTGTTTATATTTAGCGTGCGAAGGGATATTCAAGAGCGCTGTGAGGCTTATGGTGAAAAAGGAAATATGCTCAGATGGAAACTGGCAAAAAGCATTCTGTGAATCTGCTTTTTGCTATGTTTATTCATCTCACATAGATAAAGCTTTCATCACATTATGCAGCTTGGAAATTCTGTCATGGAAAGATTTGTGAAATCACATTTGGGAACACATTCCGGACAATGGTGAAAATGGAAATAGCTTCACATAAAAACTGGAAAGAAGCTTTCTGTGAATCTGGTTTTTGCTAGGTTTATTCATCTCACATAAATAAAGCTTTCTTTATATTACACAGCTTGGAAACTCTGTCATGGACGGATCCATGAAGGGACATTCTGGAACACATTCAGGACTACGGTGAAAATTGAAATATCTTCAGATAATTACTGCAGAGAAGCTTTCTGAGAAACTGCTTTGTGATGTGTGCATTCCACTCAGGGAGTTATACCTCTTTTCTCATAAGGCAGTGTTTGAACATGGTTCCTGTAAAATCGAAAAAGTGATATTTCACCGTGCATTGAAGACTATGGCAAAAAGTGAACTATCCTCAAGTAAATCCCAGAAAGATGTGTTCCAAGAAACTGCTCTCTGATATGTGCATTCACTTCACAGAATTAAAGCGTACTCTACATTGCCCAGTTTGCAAACTCTGTCTTTGAGGAATAGGCGAAGGGATATTAAGTGGTGCTCTGGAGACCTGTGGTGAGGAAGGAAATGTCTTCCCATGAAAACAGAAGAGAAGCTTTCTGAGCAACTGCTTTGTGATGTGTGTATTCATCTCATAGAGTTAAACAATTTCTTGGATTGAGCAGTTTGAAATCACTGTTTATGTGGTATCTCAGGAAGGACGTTTGGGATTGCTCTTTGGAATATGGAGAAAGAAATATCCTCAGATGAAAACCAGAAGGAAGCTTTCTGTGAAAGTACTATGTGTCGTGTGAATTCCTCTCGCTCAGTTAAGCTTCCCTTTCCATTGAGGAGTTTTCTAACACTGTTTATGTTTAGCGTGTGAAGGGATATTCGGAAGCACTTTGAGTCTTACAGTGAGAAAGGAAACATGTTCAGATAGAAACTGGAGAGAAGCTTTCTAAGGAATTACTTTGTGACGTGTGCATTGCACTCACAGTATTGTACATCTCTTCTCATACAGCAGCGGGGAAACCATCTGGAGACTAAGGTACCAAGGGATAACCAGGAGCTAATTGACGCCTATGGTGAAATGGGAAAGAGCCTCAGACAAAAACCAGAAAGAAGCTTTCTATGAAACTGCTGTGTGATATGTGTATTCATTTCACATAGATAAAGCTCTTTACATTACGCAGCTTGGAAACTCTGTCATGGACGGATCAAGGAAGGGACATTCGGGAGAACATTCTGAACTATGGTGAAAAAGGTAATATCCTCAGATAAAAATAGAAAGAAGCTTTCTGAGAGTCTCTTTTTGCTATGTTTATTCATCTCACATAGATAAACCTTTCTTTATATTACGTAGCTTGGAAACTCCGTCATGGACGGAACCATGAAGGGACTTCGGGAGCACATTCAGGTCAATGGTGGAAAAAGTGATATCTTCAGAAAAAAACCGGAGAGAAATTTTCAGAGAAGCTGCTTTGTGAAGTGTGCATTCCACTCAGGGAGTTATACCTCTTTTCTCATAAGGTAGTGTTTGAACACTGTTCCTGTAAAAACGAAAATGTGATATTTTGGAGCACACTGAAGACCATAACGAAAATTGAACTGTCCTCAAATAAAACCCAGAAAGAAGCATTCCAAGAAAGTGATCTCTGATATTTGCCTTCATTTCACAGAGTTAAAGCTTACTCTATGTTGCCCAGTTTGGAAACTCTGTCTTTGAGAAATCTGTGAAGCGATATTAAGTGGCACCCGGAGGCTTTTGGTGAGCAAGGGAACGTCTTCCAATGAAAACTGGAGAGAAGTTTTCTGAGCAACTGCTTTGCGATGTATGTATTCGTCTCATAGAGTTAAACCATCCTTTGGATTGAACAGTCTGAAATTACTGTTTCTGTGGGATCTGAGGAAGGACATTTGGGAACGCTCCTTAGAATATGGAGAAAGGAATATCCTTAGGTAAAATCCAGGAGGAAGGTTTCTGTGAAACTGCGTTGTGACATCTTAATTCCTCTCTCTCAGTTAAGTCTTCGTTTTCATTGAGCAGTTTTCTAACCCTGTTTATGTTTAGCATGTGAAGGGATATTTGGGAGCACTTTGAGGCTTACAGTGAACAAGGAAATATGTTCAGACCGAAACTGGAGAGAAGCTTTCCGAGAAACTGCTTTGTGACGTGTACATTCCACTCACAGTGTTGTACTTCTCTTCTCATAGATCATTGGGGAAACCCTTTTAAGGAAAAAGGTACCAAGTGATATTCGGGAGCATGTTGATGCCTATGGTGAAAAGGAAAATAGCCTCAGACAAAAACAGGAAAGAAGCTTTCTATGAAACTGCTCTGTGACATGTGTATTCATCTCACATAGATAGAGCTTTCTTTACATTACGCAGCTTGGAAACTCTGTCATGGACGGATGCATGAAGGGAAACTCGGGAGCACATTCAGGACTATGGTGTAAAAGGAAATATCTTCAGATAAAAACTGGAAAGAATCTTTCTGTGAATCTTCTTTTTGCTAAGTTTATTCATCTGACAATGATAAAGCTTTCTTTACATTGCGCAGCTTAGAAACTCCATCATGTATGGATCCACGAAGGGATATTTGGGATCACATTGAGGCCTTTGGTGAAAAAGGAAATATCATCAGATGAAAACTGGAGAGAAGTTTTCTGAGAAACTACTTGGTGATGTGTGCATTCCACTCAGGGAGTAATACCTTTCTTCTCAGAAGGCACTGTTTGAACCATGTTCCTGTATAACTAAAAAAGTGTTATTTGGAGCACTTTGAAGACTACGGTGAAAAGTAAAATGATGACAAATAAAACCCAACAGGAAACATTTCAAGAGACTGCACTCTGATATGTCCATTCATTTCAGAGAGTTAAAGCTTACTCTACTTTTCCCAGTATGGAAAGTCTGTCTTTGAGGATTCTGTGAAGGAATATTAAGTGGCAACCGTAGGCCTGTGGCGAGCAAGGAAATGTCTTCCATTGAAAATTGGAGAGAAGCTTTCTCAGCAACTCTTTTGTGATGTTTGTTTTCATCTCATAGAGTTAAATCATTCTTTGGATTGAGCAGTTGGAAATCACTCTTTCTGTGGAATCTCAGAAAGGACATTTGGGAATGTTCTTTAGAATATCCTGAAAAAGAAATAACCTCAGAAAGTATCAAGAAGGAAGCTTGCTGTGAAACAGTTCAGTGTTGCGTGCATTCCACTCATACATTTAAGCTTCTCTTTTCATTGAACAGTATTCTAACACTGTTTTTGTTTAGTCTGTGAAGGGCTATTCAGGAGCGCTTTGAGGCTTATGGTGAAAAGGGAAATATCTTCCAATAGAAACTGGAGAGAAGCTTTCTGAGGAGTTGCTTTGTGACGTGTGCATTCCACTTACAAAATTATACCTTTCTACTCATAGAGGATTGGGGAATACCTTTTGGAGAAAAAGCTACCAGGGGACATTCAGGAGTATACGGATGGCTATGGTGAAAAAGGAAATATCCTCAGACGAAAACTGGAAAGAAGATCTCTGTGAAACTGCTTTGTGATAGATGTTTATTTATCTCACATGGATAAAACTCTCCCTATATTATGCAGTTTGGAAATTCTGTCATGGATGGATCTGCGAAGTGACATCAGGAGCACATTCAGGGCTATGGTGGAAAAGGAGATATCTTTAGATAAAAACTGGATAGAAGCTTTCTGAGAAACTGCTTTGTGATGTGTGCATTCCACTCAGGGAGATATACCTCTTTTCTCATAAAGTGGTGTTTGAACACTTCCTGTAAAACAGAAAAACATTGAAGACTCTTGTGAAACATGAAATATCCTCAAATAAAACCCAAAGAGAAGCGTTCCAAGAAACTGCTCTCTGATATGTACATTCATTTCACAGAGTTAAAGCTTACTCTACGTTGCCAAGTTTGGAAACTCTGTCTTTGAGAAATCTGTGAAGGGATATTAAGTGATGCCTGGAGGCTTGCGTTGAGCAAGCAAACGTCTTCCGATGAAAATTTGAAAGAAGCTTTCTGAGCAACTGCTTTGTGATGTGTGTATTCTTCTCACAGAGTAAACCATGCTTTGGATTGAGCAGTTTGAAGTCACTGTTTTTGTGGAATCTGAGGGAGGACATTTGGGAACGTTCCTTAGAATATGGAGAAATCCTCAGGTAAAATCCAGAAGGAAGCTTTCTGTGAAACTGCTCTGTGTCGTGTGAATTCCTCTCGCTCAGTTAAACTTTTCTTTTCATTGAGCAGTTTTCTAATGCTGTTTATTTTTAGTGTGTGAAGGGATATTCGGGAGCACTTTGAGGCTTACGGAGAAAAAGGAAATATGTTCAGTTAGAAACTGGAGAGAAACTTTCCGGTGAACTGCTTTGTTATGTGTGCATTCCACTCACAGTGTTATACCTCTCTTCTCATACAGCATCAGCTAAACCCTTTTGGAGAAAAAGGTACCAAGAGATATTCAAGGGCATATTAATGCCTATGGTGAAAAGTGAAATAGCCTCAGATGGAAATTGGATAGAATCTTTCTGTGAAACTGCTCTGTGCTATGTGTATTCATTTCACAGAGATAAAACTTTCGTTACATTACACAGCTTCGAAACTCTGTCATGGATGGATCTGTGAAAGGACATTCATGAGCACTTTCAGGCCCATGGTGAAAAAGGAAATATCTTCGGATAATAACTGGAAAGAAGCTTTATGTGAATCTGCTTTTTGATATGTTTATTCATTTCACGTAGATAATGCTTTCTTTACATTATGCAGTATGGAAACTCTGTCATGGACGGATCTGCAAAGGACATTCTGGAGCACATTCAGGACTATGGTGAAAAGCGAAATATCTTCAGATAAAAACCAGAAGGATACTTTCTGTGAAACTGTTATGTGTCGTGTGAATTCCTCTCGCTCACTTAAGCTTCTCTTTTCATTGAAAAGTTTTCTAACACTGTTTATGTTTAGCGTGCGAAGGGATATTCGGGAGTGCTTTCAGACTTAAGGTGAAAAACGAAATATGTTCAGGTAGGAATTGTAGAAAAGCTTTCTGAGAAACTGCTTTGTGATGTGTGTATTTCACTCAGGGAGTTATACCTCTTTTCTCATAAGGCAGTGTTTGAAAACTGTTCCAGTAAAACGAATTAGTGATATTTCAGAGCGCATTGAAGACTATGGCGAAAAGCGATATATCTTCAAATAAAACCAGGAAAGAAGCGTTCTAAGAAACTGTTCTCGTATATGTGCATTCATTTCACTGAGGAAAAACTTACTCTACATTGCCCAGCGTGGAAATTCTGTCTTTGAGAAATCTGCGAAGGGATATTAAGTGGCGCCTGGAGGCCTGTGGTGAGCAAAGAAACGTCTTCCATTGAAAACTTGATAAAAGCATCTGAGCAACCTCTTTGTGGTGTGTGTATTCATCTCATAGAGTTAAATCATACTTTGGTTTGAGAAGTTTGAAATCACTGTTTTTATGGAATCTGAGGAAGGACATTTGGGAACACTCTTTAGAGCATGGAGAAAGACATATACTCAGATTTAAAAAAAAGAAGGAAGCTTTCTGTGAACCTGCTATGTGTCGTGTGAATTTCTCTGGCTCAGTTAAGCTTCTCTTTTCATTGAACACTTTTCTAACACTGTTTATGTTTAGCGTGTGAAGGGATATTTGCTAGTGCTTTGAGGCTTATGGTGAAAAAGGAAATATGTTCAGATAGAAACTGGAGAGAAGCTTTCCGAGGAACTGCTTTGCGACGTGTGCATTCCACTCACAATGTTTTACCGCTCTTCTCATAGAGCATCAGGGAAACCCTTTTGGAGAAAAAGGTACCAAGAGATATTCCTGGGCACATTAACACCATGATTATGTGGTGAAAAGGGAAATAGCCTCAGACAGAAACTGGAAAGAAACTTTCTGTGAAACTGCCCTGTGCTACGTGTATTCATCTCACATAGATAAAGCTTTCTTTAAATTATGCAATTTGGAATCTCTGTCATGCAGGGATCCACGAAGGGACATTTGGGAGCACATTCAGGACTATGGTGAAAAAGAAAATATCTTCAGATAAAAACTGGAAAGAAGTTTTCTGTGAATCTTATTTTTGCTATATTTATTCACCTCACATAGATAAAGTTAACTTTACATTACATAGCTTAGAAACACTGCCATGAATGGATCTGCAAAGATACATTACAGAGCACCTTCAAGACTATGTTGAAAGAGGAAATATCTTCAGATAAAAATTGGAAAGAAGCTTTCCAAGAAACTGCTCTCTGACATGTGCATTCATTCAGAGAGTTAAAGGTTGCTATACATTTGCCAGTTTGGAAAGTCTGTCTTTGAGGATTCTGTGAAGGGATATTAAGTGGCAACTGGAGACTGTGGCGAGCAAGGAAATCTCTTCCATTGAAAACTGGAAAGAAGCTATCTGAGCAACTGATTTGTGATGTGTGTATTCATCTCATAGAGTTAAATCATTCTTTTCATTGAGCAGTTTGAAATCACTCTTTCTGTGGAACCTGAGAAAGGATATTTGAGAACGCTCTTAAGAATATGCTGGAAAAGAATTACCGTCCAACAAAAACCAGAAGGAAACTTTCTGTGAAACTGCTCTGTGCTGTCTTCATTCCTCTCACACAGTTAAGCCTCTCTTTTAATTGAGCAGTTTTCTAACACTGTTTGTTTAGTCTACAAAGGGATATTCGGGAGCGCTTTAAGGCTTATGGTGAAAAAGGAAATATCTTCAGATAGAAACTGGAGAGAGGCTTCCCAAGGAGCTGCTTTGTGACATATGTATTCCACTCACAGAGTTATACTTTTCCTCGCTTAGAGGATTGTGGAATCTCTTTTGGAGAATAAGCTACCAAGGGTCACTCGGCAGTATATGAATGGCTATGGTGAAATTGGAAATATCAATAGACAAAATGTGGAAAGAAGCTTTCTGTGAAACTGCTTTGTGATAGATATATTTATTCATCTCACATAGATAAAACTTTCTTTATATTACGCAGTTTGGAAACTCCATCATGGATTGATCCACAACAGGACATTCGGGAGGACATTCAGGCCTATGGTGAGAAAGAAAACCTCTTCAGATAAAAACTGGAGAGAAGCTTTCTGAGAAACTGCTTTGTGATGTGTGCATTCCACTCAGGGATTCATACCTCTTTTCTCATAAAGCAGTGTTTGAACATGGTTCCTGTAAAATCAAAAGAGTGATATTTCGGATCACCTTGATGACAATGGCAAAAAGTGAAATATCCTAAAATAAAACCCAGAAAGAAGCATTCCAAGAAACTACTCTCTGATATGTGAATTCATTTCACAGAGCTAAATCCTACTCTACATTGCCCAGTTTGGAAACTCTGTTTTTGAGGAATCTGAGAAGCGATATTAAGTGTCGTCTGGAGGTCTGTGGTGAGCAAGTAAATGTCTTCCGTTGAAAACTGAAGAGAAGCTTTCTGAGCATCTGCTTTGTGATGTGTGTATTCATCTCATAGAGTTAAATCATTCTTTGTATTGAACAGTTTGAAATCACTGTTTCTTTGGAACCTGAGAAACGCCATTTGGAAACGGTCGTTAGCACATGCTGAAAAAGAAATACCCTCAGATAAAAACCAGAAGAAAGCTTTCTGTGAAACTGCTCTCAGTCGTGTGAATTCCAATCACACAGTTAAGTTTCTCTTTTCATTGAGCATTTTTCTAACACTGTGTTTAGTCTGCAAGGTGATATTCGGGGGCTCTTTGAGGCTTATGGTGAAAATGGAAATATCTCAGAAAGAAACTGAAGAGAAGTTACCGAGGAGCTGCTCTGTGACTTGTGCATTCCACTCTCAGGGTTATACCTTTTTCTCATAGAGGATTGGGGACTCTGTTTTGGAGAAAATGTTACCAAAGGACATTCGGGAGTATATGGACGGCTATGGTGAAAAAGGAACTATCCACAGACAAAAACTGGAAAGAAGCTTTCTGTGAAACTGCTTTGTGATAGATATGTCTATTCATCTCACATAGATAAAACTTTCTTTATGTTACGCAGTTTGGAAACTCAGTCATGGACGGATCGGCAAAGGGACATCCGGGAGCACATTCAGGTCCATGATGAAAAAGGAAATATCTTCAGATAAAAAATTGAGAGAAGCTTTCTTAGAAATTGCTGTGTGATGTGTGCATTCCACTCGGGGAGTTTTACCTCTTTTCTGATAAGGCAGTGTTTCAACACCGTTCCTGTAAAACCAAAAAGTGATATTTCAGAGCGCATTGAAGACTATGGCGAAAAGTGAAATATCCTCAAATAAAACTCAGACAGAAGCGTTCCAAGAAACTGATCTCTGATACGTACATTCATTTCACAGAGTAAAAGCTTACCCTATATTGCCCAGCTTGGAAATTCTGTCTTTGAGGAATCTGCGAAGGGATATTTAGTGAAGCCTGAGGCCTGTGGTGAGGAAGGAATTATTATCTCATGAAAACTAGAGAGAAGCTTTCAGAGCAACTGCTTTGTGATGTGTGTATTCATCTCATAGTGTAAAACCATTCTTTGGATGGAGCAGTTTGAAATCACTGCTTCTGTGAAATCTGATAAAGGACATTTGGGAAAGCTCTTTAGAATATGGAGAAAGAACTATCCTCAGATAAAAAACAGAAGGAAACTTTCTCTGAAACTGCTATTGGTCATGTGAATTTCTCTCACTCAGTTAAACTTCCCTTTTCATTGAGCAGTTTTCTAACACTGTTTTTGTTTAGCGTGTGAAGGTATATTCGGGAGTGCTTTGAGGCTTACGGTGAAAAAGGAAATATCTTCAGATAGAAACTGGAGAGAAGCTTTCCGAGGATCTGCCTTGTGATGTGTGCATTCCACTCTCAGAATTATACCTGTTTTCTCATAGAGATTGGGGAATCCCTTTTGGAGAAAAAGCTACCAAGGGACATTCGAGAGTGTAGGGACGGTTATGGTAAAAAGGAAATATCCTCAGACAAAAACTGGAAAGATGAATTCTGTAAAACTGCTTTGTGATAGATATGTTTATTCATCTCACATAGATAAAAATTTACTTATATTACACAGTTTGGAAACTTCATCATAGATGGACCCGTGAAGGGACATTTGGGAACACACTCAGGCCTATGGTGAAAATGGAAATATCTTCAGATAAAAACTGGAGAGAAGCTTTCTGAGAAACTGGTTTGTGACGTGTGCATTCCATTCAGGGAGTGGTACCTCTTTTCTAATAAGGCAGTGTTTGAACACTGTTCCTGTAAAACTGAAAAAGTGATATTACGGAGTGCATTGAAGACTATGGTGAAAAGTGAAATATCCTCAAAAAAACCCAGAAAGAAGCATTCCAAGAAACTGCTCTGTGATATGTGCAATAATTACACAGAGTTAAAGTTTACTCTACATTGCCCAGTTTGGAAACTCTGTCTTTGAGGAATCTGTGAAGGGATATTAAGTGGCTCCCAGAGGCCTCTGGTGAGCAAGGAAATGTCTTCCGATGAAAACTGGAGAGAAGTTTTCTGAGCAACTGCTTTATGATATGTGTATTATTCTCATAGAGTTAAATCATTCTTTGGATTGAAGACTTTGAAATCACTGCTTCTGTGGAACCTGAGAAAGCACATTTGGGAACGCTCTTTAGAGTACACTGAAAAAGAAATACCCTCAGATAAAAAGCAGAAGGAAGCATTCTGTTAGACTGCTCTGTGTCATGTGAATTCCACTCACACTGTTCAGCTTCTCTTCTCATTGAGCAGTATTCAAAGACTGTTTTTCTTTAGTCTGTGAAGGGATATTCGGGAGCACTTTGTGGCTTATGGTGAAAACAGAATATTTTCAGATACAAATTGGAGAGAAGCTTTCTGAGGAGCTGCTTTGTGAAGTGCGTACTCCACTCACAGAGGTACACCTTTCTTCCCATAGAGCATTGGGGAATCTCTTTTGGAGAAAAATCTACCATGGGACATTCGGGAGTATATGGATCACTATGGTTAAAAAGGAAATATCATCAGACAAAAACTGGAAAGAAGCTTTCTGTGAAACTGCTTTTATGATAGATAAGCTTTATGATCTCACAAAGATAAAACTTTTTTATATTACCTAGTTAGGAAACTCCATCATGGACGGATCCACGAAGGGTCATTCGGGAGCACATTCAGGCCTACAGTGAAAAAGTAGATATCTCAGATAAAAACTGGATAGAAGCTTTCTGAGAAACTGCTTGGTCATGTGCGCTATCCACTCAGGGAGTTATACTTCTTATCTCATAAGGCAGTGTTTGAACACTGTTCCTGTAAAACCGAAAAAGTAATATTTTGGAGCACATAGACTGTGGAGAAAAGTGAAATATCCTCAAATAAAACCCAGAAAGAAACATTCCAAGAAACTGTTCCCTGACATGTGCATTAATTTCAGAGAGTTAAAGCTTACTCTACATTTCACAGTTTGCAAAGTCTGTCATTGAGGATTGTGCAAAAGGATATTAAGTGGTGACTGGAAGCCTGTGGAGAGCAAGGAAAGCACTTCCATTGAAAACTGGAAAGAAGATTTCTGAACAACTGCTTTGTGACATGTGCATTCATCTCACAGAGTTAAATCATTCTTTGCATGGAGCAGTTTGAAATCACTCTTTCTGTGGAAACTGAGAAAGGACATTTGGGAATGCTCTTAAGAATATACTGAAAAAGATATACCCTCTGATAAAAACCAGAAGGAAGCTTTCTGTGGAACTGCTCTGTGCCATGTGAATTCCACTCGCACAGTTATGCTTCTGTTTTCATTGAGCAGTATTCCAATACTGTTTTAGTTTATCAGCTAAGAGCTACTCGGGAGTGCCTTGAGGCTTATGGTGAAAAAGGAAATATGTTCAGACAGAAACTTGACAGAAGCTTTCCGAGGAACTGCTTTGTGACATGTGCATTCCACTCACCGTGTTATATCTCTCTTCTCATACTGTAGTGGGGAAACTATTTTGAAGAAAAAGGTACAGAGTGATATTCGGGAGCGTGTTGATGCCTATGGTGAAAAGGGAAATAGCCTCAGACAAAAACTGGAAAGAAGCTTTCTATGAAACTGCTCTGTGATATGTGTATTCATCTCATATTGATAAAGCTTTCTTTACATTACTCAGCTTGGAAACTCTGTAATGAACGGATCCATGAAGGGACATTTGGGAGCACATTCAAGCCTATGGTGAAAAAGGAAATATCTGTCAGATAAAAACTGGAAAGCACTTTCTGTGAATTTGCTTTTTGCTGTGATTATTCATCTCACAGAGATAATGGTTTCTTTACATGATGGAGCTTGGAAACTCTGTTATCGATGGATCCACGAAGGGATATTCGGGATCACATTCAGGCCTATGCTGAAAAAAGAAATATATTCAGATAAAAACTGGAGAGACACTTTCTGAGAAACTGCTTGCTGATGTGTGAATTCCACTCTGGGAGATATACCTTTCTTCTCATAAGGCACTGTTTGAATACTGTTCCTGCACAACTAACAAAAGTGATATTAGGAGTACTTTGAAGACTATGAGGAAAAGTGAAATGTCGTCCAGTAAAACAAAGAAAAAGCATTCCAAGAAACTGCTCTCTGACATGTCCTTTCATTACACAGTGCTAAAGCTTACTTTATATTTCCCAGTTTGGAAAGTCTGTCTTTGAGGATTTTGGGAAGCGATATTAAGTGGCAACCAGAGGCCTGTGGTGAGCAAGGAAATGTCTTCCGTTGAAAATTGGAGAGAAGTTTTCTGAGCAACTATTATGTGATGTTTGTATTCATCATATAGAGTTAAATCATTCTTTGGATTGAGCAGTTTGAAATCACTGTTTCTGTGGAATCTGAGAAAGGACATTGGGGAATGCTCCGTATAATATCGTGAAAAAGAAATAATCTCAGATACAATCCAGAAGGAAGCCTGATGTGAAACTGCTCTGTGTCATGAGAATTCGGCTCCATTGTTAAGATTCTCTTTTCATTGAGCAGTATTCTAACACTGTTTTTGTTTAGTCTGCGAAGGGATATTCAGGAGCGCTTTGAAGCTTATGGTGAAAAAGGGAATATCTTCAGATAGAAACTGGAGAGAAGATTTCCGAGGAGATGCTTTGTGACGTGTGCATTCCACTCAGAGAATTATACCTTTCTTCTCATAGAGGATTGGGGAATCCTTTTTGGAGAAAAAGTTATCATGGGACATTCGGGAGTATATGGACGGCTATGGTGAAAAAGGAAATATCTTCAGACAAAAACTGGAAAGAAGTTTTCTGTGAAACTGTTTTGTGATAGATATGTTTATTCTTCTCACATAGATAAAACTTTCTTTCAATAATGCAGTTTTGAATCACTGTTGTGGATGGATTCGTGAAGGGTCATTCGGGAGCACATTCAGGTCTATGGTGAAAAAGGAAATATTTTCAGATAAAAACTGGAGAGAAGCTTTCTGAGAAACTGCTTCGTGATGTGTGTATTCCACTCAGGGAGTTATACCTCTTTTCTCCTAAGGCAGTGTTTGAACACTGTTCCTGTAAGAACGAAAATGTGATATTTTGGAGTGCATTAAAGACAAGGGTGAAAAGTGAAATATCCTCAAATGAAACCCAGAGAGAAGCATTCCAAGAAAATACTCTCTGATATGTGCATTCATTTCACAGAGTAAAAGTTTACTCTACATTGCCCAGGTTGGAAACTCTGTCTTTGAGGAATCTGTGAAGGGATATTAAGTGGCGCTTGGAGGCTTGTGGTGAGTAAGGAAACGTCTTCCGAGGAAAACTGGTGAGAAGCATTCTGAGCAACTGCTTTGTGATGTTTGTATTCGTCTCATTGAGTTAAACCAATCTTTGGATTGAGCAGTTTGAATTCACTGTTTCTGTGGAACCTGAGAAAGAACATTTGGAACGCTATTAAGAATATGCTGAAAAAGAAATACCCCCAATAAAAAGGAAATATGTTCAGATAGAAACTGGAAAGAAGCTTTCCCAGGAACTGCTTTGTGATGTGTGCATTCCACTTACTGTGTTATACCTCTCCTCTCATACAGCATCGGGGAAACACTATTGGAGGAAAAGATACCAAGGGATATTCGGGGGCATTTTGACGAATATGGTGAAAAGGGAGATAGGTGAAGAGTTAGAAATCACTGTTTCTCTGGGACCTCAGTAAGGACATTTGGGAATGCTCTTTAGAATATGCTGAAAAAGAGATACCCTCAGATAAAAATCAGATGGAAACTTTCTGTGAGACTGCTCTGTTTAGTCTACGAAGGGATATTGGGGAGCTCTAGGAAGCTTATGATGAAAACGGAAATATCTTCAGATAGAAACTGGAGAGAAGCTTTCAGAGGAGCTGCTTTGTGACGTGTGCATTTCACTCACAGAGTTATACCTTTCTATTCATAGAGAATTTGGGAATCCCTTTTGGAGAAAAAGCTACCAAGGGACATTCAGGAGTATATGTATGGTTATTGTGAAAAAGGACATATTCTCAGACAAAAACTGGAAAGAAGCTTTCTGTGAAACTGCCTTGTGATATATATATATTTATTCTCTCATATAGATAAAATTTTCTTTATATTACGCAGTTTGGACACTCCTCATGGGTGGATCTGCAAAGGGAAATTCAGGAGTACATTCGACCAATGGTGAAAAAGGAAATATCTTCAGATAAAAACTGGAGAGAGGCTTTCTGAGAACCTGCTTTGTGATGTGTGCATTCCACTCAGGGGTTATACCTATTTTCCATAAGGCAGTGTATGAAACCATTCCTGTAAAACTGAAAAACTAATATTTAGGAGCACATTGAAGACTATGGCAAAAAGTGAAATATTCTCAAATAAAACCCAGAAAGAAACGTTCCAAGAAACTGCTCTCTGATATGTGCATTCAATTCACAGAGTTAAAGCTTTCTCTATGTTGCCCAGTTTGGAAACTCTGTCTTTGAGGAGTCTGCAAAGGGATATAAAGTGGAGCCCTGAGGTCTGTCGTGAGCAAGGAAATGTCTTAAGTTGAAAACTGGAGAGAAGCTTTCTGAGAAACTGCTTTGTGATGTATGGATTCATCTCATGGGGTTAAATCATTCTTTGGATAGAGCAGTTTGAAATCCCTGTTTCTGTGGAACCTGTGAAAGGACATTTGGCAACACTCTTCGGAATATGATGAAAAAGAAATACACTCATATAAAAAGCAGAAGTAAGCTTTCTGTGAAACTGCTCTGGATTGTGTGAATTCCACTCGCACAGTTAAGCTTCTCTTTTCATTGAGCGGTATTGTACCACCCTTTCTGTTTAGTCTGCAAAGGGATACTCAGTAGCACTTTGTGGTTTATGGTGAAAATGGAAATATCTGCAGGTAGAAAGTGGAGAGACGCTTTCCGAGGACAGAAATAATGGATGGCTATGGTGAGAAAGAAGTTATACTCAAACAAAAACTGAAATGAAGTTTTCTGTGAAACTGCTATGTGATAAATATATTTATTCATCTCACATAGATAAAACTTTCTTTGTATTACGTAGTTTAGAAATTCCGTCAAGGACGGATCCGCGAAGGGACATCCGGGAGCACATTCAGGCCTATGGTGAAAAACGAAATCTCTTCAGAGAAAAACTGGAGGGAAGCTTTTTGAGAAACTGCTTTGTGACGTGTGCATTACACTCATGGTGTTATACCTCTCTTCTCAAACAGCATCGGTTAAACCTTTTGGAGAAAAAGGTACCAAGGGATTTTTGGGAGCATATTGATGCATATGGAGAAAAGAGAAATAGCCTCAGACTAAAACTGGAAAGAAGCTTTCTGTGAGACTGCTCAATGAAATGTGTATTCTTCTCACATAGATAAAGCTTTCATTACATTACACAGCTTGGAAACTCTGTCCTGGACTGATCCGCGAGGGGATATTTGGGAGCACGTGCAGGACTATGATGAAAAAGAAAATATCTTTAGATAAAATCTGGAAAGAAGATTTCTGTGGATCTACTTTTTGCAATGTTTATTCATTCCACATAGATAAAGCTTTCTTTATCTAACGCAGCTTGGAAATACTGTCATGGACGGATCGGCGAAGGGACATTCGGGACCACATTCAGGACTATGGGGAAAATCGAAATATCTTCAGACAATAACTGGAGAGAAGCTTTCTGAGAAACTCCTTTGTGATGTGTGCATTCCACTCAGGGAGTTATACCTCTTTTCTCATAAGGCAGTGTTTGAACACTATTGCTGTGAAACCGAAAAAATGAAATTTTGCAGCGCATTGAAGACTATGGCGAAAAGTGAAATATCCGGAAATAAAACTCAGAAATAAGCTTTCAAGAAACTGCTCTCTGACGTGTGTATTCATTTCAGAGAGTTAAAGCTTACACTACATTGCCCAGTTTGGAAACTCTGTCTTTGAGGAATCTTTGAAGGGATATTCAGTGGCGTCCAGAGGCTTGTGGTGAGAAAGGAAACGTCTTCCGATGAAAACTGGTGAGAAGCATTCTGAGCAACTGCTTTGTGATGTGTGTATTCATCTCATAGAGTTAAATCATTCTTTGGATTGAGCAGTTTGAATTCACTGTTTCTGTGGAACCTGAGAAAGGACATTTGGGAACGCTCTTAAGAATATGCTGAAAAAGAAATACACTACGATAAAAACCAGAAGGAAACTTTCTGTGAAACTGCTCTAGGTCACGTGAATTTCACTCGCACAGTTAGCTTCTGTTTACATTGAGCAGTATTCTTACATTGTTTTTCTTTAGTCTGCGAAGTGATAATCAGGAGTGCTTTGAGGTTTATGGTGAAGAAGGAACTATCTTCACATAAAAACTGGAGGGAAGATTTCCAAGGAGCTGCTTTGTGTCGTGTGCATTCCACTCACAGAGTTATACTTTTCTTCTCATAGAGGATTGGTGAATCCCGTTTGGAATAAATGCTACCAGGGGACATTTTTGGGTATATGCACGGCTATGGTGAAAAAGGAAATATTCTCAGACAAAAACTGGAAAGAAGCTTTCTTTGAAACTACTTTGTGATAAATACGTCTATTCATCTCACATAGATAAAACTTTCTCTCTATTACACAGTTTTGAAACTGCATCATGGACGGATTCGTGAAAGGACATTTGGGAGCACATTCAGGCCTGTGGCAAAATAGGAGATATCTTCAGATAAAAACAGGACAGAAGCTTTCTGAGAAACTAGTTTGTGACGTGTGCATTCCACTCAGGGAGTTGTACCTCTTTTCCAATAAGGAAGTGTTTGAACACTGTTCCTGTAAAACCGAAAAAGTGATATTATGGAGTGCATTGAAGACTATGGTGAAAAGTGAAATATCCTCAAAAAAACCCAGAAAGAAGATTTCCAAGAAACTACTCTGTGATATTTGCATTCATTACAGAGAGTTAAAGTTTACTCTACATTGCCCAGTTCGGAAACTCTGTCTTTGAGGAATCTGTGAAGGGATATTAAGGCGCTCCTGGAGGCCTCTGGTGAGCAAGGAAATGTCTTCCGATGAAAACTGGAGAGAAGCTTTCTGAGCAACTGCTTTGTGATGTGTGCATTATTCTCATAGAGTTAAATTATTCTTTGAGTTGAAGACTTTGAAATCAATGTTTCTGTCGAACCTGAGAAAGGACATTTGAGAACACTCTTTAGAATGTGCTGAAAAAGAAATACACTCAAATAAAAAACAGAAGGAAGCGTTCTGTGAGACTGCTCTGTATTGTGTGAATTCCACTCACCCTGTTCAGCTTCTCTTCTCATTGAGCAGTATTCTAACACTGTTTTTCTTTAGTCTGTGAAGGGATATTCCAGAGCACTTTGAGGCTTATGGTGAAAACGGAAATATTTTCAGATACAAACTAGAGAGAAGCTTTTCGAGGAGCTGCTTTGTGAAGTGTGTACTCCACTCACAGAGGTACACCTTTCTTCCTAGAGAGCATTGGGGAATCTCTTTTGGAGAAAAAGCTACCATGGGACATTCGGGAGTATACGGATCACTATGGTTAAAAAGGAAATATCATCAGACAAAAACTGGAAAGAAGCTCTCTGTGGAACTGCTTTTGTGATAGATATGCTTTATGATCTCACATAGATAAAATCTTTTTATATTACACAGTTAGGAACCTCGTCATGGACGGATCCATGAAGGGTCATTCGAGAGCACATTCAGGCCCATGGTGAAAAAGGAGATATCTTCAGATAAAAACTGCATAGAAGCTTTCTGAGAAACTGCTTTGTGATGTGTGCATTCCACTCAGGGAGTTATACTTCTTATCTCATAAGGCAGTGTTTGAACACTGTTCCTGTAAAACCGAAAATGTAATATTTCAGAGCATATAGAATACTGTGGAGAAAAGTGAAATATCCTGAAATAAAACCCAGAAAGAAGTGTTCCAAGAGACTGCTCCCTGACATGTGCATTAATTTCAGAGTTAAAGCTTACTCTACATTTCACAGTTTGGAAAGTCTGTCTTTGAGGATTCTGCAAAAGGATATTAAGTGGCTACTGGAAGCTTGTGAAGAGCAAGGAACTCTCTTCCATTGAAACCTGGAAAGAAGCTTTCTGAGCAACTGCTGTGATGTGTGCATTCATCTCGTAGAGTTAAATCATTCTTTGCATTGAGAAGTTGGAAATCACTCTTTCCATGGAAACTGAGAAAGGACATTTGGGAATGCTCTTAAGAATATGCTGAAAAAGATATACCCTCTGATAAAAACCAGAAGGAAGCTTTCTGTGAAACTGCATTGTGTCATGTGAACTCCACTCACACAGTTATGCTTCTGTTTTCATTGAGCAGTATTCTAATACTGTTTTAGTTTAGTCAGCTAAGGGATACTCGGGAGCACTTTGTGGCTCATGGTGAAAAAGGAAATATGTTCAGAGTGAAACTGGAGAGAAGCTTTCCGAGGAATTGCTTTGTGATGTGTGCATTACACTCACAGTATTATACCGCTCTTCTCATTCAGCATCGGAGAATCCCTTTTGGAGAAAAGTTACCAAGTGTTATTCCGGAGCATGTTGATGCCTATGGTGAAAAGGGAAATAGTCTCAGACAAAAACTGGAAAGAAGCTTTCTCTGAAACTTCTCTGTGATGTATGTATTCATCTCACATAGATAAAGCTTCCTTTACATCACACAGCTTGGAAACTCCGTTATGGATGGATCCATGAAGCGATATTCAGGATCACATTCGAGCCCATGGTGAAAAAGGAAATATCATCAGATAAATACTGGAGAGGAGCTTTCTGAGAAACTGCTTGGTGATGTGTGCATTCCACTCAGAGAGTTATACTTTTCTTCTCATAAGGCACTGTTTGAACTCTGTTCATGTAAAACTAAAAGAGTACATTGAAGACTATGATGAAAAGTGAAACGTCTTCAAATAAATCCCGGAAAGAAGCATTACAAGAAACTACTCTCTGACATCTTCATTCATGTCTCAGAGTTAAAGCTTATTCTACATTACTCAGTTTGGAAAGTCTGTCTTTGAGGATTCTGGGAAGGGATATTAAGTGGCAACCGGAGGCCTGTGGCGACAAGGAAATGTCTTCCATTGAAAATTGAAGAGAACCTTCCTGAGCAACTCTTTTGTGATGTTTCTATTCATCTCATAGAGTTAAATCATTCTTTGAGTTGAGTAGTTTGAAAGCACTGTTTCTGTGGAATCTGAGAAAGGACATTTGAGAACGCTCTTTAGAATATCCTGAAAAAGAAATAACCTCAGATAGAAACCAGAAGGAAGCTTTCTGTGAAACTACCCTGTGTTGCGTGAATTCCACTCACACAGTTAAGCTTCTCTTTTCATTGAGCAGTATTCTAACACTGTTTTTGTTTAGTCTGAGAAGGAATATTTGGGAGCGTTTTGAGGCTTACAGTGAGAACCAAAATAACTTCAGATAGAAACTGGAGAGAGAATTTGGGAGGAGCTGCTCTGTGACGTGTGCATTTCACTCACAGAGTTATACTTTTCTTCTCATAGAGGACTGGGGAATCCCTTTTGGAGAAAAAGCTACCAGGGGACATTGGGGAGTATAGGGACAACTGTGGTGAAAAAGTGAATATCCTCAGACAAAAACTGGAAGAATATTTCTGTGAAACTGCTTTGTGATAGATATGTTTATTCATCTCACATAAATAAAACTTTCCTTATAATATGCAGTTTGGAAACTCCGTCATGGACGGATCCGCGAAGGGATGTTCGGGACCACATTCAGGCCTATGGTGAAAAAGGAGATATCTTCAGATAAAAACTGGATAGAAGCTTTCAGAGAAACTGCTTGGTTATGTGTGCATTCTACTCAGGGAGTTATACCTCTTTTCTATAAGACAGTGTTTGAACACTGTTCCTGTTAAACCAAAAAAGTAATATTTTGGAGCACATGGAAGACTATGGCGAAAAGTGAATTATCCTGAAATAAAACCCAGAAAGAAGCTTTCCAAAAAACTGCTCTCTGATATGTGCATTAATTTCAGAGCTATAAAGCTCACTCTGCATTTCCCAGGGTGGAAAGTCTGTTTTTGAGGATTCTGTGACGGGATATTAAGTGGCGACTGGAGGCCAGTGGCGAGCAAGGAAATGTCTTCCTATGAAAACTGGAGAGAAGCTTTCTGAGCAATTGCATTTTGGTGTGTGTATTCATCTCATAGAGTTAAACCATCGTTTGGATTGAGCAGTTTGAAATCACTATTTCTGTAGAATCTCAGGAAGTACATTTGGGAACATTCTTTAGAATATGGAGAAAGAAATATCCTCAGATAAAAACCAGAAGGATGCTTTCTGTGAAACTGCTATGTATCGTGTGAATTCCTCTCACTCAGTTAAGCTTCTGTTTTCATTGAGAAGTCTTCTAAGACTTTTATATTTAGCATGCGAAGTGATATTCGGGAACACATTGAAGCTTACGGTGAAAAAGGAAATATGTTCAGATAGAAACTGTAGAGAACCATTCCGAGTAACTGTTGGTGACTGGTGCATTTCACTCACAGTGTTATCCCTCTCTTCTTATACATCATCGAGGAAACTATTTTGGAGAAAAAGGTAGCAAGCTATATTCGTTAGCAAATTGACACCAATGGTGAAAAGGGAAATAGCCTCAGACAAAAACAGGAAAGAAGCTTTCTGTGAAACTTCTCCGTGCTATGTGTATTCATCTCACATAGATAAAGCTATCTTTACATTACACAGCTTGTAAAGTGTCATGGAAGGATCCACGAAGGGTCATTCGGGAGCACATTCAGGACTATGGTGAAAAGGGAAATATCTTCAGATAAAAACTGGACCGAAGCTTTCTATGAATCTGCTTTCTGGTATGTTTATTTGTCTCACAAAAATAAAGCTTTATTTACATTATGCAGCTAATGTGTGTATTCTTCTCACAGAGTTAAATAATTCCCTGGATTCAGCAGTTTGAAATCACTGTTTCTGTGGAATCTGAGAAACGACATTTGGGAACGGTTCTTAGAATATGCTGAAAAAGAATTACCCTTAGATAAAAACCAGAAGGAAGCTTTCTGTGAAGCTGCTCTGTGTTGTTCGAATTCCAGTCACACAATTCATTTTCTCTTTTCTTTGAGCAGTATTCTAACATTGTTTTTGTTTAGTATGCAAAGGGATGTTTGTTAGCACTTTGAGGCTTATGGTGATAACCAAAATATCTTCAGATAGAAACTGGAGAGAAGCTTTCCAAGAGCTACTTTGTGATGTGTTCATTCCACTCACAGAGTTATACCTTTCTTCACTTAGATAATTGCGGAATTCCTTTTCAAGAAAAAGCTACCAAGAGACATTCGAGAGTATAGGGACAGCCATAGAGAAAAAGGAAATATTCTCAGACAAAAACTGGAAAGAAGCTTTCTGTGAAACTGCTTGCTGATAGATATGTTTATTCATCTCACAAAAATAAAACTTTCTTTCAATAAGGCAGTTTTGAAACGCCGTTATGAACAGATTCACGAAGGATCATTCGGGAGCACATTCATGCTTATGGTGAAAAAGGAAATATCTTCAGATAAAAACTGGATAGGAGCTTTCTGAGAAACGGCTTTGTTATGTGTGTATTCCACTCAGGGAGTTATACCTCTTTTCTTTTCTCATAAGGCAATGTTTGAACACCGTTCCGGTTAATAATGAAAACGTGAATTTTCGGAGCACATTGAAGACACTGGTGAAAAAAGAATTATCCTCAAATAAAACCCAAAGCGAAGCATTCCAAGAAACTACTCTCTGATAGGTGCATTCATGTCAAAGAATTAAAGCTTACTCTACATTGCCCAGTTTGGAAACTCTGTCTTTGAGGAATATGTGAAGGGATATTAAGTGGCGCCCAGAGGCTTGTGGTGAGCAAGGAAACGTCTTCCTATGAAAACTGGAGAGAATCTTTCTGAGCAACTGCTTTGTGATGTGTGTATTCGTCTCATAGAGTTAAACCATTCTTTGGATTGAACAGTTTGAAATCACTGTTTTTGTACCATCTGAGGAAGGACATTTGAGAACAGTCCTTAGAATATGGAGAAAGAATATCCTCAGGTAAAATCCAGAAGGAAGTTTTCTGGGAAACTACTCTGTGTCTTCTTAATTCCTCTCGCTCAGTTAAGCGTCTCTTTTCCTTGAGCAGTTTTCTAACCCTGTTTATGTTTAACGTGTGAAGGGATATTAGGGAGTGCTTGGAGGCTTATGGTGAAAAGGGAAATATGTTCAGACCGAAACTGGAGAGAAGCTGTCCGAGGAACTGCTTTGTGACGTGCGAATTCCACTCACAGTGTTATACCTCTCTTCTAATACACCATAGTTGAAACCCTTTTGGAGAAAAAGGTACCATGTGATATTTGGGAGCATGTTGATGTCTACAGTGAAAAGGAAAATAGCCTCAGACAAAAACTGTAAAGAAGCTTTCTATGAAACTGCTCTGTGATATGTGTATTCACCTCACATAGATAAAGCTTTCTTTACCTTATGCAGCTTGGAAACTTTGTCATGGATGGATCCAGGAAGGGACATTCGTAAGCACACTCAGGACTATGGTGAAAAAGGAAACATCTTAAGATAAAAACTGGAAAGAAGCTTTCTGTGAATCTGCTTTTTGCTATGTTTACACATCTCACATAAAGCTTTCTTTACATTACACAGCTTGGAACCTCCGTCATGGATGGATCCATGAAGGGACATTCAGGAGCCCACTCAGGACTATGGTGAAAAAGGAAATATTTTCCTATAAATACTAGAGAGTAGTTTTCTGAGAAACTGCTTTGTGATGTGTGCATTCCACTCAGAGAGTTTTACCACTTTTCTCAAAAGGCAGTGTTTGAACACTGTTCCTGTAAACCCAAAAAAGTGGTATTACAGAGCAGATTGAAGACTATGGCAAAAAGTGAAATATCCTCAAATAAAACCCAGAAAGATGTGTTCCAAGAAAATGCTCTCTGATACGTGCATTCATTTTACAGAATTAAATCTTACTGTACTTTGCTCAGTTGGGAAACTCTTTGAGAAATCTGCGAAGGGATATTAATGGTGCCTGGAGGCCTGTGGTGAGCAAGGAAATGTATTCTGTCGAAAACTGGAGAGAAGCTTGCTGAGTAACTGTTTTGTGATAAGTGTATTCATCTCACAGTGTTAAATCATTCTTTAGATTGAGCAGTTTGAAATCACTGTTTCTGTGGAATCTCAGAAAGAACATTTGAGAACGCTCTTTAGAATATGCTGAAAAAGAAATACCCTCAGATAAAAACCAGAAGGAAGCTTTCTGTGTAACTGCTATGTGTCATGTGAATTCCACTCACACAGTTAAGCTTCTCTTTTCATTGAGCCGTATTCTAACACTGTGTTTAGTCTGCAAAGGCATATTTGGGAGTGCTTTGAAGCTTAAGGCGAAAACGGAAATACGTTCAGATAGAAACTGGAGAGTAGCTTTCCGAGGAGCTGCTTTGTGACTTGGTGATTCCAATCACAGAGTTATACCTTTCTCCTCATAGGGGAATGGGGAACCCCTTTTGGAATAAAAGCAACAAAGGGACATTCGAGAGAATATGGATGGCTATGTTGAAAATGGAAATATCTTCAGAAAAAAACTGGAAAGAATGTTTTGGTGAAACTGCTATGTGATAGATATGTTTATTCATCTCACAGAGATAAAAATTTCTTTATTTTTATTTTATTTTATTTTATTATTATTATACTTTAAGTTCTAAGGTACATGTGCATAACGTGCAGGTTTGTTACATATGGATACTTGTGCCATGTTGCTGTACTGCACCCATCAACTCGTCAGCACCCATCAACTTGTCATTTACATCATGTATAACTCCCAATGCAATCCCTCCCCCCGACCCCCTCCCCATTATAGTCCCCGGTGTGTGATGTTCCCCTTCCCGAGTCCAAGTGATCTAATTGTTCAGTTCCCACCTATGAGTGAAAACATGCGGTGTTTGGTTTTCTGTTCTTGTGATAGTTTGCTAAGAATGATGGTTTCCAGCTGCATCCATGTCCCTACAAAGGACACAAACTCATCCTTTTTTATGGCTGCATAGTATTCCATGGTGTATATGTACCACATTTTCTTAATCCAGTCTGTCACTGATGGACATTTGGGTTGATTCCAAGTCTTTGCTATTGTGAATAGTGCTGCAATAAACATACGTGTGCATGTGTCTTTATAGCAGCATGATTTATAATCCTTTGGGTATATACCCAGTAATGGGATGGCTGGGTCATATGGTACATCTAGTTCTAGATCCTTGAGGAATCGCCATACTGTTTTCCATAATGGTTGAACTAGTTTACAATCCCACCAACAGTGTAAAAGTGTTCCTATTTTTCCACATCCTCTCCAGCACCTGTTGTTTCCTGACTTTTTAATGATCGCCATTCTAACTGGTGTGAGATGGTATCTCATTGTGGTTTTGATTTGCATTTCTCTGATGGCCAGTGATGATGACCATTTTTTCAGGTCTGTTGGCTGTATGAATGTCTTCTTTTGAGAAATGTCTGTTCATATCTTTGCCCACTTTTTGATGGGGTTGTTTGTTTTCTTGTTGTAAATTTGTTTGAGTTCTTTGTAGGTTCTGGATATTAGCCCTTTATCAGATGAGTAGATTGCAAAAATTCTCTTCAGATAAAAACTATAGAGAAGATTTCTGAGAAACTGCTTTGTTACATATGCATTCCGTCACAGTGTTTTACCTCTCTTCTCAAACAGCATCGGTTAAACCCTTTTAGAGAAAAAGGTACCAAGGGATATTTGGGAGCATACTGATGTATATGGAGAAAAGAGAAATAGCCTCAGACAAAAACTGGAAAGAAGCTTTCTGTGAAACTGTTTTGTGATATGTGTATTCATCTGACATAGATAAAGCTTTCTTTATGTTACACTTGGAAACTCTGTAATGGATGGATCCGTGAAGTGATATTTGGGAGCAGATGCAGGACTATGGTGAAAAAGGAAATATCTCTAGACAAAAACTGGAAAGAAGATTTCTGTGGATATGCTTTTTCCAATGTTTATTCATCTCACATAGATAAAGCTTTCTTTACCTTACACAGCTCAGAAACACTGTCATGGACGGATCGGCAAAGGGACATTTGGGAGCACATGCAGGACTATGGGAAAAATGGAAATATCTTCATACAAAAACCGGAGAGAAGCTTTTTGAAAAACTATTTTGTGATGTGTGCATTCCACTCAGGGAGTTATACCTCTTTTCTCATAAGGCAGTGTTTGAACACTGTTCTTTTAAAACTGAAAAAGTGATATTTTGGAGTGCATTGAGGACTCCGGCAAAAAGTGAAATGTCCTCAAATAAAACCCAGAAATAAGTGTTCCAAGAAACTACTCTCTGATATGTTTATTCATGTTACTGAGTTAAAACTTATTCTACATTTCCCTATTTGGAAACTGCATCTTTGGGGAATCTACGAAGGGATATTAAGTGGCGTCCAGAGGCCTGTGGTGAGCAAGGAAATATCTTCCATTGAAAACTGGAGAGAACCTTTCTGAGCACCTGCTTTGTGATGTGTGTATTCATCTCATAGAGTTAAATCTTTCTTTGGATTGAGCAGTTTGAAATCACTGTTTCTGTGGAATCTGAGTAAGGACATTTGGGAACGGTCTTTAGAATATGCTGAAAAGGAAGTACCCTCAGATAAAAATCAGAAAGAAGCTTTCTGTGAAACTGCTATGTGTCGTGTGAATTCCTTTCACTCAGGTTAGCTTCTCTTGTCATTGAGCACTTTTTTAACAGTGTTTATGTTTAGCATGCAAAGGGATATTTGTGAGTGCTTTGAGGCTTACAATGGAAAAGGAAATATATTCAGATAGAAAATGGAGAGAAGCTTTCTGAGGAGCTGCTTTGTAACATATGTATTCCACTCACAGAGTTATACTTTTCTTCACTTAGTGGATTGGGGAATCTCTTTTGGAGAAAAGCTGCCAAGGGACATTCGGGAATATATGGACGGCTATGGTGAAATTGGAAATATACCCAAACAAAAACTGGAAAGAAGCTTTTTGGGAAACTGCTTTCTGATAGATATGTTTATCATTTCACATAGATAAAACTTTCTTTATATTATGCAGTTTGGAAACTCCTTCATGGACAGATTCATGACAGGACACTTGGGAGCACATTCAGGCCTATGGTGAGAAAGAAAATCTCTTCAGATGAAAACTGGAGAGAAGCTTTCTGAGAAACTGCTTTGTGATGTGTGCATTCCACTCAGGGCGTCATACCTCATTTCTCATAAGGCAGAGTTTGAACACTGTTCCTGTAAAACCGAAAAAGTGACATTTCGGAGCGCATTGAAGACTATGGTGAAAAGTGAAATATCCTCAGATAAAAAAGAGAAGGAAGCATTCCAAGACTGCTCTCTGAAATGTGCATTCATTTCACAGAGTTAAAGCTTACTATACATTGCCAGTTTGGAAACTCTGTCTTTGAGGAATCTGCGAAGCTATATTTTGTGGTGCCTGGAGGCCTGTGGTGAGCGACAATATGTCTTCTGATGAAAACTGGAGAGAAACTTTCTGAGCAACTGCTTTGTCATGTGTGTATTCTTCTCATAGAGTTAAACCATTCATTGGATTGAGCAGTTAGAAATCACTGTTTCTGTGGAATCTGACAAACCACATTTGGGAACACTCTTAGAATATGGAGAAAGAAATATCCTCAGATAAAAATCAGAAGGAAGCTTTCTGTGAAACTGCTATGTGTCGTGTGAATTCCACTCACATTGTTAAGCTTCTCTGCTCATTGAGCAGTTTTTTATAACTGTTTATGTTTAGCATACAAAGAGATATTCGGGAACGCTTAGAGGTTTACGGTGAAAAAGGAAATATCGTCAGATAGAACCTGGAGAGATGTTTTCTGAGGAACAGCTTTGTGACGTTTGCATTCCACTCACAGTGTTATGCCTCCCTTCTCATACAGCATCGGGGAAACCCATTTGTGGAAAAAGGTACCAAGGGATATCCGGAGGCATATTGACTCCTATGGTGAAAAGGGAAATAGTCTCAGACAAAAACTGGAAAGAAGCATTCGGTGAAACTGCTCTGTGATATGTGTATTCATCTCATATAGATAAAGTTTTCTTTACATTACACAGCTTGGAAACTCTGTCATGCACAGATCACAAAGGGACATTCAGGAGCACATTCAGGACTATGGTGAAAAAGGAAGTATCCTCTTACAAAAACTGGAAAGAAGCTTTCTGTGAATCTGTTTTTTGCTATGTTTATTCATCTCACATAGATAAAGCTTTCTTTACATTACACAGCTTGGAAACTCCATCATGGATGGATCTGCAAAGGGATATTCGGGATCACATTCGGGCCTATGGTGAAAAAGGAAATAACTTGAGCTAAAAACTGGAGAGTAGCTTTCTGAGAATCTGCTTTGTGATGTGTGCATTCCACTCAGGGAGTTATACCTCTTTTCTCATAAGGCAGTGTTTGAACACCGTTCATGTAAAACCGAAAGAGTGATATTTCGGAGCGCATTGAATATTATGGGGAAAAGAGAAACATCTTCAAATAAAACACAGAAAGAAACGTTCCAGAAAACAGCACTCTGATATGTGCATTAATTTCACAGAATTAATTTCTTCTCTACGTTGCCCTGATTGTAAACTCTTTCCTTGAGGAATCTTCGGAGGGATATTAAGTGGCGCCTGGAGGCCTCTGGTGAGCTAGGAAATGTCTTTCGATGAAAACTGGAGAGAAGCTTTCTGAACAACTGCTTTGTGATGTGTGTATTCATTACATAGAGTTAAACCATTCTTTGGATTGAGCAGTTTGAAATCACTGCGTCTGTGAAATCTGTGGAAGGACATTTGGGAATGCTCTTTAGAATATGGAGAAACAAATATCCTCAGAAAAAAACAAGAAGGGAGCTTTCTGTGAAACTGCTATGCATCATGTGAATTCCTCTTGCTCAGTTAAGTTTCTCTTTTCATTGAGATGTTTTCTACCACTGTTTATCTTTACCATGTGAAGGGATATTTGGGAGTGCTTTGAGGTTTACGGTGAAAAAGGAAATATGTTCAGATAGAAACTGGAGAGAAGCTTTCTGAGGAACTGCTTTGTGACGTGTGCATTCCACTCACAGTGTTATTACTCTCTTCTCATACAGATTCTGGGAATCCCTTTTGGAGGAAAAGGTACCAAGGGATATTCGGGGGCATATTGACTAATATGGTGAAAAAGGAAATAGTCTCAGACTAAAACTGGAAAGAAGGTTTCTGTGAAACTGCTCTGTGATATGTGTATTCATCTCACATAGGTAAAGCTTTCTTTGAGTTACGCAGCTTGGAAACTGTCATGGACGGATCTGCGAAGGGACATTCGGGAGTAAATTCAGGAGTATGGTGAAAAAGGATATATTTCAGATGAAAAATGGAAAGAAGCTTTCTGTGGATCTGCTTTTTGCTATGTTTATTCAACTCACATTGATAAAGCTTTCCTTACATTACACAGCTTGGAAACTCTGTTATGGACGGACCTGCGAAGGGACATTCAGGAGTACATTCAGGCCTATGTTGAAAATGGAATTATCTTCAGAAAAATACTGGACAGAAACTTTCTGAGAAACTGCTTTGTGACGTGTGCATTTGACTCAGGTGCTATACCTCTTTTCTCATAAGGCAGTGTTTGGACACCGTTCCTGTAAAACCGTAAAAGTGATATTATGGAGCGCTTTGAAGACTATGGCAAAAAATGGAATATCCTCAAATAAATCCCAGAAAGAAGCGTTCCAAGAAACTACCCTCTGATATATGCGTTCATTTCAGAGAGTTAAAGTAGACTCTACATTGCCCAGTTTGGAAACTCTGTCTTTGAGGAATCTGCAAAGGGATATTAAATGGCTCCCGGAGGCCTGTGGTGAGAAAGGATATGTCTTACATTGAAAACTCAAGAGAAGCTCTCTGAGCAGCTTCTTTGTGAAGTATTATTCTCATAGAATTAAATCATTCTTTGGATTGAAGAGTTTGAAATCACTGTTTCTGTGGAACCTGAGAAAGGACATTTGGGAACGCTCTTTAGAATATGCTGAAAAAGAAATACCCTCAGATAAAAAACAAAAGGAAGTTTTCATGAGACTGCTCTGTGTCATGTGAATTCCACTCACACAGTTGAGATTCTCTTCTCATTGGGCAGTATTCTAACACTCTTTTTCTTTAGTCTGTGAAGGGATATTCGGGAGTACTTTGAGGCTTATGGTGAAAACAGAAATGTCTTCAGATAGAAAGTGGAGAGAAGCTTTCCGAGGAGCTGCTTTGTGACGTGTGTACTCCACTCAAAGAGTTATACCTTTCTTCTCATAGAGGATTGGGGAATCCCTTTTGAAGAAAAAGCTACCATGGGACATTTGGGTGTATATGGATGGCTATGGTTAAAAAATAAATATCCTCAGACAAAAACTGGAAAGAAGCTTTCTCTGAAACTGCTTTTTTGATAGATATGCTTATTGATCTCACATAGATAAAACCTTCTTTATATTACAGTTAGGAAACTCCTTCATGGACAGATCCCTGAAGGGACATTTGGGAGCGTACTCAGGCCTATGGTGAAAAAGGAAATATCTTCAGATAAAAACGGAGGAGAAACTCTGAGAAAATTCTTTGTGATGTGTGCATTCCACTCAGGGAGTTATACCTCTTTTGTCATAAGGCAGTGTTTGAACACTGTTCCTGTAAAACCAAAAAAGTGATAATTCAGAGCTCTTTAAAGACTATGGTGAAAAGGGAACTATCCTCAATTAAAACACAGAAAGAGGCATTCCAAGAAAATGCTCTCTTATATGTCCATTTTTTTTCAGAGAAATAAAGCTTACTCTACATTTCCCAGTTTGGAAACTCTCCCTTGAGGAATCTGCAAAGGGATATTAATTGGTGTCCGGAGGCCTGTGGTGAGCAAGGAAATGTCTTCCGCTGAAAACTGGAGAGAAGCTTTCGGAGCAATTGCTTTGTGACGTGTGTATTCATCTCATAGAATTAAATCAATCTTTGGATTGAGCAGTTTGAAATCACTGTTTCTATGGAATCTGAGGAAGGACATTTGGGAACGCTCTTTAGAATATGGAGAAAGAAATAGCCTCAGATGTAAACCAGAAAGAATCTTTCTGTGAAACTGCAATGTGTCATGTGAATTCCTCTCACTCAGTTAGGTTTCTCTTTTCATTGAGCAGTTCTCTAACACTGTTTATGTTTAGCGTTCGAAGGAATATTCGGGAGTGCTTTGAGTCTTATGGTGAAAAAGGACATATGTTGAGATAGAAACTGGAGAGAAGCTTTAAGAGGAAATGATTCATGACGGGTACATTCCACTCACAGTGTTATTCTTCTCTTCTCATACAGCATCAGGGAAACCCTTTTGGAGAAGAAGGTATCAAGGGATATTCGGGTGCATATTGACGCCTATGGTGATAAGGGAAATAGCCTCAGAGAAAAACTGGAAAGAAACATTATGTGAAACTGCTCTGTGATATGTGTATTCATCTCACATAGATAAAGCTTTTTTTACATTATGCAGCTTGGAAACTCCGTCATGAATGGATCCGCAAAGGGAAATTCGGGAGCACATTCAGAACAATGGTGAGAAAGGAAACATCTTAAGATAACAACTGAAAAGTAGCTTTCTGTGAATCTGCTTTTTGCTCTGTTTATTCATCTCACATAGATAAAGCTTTCTTTACATAACGCAGCTTGGAAACTCTGTCATGGATGGATCCACGAAGGGTCATTTGGGAGCACATTCAGGACTGTGCTGATAAAGGAACTATCTTCAGATAAAAACTGGAAAGAAGTTTCTGTATATCTGCTTTTTGGTATGTTTACTCATCTCACATAGATAAACTTTCTGTACAATATGCAGCATGGAAACTCCGTCATGGACTGATCCGCAAAGGGATATTTGGGATCACATTCATGCCTATGGTGAAAAAGGAAATATCTTCAGATAAAAACTGGAGAGAAGCTTTCTGAGAAACTGCTTTGGGCTGTGTGCATTTCACTCAGCAAGTTATACCTCTTTTCTCATAAGGCAGTGTTTGAACACTGTTCCTGTAGAACTGAAAAAGTGATATGTCAATGTGCATGGAAGACTAAGTGAAAAGTGAAATATCCTCAAATAAAACCCAGAAAGAAGTGTTCCAAGAAACTGCTCTCTGATATGTGCATTCACTTCACAGAGTTAAAGCTTACTCTATGTTGCCCAGTTTGGAAACTCTGTTGTTGAGGAATCTGTGAAGGGATATTAAGTGGTGCCCAGAGGCTTGTGGTGAGCAAAGAAACATCTACTGATGAAAACTGGAGAGAAACTTTCTGCGCAACTGCTTTGTGATGTGTGTATTCACCTTATAGAATTAAACATTAAACAATTCTTTGGATTGAGCAATTTGAAATCACTGTTTTTGTGGAATCTGAGAAAAGACATTTGGGAATGCTCCTTAGAATAGGGAGAAAGAACTATCCTCAGGTAAAATCCAGAAGGAAGCTTTCTGTGAAACTGCTCTGTGTGGTCTTAATTCCTCTAGTTCAGTTAAACCTCTCTATTCATTGAGCAGTTTTCTAACCCTGTTTATGTTTAACGTGTAAAGGGATGTTCGGGAGCGCTTTGAGGCTTATGGTGAAAAAGGAAATATGTTCAGACCGAAACTGGAGAGATAGTTTCCGAGGAACTGTTTGTGATGCGTGCATTCCACTCAGAGTGTTGTACCTCTCTTCTCATGCAGCATCAGGGAAACCCTTTTGGAGAAAAAGGTACCAAGTGATATTCGGGAGCATATTGATACCTATGGTGAAAAGGGAGATAGCCTCGAACAAAAACTGGAAAGAAGCTTTCTATGAAACTACTCTGTGATATGTGTATTCATCTCACATAGATAAAGCTTTCTTTACATTACGCAGCTTGGAAACTCTGTCATGGACAGATCCACGAAGGGACATTCAGGAGCACATTCAGGACTATGGTGAAAAAGAAAATATCTTCAGTTAAAAACTAATAAGAAACCCTCTGTGAATCTGCTTTTTGCTATGTTTATTAGTCTCACATAGAAAAAACTTTCTTCACATTACACAGCATGAAAACTCCGTCATAGATGGAACCACGAACGGATATTCGGGACCACATTCGGGGCTATGGTTAAAAAGGAAATATCACCAGATAAAAACTGGAGAGAAGTTTTCTCAGAAACTGGTTGGTGATGTTTGCATTCCACTCAGGGAGTTATACCTTTCTTCTCATAAGGCACTGTTTGAACACTGTTCCTGTAACACTAAAAATGTGCTATTCAGAGCACATTGAAGACTATGGCAAAAAGTGAAATGTCGTCAAATAAAACCCAGAAACAAGCATTCCAAGAAACTGCTCTATGACATGTCCATTCATTTCACAGAGTTAAAGCTTACTCTACATTTCCCAGTTTGAAAAGTCTGTCTTTGTGGATTCTGTAAAAGGATATTAAGTGGCATCTGGCGGCCTGTGGTGAGCAAGAAAATGTCTTCCATTGAAAATTGGAAAGACGGTTTCTGAACAACTCTTTTGTGATATTTGTATTCATCTCATAGAGTTAAATCATTCTTTGGATTGAGCAGTTTGAAATCACTGTTTCTCTGGAATCTGAGAAAGGGCATTTTGGAACGCTCTTTAGAATATCCTGAAAAGAAATAACTGCAGATAGAAAACAGAAGGAGGCTTTCTGTGAAACTGCTCTGTGTCGTGTGAATTCCACTCGCACAGTTAAGCTTCTCTTTTCATTGAGCAGTATTCTAACACTGTTTTTGTTTAGTCTGTGAAGGGATATTCGGGAGCACTTTGAGGCTTATGGTGAAAAAGCAAATATCTTCAGATAGAAACTGGAGAGAAGCTTTCTGAGGAGCTGGTTTGTAACATATGTATTTCACTCACAGAGTTATACTTTTCTTTGCTTAGAGGATTGGGGAATCTCTTGTGTACAAGAAGCTACCAAGGGACATTCAGGAGTATAGGCACGGCTATTGTGAAATTGGTAATATCCCCGAACAAAAACTGGAAAGAAGCTTTCTGTGAAACTGCTTTGTAATAGATATGTTTATTCATCACACACAGATAAAACTTTCCTTATATTACACAGTGTGGAAACTCCATCATGGAAGGATCTGCGACAGGACACTCGGGAGCACATTCAGGCCATTGGTGAGATAGAAAGTCTCTTCAGATAAAAACTGAAGAGAAACTTTCTGTGAAACTGCTTTGTGATGTGTGTATTCCACTCAGGGCATCATACCTCTTTTCTCATAAGGCAGTGTTTGAACACTGTTCCTGTAAATCGAAAAAGTGATATTTCAGATAGCCTCGAAGACTATGGCGAAAAGTGAAATATCCTCAAATAAATCCCAGAAAGATGCATTCCAAGAAACTGCTCTTTGATATGTTCATTGATTTCACGGAGTTAAAGCTTACTCTATGTTGCCCAGTTTGGAAACTCTGTCTTTGAGGATTCTGTGAAGGGATATTAAGTGGCTCCCAGAGGCCTGGGGTGAGGAAGGAAATGTCTTACCTTGAAAACAGGAGAGAAATTTTCTGAGCAACTGCTTTGTGATTTGTGTATTCATCTCATAGAGTTAAACCATTCTTTGGATTGAACAGTTTGAAATCACTGCTTCTGTGGAGTCTGAGGAAAGATATTTGGGAATGCTCTTTTGAATATGGAGAAAGTAATATCCTCCAATAAAAACCAGAAAGACGCTTTCTGTGAAACTGGTATGTATCATGTTAATTACTCTCACTCAGTTAAACTTTTCTTTTCACTGAGCAGTTTTCTAACACTGTTTATACTTACTGTGCGAAGGGTATTCAGGAGCGCTGTGAGGCTTATGGTGATAAAGGAAATATGCTCAGATAGAAACTGGAAAGAAGCTTTCTGTGAATTTGGTTTTTGCTATGTTTATTCATCTCACATAGATAAAGCTTTCTTTACATTACGCAGCTTGGAAACTCCATCATGGAAAGATTCGTGAAGACACATTTGGGAACACTTTCAGGACTATGGTGAAAATGGAATATCTTCACATAAAAACTGGATAGAAGCTTTCTGTGAATCTGGTTTTTGCTAGGTTTATTCATCTCACATAGATAAAGATTTCTTTATATTACTCACCTTGGAAACTCTGTCATGTTCGGATACGCGATGGGACATTCTGGAGCACATTCAGGACCATGGTGAAAATGGAAATATCTTCAGATAAAAACTGGAGAGAAGAATTCTGAGAAACTGCTTTGTGATGTGTACATTGCACTCAGGGAGTTATACCTCTCTTCTCATAAGACAGTGTTTGAACATGGTTCCTGTAAAACCAAAAATGGGATATTTCGGAGCGCATTGAAGACTATGGCAAAAATTGAACTACCCTCTAATAAAACCCAGAAAGAGGCGTTCCAAGAATCTGCTCTCTGATATGAGCATTCATTTCACAGAGTAAAATCTTATTCTACATTGACCAGTTTGGAAACACTGTTTTTGAGGAACCTGCGAAGGGTTATTAAGTGTCGCCCAGAGGCCTGTGGTGAGCAAGGAAATGTCTTCCTTTGAAAACTGGAAAGAAGCTTTCTGAGCAACTGCTTTCTGATGTCTGTATTCATGTCATAGAGTTAAATCAGTCTTTGTATTGAACAGTTTGAAATCACTGTTTCTTTGTTACCTGAGAAAGACCATTTGGGAACGGTCCTTAGCATGTGCTGAAAAAGAAAGATGCTGAAAAGAAATATCCTCAGATTAAAACCAGAAGGAAGCTTTCTCTGAAACTTCCATCAGTCGTGTGAATTCCACTCACACAGTTAAGTTTTCCTTTTCATTGAGCAGTACTCTAACACTGCGTTTAGTCTGCAAAGTGATATTCGGGAGCTCTTTGAGGCTTATGGTGAAAATGGAAATATCTCAGATAGAAACTGGAGAGAAGCTTTCAGAGGAGCTGCTTGTGCATTCCACTCTCAGGGTTACACCTTTTTCTCATAGAGAATTGGGGAATCCCTTTTGGAGAAAAGGCTACCAAGGGACATTTGGGAGCATATGGACGGCTACGGTGAAAAGGGAAATATCCTCAGACAAAAACTGGAATGAAGCTTTCTGTGAAACTGCTTTGTGATAGATATGTTTATTCATCTCACATAGATAAAGCTTTCTTTGTATTATGCAGTTTGGAACTCCGTCAAGTTCGGATCCACGAAGGGACATTCGGGAGTACATTTAGGCCTACGTTGAAAAAGGAGATATCCTCAGATAAAAACTGGAGAGAAGCTTTCTGAGAAACTGTTTGGGATGTGTGCATTACACTCAGGGAGTTATACCACTTTTCTCATAAGGCAGCATTTGAACACTGTTCCTGTAAAACCGAGAAAGTGATATTTCAGAGCGCATGGACGTCTATGGCAAAAAGTGAAATATCCTAAAATAAAACCCAGAGAGAAGCGTTCCAAGAAACTGCTCTCTGACATGTGCATTCATTTCAGAGAGTTAAAGCTTACTGTATATTTGCCAGTTTGGAAAGTCTGTCTTTGAAGATTCTGTGAAGGGATATTAAGTGGAGACTGGACGCCAGTGGCTTTCTGTGAAACTGCTCTGTGTTGTCTTAATTCCTCTCTCTCAGTTAAACCTCTCTTTTCATTGAGCAATTTTCTAACCCTGTTTATGGTTAGTGTGTGAAGGGATATTCGGGAGCAATTTGAGGCTTACAGTGAAAAAGAAAATATGTTCAGATTGACACTGGAGAGAAGCTTTCCGAGGAACTGTTTTGTAACATGTGCATTCCACTCACAGTGTTATACCTCTCTTCTCATACAGCATCTTGGAAAACCATTTGCAGAAAAAGGTACCAAGTGATATTCGGGAGCATGCTGATGCCTATGGTGAAAAGGGAAATAGCCTCAGACAAAAACTGGAAAGAAGCATTCAATGAAACTGCTCTGTGATATGTGTACTCATCTCATATAGATAAAACTTTCTTTACATTACGCAGCTTGGAAACTCCGTCATGGACGGATGCATGAAGGGACATTAGGGAGCACATTCAGGACTATGGTGAAAAACGAAATATCTTCAGATAAAAACTGGAAAAAAGCTTTTTCTGAATCTGCTTTTTCCTATGTTTATTCATCTCACATAGATAAAGCTTTCTTTACATTACGCAGCTTGGAAACTCTGTCATGGATGGATCCGTGAAGGGATATTTGGGATCACATTTGGGCCTATGGTGAAAAAGAAATTATCGTTAGATAAAGACTGGAGAGAAGCTTTCTGAGAAACTGCTTGGTGATGTGTGCATTCCACTCATGGAGTTATACCTTTCTTCTCATAAAGCACTGTTTGAACACTCTTCCTGTAAAACTAAAAAAGTGATATTCAGAGCCATTTGAATACTATGGCGAAAAGTGAAATGTAGTCAAATAAAACCTGGAAAAAAGCATTCCAAGAAACCGCTCTCTGAAACATTCATTCATTTCACAGAGTTAAAGCTTACTCTATATTTCCCAGTTTGGAAAGCCTATCTTTGAGGATTCTGTGAAGAGAAATTAATTGGCAACCAGAGACCTGTGGTGAGCAAGGAATTGTCTTCCATTGAAAACTGGATAGAAGCTTTCTGAGCAACTCTTTTGTGTTGTTTGTATGCATCTCATAGAGTTAAATCATTCTTTGGATTGAGCAGTTTAAAGTCACTGTTTCTGTGGAATCTGAGGAAGCACATGAGGGAACGTTCTTTAGAAAATGGAGAAGAAATATCCTTTGATAAAAATCAGTAGGAAGCTTTCTGTGAAACTGCTGTGTGTCGTGTGAATTCCTCTCACTCAGTTTAGCTTCTCTGTTCAATGAGCACTTTTCTAACACTGTTTATGTTTAGCGTGCAAAGGGATATTCGGGAGCACTTTGAGGCTTACGGTGAAAAAGGAAATATGGTCAGATAGAAACTGGAGAGGAGCTTTCCGAGGAACAGCTTTGTGATGTGTGCATTCCACTTACAGTGTTATACCTCTCTTCTCATACAGCATCGGGAAAACCATTTTGAAAAATAAGGTACCAAGGGATATCCGGGAGCATATTGACACCTATGGTGAAAAGATAAAGAGCCTCAGACAAAAACTCTAAAGAAGCATTCTGTGAAACTACTCTTTGATAAGTGTATTCATCTCACATTGAAAAAGCTTTCTATACACTACACAGCTTGAAAACTCTGTCATGGACGGATCCACGAAGGGACATTCGGGTGCACATTCAGGACTATGGCGAAAAGTGAAATATCTTCAGATAAGAACCGGAGAGAAACTTTCTGAAAAACTGCTTTGTGATGTGTGCATTCCACTCAGGGAGTTACACCTCTTTTCTCATAAGGCAGAGTTTGAACACTGTTCCTGTAAAACCGTAAAAGTAATTTTTCAGAACGCATGGAAGACTATGGCGAAAAGTGAAATAGCCTGAAATAAAACCCAGAAAGAAGCATTCCAAGAAACTGCTCTCTGATATGTGCATTCATTTCAGAGAGTTAAAGCTTACTCTACATTTCCCAGTGTGGAAAGTTTGTCGTTGAGGATTCTGCAAAAGGATATTACTTGGTGACCATAGGTCATTGGTGAGAAAGGAAATGTCTTCTGCTGAAAACTGGAGAGAAGTTTTCTGAGCAACTGCTTTGTCATGTGTGTATTCATCTCATTGAGTTAAACCATTCTTTGGATTGAGCAGTTTGAAATCACTGTTTCTGTGAAATCTGAGGAAGTACATTTGGGGACATTCTTTAGATTAGGAGAAAGAAATATCCTCAGATAAAACCAGAAGGAAGCTTTTTGTGAAACTGCTCTGTGTCGTGTGAATTGCTCTCACTAAGTGAAGCTTCTCTGTTCATTGAGCAATTTTCTAAAACTGTTTATGTTTAGCGTGCAAAGGGACATTCGGGAGCGCTTTGAGGCTTACGGTGAAAAAGGAAATATGGTCAGATAGAAACTGGAGAGAAGTTTTCTGAGGAACAGCTTTGTGATATGTGCATTCCAGTCACAGTGTTATACCTCTCTTCTCATACAGCATCGGGGAAAATCTTTTGTGGAAAAAGGTACCAAGGGATATCCAGGAGCGTATTGACACCTATGGTGAAAACGGAAATAGTCTCAGACAAAAACTGGAAAGAAGCATTCGATGAAACCGCTCTGTGATATATGTATTCATCTCACATAGATAAAGCTTTCTTTACATTACACAGCTTGGAAACTCTGTCATGCATGGAAAACGAAGGGACATTCGGGAGCACATTCAGGACTATGGCGAAAAAGGAAGCATCCTCTGAAAAAAACTGGAAGGAAGCTTTCTGTGAATCTCCTTTTTGCTATGTTTATTCATCTCACATAGATAAAATTTTCTTTATTTTACGCAGTTTGTAAACTCCGTCATGGATGGATCCACAAGGGGACATTCAGGAGCACATTGTGGCCTATGGTGAAAAAGGAAATAACTTGAGATAAAAACTGGAGAGTACCTTTCTGAGAATATACTTTGTGATGTGTGCATTTCACTCAGTGAGTTATACCTCTTTTCTCATAAGGCAGTGTTTGAACACCGTTCATGTAAAACTGAAAAAGTGATATTTCAGAGTGGATTGAAGACTATAGCAAAAAGTGAAACATCCACAAATAAAATAGAGAAAGAAGCGTTCCAGGAAACGACTCTCTAATATGTGCATTAAATTCACAGAGTTAAAGTTTACTCTACATTGCCCAGTTTGGAAACACTGTTTTTGAGGAATATGTGAAGGGATATTAAGTGGTGCCCGGAGGCCTCTGGTGAGCTAGGAAATGTCTTGTGATGGAAATTGGAGAGAAGCTTTCTAAGCTACTGCTTTGTGATGTGTGTATTCATCTCATACAGTTAAACCATACTTTGGATTGAGAAGTTTGAAATCACTGCATCTGTGGAGTCTGAGGAAGGACATTTGGGAACACTCTTTAGAATATGGAGAAAGAAATATTCCTAGATTAAAACCAGAAGGGAGCTTTCTGTGAAACTGCGATGTGTCATGTGAATTCCTCTCCCTCAGTTAAGCTTCTCTTTTCATTGAGCTGTTTTTAACCACTGTTCATGTTTAGCATGCAAACGGATATTTGAGAGTGCTTTGAGGCTTATGGTGAAAAAGGAAATATGTTCAGATAGAAACTGGAGAGAAACTTTCCGAGGAACTGCTTTGTGATGTGTGCATTCCACTCACAGTGAAATAAAACCCAGACAGCATCTCTTGTCAGACAGCATCAGGGAAACCCCTTTGGAGGAAAAAGTACCAAGGGATATTTGGGGGCATATTGACGAATATGGTGAATAGGAAAAGAGCCTCAGACTAAAAAAGGAAGAAGCTTTCTGTGAAACTGCTCTGTGATATGTGTATTCCTCTCACATAGATAAAGCCTTCTTTATATTAGGCAGCTTGGAAACTCTGTCATGGATGGATTCACGAAGGGACATTCGGAAAACATACTGGACTATGGTGTAATAGGAAATATCTTCAGATAAAAACTGGAAAGAACCTTTCTGTGAATCTGATTTTTGCTATGTTTATTCGTCTCACCTTGATAAAGCTTTCTTTACAGTACACAGCTTGGAAACTCTGTCATGGACGGATTTGCGAAGGGACTTTCGGGAGTACATTCAGGCCTATGCTGAAAATCGAAATATCTTCATATAATAACTGGACAGAAGCTTTCTGAGAAACTGCTTTGTGATGTGTGCTTTCCACTCAGGGGATTATACCTCTTTTCTCATAGGGCAGTGTTTGAACACTGTTCCTGTAGAATGAGAAAGTGATTTTTTGGAGCACATTGAAGACTATAGAGAAAAGCCATATATCCTCAAATAAAATACAGAAAGAAGCGTTCGAAGAGACTGCTCTCAGATATGCGCATTCATTTCACAGAGGTAAAGCTTACTCTACATTGTCCAGTTTGGACATTCTGTCTTTCAGGAATCTGCGAAGGGATATTAAGTGGTGCCTGGAGGCCTGTGGTAAGCTAGGAAATGTCTTCCGATCAAAACTGGAGAGAAGCTTTCTGAGCAACTGCCTTCCAATGTGTGTATTCATCTCATAGAGTTAAATCATTCTTTGGACTGAGCAGTTTGAAATCACTGCTTCTGTGGAAACTGAGGAGGGACATTTGGGAAAGATCTTTAGAATATGGAGAAATAAATATCCTCAGATAAAAACCAGAAGGAAGCTTTCTGTGAAACTGCTGTGTGTCATGTGAATTCCTCTCACTCAGTTAAGCTTCCCTTTTCATTGAGTAGTTTTCTAACAGTGTTCATATTTAGGGTACGAAGGGATATACAGGAGCACTTTTAGGCTTACGGTGAAAAAGAAAATATGTTCAGATATAAACTGGATAGAAGCTCTGAGCAGAACTGTATTCTGACGTGTGCATTCCACTCACAGTGTAATAACTGTCCTCTCATACAGCATTCGGGAAACCCTTTCTGTGATACTGTTCTGTGATATGTGTATTCATCTCACATATATAAAGCTTTCTCTGTATTACGCAGCTTGGAAGCTCTGTCAGGGATGGATCCACGAAGGGACATTCGGGAACACATTCAGGACTATGGTGAAAAAGGAAATATCTTCAGGTAAAAACTGGAGAGAAGCTTTCTGTGAATCTGCTTTTTGCTAGTTTTTCTCATCTTATATAGATAAAGCTTTCGTTACATTACACAGCTTGGAAACTCCACCATCGATGGATCCGCGAAGGGATATTTGGGATCACATTCGGGACTATGGTGAAAGAGGAAATATTGACAGATAAAAACTGGAAAGAAGCTTTCTGATAAACTACTTGGTGATGTGTACATTCCACTCAGGGTGTTATACCATTCTCCTCATAAGGCACTGTTTGAACACTGTTCCTGTAAAACTAAAAAAGTGATATTCGCAGCACATTTAAGATGATGGCGAAAAGTGAAATGTCATCCAATAAAATCCAGAAAGAAGCATTCCGAGAAACTCCTTTCTGACATGCAAATTTATTTCACAGAGTTAAAACATACTCTACACTTCACAGTTTGGAAAGTCTGTCTTTGAGGATTCTGTGAAGGGATATTAAGTGGCAACCGGAGGCCTGTGGCAAGCAAGGAAATGTCTTCCATTGAAAATTGAAGAGAAGCTGTCTGAGCAACTCTTTTGTGATGTTTGTATTCATCTCATAGAGTTAAATCATTCTTTGGATGGAGCAGTATGAAATCACTCTTTCTTAGAATTCTGAGAGAGGACATTTGAGAACGCACTTTAGAATATCCTGAAAAAGACATAACCTCAGATAGAAACCAGAAGGAAGCTTTCTGTGAAACTACTCTGTTTCACGTGAATTCCACTTGCACAGTTAAGCTTCTCTTTTCATTGAGCAGTATTCTAACACTGTTTTTGTTTAGTCTGTGAAGGTATATTCGGGAGCACTTTGAGGCTTATGGTGAAAAAGGAAATATCATCCGATAGAAACTGGAGAGAAATGTTCCGAGGAGCTGCTTTGTGATGCATGCATTCCACTCACAGAGTACACTTTTATTCTCATAGAGGATTGGGGAATCCCTTTAGGAGAAAATGCTACCAGGGGACATTCGGGAGTATGTGGATGGCTATGGTGAAAAAGGAAATATCCTCAGACAATAACTGGAAAGAAGATTTCTGTGAAAATGCTTTGTGATAGATATGTCTATTTATTTCACATTGATAAAACTTTCTTTATATTACACAGTTTTGAAATGCTGTTAGGGAGGGATTCGTGAAGGGACATTCAGGAGCACATTCAGGCATATGGTGAAAAAGGAAATATCTCTAGATAAGAACAGGAAAGAGGATTTCAGTGTATATGCTTTTTGAAATGTTTATTCATCTCACATAGATAAAGCTTCCTTTACCCTACGCAGCTCAGAAACACTATGATGGATGGATGGGCGAATGGACATTCGGGAGCACATTCAGGACTATGGGGAAAATCGAAATATCTTCAGACAAAAACTGGAGAGAAGCTTTCTGAGAAACTGCTTTGTGATGAGAGCATTCCACTCAGGGAGTTATATCTCTTTTCTCATAAGGTAGTGTTTGAACACTGTTACTGTAAAACCAAAAAAGTGATATTTTGGAGTGCATTGAGGACTATGACGAAAAGTGAAATTTCCTTAAATAAAAGAAGTGTTCCAAGAAACTGCTCTCTGATATGTGTATTCATGTCACAGAAATGAATACATATGTGTATTCATTTCCCAATTTGGAAAATGCATCTTTGAGGAATCTGTGAAGGGATATTAAGTGGCACCCGGAAGCCTGTGGTGAGCAAGGAACTGTCTTCCATTGAAAACTGGAGAGAAACTTTCTGAGCAACTGCTTTGTGATGTGTGTATTCATCTCATAGAGTTAAATCATTCTTTGGATTGAGCAGTTTGAACTCACTGTTTCTGTGGAACCTAAGGAAGGACATTTGGGAACGATCTTTAGAATATGCTGAAAAAGAAACACCCTCAGATAAAAACCAGAAAGAAGCTTTCTGTGAAACTGCTATTTGTCGCGTGAATTCCTTTCACTCACTTAAGCTTCTCTTTTCATTGAGCACTTTTCTCACACTGTTTATGTTTAGCGTGCGAAGGGATATTCGTGAGTGCTTTGAGGTTTACGGTGAAAAAGGAAATATATTCAGATACCAATTGGAGAGGGGCTTTCTGAGGAACTCCTTTGTGACTAGTGCATTTCACTCACAGTGTTATACTTCTTTTGTCATAAAGGATTGGGAAAACCCTTTTGGAAAAAATGATACCAAGGGATATTTAAGTGTATATGGACGGCTATGGTGAAAAAGAAAATATCCTTAGAGAAAAAATGGAAAGAACCTTTCTGTGAATCTGCTTTTCGCTATGTTTATTCATGTCACATAGATAAAGCTTTCCTTATATTACGCAGCTTGGAAACTCCTTCATGGACGGAACCACAAAGGGACATTCAGGAGCACATTCAGGCCTATGGTGAAAAAGGTAATATCGTCAGATAGAAAATGGAGAGTAGCTTTCTGAGATATTGCTTGGGGATGTGTGCATTCCACTCAGGGAGTTATACCTTTCTGCTCATAAGGCACTCTTTCAAACACTGTTCCTGTAAAACTAAAAAAGTGATATTCGGAGCACATTGAAGACTATGGCGAAAAGTGAAATGTTGTCCAATAAAACCCAGAAAGAAGCATTCCAAGAAACAGCTCTCTGATATGTCCATTCATTTCACAGAGTTAAAGTATACTTTACATTTTCCAGTTTGGATAGTCTGTCTTTGAGGATTCTGTGAAGGGATATTAAATGGCAACCGGAAGCCTGTGGTGAGCAAGGAAATGTCTTCCGTTGAAAACTGGACAGAAGCTTTATGAGCAACTGCTTTCTGATGTGTGTATTCGTCTCATAGAGTTAAATCATTCTTTGTATTGAGCAGTTTGAAATCAACGTTTCTGTGGAATCTGAGAAAGGACATTTTGGAACACTCTTTAGAATATGTTTTAAAAGAAATACACTCTGATAAAAAGCGGAAGGAAGCTTTCTGTGAAACTGCTCTGTGTCATGTTAATTCCTTTCTCACAGTTCAGTTTCTCTTTACATTGAGCAGTATTCTAACACTGTGTTTAGTCTGTGAAGGGATATGCGGGAGCGCTTTAAGGCTTATGGTTAAAACGGAAATATCTTCAGATAGAAACTGGAGAGAAGATATCCAAGGAACTGCTTTGTGATGTGTGCATTGCACTCAAACAGTTATACCTTTCTTCTCATAGAGGATTGAGGAATCCTTTTTGGATAAAAAGCTACCAAGGGATATTTGGGAATGTATGTACGGCTATGGTGAAAAAGGAAATATCCTCTGACAAAAACTGGAAAGAAGCTTTCTGTGAAAATGCTTTGTGATAAATATGTTTATTCATCTTACATAGATAAAACTTTCTATATATTATGCAGTTTGGAAACTTCATCATAGAATGATCCACAAGGGTACATTTGGGAGCTAATTCAGGTCTATTGTGAAGAAGGAAATATATTCAGATAGAAACTGGAAAGAAACTTTTCGAGGAACTACTTTGAGACGTGTGCATTGCACTCACTGTATTGTACCTCTTGTATCATAGAGCATTGGGGAAACCCTTTTGGAGAAATAGGTACCAAGGGATATTCGGGAGCATATTGACGACTACGGTGAAAAGAGAAATAGCCTCATACAAAACTGGAAAGAAGCTTTCTGTGAAACTGCTCTGTGATATATGTATTCATCTCACATAAATAAAGCATTCTTTACATTACGCTGCTTGGAAATTCTGTCATGAACGGTTCCACGAAGGGACATTCGGGAGTACATTTAGGACTTTGGGGAAAACGAAGTATCTTCAGATAAAAAACGGAAAGAAGCTTTCTGTGATTCTGCTTTTTGTTATGTTTATTCATCTCACGTAATTAAAGCTTTCTTTACATTATGCAGCTGGAATCTCTGTCATGGACTGATCCGCGAAGGGACATTCGGGATCACATTCAGGACTACGGTGAAAAAGGAAATATCTTCACATACAAACTGGAAAGAAACTTTCTGTGAATCTGCTTTTGCTATGTTTATTCATTTCACATAGAGAAAGTTTTCTTCACATTACATAGCTTGGAAACTGTCATGGATGGATCCGCAAAGTGACATTCTGGAGAACATTCAGGCCTATGGTTAAAAAAGAAATAACTTGAGATAAAAACTGGAGAGTAGCTTCTGAGAATTTGCTTTGCGATGTGTGCATTTCACTCAGTGAGTTATACCTCTTTTCTCATAAAGCAGTGTTGAACACCGTTCATGTAAAATTAAAAAATGATATTTCAGAGCACATTGAAGACTATAGCAAAAAGTGAAACATCGTCAAATAAAATACAGAAAGAATCACTCGTGGGAACAGCTCTCTGATATGTGCATTAATTTCTCAGAGTTAAAGTTTACTCTACGTTGCTCAGTTTGGAAACTCTGTCTTTGAGGTATCTGTGAAGGGATATTAAGTGGCGCCCGGAGGCCTCTGGTGAGCTAGGAAATGTCTTCTGATGGAAAATGGAGAGAAGCTTTCTGAGCAGTTGCCTTGTGATATCTGGATTATTCTCATAGTTAAATCATTCTTTGGATTGAAGACTTTGAAATCACTGTTTCTGTGGAACTTGGGAAAGGACATTTGGGAACGCTCTTTAGAATATGCTGAAAAAGAAATACCCTCAGATAAAAAACAGAAGGGAGTATTCTGTGAGACTGCACTGTGTCACGTGAATTCCAATCACACTGTTCAGCTTCTCTTCTCATTGAGCAGTATTTTAACACTGTTTTTCTTTAGTTTGTGAAGGGATATTCAGGAGCTCCTAGAGGCTTATGGTGAAAACGGAAATATTTTCAGATATAAACTAGAAAGAAGCTTTACGAGGAGCTGCTTTATGATGTGTGTACTCCACTCACAGAGTTATACCTTTCTTCTCATAGAGGATTGGGGAATCTCTTTTGGAGAAATAGTTACCATTGGACATTCAGGAGTATATGGATCCCTATGGTTAAAAAGTTATATATCATCAGACAAAAACTGGAAAGAAGCTTTCTATGAAACTGCTTTTGTGATAGATATTCTTATTGATCTCACATAGATAAAACCTTTTTATATTACGCAGTTAGGAAAGTCCATCATGGACGGATCTGCGAAGGGACATTCAGGAGCACATTCAGGCCTATGGTGAAAAAAGAAATATCTTCAGATAAAAACAGGAGAGAAACTCTGAGAAACTGCATTGCAATGTGTGCATTCCACTCAGGTAGTTACACCTCTTTTCTCATAAGGCAGTGTTTGAACACTGTTCCCATAATACCGAAAAAGTGATATTTTGGAGAGCTTTAAAGACTATGGCCAAAAGTGAACTATCCTCAAATAAAACCCAGAAAGAGGCATTCCAAGAAAATGCTCTCTTATATGTGCATTTATTTCACAGAGATAAAGCTTACTCTATGTTGCCCAATTTGGAAACTGTCTCTTGAGGAATCCGCGAAGGGATATTAAGTGGTGCCCAGAGGCCTCTGGTGAGCTAGGAAATGGAAACTGGAGAGAAGCTTTCTGAGCTACTGTTTTGTGATGCGTGTATTCATCTCATAGAGTTAAACCATTCTTTGGATTGAGCAGTTTGAAATCACTGCGTCTGTGGAATCTGAAGAAGGACATTTGGGAACGCTCTTTAGAATATGAAGAAAGAAATATACTCAGGTAAAATCCAGAAGGAAGTTATCTGTGAAACTGCTATATCCTGTGAATTCCTGTCACTCAGTTAAGCTTCTCTTTTCATTGAGCTGTTTTCAACCACTGTTTATGTTTAGCGTGCGAAGGGATATTCGGGAGCACTTTGAGGCTTACAGTGAAACAGGAAATAAGTTCAGACCGACACTGGAGAGAAGCTTTCCGAGGAACTGCTTTGTGACGTATGCATTCCACTCACAGTGTTATACCACTCTTCTCAGACAACATTGGGGAAACCCTTTTGGAGGAGAATGTACACAGGATATTCGGAGACATATTAACAAATATGGTGAAAAGGGAAATAGACGCAGACTAAAACTGGAAAGAAGCTTTCTGTGACACTGCTCTGTGATATCTGTATTCATCTCACATAGACATAGCTTTCTTTACGTTACACAGCTTGGAAACTGTCATGGATGGATCCACGAAGGGATATTCGGGAGCACATTCAGGAGTATGGTGAAAAAGGAAATATCTTCAGATAAAAACTGGAAAATAAGTTTCTGTGAATCTGCTTTTTGCTATGTTTATTCATCTCACATTGATAAAGCTTCCTTTACATGACGCAGCTTGGAAACTCTGTCATGGACGGATCTGCGAAGGGACATTTGAGAGTACATTCAGGTCTAAGTTGAAAATGGAAATATCTTCAGATAAAAACTGGAGAGAAGCTTTCAGAGAAACTGCTTTGTGACGTGTGCATTCCACTCAGGGAGTTGTACCTCTTTTGTAATAAGGCAGTGTTTGAACACTGTTCCTGTAAAACTGAAAAAGTGATATTATGGAGCACATGAAGACTATGGTGAAAAGTAAAATATTCTCACAACAAAACCCAGAAAGAAGGGTTCCAAGAAACTGCTCTCTGATATGTGCATTCATTACACAGAGTTAAAGTTTACTCTACATTGCCCAGTTTGGAAACTCTGTCTTTTAGGAATCTGCGAAAGGATATTAAGTGGATCCCGGAGGCCTGTTTTGAGCAAGGAAATGTCTTCCGTTGAAAACTGGAAGGAAGTTTTCTGAGCAGCTGCTTTGTGATGTGTGGATTATTCCCATAGAGTTAAATCATTCTTTGGATTGAAGAGTTTGAAACCACTGTTTCTGTGGAACCTGAGAGAGGACATTTGGGAACACTCTTTAGAATATGTTGAAAAAGAAATACCCTCAGATAAAAAACAGAAGGTAGCATTCTCTGAGACTGCTCTGTGTCATGTGAATTCCACTCACACTGTTCAGCCTCTCTTCATTGAGCAGTATTTTAACACTGTTTTTCATTAGTTTTTGAAGGGATATTCGGGAGCTCCTTGAGGCTTATGGTGAAAACGGAAATATTTTCAGATAAAAATTGGAGAGAAGCTTTCCGAAGAGCTGCTTTGTGGTGTGTGCCCTCCACTCACAGAATTATAAATTTCTTCTCATAGAGCATTGGGGAATCAGTTTCAGAGAAAAAGGTATCATTGGACATTCGGGACTATATAGATCCATATGGTTAAAAAGGAAATATCATCAGACAAAAACAGGAAAGAAGCTTTCTATGAAACTGCTTTTTTGATAGATATGCTTATTGATCTCACATAGATAAAACTTTTCTATATTACGCAGTGAGGAAAGTCCATCATGGACGGATCCACGAAGGGACATTCAGGAGCACATTCAGGTATATGGTGAAAAAGGAAATATCTTCAGATAAGAACAGGAGAGAAACTCTGAGAAACTGCTTTGTAATGTGTGCATTCCACTCACGTAGTTATACCTCTTTGCTCATAAGGCAGTGTTTGAACACTGTTCCTGTAAAACCGAAAAAGTGATTTTCAGAGTGCTTTAAAGACTATGGCAAAAAGTGAACTGTCCTCAAAGAATACCCAGAAAGAAGTGTTCCAAGAAAATGCTCTCTTATATGTGCATTTATTTCACAGAGAAAAAGCTTACTATACGTTGCCCAGTTTGGAAACTCTCTTTTTAGGAATCTGCGAAGAGATATTAAGTGGCACCCGGAGGCCTCTACTGAGCTAGAAAATGTCTTGCGATGGAAACTTGAAAGAAGCTTTCTGAGCTACTGCTTTGTGATGTTTGTATTCATCACGTAGAGTTAAACCATTCTTTGGATTGAGCAGTTTGAAATCACTGCGTCTGTGGAATCTGAGGAAAGACTTTTGGGAACGCTCTTTAGAATATGGAGAAAGAAATATCCTCAGAAAAAAAAACAGAAGGGAGCTTTCTGTGAAACTGCTATGTCCTGTGAATTCCTCTCACTCAGTTAAGCTTCTCTTTTCATTGAGCTGTTTTCAACCACTGTTTATATTTAGCGTGTGAAGGGATATTCGGGAGCGCTTTGTGGCTTACGGTGAAAAAGGAAATATGTTCAGATAAAACTGGAGAGAAGCTTTCCGAGGAACTGCTTCGTGACATGTGCATTTCACTCACAGTGTTATACCTGTCTTCTCATACAGTATCGGGGAAACCCTTTTGGAGGAAAAGGTACCAACGGATATTTGAGGGCATATTGACGAATGTGGTGAAAAGGGAAATAGCCTCAGACTAAAACAGGAAAGAAGCTTTCTGTGAAACTGCTCTGTGATATGTGTATTCATCTCTCATAGATAAAGCTTTCTTTACATTACACAGTTTGGAAACTCTGTCATGGACAGATCCATGAGGGACATTCGGGAGAACATTCTGGACTATGGTGAAAAAGCAAGTCTCTTCAGATAAAAACTGGAAAGAAGCTTTCTGTGAATCTGTTTTTTGCTATGTTTATTCGTCTCACCTTGATAAAGCATTTTTTACATTTTGCAGCTTGGAAACTCTGTCATGGACGGATCTGTAAAGGGACATTCGGGAGTACATTCAGGTCAATGTTGAAAATGGAAATCTCTTCATATAAAAACTGTAGAGAAGCTTTCTGAGAAACTGCTTTGTGACGTGTGCATTCCACTTTGGGAGTTATACCTCTTTTCTCATAAGGCAGTGTTTGAACACTGTTCCTGTAAAACTGAAAAAGTGATATTACGGAGCGCATTGAAGAATATGGTGAAAAGTGAAATATCCTCAAATAAAACCCAGAAAGAGGTGTTCAAAGGAACTGCTCTGTGATATCTGCATTCATTTCACAGAGTTAAAGTTTACTCCACATTGCCTACTTTGGAAACTCTGTCTTTGAGGAATCTATGATGGGATATTATGTGGCTCCCAGAGACCTGTGGTGAGCAAGGAAATGTCTTCCTTTGAAAACTGGAGAGAAGCTTTTTGAGCAGCTGCTTTGTGATGTGTGTATTACTCTCATAGAGTTAAATCGTTCTTTGTATTGAAGAGTTTGAAATCACTGTTTCTGTGGAACCTGGGAAAGGATATTTGGGAACTCTCTTTAGAATATGCTGAAAAAGAAATATCCTCAGATAAAAACCAGAAGTAAACTTTCTGTGAATCTGCTCTAGATTGTGTGAATTCCACTCGCACAGTTAAGCTTCTCTTTTCATTGAGCTGTATTGTCCCACTGTTTCTGTTTAGTCTGCGAAGGGATACTCGGAAGTGCTTTGTGGTTTATGGTGAAAACGGAAATGGCTTCAGATAGAAACTGGAGAGAAGCTTTCTGAGGACTTGCTTTGTGACTTGAGTATTCCACTCACTGAGTTATACCTTTCTTCTCATAGAGGCTTGGGGAATCCATTTTGGAGAAAAAGCTACCAAGGGACATTCGGGAGAATATGGATGGCTATGGTGAAAAAGGAAAAATGCTCAGACAAAAACAGGAAAGAAGCTTTCTGTGAAACTTCTTTGTCATAGATGTATTTATTCATCACACACAGATAAAACTTTCTTTATATTATGCAGTTTGGAAACGCCATCATGGATGGATCCACAAAGGGACATCCGGGAGCACATTTAATCCTACGGTGAAAAAGGAAATCTCTTCAGATAAAACTGGAGAGATGCTTTCTGAGAAACTGCTTTATGGTATGTGCATTCCACTCACAGTGTTATACCTCTATTCTCAAACAGCATCGGTTAAACCCTTTTGGAGAAAAAGGTACCAAGGGATATTTGGGAGCAAATTGATGCATATGGAGAAAGGATAAATAGCATCAGAAAAAAACTTAAAAGAAACTTTCTGTGAAACTGTTCTGTTTTGTGTGTATTCACCTCACATAGATAAAGCTTTCTTTATATTTCGCTGCTTGGAAACTCTGTTATGGACGGACCTGCAAAGGGATATTCGGGAGCACATTCAGGACTAAGGTGAAAAAGGAAATATCTTTAGATAAAAACTGGAAAGAAGATTTCCATGGATCTGATTTTTGCAATGTTTATTCATCTTACATAGACAAAGCTTTCTTTACATTTCGCAGCTTGGAAACTCCATCATGAATGGATCTGCAAAGGAATATTCGGGATCACATTCCACCCTATGGGGAAAATCAAAATATCATCAGACAAAAACCGGAGATAAACATTCTAAGAAACTGCTTGGTGATGTTTGCATTCCACTAAGGGAGTTATACCTTTTTTCTCATAAGGCACTGTTTGAACACTGTTCCTGTAAAACTAAAAAAGTGATATTCGAAGTACATTGAAGACTAGGGTAAAAAGTGAAATGTCATCCAATAAAACCCAGAAAGAAGTGTTCCAATAAACTGCTCTCTCATATGTGTATTTATGTCACAGAGTTAATACTTACTCTACAATTCCCATTTTTGAAAGTCTGTCTTTGAGGAATCTGAGAAGGGATATTAAGTGGCGCCCAGAGGACTGTGGTGTGAAAGGAAATGTCTTCCATTGAAAACTGGAGAGAAGCTTTCTGAGCAACTGCTTTGTGATGTGTGTATTCATCTCATAGAGTTAAATCATTCTTTGGATTGAGTAGTTTGAAATCACTGTTTCTGTGGAAACTGAGAAAGGACATTTGGGAACATTCTTTAGAATATCCTGAAAAAGAAAGAACCTCAGTGAGAAACCAGAAGGAAGCTTTCTGTGAAACTGCTCTGTATTATGTGGATTCCGCTCACACAGTTAAGCTTCTCTTTTCATTGAGCAGTAATCTAACACTGCTTTTATTTTGTCTGCAAAGGGATATTTGGGAATGCTTTTAGGTTTATGGTGAAAAAGGAAATATCATCTGATAGAAATTGGAGAGAAGCTTTCCGAGGAGCTGCTTTGTGACGTGTGCATTCCACTCACAGAATTATACCTTTCTTCTCATTGAGGACTGGAAAATTCCTTTTGGAGGAAAACCTACCAGGGGATTTTCAGGAATATATGGATGGCTATTGTGAAAAAGGAAATATCCTCAGACAAAAACTGGATAGAAGCTTTCTGTGAAACTGCTTTGTGATAGATATGATTATTCATTTCACATATATAAAACTTTCTTTCAATTATGCAGTTTTGAAACTACGTCATGGACGGATTCACAAAGGGACAATCGGGTGCAAATTCAGCCCTATGGTGAAAAAGGAAATATCTTCGGATAAAATCTGGAGAGAAATTTTCTGAGAAACTGCTTTGTGATGTCTGTATTCCACTCAGGGAGTTTTACCTCTTTACTCATAAGGCAGTGTTTGAACACTGTTCCTGTAAAACCAAAAAAGAGATATTTCAGAGCGCATTGAAGACTATGGCGAAAAGTGAAATATCCTCAAATAAAACCCAGAGAGAAGCGTTCCAAGAAACTTCTCTCTGATATGTGCATTCATTTCAGAGAGTTAAAGGTTACGCTACATTACCCCGTTTGGAAACTCTGTCTTTGAGGAATCTGTGAAGGAATATTAAGTGGCGCCCAGAGACTTGTGGTGAGCAAGGAAATGTCTTCTGATGAAAACTGGAGAGAAGTTTTCTGAGCAACTGCTTTGTGATGTGTGTATTCGTCTCATAGATTTAAACCATTCTTTGGATTGAGCAGTATGAAATCACTGTTTTTGTGGAATCTGAGGAAGTACATTTGGAAACGCTCCTTAAAATATGGAGAAAGAAATATCCTCTGGCAAAATCCAGATGGAAGCTTTCTGTGAAACTGCTCTGTGTCATCTTAATTCCTCTTGCTAAGTTAAGCCTCTCTTTTCATTGAGCAGTTTTCTAACCCTGTTTATGTGTAGTGTGTATAGGGATATTCGGGAGTGCTTTGAGGCTTATGGTGAAAAAGGAAATATGTTCAGACCCAAACTGGGAGAAGCTTTCCGAGGAACTGCTTTGTGACGTGTACATGCCACTCACAGTGTTATACCTCTCTTTCATACAGCATTGGGGAAACACTTTTGGAGAAAGAGGTACCAAGTGATATTCGGGAGCATGTTGATGCCTATGGGGAAAAGGAAAACAGCCTCAGATAAAAACTGGAAAGAAGCTTTCTATTAAACTGCTCTGTGATATGTGTATTCATCTCACATACATACAGCTTTCTTTACATTACGCAGTTTGGAAACTCTGCCATGGATGGATCCACTGAGGGACATTCGGGAGGACTTTCAGGACTATGGTGAAAAAGGAAATATCTTTAGATAAAAACAGAAAGAAGCTTTCTGTGAATGTGCTGTTTCCTATGTTTATTCATCTCACATTGGTAAAACTTTCTTTACATTACGCATCTTGGAAACTCCGTCATGGATGGATCTCTGAAGGGATAATCAGGATTACATTTGGGTCTGTAGTTAAAAAAGAAATATCATCAGATAAAAACTGGAGAGAAGCTTTCTGAGAAACTGTTTGGTGATGTGTGCAATCCAGTAAGCGAGTTATACTTTTCTTCTCATAAGGCACTGTTTGAACACTGTTCCTGGATAACTAAAAAATTGATATTCGGAGCACATTGAAGACTATGGAGAAAAGTGAAATGTCCTCAAATAAAACCCAGAAGAAAGCTTTTCAAGAATCTGCTCTCTGACATGACCATTCATTTCACAGAGTTAAAATTTACTCTACATTTTCCAGTTTGGAAAGTCTGTCTTTGAGGATTCTGTAAAGGGATGTTAAGTGGCAACTGGAGGCCTGTGGCAAGCAAGGAAATGTCTTCTGTTGAAAAATGAAGAGAAGCTTTTTGAGCAACTCTTTTATGGTGTTTGTATTCACCTCTTAGAGTTAAATCATTTTTTGGATTGAGCATTTTGAAATCACTGTTTCTGTGGAATCTGAGAGAGGACATTTGGGAACACTGTTTAGAATATCCTGAAAAAGAAATAACCTCAGATAGAAACCAGAAGGAAGTTTTTGTGAAACTGCCCTGTGTCATGTGGATTCCGCTTGCAGAGTTAGCTTCTCTTTTCATTCAGCAGTATTCTAACACTGTTTTTGTTTAGTCTGCGAAGGGATATTCAGGAGTGCTTTGAGGCTTATGGTGAAAAAGGAAATATCTTCGGATAGAAACTGGAGAGAAACTTTCCGAGGAGCTGCTTTGTGACCTGTGCATTCCACTCACAGAACTATACCTTTCTTCTCATATAGGATTGGGGAATGAATCCCTTTTGGAGGAAAAGCTACCAAGGGATATTCGGGAGTATAGGGCAGGTATGGTGAAAAAGGAAATATCCCCAGACAAAAACTGGAAAGAAGATTCCTGTGAAACTGCTTTGTGATAGATACGTTTATTCATCTCACATAGATAAAACTTTCCTTATATTACTCAGTGTGGAAACTCCATCATAGACAGATACGCAAATTAGTGTTCAGGAGCACATTCAGCCCTATGGTGAAAAAAGAGATATCTTCATATAAAAACTGGATAGAAGCTTTCTGAGAAACTGCTTTGTGATGTGTGCATTCCACTCAGGGAGTTTTACCTCTCTTCTCATAAGACAGTGTTTGAACACTGTTCCAGTAAAACCGAAAATGTAATATTTCGGAGTGCATGAAGATGATGGTGAAACGTGAAATAACCTGAAATAAAACCCAGAAGAAAGCGTTCCAAGAAACTGCTCTCTGACGTTTGCATTCATTTCAGAGAGGTAAAGCTTACTCTACATTTCCCAGTTTGGAAAGTCTGTCTTTGAGGATTCTGCAAAAGGATATTAAGTGGTGACCAGAGACCAGTGGTGAGCAAAGAAAAGTCTTCCGATGAAATCTGGAAAGAAGTTTTCTGAGCAAATGCTGTGTGATGTGAGTATGCATCTCATAGAGATTGAGCAGTTTGAAATCACTCTTTCTGTGCAACCCAAGAAAGGATATTTGGGAACGCTCTTAAGAATATGCTGTAAAAGAAATACCCTGCAATAAAAACCAGAAGGAAGGTTTTTGTGAAACTGCTGTGTGTTATTTGAATTCCATTGGCAAAGTTAAGCTTCTGTTTTCAATGAGCAGCATTATAAAACTGTTTTAGTTTAGTCAGCTAAGGGATACTCGGGAGCACTTTGAGGCTTATGGTGAAAATGGAACTATTTTCAGATAGAAACTGGAGAGAAGATTTCTGAGGAGCCACTTTTTGACGTGTGCATTCCACTCACAGAGTTATACTTTTCTTCTCATAGAGGATTGGGGAATCCCTTTTGGAGAAAAAGCTACCAGGGGACATTCGGGAGTATGAGGTTTGCCAAGCTGGAAAAGGAAATATCCTCAGACAAAAACTGAAAAGAAGATTTCTGTGAAACTGCTTTGTGATAGATATGTTTATTTATCTAACGTAGATAAAACTTTCTTTCTATTATGCAGTTTTGAAATGCTGCCATGAATGGATTTGCGAAGGGACATTCGGGAGCACATTCAGGTCAATGATGTAAAAGGAAATATCTCCAGATAAAAACTGGAGAGAAGCTTTCTGAGAAACTTATTTGTAATGTGTGCATTCCACTCAGGGAGTTTTACCTCTTTTCTCATATGGCAGTGTTTGAACACTGTTCCTGTAAAATGAAAAAAGTCATATTTCGGACTGCATTGAAGATTATGGCAAAAAGTGAAATATCCTCAAATAAAACCCAGAAAGAAGCGTTCCAAGAAACTGCTCTCTGATATGTGCATTTATTTCACAGAGTTAAAGCTTACTCTACGTTGCCCAGTTTGGAAGCTCTGTCTTTGAGGAATCTGTGCAGGGATATTAAGTGGCGCCCGGAGGCTTGTGGTGAGCAAGGAAACATCTTCCAATGAAAATTGGAGAGAAGCTCTCTGAGCAACCGCTTTGTGATGTGTGCATTCATCTCATAGAATTAAACCATTCTTGGGATTGAGAAGTTTGAAATCACTGTTTTTGTGGAATCTGAGGAAGGACATTTGGAAACGCTCTGTAGAATATGGAGACAGAAATATCCTCAGGTGAAATCCAGAAGTAAGCTGTCTGTGAAACTGCTCTCTGTCGTCTTAATTCCTCTCACTCAGTTAAGCCTCTCTTTTCATTGAGCAGTTTTCTAACCCTGTTTATGTTTAGCATGTGAAGAGATATTCGGGAGTGCTGAGGCTTACAGTGAAAAAGGAAATATTTTCAGACCGAAACTGGAGAGAAGCTTTCCAAGGAACTGCTTGGTGACGTGTACATTCCACTCACAATGTAATACCTCTTTTCTATTACAGCATCAGGGAAACCCTTTTGGAGAAAAAGGTATTGGGAGCATATTGACACATATAGAGAAAAGAGAAATAGCTTCACACAAAAACTGGAAAGAAGCTTTCTGTGAAACTGTTCTGTGCTATATGTATTCATCTCACATAGATAAAGCTTTCTTTACATTATGCTGCTTCAAAACTATGTCATGGATGGACCCACAAAGTGCAACTCGGGAGCACATGCAGGACTGTGGTGAAAAAGGAAATAACTCTAGATAAAACCTGGAAAGAAGATTTCTGTGGATATGCTTTTTGCAATATTTATTCATCTCACATAGATAAAGCTTTCTTTACCTTTTGCAGCTCTTAAATACTGTCATGAAAGGATCGGTGAAGGGACATTTGGGAGCACATTCAGAACTCTGGAGAAAATCGAAATATCTTCAGACAAAATCTAGAGAGAAACTTTCGGAGAAACTGCTTTGTGATGTGTGCATTCCACTCAGGGTGTTGTACCTCTTTTCTCATAAGGCAGTGTTTGAACACTGTTCCTATGAAATCAAAAAAGTGATATTTCAGAGCACATTGAGGACTATGGGGAAAAGTGAAATATCCTAAAATAAAACCCATAAAGAAGCATTTCAAGAAACTGCTCTCTGATATGTGTATTCAAGTCACAGAGTTAAAACTTACTCTACATTGCCCAATTTGGAAACTACATCTTTGAGGAAACTGTGAAGGGATATTAAGTGGCGCCCAGAGGCCTCTGGTGAGCAAGGAAATGTCTTCCATTGAAAACTGGAGAGAAGTTTCCTGAGTAACTGCTTTGTGACGTGTGTATTCATCTCATAGAGTTAAATCATTCTTCGAATTGAGCTGCTTGAAATCACTATTTCTGTGGAACCTGAGAAAGGAAATTGGGGAACGCTCTTTACAATATGCTGAAAAAGAAATAACATCAGATAAAAACCAGAACCAAGCTTCGTGTGAAACTTCTCTGTGTCGTGTGAGTTCCACTGGCCTAATTAAGCTTCACTTTACATTGAGTAGTTTCCTAACACTGTTTATATTTAGTGTGCATAGGGATATTCGGGAAATCTTTGAGGCTTACGGTGAAAAAGGAAATATGTTCTGATAAAAACTGGAGAGAAACTTTCGAGGTGCTGCTTTGTGACGTGTGCATTCCACTCACAGTGTTATACCTCTCTTCTCATACAGCATCTAGGAAACCCTTTGTGTGAAACTGTTCTTAGATGTGTGTATTCATCTCACATAGATAAATCTTTCTCTACATTTCGCAGGTTGAAAACTATGTCATGGATGGATCCGCAAAGGGATATTAGGGAGCACATTCAGGACTATGGTGAAAAAGGAAATATCTTCAGATAAAAACTGGAAAGAAACTTTCTGTGAATCTGGTTTTTGCTGTGTTTATTCATCTCACATAGATAAACTTTCTTTATATTACACAGTTTGGAAATTCCATCAAGGGCGGATCCACAACGTGATATTTGAAAGCACATTCAGGCGTATGGTGAAAAAGAAAATATATTAAGATAAAAACTTAATTTCTCAGAAAGCTGCTTTGTGAGAAACTGTTTTGTGATGTGTGTATTCCATTCAGGGAGTTATTCCTCTTCGCTCATAAGGCAGTGTTTGAACACTGTTCCTGTAAAACGAAAAAGTGGTATTTCTAGTGCATTGAAGACTATGGTGAAAAGTGATATATCCTCAAATAAAACTCAGAAAGAAGCATACCAAGAACTGCTCTCGAATATGTGCACTCATTTCACAGAGGAAAAGCTTACTCTACATTGCCCAGTTTGCAAATTCTGTCTTTCAGGAATCTGCGAAGGGATATTAAGTGGTGCCATTTGCCTGTGGTGAGCAAGGAAATGTCTTCCGTTAAAAACTGCAGAGAAGCTTTCTGAGCAACTGCTTTGTGATGTGTGTATTCATCTCATAGAGTTAAATCTTTCTTTGAATTGAGCAGTTTGAATTCACTACTCTGTGGAATCTGAGGAGGGACATTTGGGAACGATCTTTGGAATATGGAGAAAGAAATATCCTCAGATAAAAACCAGAAGGAATCTTTCTGTGAAACTGCTGTGTGTCGTGTGAATTCCTCTTGATCAGTTAAGTTTCTCTCTTCGTGAACAGTTTTCTAACAGTGTTCATGTTTCGCCTATGAAGGTATATATGGGAGCAGTTTGAGGCTTGTGGTGAAAAAGAAAATATGTTCAGACAGAAACTGGAGAGAAGCTCTCCGTGGAACTGCTTTGTGAAGTGTGCATTCCACTCACACTGTTTTAACTTTCTTCTCATACAGTATCAGGGAAACCATTTCTGTGATACTGTTCTGTGATATGTGTATTGATCTCACATAGATAAAGCTTTCTCTACATTATGCGACTTGGAAACTGTCATGATTGAATCCGCGAAGGGATATTCGGGAACATATTCAGGACTATGTTGAAAAAGGAAATATCTTCAGGTAAAAACTGGAAAGAATCATTCTGTCAATCTGTTTTTTGTTATGTTTATTCATCTCACATAGATAAAACTTTCTTTCTATTATGCAGTTTGGAAACTGTGTCATGGACGAATCTGCAAAGGGATATTCGAAAGTGCATTCAAGCCTATGGTGAAAAAGAAAATTTCTTCAGGAAAAAACTGGAGAGAAGCTTTCTGAGAAACTGTTTTGTGATGTGTGCATTCCACTCAATGAGTTATACCTCTTTTCTCATAAGGCAGTGCTTGAACAGGTTTCCTGTAAAACCAAAAAAGTGATATTTCGGAGCGCATTGAAGACTACAGTGAAAATTAAACTATCTTCAAATAAAACCCAGAAAGAAGTGTTCCAAGAAACTACTCTCTGATGTGTGCATTCATTTCACGGAATTAAAGCTTAATCTACGTTGCCCAGTTTGGAAACTGTTTTTGAGGAATCTGTGAAGGGATATTAACTGGCGCCCGGAGGCTTGCGGTGAGAAAGGAAACATCTTCCAATGAAAACTGGAGAGAAGGTTTCTGAGCAACTGCTTTGTGATGTGTGTATTCATCTCATAGAGTTAAACCGTTCTTTGGATTGAGCAGTTTGAAATCACTGTTTTGGTGGAACATGAGAAAGGACATTTGGGAACGCTCTTAAGAATATGCTGAAAAGAAATACCCTCTGATAAAAACTGGAAGGAAGCTTTCTGTAAAACTGCTCTCAGTCATGTGAATTCCACACGCACAGTTAAGCTTCTGTTTTCATTAAGCAGTGTTGTTACACTGCTTTTGTTTAGTTAGCTAAGGGATTCTCTGGAGTGCTTCGAGTCCTATGGTGAAAGCGGAAATATGTCAGATAGAAACTTAAGAGAAGTTTCCAAGGAGCTGCTTTGTGACTTGTGCATTCCACTCTCAGGGTTATACCTTTTTCTCATAGAGGATTGGGGACTCTGTTTTGGAGAAAATGTTACCAAGGGACATTCGGGAGTGTATGGACGGCTATGGTGAAAAAGGAACTATCCACAGACAAAAACTGGAAAGAAGCTTTCCGTGAAACTGCTTTGTGAAAGATATATTTATTCATCTCACATAGATAAAACTTTCTGTATGTCACGCAGTTTGGAAACTCAGTCATGGACAGATAGGTGAAGGGACATCTGGGAACACATTCAGGCCCATGGTGAAAAAGGAAATATCATCAGATAAAAAATTGAGAGAAGTTTTCTCAGAAATTGCTGTGTGATGTGTGCATTCCACTCAGGATGTTATACCTCTTTTCTCATAAGGAAGTGTTTGAACACCGTTCCTGTAAAACCGAAAAAGTAGTATTTCGGAGATCATTGAAGATTATTGTGAAAAGTGAAATATCCTCAAATAAAACCCAGACAGAAGCGTTCCAAGAAACTGCTCTCTGATATATGCATTCATTTCACAGATTTAAAGCTTACCCTACATTGCCCAGCTTGGTAATTCTGCCTTTCAGGTATCTACAAAGGGATATTTAGTGAAGCCCAAGGCCTGTGGTGAGGAAGGAATTGTCTTCCAATGAAAACGGGAGAGAAGCTTTCTGAGGAGCTACTTTGTGATGTGTGTATTCATCTCATAGAGTTAAACCATTCTTTGGATAGAGCAGTTTGAAATCACTGCTTCTGTGGAATCTGAGGAAGGACATTGGAAATGCTCTTTAGAATATGGAGAAATACATATCCTCAGATAAAAACCAGAAGGGAGCTTTCTGTGAAAATGCTGTGTGTCTTGTGAATTCCTCCCTCAGTTAAGCTTTTGTTTTCATTGAGGGGTTTTCAAACACAGTTTAGGTTTAGTGTGCTAAGGGATATTCGGGAGCACTTTGAGGCTTACGGTGAAAAAGGAAATATGTTCAGATAGAATCTGGAGAGAAACTTCCCGAGGAACTGCTTTGTGATGTGTGCATTCCACTCCCAGTGTTATACCTCTTTTCTCATACAGCATCGGGGAAAACCTTTTGGACAAAAAGGTACCAAGGGATATTGGGGAGCATATTGACGAATATGGTGAAAAGGGAAATAGTCTCAGACAAAAACAGGAAAGAAGCTTTCTGTGAAACTGCTCTGTGACATGTGTATTCATCTCACTTAGAGAAAGCTTGTTTTACATTACACAGCTTGCAAATTCCATTATGGACGGATTCGTGAAGCGACATTCGGGAGTACATTCTGGACTAGGGTGAAAAAGGAAATATCTTCAGATAAAAACTGGAAAGAAGCTTTCTGTGAATCTGCTTTTTTGCTATGTTATTCATCTCACATAGACAAAGCTTTCTTTACATTATGAAGCTTAGAAACTCTGTCATGGACGGAACCATGAAGGGACATTCGGGTGCACATTTAGACCTATGGTGAAAAAGGAAATATTTACAGATGAAAACTGGAGAGAAGTTTTCTGAGAAACTGCTTTGTGATGTGTGCATTCCACTCAGGGAATTTTACCTCTTTTCTCATAAGAGACTGTTTGAACACTGTTCCTGTAAAACCAAAAAAGTTATATTTCAGAGTGCATTGAAGACTACGGGGAAAAGTGATCTGTCCTCAAATAAAACACAAAAAGAAGAGTTCCAAGAAACTGCTCTCTGATATGAGAATTCACTTCACAGAGTAAAAGTTTATTCCACATTGCCCAGTTTGCAAACTCTGTCTTTGAAGAATCTGCGAAGTTATATTAAGTGGTGCCCAGAGGCCTGTGTTGAGCAAGGAAATGTCTTCCATTGAAAACTGGAGAGAAGCTTTCTGAGCAACTGCTTTGTGACGTGTGTATTCATCTCATAGGGTTAAATCATCCTTTGGATGAAGCAGTTTGAAATCACTGTTTCTGTGGAATCTGAGGAAGGACATTTGGGAACGCTTTTTAGAATATGGAGAAGGAAATATCCTCAGATACAAACCAGAAGGAAGCTTTCTGTGAAACTGCTAAGTGTCATGTGAATTCCTCTCACTCAGTTAAGCTTCTCTTTTCATTGAGAAGTTTTCTAACACTTTTTATATTCAGTGTGTGAAGGGATATTCGGGATTGCTTTGAGGCTTACTGTGGAAAACGAAATATGTTCATATAGAAAGTGCAGAGAGGCTTTCTGAGGAACTGCTTTGTGACCTGTACATTTCACTCACAGTGTTATACCTCTCTTCTCATAAAGGATTGGGGAATTCCTTTTGGAGAAAAGGCTATCAAGGGAGTACATGTACGGCTATGGTGAAAAAGGAAATATCCTCAGACAAAAGCTGGAAGGAATATTTCTGTGAATCTCCTTTTTGCTATGTTTATTCATCTCATATAGATAAAGCTTTCTTTATATTACACAGTTTAGAAACTCTGTCACGGACGGATCCACAAAGGGATATTCAGGAGCACACTCAGGCCTATGGTGAAATAGGAAATATCTTCAGATAAAAACTGGAGAGAAGCTTTCTGAGAAACTGTTTTGTGATGTGTGCATTCCACTCAGGGAGTTTTACCTCTTTTCTCATATGGCAGTGATTGAACACTGTTCCTGTAAAACCGAAAAAGTGATATTTTGGAGTGCTTTGAAGACTATGTGGAAAAATGAAATACCCTCAAATAAAACCCAGAGATAAACATTCCAAGATACTGCTCTCTGATACGTGCATTCATTTCACAGAGTTAAATCTAACTCTACATTGCCGGTTTTGGAAACTCTGTCTTTGAGAAATCTGTGAAGGGATATTTAGTGGCGCCCGGAGGCCTGTGGTGAGTAACATGTCTTCTGATGAAAACTGGTGAGAAGCTTTCTGAGCAACTGCTTTGGACGTGTGTATTCATCTCATAGAATTAAACCAGTTTTGGATTGAGCAGTTTGAAAACACTGTTTCTCTGGAATTTGAGGAAGGACATTTGAGAATGCTCTTTACAATATGGAAAAAGAAATATCCTCACATAAAAACCAGAAGGAAGCTTTCTGTGAAACTGCTATGTTTCATACGAATTTCTCTTGCTCAGTTAAGCTTCTCTTTTCATTGAGCAGTTTTATAACACTGTTTATGTTTAGCATGTGAAGGGATATTTGTGATCGCCTTGAGGCAGACAGTGAAAAAGGAAATATGTTCAGACAGAAACTGGAGAGAAGTTTTCCGAGAAACTGCTTTATGATGTGTGCATTCCACTCACAGTGTTATACCTCTCTTCTCATACGGCATTGGGGAAACCCTTTTGGACGAAAAGATACCAAGGGATATTGGGGAGCATATTGACAAATACGGTGAAAAGGGAAATGACTGCAGAGAAAAACTGGAAAGAAGCTTTCTGTGAAACTGCTCTGTGCTATGTGTATTCATCTCACATAGATAAAGTTTTCTATACATTGCACAGCTTGCAAACTCTGTCACGGACAGACCCACGAAGGGACTTTCGGGAGCACATACAAGACTATGGTGAAAAAGGAAATATCTTCAGATAAAAACTGGAAAGCAGCTTTCTGTGAATCTGCTTTTTGCTATGTTTATTCAACTGACATAGATAAAGCTTTCTTTACATTACGCAGCTTGGAAACTCCCTCACGGACGGAACCACGAAGGGACATTCATGAGCACATTCAGACCTATGGTGTAAAAGGAAATATCTTCAGTTAAAAACTGAAGAGAAGCTTTCTGAGAAACTACTTTGTCATGTGTGCATTTCACTCAGGGAGTTATACCTCTTTTCTCATAAGGCAGTGTTTGAACACGGTTCCTGTAAAACTGAAAAAGTGATATTTCGGAACGCTTTGAAGACTATGGCGAAAATTCAACTATCCTCAAATGAAACCCAGAAAGAAGCATTCCAAGAAACTGTTCTCTGATATGTGAATTCATCTGACAGTGTTAATGCTTACTCTACATTGCCCAGGTTGTGAACTCTGTCTCTGAGGAATCTGCGAAGTGATATTAAGTGGCGCCCAGAAGCCTGTGGTGAGCAAGGAAATGTCTTCCGTTGAAAAATGGAGGGAAGTTTTTTGAGCAACTGCTTTATGACGTGTTTATTCATCTCATAGAGTGAAATCATACTTTGGATGGAGCAGTTGGAAATCACTGTTTCTGTGGAATCTGAGGATGGACATTTGGGAACGCTTTTTAGAATATGGAGAAAGAAATATCCTCGGATAAAAACCAGAAGGAAGCTTTCTGTGAAACTGCTATGTGTCACGTGAATTCCTCTCACTCAGTTAAGCTTCTCTTTCATTGAGTAGTTTTTTAACACTGTTTATGTTTAGCGTGTGAAGGGATAATTGGGAGTGCATCGAGACTTATGGTGAAAAAGGAAATAAGTTCAGATAGAAACTGGAGAGAAGCTTTCCGAAGAACTGCTTTGGGACATGTGCATTCCACTCACAGAGTTATACATTTCTTCTCATAGAGGATGGGGGAATCCTTGTTGGAGAAAAAGCTACTAAGGGGCAGTCAGGAGTATATGGATGACTATGGTGAAAAAGGAAATATCCTCAGATGAATACTGGAAAGAAGCTTTCAGTGAAACTGCTTTGTGATAGATATATTTATTCATCTCACAAAGATAAAACTTTTTTTATATTATGCAGTTTAGAAACTCCATCATGGATGGATCCTAGATGGGACATTTGGTAGCACATTCGGGCTTATGGTGAAAAATAAAATATCTTCACATAAAAACTGGAGAGAAGCTTTCTGAGAAAATACTTTGTGATGTATGCATTCCACTCAGGGAGTTATACATCTTTTCTCATAAGGTAGTGTTTGAACACCGTTCCTGTAAAACCAAAAAAGTGATATTTTGGAGTGCATGGAAGACTATTGGGAAAGGTAAAAGATCTTCAAATAAAACTCAGCAAGAAGCATTTTAAGAAACTACTGTCTGATATATGCATTGATTTCAAAGAGATAAAGCTTTCTCTACATTGTCCATTTTGGAAACTCTGTCTTTGAGGAATCTGCGAAGGGATATTAAGTAGCACCCAAGGGCCTGTGGTGTGCAAGGAATTGTCTTCCGATGAAAACTGGAAAGAAGCTTTCTGAGTAACTGCTTTGTGATGTGTGTATTCATTACATAGAGTTAAATCATCCTTTGGATTGAGCAGTTTGAAATCACGGTTTCTGTGAAACCAGAGGAAGGACATTTGGGAAGGCTATTCAGAATATGGTGAAAAAGAAATACCCTCAGATAAAAACCAGGAGGAAGCCTTCTGTGAAACTGCTCTGTGTCGTGTGAATTCCACTGGCACAGTTAAGCTTCTCTTTTCATTGAGCAGTATTCTAACCCTGTTTTTGTTTAGTCTGCAAAGGGGTATTTGGGAGTGCTTTGAGGCTTATGGTGAAAATGGAAATATCTTCAGATAGAAACTGGAGAGAAGCTTTCTGAGGAGCTACTTTGTGACGTGGGCATTTCACTCACCGTCTTGTACCCTTCTTCTCATAGAGGGTCAGGGGATCCCTTTTGAAGAAAAAGCTACCAAGGGACATTCAGGAGTACTGGGATGGCTATGGTGAAAAAGGAAATATCTTCAGACAAAAATGGGAAACAAACTTTCTATGAAACAGCTTTGTCATAGATATTTTTATTCATCTCACATACATAAAATTTCTTTATATTATGCAGTTTGGAAACACCGTCATGGACGGATCCGCGAAGGAGCGTTCGGGAGCACATTCAGGCCTACAGTGAAAAAGGAGATATCTTCAGATAAAAACTGGATAGAAGCTTTCTCAGAAACTGATTTGTGATGTGTGCTTTCTACTCTGAGAGTTATACCATTTTTCTCCTAAGGCAGTGTTTGAACACTGTTCCTGTAAAACCAAAAAAGTAATATTTCAGAGCACATACAAGACTATGGAGAAAAGGGAAATATACTGAAATAAAACACAGAATGAAGGGTTCCAAGAAACTGCTGCCTGACAAGTGCATTCATTTCAGAGAGTTAAAACATACTCTACATTTCTCTGTTTGCAAAGTCTGTCTTTGAGGATTCTGCAAAGGGATATTAAGTGGCTACCAGAGGCCTGTGGTGAGCAAGGATATCTCTTCCATTGAAACCTGGAAAGAAGCTTCCTGAGCAACTGCTTTGTGATGTGTGTATTCATCTCATAGAGTTAAATCATTCTTTGAATTGAGCAGTTTGAAATCACTCTTTCTGTGGAACCTGAGAAAGGACATTTTGGAACGCTCTTAAGAATATGCTGAAAAAGAAATACCCTCTGATAAAAACCAGAAGGAAGCTTTCTGTGAAAATGCTGTGTGTCTTGTGAATTCCGCTCGCACAGTTAAGCTTCTGTTTTCATTGAGCAGTATTCTAACACTGTTTTAGTTTAGTCAGCTAAGAGATACTCAGGAGCACTTTGGGGCTTACAGTGAAAAAGGAAACATGTTCAGATCGAAACCGGAGAGAAGCTTTCCAAGGAACTGCTTTGAGATATGTGCATTCCACTCACAGTATTATACCGCTCTTCTCATACAGCATCAGGGAAACCCTTTTGAAGAAAGGGTAGCAAGTGATATTTGGAAGCATGCTGATGCCTATGGTGAAAACGGAAATAACCTCAGACAAAAACTGGAAAAAAGCTTTCTATGAAACTGCTCTGTGATATGTGTATTCATCTCACAAAGATAAAGCTTCCTTTCCATTACGCAGCTTGGAAACTCCATCATGGATGGATCCGCGAAGTGATATTCAGGATCACACTTGGGCCTACGATGTAAAAGGAAATATCGTCAGATAAACACTGGAGAGAAGCTTTCTGAGAAACTGCTTGGTGGTGTGTGCATTCCACTCAGGGAGTTACACCTTTTTTCTCATAAGGCACTGTTTGAAATCTATTCCTGTAAACCTTACAAGGTGATATTCAGAGCACATTGAAGACTATGGCGAAAAGAGAAATGTGTTCAAATAAATCTCGGAAAGAAGCATTCCAAGAAACTGCTCCAGGACATGTCCATTCATGTCACAGCCTTAAAGCTTACTCTACAATTCCCAGTTTGGAAAGTCTGTCTTTGAGGATTCTGCAAAGGGATATTAAGTGGCAACCAGACCTGTGGCGTGCAAGGAAATGTCTTCCATTGAAAACTAGAGAGAACCTTCCTGAGCAACTCTTTTGTGATGTTTGTATTCATCTCTTACGGTTAAATCATTTTTTGGATTGAGCGTTTGAAATCACTGTTTCTGTGGAATCTGAGAAAGGACATTTGGGAACGCTCTTTAGAATATCCTGAAAAAGAAGCAACCTCAGATAGAAACTAGAAGGAGCTTTCTGTGAAACTGCTATGTTTTGCGTGAATTCTGCTCTCACAGTTAAGCTTCTCTTTTCATTAAGCACTATTGTAACACTGTTTTTGTTTAGTCTTTGAAGGGATATTCGGGAGCGCTTTGAGACTTACGATGAAAATGGAAATATCTTCAGATAGAAACTGGAGAGAGAATTTTTGAGGAGCTACTTTGTGACCTGTGCATTCCGCTCACAGAGATATACTTTTCTTCTCATAGAGGACTGGGAAATTCGTTTTGGAGAAAAAGCTACCAGGGGACATTCGGGAATATAGGGATGGCTATGGTGAAAAAGGTAATATCCTCAGACAAAAAAAGGGAAAGAAGATTTCTGTGAAACTGATTTGTGTTAGATATGCTTATTCATCTCCCATAGATAAAACTTCACTTGTAATCTGCACTTTGGAAACTCCTTCATGGACGGATTCGTGAAGGAACATTAGGGAGTACTTTCAGGCCTACGGTGATAAAGGAGATATCTTCAGATAAAACTGGATAGAAGCTTTCTGAGAAACTGCTTGGTGATGTGTGTATTCTACTCAGGGAGTTATACCTCTTTTATCATAAGACAGTGTTCGAACACTGTTCCTGTAAAACCGAAAAAGTAATATTTCAGAGCGCATAGAAGACTATGGTGAAAAGTGAAATATCCTGAAACAAAACCAGAAAGAAGTATTCCAAGAAACCACTCTCTGATATGTGCATTAATTTCAGAGATATAAAGCTTACTCTGCATTTCCAAGGGTAGAAAGTCTGTCTTTGAGTTTTCTGCAAAGGGATATTAAGTGGCGACAGGAGGCCAGTGGCAAGCAAGGAAATGTCTTCCATTAAAAACTGGAGAGAAGTTTTCTGAGCAACTGCTTTGTGATGTGTGTATTCATCTTATAGAGTTAAACCATTGTTTGGATTGAGCGGTTTGAAATCACTGTTTCTGTGGAATCTGAGCAACCCCATTTGGGAACGTTCTTTAGAATATGGAGAAAGAAATATCCTCAGATAAAAACCAGAGAGAACTTTCTGTGAAACTACTGTGGGTCGTGTGAATTCCTCTCACTCAGTTAAGGTTCTCTTTTCATTGAGCAGTTTTCTTTTCTTTTTTTCTGGTTATGGTGAAAAAGGAAATATGTTCAGTTAGAAACTATAGAGAACCATTCCGAGGAACTGTTGGTGACTGGTGCATTCCACTCAGTGTTATCCCTCTCGTCTTATACATCATCGAGGAAACCCTTTTGGAGAAAAAGGTATCAAGCTATGTTCATTAGCATATTGATGCCAATGGTGAAAAGGGAAATAGCCTCAGACAAAAACTGGAAAGAAATTTTCTGTGAAATTTCTCTGTGATATGTATATTCATCTCACATAGGTAAAGCTTTCTTTATATTACGCAGCTTGGAAAGTGTCATGGAAGGATAGACGAAGGGATATTCGGGAGCACCTTCAGGACTATGGTGAAAAAGGAAATATCTTCAGATAAAAACTGGAGAGAAGCTTTCTATGAATCTACTTTTTGCTATGTTTATACATCTCACAAAAATAAAGCTTTATTTACATTATGCAACTAATGTGTGTATTCACCTCATACAGTTAAATAATTCCTTGGATTCAGCAGTTTGAAATCACTGTTTCTGTGGAATCTGAGAAGCAACATTTGGGAACGGTTTTTAGAATATGCTGAAAAAGAATAATCCTTAGATAAAAACCAGAAGGAAGCTTTCTGTGAAACTGCTCTGTGTTGTGTGAATTCCAGTCACCCAATGCATCTTCTCTTTTCATTGAGCAGTATTCTAACACTGTTTTTATTTAATCTGTGAAGGAATATTTATTAGCACTTTGAGGCTTATGGTGATAAACCAAAATATCTTCAAATAGAAACTGGAGAAAATTTTCCAAGGAGCTGCTTTGTGACGTGTGCATTCCACTCACAGAGTTATACCTTTCTTCGCTTAGAGGATTGTGGAATCCCTTTTCAAGAAAAAACTACCAAGAGTCATTTGAGTATATGGATGGCTACGGTGAAAAATGAAATATTCGTAGGCAAAAAGTGGAAGGAAGCTTCCTGTGAAATTGCTTTCCGATAGATATGTTTTTTCATCCCAAATATATAAAATTTTCTTTCTATTGTGCTGTTTTGAAACTCCGTCATGGAAGGATCCGCAAAGGGACATTCAGGAGCACATTCAGGCCTATGGTGAAAAAGGAAATATCTTCAGATAAAACCTGGAGAGAGGCTTTCTGAGAAACTGCCTTGTGATGTGTGCATTCCACTCAGGGAGTTATACCTCTCTTCTCATAAGGCACTGTTTGAGCTCCATTCCTGTAAAAATGAAAAAGTGATATTTAGGAACACATTGAGAACTACGGCAAAAAGTGAACTATCCTCAAGTAAAACCCAGAAAGAATCGTTCCAAGAAACTGGAAAGAAGTTTTACGTGAAACTGCTTTGTGATACATATGTTTATTCATTTAACATAGATAAAACTTTCTTTCTATTACGCAGTTTTGAAACTCCATCATTGGCGGATTCTTGAAGGGACATTCGGGAGCACATTCAGGACTATGGTGAAAATGGAAATATCTTCAGATAATTACTGCAGAGAAACTTTCTGAGAAACTGCTTTGTGATGTGTGCATTCCACTCAGGGAGTTATACCACTTTTCTCATAAGGCAGTTTTTGAACACCATTCATGTAAAACCGAAAAAGTGATATTTCGAAGCACATTGAAGACTATGGCGAAAAGTGAAATATCCTCAAATAAAACCCAGAGAGAAGCATTCCAAGAAACTGCTCTCTGATGTATGCATTGATTTCACAAAGTTAGAGCTTGCTCTACCTTGCCGAGTTGGAAATTCTGTCGTTTTGGAATCTGTGAAGGGATATTAAGTGGCGCCCGGAGGCTTGTGGTGAGCAAGGAAACGTCTTCTGATGAAAACTGGAGAGAAGCTTTCTGAGCAACTTCTTTGTGATGTGTGCATTCGTCTTATAGAATTAAACCATTCTTTGGGTTGAGCAGTTTGAAATTACTGTTTTTGTGGAATCTGAGGAAGGACATTTGGGAACGCTCCTTAGAATATGCAGAATGAAACATCCTCAGGCAAAACCCAGAAGGAAGCTTTTGTGAAACTGCTCTGTGTCGTCTTAATTCCTCTCGCTCAGCTAAGCATCTCTTTTCATTGAACAGTTTTCCATCCCTGTTTATGTTTAGCTTGTGAAGGGATATTCGGGAGCACTTTGAGGCTTACAGTGAAAAAGGAAATATGTTCAGACCGAAACTGGGGAGAAGCTTTCCAAGGAACTGTTTCATGACCTGTGCATTCCACTCACAGTGTTTTACCTCTCTTCTCATAGAGCATAGGGAAAATCTTTTAGGAGAAAATGGTACCAAGTGATATTCAGGAGCATGTTGATGCCTATGGTGAAAAGGGAATAAGCCTCAGGCAAAAATTGGAAAGAAGCTTTCTATGAAACAGCTCTGTGATATGTGTATTCATCTCACATAGATAAAGTTTTCTTTACATTACACAGCATGGAAACTCTGTCATGGATGGATACACGAAGGGACTTTTGGGAGCACATTCAGGACTATGGTGAAATAGGAAATATCTTCAGATAAAAACTGGAAAGAAGGCTTCTGTGAATCTGCTTTTTGTTATGTTTATTCATCTTATGATGATGAAGCTTGATTTACATTACGCAGTATGGAAACTCTGTCATGGATGGATCCGCAAAGGGACATTCAGGAGGCAACTCAGGACTATGGTGAAACAGGTAATCTCTTCAGATAAAAACTAGAGAGGAGCTTTCTGAGAAACTGCTTTGTAATGTGTGCATTCCACTCAGGGAGTTATACCTCTTTCCTCATAAGGCAGTTTTGAACACTGTTCGTGTAAAACTGAAAAAGTGATATTTCGGAGTGCTTTGAAGACTATGGTGAAAAGTGAAATGTCCTCAAATAACACCCAGAAAGAAGAGTTTCAAGAAGCTGCTCTCTGATATGTGCATTCATTTAACAGAGATAAAGCTTACTCTACATTTCCTAGTGTGGAAACTCTGTCTTTGAGGAATATGCGAAGGGATATTAAGTGGCTACTGGAGGCCTGTGGTGAGCAAGGAAGTGTCTTCCATTGAACACTGGAGAGAAGATTTCTGAGCAACAGTTTTGTGATGTGTTTATTCATCTCATAAAGTCACATCATTCTTTGAATTGAGCCGTTTGAAATCACTGTTTCAGTGTAACCTGAGGAAGGACATTTGAGAACACACTTTAGAATATGCTGAAGAATGAATACCTTCAGATACAAACCAGAAGGAAATTTTCTGTAAAACAGCTCTGTTTTGTGTGAATTCCACTCACATAGTTAAGCTTCTCTTTTCATTGAGCATTATTATACTACTATTATTGTTTAGTCTGTGAAGTGATATTCCGGAGTGCTTTGAGGCTTACGGTGAAAACGGATATATCTTCAGATAGAAACCGTGGAGAAGCTTTCCGAGGAGCTGTTTTGTAACGTTTGCATCCCACTCACAGAGTTACACCTTTCTTCTCAAAGAGGAATGGGGAATCCCTTTTGGAGATAAAGCTACCAAGGGACATTCAGGAGTATATGGATGGCTATGGTGAAAAAGGAAATATCCTCAGGCAAAAATTGGAAAGAAACGTTCTGTGAAACTGCTTTGTGATAGAAATGCTTTTTCATCTCACATGGATAAAACTGTCTTTATATTATGCAGTTTGGAAACTCTGTCATGGACAGATCCGTGAAGGGATATTCGGGAGCACATTCAGGCAAAAGGTGAGAAAGGAAATATGTTCAGATAAAAACTGGAAAGAAGCTTTCTGTATATCTGTTTTTTGCTGTTTATTCATGTCACATAGATAAAGCTTTCTTTACATTACGCAGCTTGGAAACTCCATCATGGACGGATCCGCGAAGGGTCATTCGGGTGCACATTCAGGACTATGGTGAAAAAGAGAATATCTTCAGATAAGAACCGGGGGGAAACTTTCTGAGAAACTGCTTTGTGGTATATGCATTCTACTCAGGGAGTTATACCTCTATTCTCATGAGACAGTGTTTGAACACTGTTCCTGTAAAACCGAAAAAGTGATGTTCTGCAGCACATGGAAGACTATGGCGAAAAGTGAAATATCCTGAAATAAAACTAGAAAGAAGTGGTCCAAGAATCTGCTCTCTGACGTGTGCATTCATTTCAGAGTTAAAGTTTACCTTATCATGCCCAGTTTGTAAAGTCTGTATTTGAGGAATCTGTGAAGGGAAATTAAGTGGTGTCTGGAGCCTTCTGGTGAGAAAGGAAACGTCTTCCATTGAAAACTGGAGAGAAACTTTCGGAGCACTTGCTTTGTGATGTGTGTATTCATCTCATAGAGTTAAATCATTCTTTGGATTAAGCAGTTTGAAATCACTGTTTCTGTGGAACCTGAGAAAGGACACTTGGGAACGCTCTTAAGAATATGCTGAAAAAGAAATACCCTATGAAAAAAACCGGAAGGAAACTTTCTGTGAAACTGCTCTAGGTCACATGAAGTCCAATTGCACACTTAAGCTTCTGTTTTCTTTGAGCAGTATTCTACCACTGTTTTATGTTAGTCAGCTAAGGGATACTACGGAGCACATTGAGGATTAAGGTGAAAATGGAAATATCTTCAGATACCTACTGGAGAGAAGATTTCCGAGGATCTGCTTTGTGACATGTGCATTCCACACACTGAGTTATACTTTTCTTCTCATAGATGATTTATGAATCCCGTTTGGAGAAAAAGTGATATTTTGCAGTGCATTGAAGACTAGGGTGAAAAGGGAAATATCCTGAAATAAAACCCAGAAGGAAGCCTTGCAAAAAACTGTTCTCTGACGTATGCATTCATTTCAGAGAGTTAAAGCTTACACAATGTTGCCCAGTTTGGAAACACTGTCATTGAGGAATCTGTGAAGGGATATTAAGTGGCACCCGGAGGCTTGTAGTGAGAAAGGAAACGTCTTCTGATGAAAACTGGAGAGAAGATTCCAGAGCAACTGCTTTGTGATGTGTGTATTCATCTCAAAGAGTTAAACCATTCTTTGGATTGAGCAGTTTGAAATCACTGTTTCTGTGGAACCTGATAAAGGACATTTGGGAACGCTCTTAAGAATATGCTGAAAAAGAAATATCCTCCAATAAAAACCATAAGGAAACTTTCTTTGAAACGGCTCTAGGTCACATAAAGTCCACTCGCACACTTAAGCTTCTGTTTTAATTAAGCAGTATTCTAACACTGTTTTAGCTTAGTCAGCTAAGATACTCGGGAGAACTTTGAGGCTTATGGTGAAAGCGAAAATATCTTCAGATAAATACTGGAGTGAAGATTTCTGAGGAGCTCCTTTGTGACACAAGCATTACACTCACAGAGTTATACTTTTCTTCTCATAGAGGATTGAGGAATGCCATCTGCAGAAAAAGGTACCAGGGGACATTCGAGAGTACATGCATGGCTATGGTGAAAAAGGAAATATCCTCAGACAAAAAATGGAAAGAAGCTTTCTGTGAAACTGCTTAGGGATACATATGTCTATTCATCTCACGTAGATAAAACTTCTTTCTATTGCACAGTTTTGAAACTGCATCATGGACAGATTCGTGAAGGGACATTCGGGAGCGCATTCAGGTCTACGGTGAAAACGGATATATCTTCAGATAAAAACTGGAGAGAAGCTTTCTGAGAAACTGCTTTGTTATGTGTGCATTCCACTGAGGGACTTATACCTCTTTTCACAGAAGGCAGTGTATGAACACTGTTGCTGTAGAACTGAAAAAGTGATATTTTGCAGTGCATTGAAGACTATGATGAAAAGTGAATTATTCTGAAATAAAACCAGAAAGGAGCATTCCAAGAAACTGCGCTCTGACGTGTGAATTCATTTCAGAGGGTTAAAGCTTACAGTACCTTGCCCAGTTAGGAAACTCTGTCTTTGAAGAATCTGCGAAGGGATACTAAGTGGTGCCCGGAGGCTTGTGGTGAGAAAGGAAAAGTCTTCTGATGAAAACTGGAGAGAAAATTTTGAAGCAACTGCTTTGTGATGTGTGTATTCATCTCACAGAGTTCAATCAATTTTTGAATTGAGCAGTTTGAAATCACTTTTTTTGTGGAATCTGGGAAAGGACATTTGAGAACGTTCTTAAGTTGATGGGTGCAGTACAGCAACATGGCACAAGTATACATATGTAACAAACCTGCACGTTATGCACATGTACCCTACAACTTAAAGTATAATAATAATAAATAAATTTAAAAAAAAAAAAAAAAAAAAAAAGAATATGATGAAAAAGAAATACCCTCTGATAAAAAACAGAAGGAAACTTTCTGTGAAATAGCTTTAGATCACATGAATTCCACTCGCACAGTTAAGCTTCCGTTTTCATTGAACAGTATTCTAACACTGTTTTCGTTTAGTCTGAGAAGTGATATTCGGGAGCGCTTTGAGGCTTACGGTGAAACGGGAAATATCTTCAGATAGATACTGGAAAGAAGATTTCTGAGGAGCTGCTTTGTGACGTGTGCATTCCCCTCACAGGGTTATACTTTTCTTTTCATAGAGGATAGGGGAATCCCGTTTGGACTAAACGCTACCAGGGGACATTCGGGAGTATATGGATGGCTATGGTGAAAAAGGAAAAATCCTCAGAAAAAAACTGGAAATAAGCTTTCTGTGAAACTGCTTTGTGATAGATACATCTATTCACCTCACATAGATAAAACTTTCTTTCTATTACGTAGTTTTGTCTTCCAATGAAAACTGGATAGACGCTTTCTGAGTAACTGTTTTGTGATGTGTGTTTTCATCTCATGGAGTTAAACCATTCTTTGGTTTGAGAAGCTTGAAATCACTGCGCCTGTGGTATCTGAAGAAAGACATTTGGGAACGCTCTTTAGAATATGGAGAAAGAAAATCCTCAGCTAAAAACCAGAAGGAAGCTTTCTGTGAAACTGCTATGCATCATGTGAATTCCTCTCGCTCAGTTAAGCTTTTCTTTTCATTGAGCTGTTTTCTAAAACTGTTTATGTTTACTGTGTGAAGGGATATTAGGGAGCACTTTGAGGGTTACGGTGAAAAAGGAAATTGGTTCAGATAGAAACTGGAGAGGATCTTTTCGAGGAACTGATTTGTAAAGTGCGCATTCTACTCACAGTGTTTTACCTCTCTTCTCATACAGATTCGGGGAAACCCTTTTGGAGCAAAAGGTTCCAAGAGATATTTGGGAGCACATTAATGCCTATGATGAAAAAGAAAATAGCCTCAGACTAAAACTGGAAATAAGTTTTCTGTGAAACTACTCTCTTGTATGTGCATTCATCTCACATAGATAAAGCTTTCTTTATGATATGTAGCTTGGAAACTCCATCATGGACGGATCTGCAAAGGGACATTCGGGAGCAAATTCAGGAGTACGGTGAAAAAGGAAATAACATCAGATGAAAACTGGAAAGAAGCTTTCTGTGAATCTCCTTTTTGCTATGTATATTCAGCTCATATAGATAAAGTTTTCTTTACATTACACAGCTTGGAAACTCTGTCACGGACGGATCTGCGAAGGCACATTCAGGAGTACATTCAGGACTATTTTGAAAATGGAAATATCTTCAGATAAAAACTGAAGACAAGCTTTCTGAGAAACTGCTTTGTGATGTGTGCATTCCTCTCAGGGAGTTATGCCTCCTTTCTCATAAGGCAGTGTTTGAACACTGCTACTGTAAAACCGAAGAAGTGATTTACGGAGCACATTGAAGACTATGGCAAAAAGAGAACTCTCCTCAAATAAAACTTAGAAAAAAGCATTCCAAGAAACTACTCTCTGACAATGTGCATTCATTTCACAGAGTTAAAGCTTACACTATATTGCCCAGTTTGGAAACTTTTTCTTTGAGTAATCTGCGAACAGATATTAAGTGGCTCCCGGAGGCCTGTGGTTGGGAAGAAAACGTCTTACATTGAAAACTGGAGAGAAGCTTTCTGAGCAGCTGCTTTGTGATGTGTGTATTATTATCATAGAGTTAAATCATTTTTTTGATTAAGCAGTTTGAAATCACTGTTTCTGTGGAATCTGAGAAAGGAAATCTGGGAACGATCTTTAGAATATGCTGAAAAAGAAATACCCTCAGACACAAAACAGAAGGAAGCTTTCTGTGAGACTGCTGTGTCATGTGAATTCCACTCACACAGTTCAGCTTCTCTTCTCATTGAGCAGTATTCTAACACTGTTTTTCTTTAGTCTTTGAAGGGATATTCAGGAGTACTTTAAGGCTTATGGTGGAAACGGAAATATCTTCAGATAGAAATTGGAGAGAAGCTTTTTGAGGAGCTGCTTTGTGATGTGTGTATTCCACTCAGTGTTATACCTCTCTTCTCATACAGCATCAGGGAAACCCCTTTGGGGAAAAATTTAACAAGGGATATTGGGAGCATATTGATGCCTATGGTGAAAAGGGAAATAGCCTGAGACAAAAACTAGAAAGAAGCTTTCTGTGAAACCGCTCTGTGGTACGTGTATTCATGTCACATAGATAAAGCTTTCTTTACATTACACAGCTTGGAATCTCTGTCATGGACAGATTCATGAAGGGACATTCTGGAGCACATTCAGGACTATAGTGATAAATGAAATATATTCAGACAAAAACAGGATAGAAGCTTTCTGTGAATCTGCTTATTGCTATGTTTATGCATCTCACAAAGATAAAGCTTTCTTTACATTATGTAGCTTTCAAATTCCATCATGGACGGATCTGCAAAGGGACATTCGGTAGCCCATTGAGGCCTGTGGGGAAATAGGAGATATCTTCAGATAGAAATTGGAGAGAAGCTTTCTGAGAAACTGCTTTGTGATGTGTGCATTCCACTCAGGGAGTTATACCTCTTTTCTCCTAAGTCAGTATTTGAAAACTGTTCTTGTAACACCGAAATATTGATATTTCAGAGCTCAATGAAGAATATGGCGAAAAGTGAAATATCCTCAAATAAAATCCAGAAAGAAGAATTCCAACAAACTACTCTCTGATATGTGCATTCATTACTCAGAGTTAAAGATTACTCTATACTGACCTCTTTGGAAAATTTGTCTTTGAGGAATCTGTGATGGGATATTAAGTGCCACCCAGAGGCCTGTGGTGAGCAAGGAAATCTCTTCCATTGAAAGCTGTAGAGAAGCTTTCTGAGCAAGTGTGTATGATCTGTGTTTTCATCTCATAGAGTTAAATCATTCTTTGGATTGAGCAGTTTGAAATCACTGTTTCTGTGGAATCTGAGGAAGGACATTTGGAATATGGAGAAAGAAATGTCCTCAGTTAAAATCCAGAGGGAAGCTTTCTGTGAAACTGCTCTGTGTCAACTTAATTCCTCTCACTCAGTTTCACCTCTCTTTTCATTGAGTAGTTTTCCAAACCTGTTTATGTTTAGCGTGTGAAGGGATGTTCGGGAGTACTTTGAGGCTTATGGTGAAAATGGAAATATGTTCAGACCGAAACTGGAGAGAAGCTTTCTGAGGAAACTGCTTTGTGATGTGTGCATTCCACTCACAGTGTTTTACCTCTCTTCTGATACAGCATCAGGGAAACTCTTTTGGAGAAAAAGGTCCCAAGTGATGTTCTAGAGCACGTTGATGCCTATGGTGAAAAGGGATATAGCCTCAGACAAAAACTGGAAAGAAACTTTCTATGAAGCTGCCCTGTGGTATGTATATTCATCTCACATAGATAAAGCTTTCTTTACATTATGCAGCTTGAAAACTCTGTCATTGACGGATCCACGAAAGGACATTCAGGGGCACATTCAGCACTATGGTGAAAAAGGAAATATCGTTAGATAAAAACTGGAAACGAGCATTCTGTGAATATGCTTTTTGCTATGTTTATTCATCTCACATAGATAAATCTTTCTTTACATTATGCAGCTTGGAAACTCTGTGATGGATGGATCCACAGAGGGATATTCGAGATCACGTTCAGGCCTATATTGAAAAAGGAAATATCGTCAGATAAAAACTGGAGAGAAGATCTCTGAGAAACTACTTGGTGATGTGTGCATTCCACACAGGGAGTTATAACTTTCTTCTTATATGGCACTGTTTGAACACTGTTCCTGTAAAACTAAAAAAATGATATTTGGAGCACATTTAAGACTATGGCGAAAAGTGAGATGTCATTCAGTGGAACCCAGAAAGAAGCATTCCAAGAAACTACTCTCTGACATGTCCATTCATTTCACAGAGTTAAAACTTCCTGTGCATTTTCGAGTTTGGAAAGTCTGTCTTGGAGAATTCTGCAAAGGGATATTAAGTGGCAACAGGAGGACTGTGGCATGCAAGGAAATATTTTCCATTGGAAACTGGAGAGAAGCTTTCTGAGCAACTCTTTTGTGATGTTTGTATTCATCTCATAGAGTTAAATCATTCTTTGTATTGAGCAGTTTGAAATCACTGTTTCTGTAGAATCTGAGAGAGGACATTTGGGAACACTCTTTAAATATGCTGAAAAGGAAATAACCTGAGATAGAAATTAGAAGGAAACTTTCTGTGAAAGTGCTCTTTGTCATGTGGATTCCACTCAAAGCTTTCTGTGAAGGCATATTAAGTGCCCCCGGAGGCTTGTGGTGAGCAAGGAAACGTCTTCTGATGAAAACTGGAGAGAAGCTTTCTGAGCAACTACTTTGTGGTGTGTGTATTTGTCTCATAGAATTAAACCATTCTTTGGATTGAGCAGTTTGAAATCACTGTTTCTGTGGAATCTGAGAGAGGACATTTGGGAACACTGCTTGGAATATAGAGAAAGAAATATTCTAAGGTATAATCCAGAAGGAAGCTTTCTGTGAAACTCCTCTGTGTTGTCTTAATACCTCTCGCTCAGTTAAGCCTCTCATTTCATTGAGCAGTTCTCTAACCCTGTTTATGTTTAGCGTGTGAAGGGATATTTGGGAGCACTTTGAGGCTTACGGTGAAAAAGGATATATGTAAACACAGAAACTGAAGAGAAGCTTTCTGAGGAACTGATTTGTGACGTGTGCATTCCACTCATGGTGTTATAACTCTCTTCTCATACAGAATCGGGGAAACCTTATTGGAGAAATAGTTACCAAGTGATATTCAGGAGCATATTGATACTTATGGTGAAAAGGGAAATAGCCTCAGACAAAAACTGGAAAGAAGCTTTCTATGAAACTGCTCTGTGATATGTATATTCATCTCACATAGATAAAGTTTTCTTTACATTACGCAGCTTGGAAACTCTGTCATGGACTGATCGATGAATGGACATTCGGGAGGACATTGAGGACTATGGTGAAAAAGGAAATATGTTCAGGTAAAAACTGGAAAGAAACTTTCTGTGAATCTTCTTTGTGATAGATATGTCTATTCAACTCACTTAGATAAAAATTCCCTTCTATTACGCAGTTTTGAAACTGCATCATGGAGGGATTCGCAAAGGGACATTCAGGAGCACATTCAGGCTTGTTGGAAAATAGGAGATATCTTCAGATAAAAACTGGAGAGAAGCTTTCTGAGAAAGTGCTTCGTGATGTGTGCATTCCACTCAGGAAGTTATACCTCTTTTCTCATAAGGTTGTGTTTGAACACTGTTCCGGTAAAACTGAAACAGTGATATTTTGCAGCACATTGAGGACTGACCAAAAGTGAAATATCCTGAAATAAAACCAGTAAGAAGCGTTCCTAGAAACTTCTCTCTGACGTGTGCATTCATTTCAGAGTGTTAAAGCTTACACTACGTTGCCCAGTTTGGAAACACTGTATTTGAGGAATCTGTGATGGGGTATTAAGTGGCGCCCGGAGGCTTGTGGGGAGAAAAGAAATGTCTTTCAATGGAAACTAGAGAGAAGCTTCTTGAGCAAGTGCTTTGTGATGTGTGCATTCATCTCATAGGGTTAAATCATTCTTTGGATTGAGCAGTTTGAAATCACTGTTTCTGTGGAACCTGAGAAAGGACATTTGGCAAGGGTCTTAAGAATATGCTGAACAAGAAATACACTCAGATAAAAAGCAGAAGGAAACTTTCTGTGAAACAGCTCTAGGTCATGTGAATTCCAACTGCACAGTTAAGCTTGTGTTTTCATTGAGCAGTATTCTAACACTGTTTTTGTTTAGTCTGTGAAGTGCTATTCGGGAGCGCTTTGAGGCTTATGGTGAAAAAGGAAATATCTTCAGATAGATACCGGAGAGATTTCTGAAGAGCTGCTTTGTGACATGTGCATTCCACTCACAGGGTTATACTTTTTTCCTCTTAGAGGATTGTGGAATCCTTTTTGGAGTAAACGCTACCAAGGGACATTTGGGAGTATATGCACAGCTGTGGCGAAAAAAAAATATCCTCAGACAGAAACTGGAAAGAAGCTTTCTGTGAAACTGTTTTCTGATAGATATATCCATTTTTCACACATGGATAAAAATTTCTTTCTATTACGCAGTTTTGAAACTGTGTCATGGACAGATTCACGAAGGGACATTCGGGAGCACATTCAGGCCTGTGGGGAAATAGGAAATATCTCCAGATAAAAACTGGAGAGAAGCTTTCTCAGAAACTGCTTTGTGACGTGTGCATTCCACTCAGGGAGTTATACCTCTTTTCTCATAAGGCAGTGTTTGAACACTGTTCCTGTAAAACTGAAAAAGTGCTATTTTGCAGCTCATTGAAGACTCTGGCGAAAAATGAAATATCCTGAAATAAAACCCAGAAAGAAGCATTCCAAGAAACTGCTCTCTGACGTATGCATTCATTTCAGAGAGTTAAAGCTTAAACAGCGTTGCCCAGTTTGGAAACACTCTTTGAGGAATCTGTGAAGGGGTATTATGTGGCGCCCAGAGGCTTGTGGTGAGCAAGGAAATATCTTCCAATGAAAACTGGAGAGAAGCCCTCTGAGCAACTGCTTTGTGATGTGTGTATTCATCTCAAAGAGTTAAATCATTCTTTGGATTGAGCAGTTCAAAATCACTTTTTCTGTAGAAACTGATAAGGTACATTTGGGAATGCTCTTAAGAATATGCTGAAAAAGAAGTATCCTCCGATAAAAACCTGAAGGAAACTTTCTGTGAAACGGCTCTAGGTCATGGGAAGTCCACTCGCACACTTAAGCTTTGTTTTAATTGAGCAGTATTCTAACACTGTTTTAGCTTAGTCAGCTAAGGGATACTCTGGAGTGCTTTGATGCTTACAGTGAAAGTGGAAATATCTTCAGATAGATACTGGAGTAAAGATTTCCGAGGAGCTCCTTTGTGACATGTGCATTACACTCACAGAGTTATACTTTTCTTCTCATAGAGGATTGAGAAATGCGATCTGCAAAAAGCTACCAGGGGACATTCGTGAGTACATGGATGGCTATGGTGAAAAAGGAAATATCCTCAGACAAAAAATGGGAAGAAGCTTTCTGTGAAACTGCTTAGGGATACATAGGTCTATTCATCTCACATAGATAAAACTTTCCTTTATTACGCAGTTTTGAAACTGCGTCATGGACGGATTTGCGAAGGGACATTCAGGAGAGCATTCAGGTCTACGGTGAAAACGGATATATCTTCAGATAAAAACTGGAGAGAAGCTTTCTGAGAAACTGCTTTGTTATGTGTGCATTCCTCTGAGGGACTTATACCTCTTTTCACAGAAGGCAGTGTATGAACACTGTTGCTGTAGAACTGAAAAAGTGATATTTTGCAGCACATTGAAGACTATGATGGAAAGTGAATTATCCTGAAATAAAACCAGAAAGCAGCGTTCCAAGAAACTGCTCTCTGACGTGTGAATTCATTTCAGAGGGTTAAAGCTTACACTACATTGACCAGTTCAGAAACTCTGTCTTTGAAGAATCTGTGAAGGGATACTAAGTGGCGTCCGGAGGCTTGTGGTGAGAAAGGGAAAGCCTTCTGATGAAAATTGGAGAGAAAATTTTGGAGCAACTGCTTTGTAGTATGTGTATTCATCTCATAGAGTTCAATCATTCTTTGGATTGAACAGTTTGAAATCACTGTTTTTGTGGAATCTGGGAAAGGACATTTGAGAACGTTCTTAAGAATATGCTGAAAAAGAAATACCTTCCGATAAAAAACAGAAGGAAACTTTCTGTGAAACCGCTCTAGATCACATGAATTCCACTCGCAGTTAAGCTTCTATTTACATTGAGCAGTATTCTAACACTGTTTTCGTTTAGTCTGAGAGGTGATATTCAGAAGCACTTTGAGGCTCACGGTGAAACAGGAAATATCTTCAGATAGATATGGGAGAGAAGATTTCTGAGGAGCTGCTTTGTTACGTGTGCATTCCACTCACAGAGTTATACTTTTCTTTTCATAGAGGATAGGGGAATCCCGTTTGGAGTAAACGCTACCAGGGGACATTCGGGAGTATATGGACAGCTATGGTGAAAAAGGAAATATCCTCAGAAAAAAACTGGAAATAAGCTTTCTGTGAAACTGCTTTGTGATAGATATGTCTATTCATCTCACACAGATAAAACTTTCTTTCTATTATGCAGTTTTGAAACTGCGTCATGGACCGATTCACGAAGGGACATTCGGGAACACATTCAGACCTGTGGGGAAATAGGAAATATCTTCAGATAAAAACTGGAGAGAAGCTTTCTGAGAAACTGCTTTATGGTGTGTGTATTCATTTCATAGAGGTAAATCATTCTTTGGATTGAGTAGTTTGAAATCACTGTTTTTGTGGAATCTGAGAAAGGACATTTGAGAACACTCTTAAGTGTATGCTGAAAAAGTAATACCTTCCAATAATAACGAGAAGAAATCTTTCTGTGAAACTGTTCCAGGTGACGTGAATTCCACTCGCACAATTAAGCTTCTGTTTTCATTGAGTAGTATTCTAACACTGTTTTAGGTTAGTCAGCTAAGGGATACTCGGGAGCGCTTTGAGGCTTATGGTGAAAATGGAAATATCTTCAGATAGATACTGGAGAGATGGCTTCCGAGGAGCTGCTTTGTGACATGTACATTCCACTCACGGATTTATACTTTTCATCTCATAGAGGATTGGGGAATCCCGTTTGGAGAAAAAGCTACCAGTGGACATTCAGGATTATATGGATGGCTATGGTGAAATAGGAAATATCCTCAGACAAAAACTGAAAAGAAGCTTTCTGTGAAACTGCTTTGTGACGGATATGTCTATTCATCTCTTATAGATAATAGTTTCTTTCTATTACTCAGTTTTGAAACTGAGTCATGGACCGATTCGCGAAGGGACATTCGGGAGCACCTTCAGGCCTGTGGGGAATAGGAGATATCTCCAGATGAAAACTGGAGAGAAACTTTTTGAGAAACTGCTTTGTGATGTGTGCATTCCACTCAGTGAGTTATACCTCTTTCCCAATAAGGCAGTGTTTTAATACTATTGCTGTACAACTGAAAAAGTGATATTTAGCAGGGCATTGAAGACTATGGCGAAAAGTGAAATATCCTGAAATAAAACCCAGAAACAAGCATTTCAAGAAACTGCTCTCTGACGTGTGCTTTCATTACAGCGCGTTAAAGCTTACACTACGTTGCCCAGTTTGGAGACTCTGTCTTTGAGGAATCTGTGAAGGGATATTAAGTGACACCCAGAAGCTTGTGGTGAGAAAGGAAAAGTCTTCCGATGAAAACTGGAGAGAAGCTTTCACAGCTACTGCTTTGTGATGCGTGTATTCATCTCATAGATTTAAATGATTCTTTTGATTGAGCAGTTTGAAATCACTGTTTCTGTGGAAACTGAGAAAGGACATTTGGGAATGCTCTAAGGAATATGCTGAAAAAGAAATACCCTAAGATAAAAACCAGAAGGAAACTTTCTGTGAAACTGCTTTAGGTCACGTGAATTCCACTCACACAGTTAAGCTTCTGTTTTCATTTAGAAGTGTTCTATATCTGTTTTAGGTTAGTCAGCTAAGGGATACTCGGGAGCGCTTTGAAGCTTACGATGAAAGTGGAAGTATCTTCAGATAGATACTGGAGAGAAGATTTCTGAGGAGCTGCTTTGTGACGTGTGAATTCCACTCACAGAGTTATACTTGTCTTCTCATAGAGGATTGGGGAATCCCATCTGGAGAAAAAGCTACCAGGGGACATTCGAGAGTATATGGATGGCTATGTTGAAAAAGGAAATATCCTCAGACAAAAAATGGAATGAAGCTTTCTGTGAAACTGTTTTAGGATAGATATGTCTATTCATCTCACATAGATAAAACTTTCTTTGTATTATGCAATTTTGAAACTGCGTCATGGACAGATTCGCGAAGGGACATTCAGAAGCACATTTCAGCTGGTGGGGAAATAGTAGATACCTTCAGATAAAAACTGGAGAGAAGCTTTCTGAGAAACTGGTTTGTGATGGGTGCTTTCCACTCAGGAAGTTACACCTCTTTTCTCATAAGTCAGTGTTTGACACTGTTTCTGTAAAATTGAAAAAGTGATATTTTGCAGCGCCTTTAAGACTATGGGTAAAAGTGAAATATCCTGAAATAAAACCCAGAAAGAAGCATTGGAAGAAACTGCACTCTGATGTGTGCATTCATTTCAGAGAGTTAAAGCTTACACTACGTTGCCCAGTTTGGAGACTCTGTCTTTGAGGAATCTGTGAAAAGATATTGAGTGGTGCCCAGAGGCTTGTGGTGAGAAAGGAAACATCTTCTGATGAAAACTGGAGAGAAGATTTTGGAGCAACTGCTTTGTGATGTGTGTACTCATCTCATAGAGTTAAATCATTCTTTGGATTCAGCAGTTTGAAATCACTGTTTCTGTGGAAACTGAGAAAGGACATTTGGGAACCCTCTTAAGAATATGTTGAAAAAGAAATACCCTCTGATAAAAACCAGAAGAAAACTTTCTGTGAAACTGCTCTAAGTCACGTGAAGCCCACTTGCACAGTTAAGTTTCTGTTTTCATTGAGCAGTATTCTAACACTGTTTTAGGTGAGTCAACTAAGTGATACTTGGGAGCCTTTTGAGGCTTATGGTGAAAACGGAAATATCTTCAGATAGATACTGCATAGAAGTTTTCCCAGGAGCTGCTTTGTGACGTGTGCATTCCACTCACAGAGTTATACTTTTCTTCTCATAGAGGATGGGGGAATCCCGCTTGGAGAAACTGCTACTAGGGGATATTCGGGAGTGTATGGATGGGAATGGTGAAAAAGGAAGTATCCTCAGACAAAAACTGGAAAGTAGCTGTCTGTGAAACTGCTTTGTGATAGATATGTCTATTCTTCTCACATAGATAAAAGTTTCTTTCTATTATGGAGTTTTGAAACTGCGTCATGGACGGATTCGTGAACGGACATTGGGGAGCACATTCAGACCTGTGGTGAAATAGGAAATATCTTCAGATAAAAACTGGATAGAAGCTTTCTGAGACACTACTTTCTGATGAGTGCATTCCACTCAGGGAGTTATACCTCTTTTCTCATGGGCAGTGCTTGAACACTGTTCCTGTAAAACTGAAAAAGTGATATTTTACAGCGCATTGAAGACTATGGCAAAAAGTGAAATATCATGAAATAGAACCCAGAAGGAAGCGTTCCAAGAAACTGCTCTATGACGTGTGCATTTTTTTTCAGAGGGTTAAAGCTTACACTATATTGCCCAGTTTAGAAACTCTGTCTTTGAGGAATCTGTGAAGGGATATTAAGTGGTGCCCGGAGGCTTGTGGTGAGATAGGAAACATCTTCCAATGAAAACTGGAGAGAAGCTTTCAGAGCAACTGCTTTTTGATGTGCATATTCATCTCATAGAGTTAAATCATTCTTTGGATTTAGCAGTTTGAAATCACGGTTTCTGTGGAACCTGAGAGAGGATATTTGGGAACACTGTTAAGAATATGCTGAAGAACAAATACCCTCCGATAAAAAGCAGAAGGAAACTTTCTGTTAAACTGCTGTAGGTCACATGAATTCCACTCACACAGTTAAGGTTCTGTTTTCATTGAGCAGTATTCTAGTATTCTAACATTGTTTTAGGTTAGTCAGCTAAGGGATACTCGGGAGCAATATGAGGCCTATGGTGAAAACTGAAATATCTTCAGGTAGATACTGTAGAGAAGATTTCTGAGGAGCTGCATTGTTACGTGTGCATTCCTCTCACAGACTTTAACTTTTCTTCTCAAAGACTATTGGAGAATCCTGTTTGGAGAAAAAGCTACCAGGGGACACTCAGGAGTACGTGGATGGCTGTGGTGGAAAAGGAAATATCCTCAGACAAAACCTGGAAAGAAGCTTTCTGTGAAACTGCTTTGTGATAGACATATCTATTCATCTCACATAGATAAAACTTTCTTTCTATTATGCAGTTTTGAAACTGTGTCATGGATGTATTCATGAATGGACATTCGGGAGCACTTTCAGGCCTGTGGGGAAATAGGAAATATCTTCAGATAAAAACTGGAGAGAAGCTTTCGGAGCAACGGCTTTGTGATGTGTGCATTCCACTCAGGGAGTTATACCTCTTTTCTCATAAGGCAGTGTTTGAACACTATTCCTGTAAAACTGAAAAAGTGATATTTTGCAGGGTCTTGAAGACAATGGCAAAAAGTGAAATATCCTGAAATGAAACCCAGAAAGAAGCATTCCAAGAAACTGCTCTCTAAAGTGTGCATTAATTTCAGAGAGTTAAAGCTTACAGTACGTTGCCCAGTTTGGAAAGTCTGTCTTTGAGGGATCTGTGAAGGGATATTCCTTGGTGTCCAGAGGCTTGTGGTGAGAAAGGAAACGTCTTCCAATGAAAACTGGAGAGAAGCTTTCGGAGCAACTGCTTTGTGATGTCTGCATTCCACTCAGGGAGTTTTACCTCTTTTCTCATAAGGCAGTGTTTGAACACTGTTCCTGTAAAACTGAAAAAGTCATATTTTGCACCGCATTGAAGACTATGGCAAAAAGTGAAATATCCTGAAATGAAACCCAGAAAGAAGCGTTCCAAGAAACTGCTCTCTGACTTGTGCTTTCATTTCAGATGGTTAAAGGTTACACTACATTGCACAGTTTGGAAACTCTGTCTTTGAGGAAACTGTGAAGGGATATTAAGGGGTGCCCAGAGGCTTGTGGAGAGGAAGGAAACGTCTTCCAATGAAAACTGGAGAGAAACTTTCTGAGCAACTGCTTTGGGATGTGTGTATTCACCTCATAAAGTTAAGTCATACATTGAATTGAACAGTTTGAAATCACTGTTTCTGTGGAACCTTAGAAAGGACATTTTGGAACACTCTTAAGAATATGCTGAAAAAGAAATAACCTCCGATAAAAAACAGAAGAAAACTTTCTGTGAAACTGACAATTCTGTGAAATGTCATGTGAATTCCACTCGCACAGTTAAGCTTCTGTTTTCCTTGAGCAGTATTCTAACACTATTTTAGGTTAATCAGCTAAGGGATACTCGGGAGCGCTTTGAGGCATATGGTGAAAACGGAAATATCTTCAGATAAAAACAGGAGAATAGATTTCAGAGGAGCTGCTTTGTGATGTGTGCATTCCACTCATAGAGTTATACTTTTCTTCACATAGAGGATTGAGGAATCCCATTTGGAGAAATCACTATCGGGGACATTCGGGTGTATATGGACAGCTATGGTGAAAAAGGAAGTATCCTCAGACAAAAACTTGAAGGAATCTTTCTGTGAAACTGCTTTGTGATAGATATGTCTATACATCTCACATAGATAAAACTTTCTTTCTATTACGCAGTTTTGAAACTGCGTCATGGACGGATTCGCGAAGGGACATTCGGGAGTACATTCAGGCCTGTGGGGAAATAGGAACTATCTTCAGATAAAAACTGGAGAGAAGCTTTCTGAGAAACCTCATTGTGATGTGTGCATTCCAGTCTGGGAGTTATACCTCTTTTCTCATAAGGCAGTGTTTGAACACTGTTCCTTTAAAACTGAAAGTGTGATATTTTGCAGTGCCTTGAAGACTAGGGCGAAAAGTGAAATATCCTGAAATAAAACCCAGAAAGAAGCATTCCAAGAAACTGCTCTCGGATGTATGCATTCATTTCAGAGAATTAAAGTTTACACTACGTTGCCCAGTTTAGAAACTCTGTCTTTGAGGAATCTGTGAAGGGATATTTGGTGGCACTTGGATGCTTGTGGTGAGAAGGGAAACATCTTCCAATGAAAACGGGAGAGAACCTTTTGGAGCAACTGCCTTGTGATGTGTGTATTCAATTCAGAGAGTTAAATTATTCTTCGGATTGAGGACTTTGAAATCATGGTTTTTGTGGAACCTGAGAAAGGATATTTGGGAATGCTCTTAAAAATATGCTGAAAAAGAAATATCCTGCAATAAAAAGCAGGAGGAAACTGCTCTAGGTTACGTGAAGTCCACTCGCACAGTTAAGCTTCTGTTTTCGTTGAGCAGTATTCTAACACTGTTTTAGGTTAGTCAGCTAAGGGATACTTGGGAGCGCTTTGAGGCTTATGGTGAAAACAGAAATATCTTTAGATAGATACTGGAGAGATGATTTCCGAGGAGCTGCTTTGTGACGTGAGCATTCCACTCAAAGACATATACTTTTCTTCTCATAGAGGATTGGGGAATCTCGTTTGAAGAAAAGGCTACCAGGGGACATTCGGGAGTATACGGATGGCTATGGTGAAAAAGGAAATATCCTCAGACAAAAACTGGAAAGAAGCTTTCTGTGAAACTGCTTTGTGATAGTTATGTCTATTTGTCTCACACAGATAAAACTTTCTATTACTCAGTTTTGAAACTGCGTCATGGACAGATTTGCGAAGGGATATTGAGGAGCACATTCAGGCCTGTGGGGAAATAGGAGATATCTTCAGATATAAACTGGAGAGAAGCTTTCTGAGAAACTGCTTTGTGATGTGTGCATTACACTCTGGGAGTTATAACTCTTTTCTCATAAGGCAGTGTTTGAACACGATTCCTATAAAACTATAAAAGTGATACTTTGCATCGCATTGAAGACTATGGCGAAAAGTGAAATATCCCGAAATAAACACAGAAAGAAGCGTCCCAAGAAACTGCTCTCTGACATGCACATTCATTTCAGAGTGTAAAGCTTACATTATGTTGCCCAGTGTTTAAACTCTGTCTTTGAGGAATTTCTGAAAGGATATTAAGTGGCGTCCGGAAGCTTGTGGTGAGAAAGGAAACGTTTTCTGATGAAAACTGCAGAGAAGCTTTTGGAGCAACTGCTTTGTGATGTGTGTATTCATCTCATAGAGATAAATCATTCTTTGGATTGAGCAATTTGAAATCACTGCTTCTGTGGCACCTGAGAAAGGACATTTGGGAATGCTATTAAGAATATGCTGAAAAAGAAACACCCTCTAATAAAAAGTAGAAGGCAACATTCCGTGAAACTGCTCTAGGTCACATGAAGTCCACTCACACAGCTAAGCTTCTGTTTTCATTGAGCAGTATACTAACACTGTTTTAGGTTAGTCAGCTAACGGATACTCGGGAGCGCTTTGAGGCTTACGGTGAAAACGGAAATATCTTCAGATAGATACTGGAGAGAAGATTTCCGAGGAGTTGCTCTGTGACATATGCATTCCACTCACAGAGTTATACTTTTCTTCTCATAGAGGATTGGGGAATCCCGTTTGGAGAAAAAGCTACCAGGGGACATTACATTCGGGAGTATATGGACGGTTATGTTGAAAAAGGAAATATCCTCAGACAAAAACTGGAAAGAAGCTTTCTGTAAAACTGCTTTGTGATAGATATGTCTATTCATCTCACATAGATGAAACTGTTTTTCCATTACGGAGTTTCAAAACTGCACCATGGACGCATTCATGAAGGGACATTCGGGAGCACATTCAGGCCTGTGGGTTAATAGGAGATATCTTCAGATAAAAACTGGAGAGAAGCTTTCTGAGAAACTGCTTTGTGATGTGAGCATTCCACTCAGGGAGTTATATCTCTTTTCTCATAAGGCAGTGTTTGAACACTGTTCCTGTAAAACTGAAAAAGTGATATTTTGCGGTGCTTTGAAGACTATGATGAAAAGTGAAATATCCTGAAATAAAACCCAGAAAGAAGCATTCCAAGAAACTGCTCTCTGACTTGTTCAGTCATTTCAGAGTGTTGAAGCTGACACTATATTGTACAGTTCGGAAACTCTGCCTTTGAGGTATCTGTGAAGGAATATTAAGTGGTGCCCGGAGGCTTGTGCTGAGAACGTAAACGTCTTCTGACGAAAACTGGAGAGAAGCTTTCGGAGCACCTGCTTTGTGATGTGTGTATTTATCTCAAAGAGTTAAATCATTCTTTGGATTGAGCAGTTTGAAATCACTGTTTCTGTGGAACCTGAGAAAGGACATTTGGGAATGCTCTTAAGAATACACTGAAAAAGAAATAACCTCTGATAAAAACCGGAAGGAAACCTTCTGTGAAACTGCTCTAAGTCACTTGAATTCCACTTGCACAGTTAAGTTTCTGTTTTCATTGAGCAGTATTCTAACACTATGTTAGGTAAGTCGTCTAAGGGATACTCAGGAGTGCTTTGAAACTTATGGTGAAAACGGAAATATCTTCAGATTGATACTGGAGAGAAGATTTCCGAGGAGCTGCTTTGTGACTTGTGCATTACACTTACAAAGTTATACTTTTCTTCTTATAGAGGATTGGGGAATCCCGTTTGGAGAAACAGCTTCCAGGGGACATTCTGGAGCATATGGACGGCTATGGTGAAAAAGGAAATATCCTCAGACAAAAACTGGAAAGAATCTTTCTGTGAAACTCCTATGTGATAGATATGTCTATTCATCTCACATAGATAAAACTTTCTTTCTATTATGCAGTTTTGAAACTGCGCCATGGACGGATTCATGAAGGGACATTAGGGAGCACATTCAGGCCTGTGGGTTAATAGGAGATATCTTCAGATAAAAACTGGAGAGAAGCTTTCTGAGAAACTGCTTTCTGATGTGAGCATTCCACTCAGGGAGTTATACCTCTTTTCTCATAAGGCAGTGTTTGAACACTGTTCCTGTAAAACTGAGAAAGTGATATTTTGCGGTGCTTTGAAGACTATGATGAAAAGTGAAATATCCTGAAATAAAACCCAGAAAGAAGCATTCCAAGAAACTGCCCTCTGACGTGTACATTCATTTAAGAGTGTTAAAGCTTACACTATGTAGCCTAGTTGGGAAACTCTGTCTTAGATGAATATGGGAAGGGATATTAAGAGGCGCCTGGAGGCTTGTGGTGAGAAAGGAAATGTCTTCTGATGAAAACTGGAGAGAAGTTTCGGAGCAACTGCTTTGTGATGTTTGTATTAATCTCATAGTGTTAAACCTTTCTTTGAATTGAGCAGTTTGAAATCACTGTTTCCGTGGAACCTGAGAAAGGACATTTGGGAACGCGCATACGAATATGCTGACAAAGAAATACCTTCCGATAAAAACGAGAAGAAAACTTTCTGTGAAATTGCTCTAGGTCACGTGAAGTCCACTGGCACAGATAAGCTTCTGTTTTCATTGAGCAGTATTCATCTCACAGAGTTAAATCATTCTTTGCGTTGAGAAATTTGAAATCACTGTTTCTGTGGAACCTGAGAAAGGACATTTGGGAACGGTCTTTTGAATATGCTGAAAAGGAAATACCCTCAGATAAAAACCAGAAGGAAGCTTTCTGTGAAACTGCTCTCAGTCATTCGATTTCCACTCACACAGTTAAGCTTCTGTTTTCATTGACCAGTATTCTAACACTGTATTTAGTCTGCGAATGGATATTCAGGAGTGCTTTGAGGCTTATGCTGAAAATGGAAATATCTTCAGATAGATACTAGAGATAAGAATTCTGAGGAGCTGCTTTGTGACGTGTGCATTCCACTCATAGAGTTATACCTTTCTTCTCATAGAGGATTGGGGAATCCCTTTTGGAGAAAAAGCTATCAAAGGACATTCAGGAGTATACAGATGGCTATTGTGAAAAAGGAATTATCCTCACCCAAAAACGGGAAAGAAGCTTTCTATGAAATTGCTCTGTGATACGTGTATTCATCTCACATAAATAAAGCTTTCTTTACATTTCACAGCTTGCAAACTCTATCATGGACAGAGTTTTTTTCATGAAGGGACATTCGGGAGAACATTATGGATGATGGAGAAAAAGTAAATATTTTCAGATAAAAACTGGAAAGAAGCTTTCTGGGAGTCTGCATTTTGCTATATTTATTCAGCTCACATAGGTAAAGCTTACTTTGTATTACAGAGCTTCGAAACTGTGTCATGGACGGAACCATGAAGGGACATTCGGGAGCACATTCAGAGCAATGGTGAAAAAGGAAATATCTTCAGAAAAAATCCGGAGAGAAGTGTTCTGAGAAACTGCTTTGTGATGTGTGCTTTCCACTCAAGGTGTTATACCTGCTTTCTCATGAGGCAGTGTTTGAACACTGTTCCTATAAAACTGAAAATGTTATATTTTGGAGTGCATTGAAAACTATGGGGAAAAGTGAATTGTCCTCAAATAAAACCCAGAAAGAAGCGTTCCAAGAAACTGCTCTCTGACATGTGCATTCACTTCACAGAGTTAAAGCTTACTCTACATGGCCCGCTTCGGAAACACTGTCTTTGAGGAATCTGCGAAGTTATATTAAGTGGCGCCCGGAGGTCTGTGGTGAGCAAGGAAATATCTTCCGTTGAAAACTGGAGAGAAGCTTTCTGAGCAACTGCTTTGTGAAATGTGTATTCATCTCATAGAGTTAAATAACTCTTTGGATTGAGCAGTTTGAAATAAATGTTTCTGTGGAATCTGCGGAAGGATATTTGGGAACGCTCTTTGGAATATGGAGAAAGAAATATCCTCTGATAAAAACCAGAAGGAAGCTTTCTGTGAACCTGCTATGTGTCGCATGAATTCCTTTCGCTCAGTTAAGCTTCTCTTTTCATTGAGGACTTTTCTAAGACTTTTTATGTTTAGCGTGTGAAGGGATATTCGTGATTGCTTTGTGGCTTACGGTGAAAAAGGAAATATGTTCAGATAGAAACTAGAGAGAGGGTTTCCGAGGAACTGGTTTGTGACCTGTGCATTTCACTCACAGTGTTATACCTCTCTTTACATAAAGGATTGGGGAATCCCGTTTGGAGAAAAAGATACCAAGGGACATTCGGGTGTATATGGTCGGCTATGGTGAAAAAGGAAATATCCTCAGAGAAAAACTGGAAAGAAGCTTTCTGTGAATCTGGTTTTTTAATTTTTATTCATCTCACATTGAAAAAGCTTTCTTTATATTACGAAGCTTGAAAATTCTGTCATGGACCGATCTGCAAAGGGACATTCGAGAGCACATTCAGGACTATTTTGAAAACCGAAATAACTTCAGATAAAAACTGGGGAGAAGCTTTCTGAGAAACTGCTTGGTGATGTGTGCATTCCACTCAGGCAGTTATATGTCTTTTCTCATAAGGCAGTGTGTGAACACTATTCCTGTAAGACTGAAAAAGTGATATTTTGGAGCAGATTGAAGACAATTGTGAAAAGTGACATATCCTCAAATAAAACACATAGAAAGAATTCCAAGAAACTGCTCTCTGATATGTGCATTCATTTCACAGAATTAAAGCTTACTGTACATTGCCCAGTTTGGAAAATCTGTCTTTGAGGAATCTGTGAAGGGATATTATGTGGCGCCCTTAGGCTTGTGGTGAACAAGGAAACGTCTTCCGATGAAAACTGGAGAGAAGCTTTCTGAGCAACTGCTTTGTGGTGGGTGTATTCGTCTCATTGTTAAACCATTCTTTGGATTGAGCAGTTTGAAATCACTGTTTTTGTGGAATCTGAGGAAGGATATTTTTAAACCCTCCTTAGATTATAGAGAAAGACTATCCTCAGGAAAAATCCAGAAGGAAGCTTTCTGTGAAACTACTCTGTGTCATCCTAATTCCTCTTGCTCAGTTAAGCCTCTCTTTTCCTTTAGCAGTTTTCTAACCCTGTTTATGTTTAGCGTGTGAAAGGATATTTGGGAGTGATTTGAGGCTTACAGAGAAAAAGGAAATATGTTCAGACTGAAACTTAAGAGAAGCTTTCTGAGCAAGTGCTTTGTGATGTGTGTATTCATCTCATAGAGTTAAATCATACCTTGAATTTAGTAGTTTGGTATCACTGTTTTTGTAGAATCTGAGGAAGGACGTTTGGGAATGCTCTTTAGAATATGGAAAAAGAATATAATCAGGTAAACAAAAGTAGGAAGTTTTCTGTGAAACTACTATTTGTCGTGTGAATTCCTTTCGCTCAGTTACACTTCTCTTTTCATTGAGCAATTTTCTAAAACTGTTTATTTTTAGCGTGTGACGGGATATTTGGGAGCTCTTTGAGGCTTACGGTGAAAAAGGAAATATATTCAGATAGAAAATGGAGAGAAGTTTCCGAGGAACTGCTTTGTGACGTGTCCATTCCCTCACGGTGTTATACCTCTCTTCTCATACAGCATCAGGGAAACCTTTTTGGAGAAAAAGGTACAAAGAGATGTTCGGGGGCATATTAATGCCTATGGTGAAAAGGGAAATAGCCTCAGACAGAAACAGGATAGAAGCTTTCTGTGAAACTACTCCGTGTTATCTGTATTCATCTTACAGAGATAAAACTTTCTTTACATTACACAGCTTCGAAACTCTGTCATGGATGGATCCGTGAAGGGACAATAGGGAGCACATTCAGGACTATGGTGAAAAAGGTAATATCTTCGGATAAAAACTGGAAAGAAGCTTTCTGTGAATCTGCTTTTTGCTATGTTTATTCATCTCACATAGATAAAGTTTCCTTTACATTACGTAGCTTGGAAACACCGTCATGGATGGATCCACGAAGTTACATTCGGGAGCACCTTCAAGACTACAGAGATAAAGGAAATATCTTCAGATAAAAACTGGGGAGAAGCTTTCTGAGTAACTGCTTTGTGATGTGTGCATTCCACTCAGGGAATTATACCTCTTTTCTCCTAAGGCAGTGTTTGAACACTGTTCCTGTAAAACCGAAAAGGTGATATTTTGGAGCACTTTGAGGACTATGGCAAAAAGTGATATATCCTCAAATATAACCCATAAAAAAGCGTTCCAAGAAACTGTTCACGGATATATGCATTCATTTCACAGAGTTATAGCTTACTCTACATTGCCCAGTTTGGAAATTCTGTCTTTGAGAAATCTGCGAAAGGATCTTAAGTAGGGCCTGGAGGCTTGTGGCGAGCAAGTAAACGTCTACCACTGAAAACTGGAGAGAAGCTTTCTGAGCATCTGCTTTGTGACGTGTGTATTCATCTCATAGAGATAAATCATTCTTTATATTAATCAGTTTGAAATCACTGTTTCTCTGGAATCTGAGGAAGGACATTTGGGAATGCTCTTTACAATATGGAGAAAGAAATATCCTCACATAAAAAACAGAAGGAAGCTTTCTTTGAAACTGTTATTTGTCACTTGAATTCCTATCTCTCAGTTAAGCTTCTCTTTTCATTGAGCAGTTTTCTAAAACTGTTTATGTTTTGCGTGGGATGGGATATTCAGTAGCACTTTGAGGCTTATGGTGAAAAAGGAAATATGTTCAGATCGAAAACGGAGAGAAGCTTTCCGAGGAACTGCTTTGTGACGTGTGTATTGATCTCACAGATTTAAATCATTCTTTGGATTGAGCAGTTTGAAATCACTGTTTCTGTGGAACCTGAGAAAGGACATTTGGGAATGCTCTTAAGAATATACTGAAAAAGAAATACCCTCCGAAAAAACCAGAAGGAAGCTTTCTCTGAAACTTCTGTGTCATGTGAATTCCTCACACAATTAAGCTTCTGCTTTCTTTGAGTAGTATTCTAACACTGTTTTAGTTTAGTCAGCTAAGGGATAGCACTTTGAGGCTTATGGTGAAAACGGAAATATCTTCAGATAGAAACTGGAGAGAAGATTTTGGAGGAGCTGCTTTGTGACGTGTGAATTCCACTCACACAGTTATATTTTTATTCTCATAGAGGATTGGGGAATCCCTTTTGGAGAAATAGGTACCAGAGGACATTCGGGAGTAAGTGGACGACTATGTTGAAAAACGAAATATCATTAGATAAAAAGTGCAAAGAAGCTTTCTGAGAAACTGCTTTGTGATGTATGCATTCCACTCAGGGAGTTATACCTCTTTTCTTGTAAGGCAGTGTTTGAACACTGTTCCTGTAAAACTAAAAAGATAGTAATCGTAGCACATTGAAGACTATTTCAAAATGTGAAATATCCTCAAGCAAAACCCAGAGAGAATCGTTCCAAGAAACTGTTCTCTGACATGTGCATTCATTTCATAGAGGTAAAGCTAAACTTATATTGCCCAATTTGGAAATTCTGTCTTTGAAAAATCTGAGAAGGGCTAGTAATTGGTGCCTGGAGGCCCATGGTGAGCAAGGAAGAGTCTTCCTTTGAAAACTGGAGAGAAGCCTTCTTAGCAACTGCTTTGGGATGTGTGTATTCATCTCATAGAGTTAAACCATTCTTTGGATTGAGCAGTTTGAAATCACTGCACCTGTGGAATCTGAAGAAGGACATTTGGGAACGCTCTTTAGAATATGGAGAAAGAAATATCCTCATATAAAAACTAGAAGCAAGCTTTCTGTGAAACTGCTATTCATCATGTGAATTCTTCTCACTCATTTAAGCTTTTCTTTTCATTGAGCTGTTTTCTAACACTGTTTATATTTAGCGTGTAAAGGGATATTAGGGATCGCTTTGAGGCTTACGGTGAAAAAGGAAATAAGTTCAGATAGAAACTGGAGAGATCTTTTCAAGGAACTGATTTGTGACATGTGCGTTCCACTCACAGTGTTTTACCTCCCTTCTCATACAGATTCAGGGAAACCCTTTTGGAGGAAAAGGTTCCAAGAGATATTTGGGGGCACATTAATGCCTATGGTGAAAAAGAAAATAGCCTCAGACTAAAACTGGAAAGACACTTTCTGTGAAACTGCTCTCTTGTATGTGCATTCATCTCACCTAGATAAAGCTTTCTTTATGTTACGTAGCTTGGAAACTCCATCATGGACGGACCTGCGAAGGGACATTCGGGAGCAAATTCAGGAGTACAGTGAAAAAGGAAATAACATCAGATGAAAACTGGAAAGAAGCTTTCTGTGAATCTCCTGTTTGCTATGTTTATTCAGCTCATATAGATAAAGTTTTCTTTACATTATGCAGCTTGGAAATTCTGTCATGTACAGGTCTGCGAAGGCACATTCCGGAGTACATTCAGGCCTATGTTGAAAAAGAAAATATCTTCAGATCAAAACTGGAGAGAAGCTTTCTAAGAAACTGCTTTGTGATGTATGCATTCCACTCAGGGAGTTATACCTCTTTTCTCCTAAGGCAATATTTGAACACTGTTCTTGTAACACCGAAAAATTGATATTTCGGAGCACATTGAATAATATGGCAAAAAGTGAAATATCCTCAAATAAAATCCAGAAGGAAGAATTCCAAGAAACTGCTCTCTGATACATGCATTAATTTCTCAGAGTTAAAGATTACTCTACACTGCCCACTTTGAAAACTCTGTCTTTGAGGAATCTGCGACGGGATATTAAGTGGCACCCAGAGGCCTGTGGTGAACAAGGAAATCTCTTCCATTGAAAAGTGTAGAGAAGTTTCTGAAGAACCTCCTATGATCTGTGTTTTCATCACATAGAGTTAAATCATTCTTTGGTTTGAGCAGTTTGAAATCACTGTTTCTGTGGAATCTGAGGAAGGACATTTGGGAACGCTCCTTGGAATATGGAGAAAGAAATGACCTCAGGTAAAATCCAGAAGTAAGCTTTCTGTGAAACTGCTCTGTGTTGATTTAATTCCTCTCACTCAGTTTCACTCCTCTTTTCATTGAGTAGTTTTCTAAACCTGTTTATGATAAGCGTGTGAAAGGATATTCGGGAGTACTTTGAGGCTTATGGTGAAAAAGGAAATATATTCAGACCGAAACTGGAGAGAAGCTTTCCGAGGAACTGCTTTGTTATGTTTGGATTCCACTCACTGTGTTATGCCACTCGTCTCATACAGCATCAGGGAAACCCTTTTGGAGAAAAAGGTCCCAAGTGATGTTCGGGAGCACGTTGATGCCTATGGTGAAAAGGGATATAGCCTCAGACAAAAACGGGAAAGAAGCTTTCAATGAAACTGCTCTGTGATATGTGTATTCATCTCCCACAGGTAAAGCTATCTTTACATTATGCAGCTTGAAAACTCGGTCATGGATGGATCCACAAAGGGACATTCGGGAGCACATTCAGCACAATGGTGAAAAAGGAAATATCTTCAGATAAAAACTGGAAAGAAGCATTCTGTGAATCTACTTTTTGCTATGTTTATTCATCTCACATAGATAAATCTTTCTTTACATTACGCAGCTTGGAAACTCCGTGATGGATGGATCCGTGAAGTGACATTCGGGCTCACATTCAGGCCTATGGTGAAAAAGGAAATATCGTCAGAAAAAAACTGGAAAGAAGCTCTCTGAGAAACTGCTTGGTGATGTGTGCATTCCACTCATGGAGTTATACCTTTCTTTTCATAAGGCACTGTTTGAACACTGTTCCTGTAAAACTAAAAAAGTGATATTTGGAGCACATTTAAGACTATGGCGAAAAGTGAGATGTCGTTCAGTAAAACCCAGAAAAAAGCATTCCAAGAAGCTGCTCTCTGAAATGTTCATTCATTTCACAGAGTTAAAGCTTCCTGTGCATTTCCCAGATTGGAAAATCTGCCTTTGAGGATTCTGTGAAGGAATACTAAGTGGCAACCAGAGGACTGTGGCGAGCAAGGAAATGTTTTCCATTGAAAATTGGAGAGAAGCTTTCTGAGCAACTCTTGTGTGATGTTTGTATTCATTGCATAGAGTTAAATCATTCTTTGGATTGAGCAGTTTGTAATCACTGTTTCTGTGGAATCTGAGAGAGGACATTTGGGAACACTCTTTAGAATATCCTGAGAAAAAAATAACCTCAGATAGAAACCAGAAGGAAGCTTTCTCTGAAACTGCTCTGTGATGCGTGGATTCCACTCATACAGCTAAGCTTCTCTTTTCATTCAGCAGTATTCTGACACTGTTTTTTTTTTTTTTTTTTTTTTTTTTACCAAATAAGTGTTTAATTGTTAAAAGTGGAAGAAATTGGCAACAAATCTAAGTTCAAAATATAAAGCAAACTCTTAAATTTTGCTTGATGAAATGGTTAATCGCATTTTCCATAGCAAAAGTTTTACTGTAATTATCTAATTATATGAGAGCTTTGCTTTACTCTGCTTGTATATACAATGATTTTATTGGTGTTTAATGAGAGTTAAAAATCTCATGAATTTACTTTAGCTAAAAGCATAATTTACCAAGGGGAATTTTAATACTGTGAGAAACATAACCTTCAAAAGTATCGAATTGAGTTCTAGTTATTAGGAAGTAGCTTATTGACATTACACTAAATTATCTCTAAAATACTTGAAAATATTTAGCATTTGAACATGTCAGCAAATTAAAAAAAGAAAAGAAATTCACCATCCATTTACACTCGATATTTTCACATCTGGAGAAACTGTCACAGATGTAAATTGTTTCCAGAATGTTCCAAAGCTCACCAGTGGCAGAACCAGGAGCTGAATCAATCTAGTGTATTACTATGTATCATATATACTTGTTGCTTTTATGTTCTCATGAATGTACTAGGTAATAACATGGAAAAAGTAAAAATATATACACATATATGTGTTTAATATTCCTTCTTAATAAAAAATGACAATTTAAAAAACAGTGATTCCTTCTATGTGCTAATGGCTTCTTTAGCTTCATAGAGGGTATTGAGCCTTACTGAATTTGTTATAAAAATCGAAGATGCTGTTAAATTTATTTTTTTATAGCCATCCCATTACTGGGTATATACCCAAAGGAATATAAATCATGCTGCTATAAAGACACATGCACACGTATGTTTATTGCGGCACTATTCACAATAGCAAAGACTTGGAATCAACCCAAATGTCCATCAGTGACAGACTGGATTAGGAAAATGTGGCACATATACACCATGGAATACTATGCAGCCATAAAAAAGGATGAGTTTGTGTCCTTTGTAGGGACATGGATGCAGCTGGAAACCATCATTCTCAGCAAACTATCACAAGAACAGAAAACCAAACACCGCATGTTCTCACTCATAGGTGGGAACTGAACAATGAGATCACTTGGACTCGGGAAGGGGGACATCACACACCGGGGCCTATCATGGGGAGGGGGTGTGGGGGGAGGGGAGAGGGATTGCATTGGGAGTTATAACTGATGTAAATGACGAGTTGATGGGTGCTGACGAGTTGATGGGTGCAGCACAGCAACATGGCACAAGTATACATATGTAACAAACCTGCACGTTATGCACATGTACCCTAGAATTTAAAGTATAATAATAATAAATAAATTTAAAAAAAAGAGTATACTGAAAAAGAAATGCCTTCCAATAAAAACCAGAAGGAAGCTTTCTGTGAAACTTCATTTTGTCATGTGAATTCCACTCACACAGTTAAGTTTCTGTTTTCATTGAGTAGTATTCTAACACTGTTTTAGTTTAGTCAGCAAAGGGATAACGGGAGCGCTTTGAAGCTTATGGTGAAAATGGAAACATCTTCAGAAAGAAACTGAAGAGAAGACTTCCGAGGCACTGCTTTGTGACGTGTGCATTCCACTCACACAGTTATACTTTTCTTCTCATATAGGATTGGGGAATTCCTTTTGGAGAAAATGGTACCAGGGACAATGGGGTTATATGGGCAGCTATGGTGAGAAAGGAAGAATCATCAGATAAAAACGGGAGAGAAGTTTTCTGAGTAACTGCTTCATGATGTCTGCATTCCACTCAGGGAGTTATACCTTTCTTCTCATAAGGCACTCTTTGAACACTGTTCCTTAAAACAAAAAGGTGATATTTGGAGCACATTTAAGACTATGGCAAAAAGTGAGATGTCGTTCAATAAAACCCAGAAAGAAGCATTCCAAGAAACTGCTCTCTGACGTGTCCATTCATTTCACAGAGTTAAAGCTTCCTGTGCATTTCCCAGTTTGGAAAGTCTGTCTTTGAGGATTCTGCAAAGGGATATTAAGTGGCAAATGGAGGACTGTGGCGAGCAAGGAAACGTCTTCCGTTGAAAACTGGAGAGAAGAATTCTTAGCAGCTGTTTTGTGATGTGTGTATTATTCTCATAGAGTTAAATCATTCTTTGGATTGAGCAGTTTGAAATCACTGTTTCAGTGGAATCTAAGAGAGGACATTTGGGAACACTCTTTAGAATATCCTGAAAAAGAAATAACCTGAGATAGAAAAGAGAAGGAAGCTTTCTGTGAAACGGCTCTGTGTCACGTGGATTCCGCTCAAAGCTTTCTGTAAAGGGATATTAAGTGCGCCTGGAGGCTTGTGGTGAGAAAGGAAACGTCTTCCGATGAAAACTGGAGAGACGCTTTCTGAGCAACTGGTTTGTGATGAGTGTATTTGTCTCATAGAATTAAACCATTCTTTGGATTGAGCAGTTTGAAATCACTGTTTCTGTGGAATCTGAGAGAGGACATTTGGGAACGTTGCTTGGAATATAGAGAAAGAAATACCCTAAGGTAAAATCCAGAAGGAAGCTTTCTTTGAAACTGCTCTGTATCGTCTTAATACCTCTCGCTCAGTTAAGCCTCTCTTTTCATTGAGCAGTTTTCTAACCCTGTTTATGTTTAGCATGTGAAGGGATATTTGGGAGCGCTTTGAGGCTTACAGTGTAAAACGATATATGTAAACACCGAAACTGGAAAGAAGCTTTCTGAGGAATTTCACTGTGATGTGTGCATTCCACTCATGGTGTTATACCTCTCTTCTCATACAGCATAGGGGAAACCTTTTTGGAGAAATAGTTACCAAGTGATATTCAGGAGCATATTGATGCTTATGGTGAAAATGGAAATAGCCTCAGACAAAAACTGGAAGAAGCTTTATATGAAACTACTCTGTGATATGTATATTCATCTCACATAGATAAAGTTTTCTTTACATTACACAGCTTCGAAACTCTGTCATGGACGGATCCATGAAGGGACATTCGGGAGGACATTGAGGACTATGGTGAAAAAGGAAATATATTCAGACAAAAATTGGAAAGAAGCTTTCTGTGAATCTGCTTTATGATAAATATGTCTATTCATCTCACATAGATAAAACTTTCTTTCTATTAGGCAGTTTTGAAACTGCGTCATGGACAGATTCATGATGGGACATTGGGAGAACATTCAGGCTTGTGAGGAAATAGGAGATATCTTCAGATAAAAACTGGAGAGAAACTTTCTGAGAAACTGCTTTGTGATGTGTGCATTCCACTCAGGATGTTATACCTCTTTTCTCATATGGCAGTGTTTGAACACTGTTACTGTAAAACTGAAAAAGTGATATTTTGCAGTCCATTGAAGACTATGGCAAAAAGTGTAATATGCTGAAATAAAACACATAAAGAAGCGTTGCAAGAAACTGTCCTCTGAAAAGTGCATTTATTTCAGAGAGTTAAAGCTTACACTACGTTGTCCAGTTTGGAAACTGTCTTTCAGGAATCTGGAAAGGGATATTAAGTGTTGCCTGGAGGCTTGTGGTGAGAAAGGAAACGTCTTTCAATGAAAACTGGAGAGAAGCTCTGGGAGCAACTGCTTTGTGATGAGTGTATTCATCTCATAGTGTTAAATCATTCTTTGGATTCAGCAGTTTGAAATCACTGTTTCTGTGGAACCTGAGAAAGGGCATTTGGGAACACTCTTAAGAATATGCTGAACAAGAAATACCCTCTGAGAAAGACCAGAAAAAAACTTTCTGTGAAACTTCTCTAGATCTCGTGAAGTCCACTTGCAGAGTTAAGCTTCTGTTTTCTTTTCTTTTTTTTTTTTTTTGAGACGGAGTCTCACGCTGTTGCCCAGGCTGGAGTGCAGTGGCGCGATCTCGGCTCACTGCAAGCTCCGCCTCCTGGGTTCACGCCATTCTCCTGCCTCAGCCTCCTGAGTAGCTGGGACTACAGGCGCCCGCCACCGCGCCCGGCTAATTTTTTGTATTTTTAGTAGAGACGGGGTTTCACTGTGGTCTCGATCTCCTGACCTTGTGATCCGCCCGCCTCGGCCTCCCAAAGTGCTGGGATTACAGGCTTGAGCCACCGCGCCCGGCCAAGCTTCTGTTTTCATTGAACAGTATTCTAACATGGTTTTAGGTTAGTCAGCTAAGGGATACTCGGGAGCGCTTTGAGGTTTATTGTGAAAATGGAAATATCTTCAGATAAATACTGGAGAGAAGATTTCCGAGGAGCTGCTTTGTAACGTGTACATCCCACTCACAGAGTTACACTTTTCTTCTCATAGAGGATTGGGGAAACCCGTTTGGAGAAAAAGCTACCAGGGGACATTCGGGAGTATATGGACAGCTACGGTGAAAAAGGAAATATCCTCAGACAAAAACTGGAAAGAAGCTTTCTGTGAAATTGCTTTGTGATAGATATGTCTATTCATCTCACATAGATAAAACTTTCTTTCTATTATGCAGTTTTGAAACTGCGTCAGGAACGGATTCACAAAGGGACATTCGAGAACACATTCAGGCCTGTGGGGAAGTAGGACATATCTTCATATAAAAACTGTAGAGAAGCATTATAAGATACTGTTATGTGATGTGTGCATTCCACTCAGGGAGTTATACCTTTTTTCTCATAAGGCAGTGTTTGAACACTGTTCCTGTAAAACCAAAAAACTGATATTTCATAGCTCATAGAAGACTATGGCGAAAAGTGAAATTTCCTGAAATAAAAGCCAGAGAGAAGAAGTTCCAAGAAACTGCTCTCTGACATGTGCATTCATTTCAGAGAGTTAAAGCTTACTCTACATTTGCCAGTTTGGAAAGATTGTCTTTGAGGATTCTGCGAAAGGATATTAAGTGGCGACCGGAGGCCTGTGGCTTTCGGTGAAACTGCTCTGTGTCATCTTAATTTCCCTCTCTTAGGGACTTAACTCTCTTTTCATTGAGCAATTTTCTAACCCTGTTTATGGTTATCATGTGAGGGGATATTCAGGATCACTTTGAGGCTTACGGTGAAAATGAAAATATGTTCAGACCTACACTGGAGAGAAGCTTTCGGAGAAACTGTTTTGTGACGTGTGCATTCCACTCACTGTGTTATACCTCTCTTCTCATACAGCATGTTGGAAACCCTTATGCAGAAAAACGTACCAAGTGATATTCAGGAGCATGTTGATGCCTATGGTGAAAAGGGAAACAGCCTCAGACAAAAACTGGAAAGAAGCATTCAATGAAACTACTCTGTGATATGTGTACTCATCTCACATAGATAAAGCTTTCTTTACATTACGCAGCTTGGAAAATCTCTCATGGACAGATGCACGAAGGGACATTCTGGAGCACATTCAGGACTATGGTGAATGAGGAAATATCTTCAGATAAAAACTGAAAAGAAGCTTTCTGTGAATCTGCTTTTTGCTATGTTTATACATCTCGCATAGATAAAGCTTTCTTTACATTACACAGCTTAGAAACTCCATCATGGATGGATCTGCAAAGGGATATTTGGGATCACTTTTAGGCCTATGGTGAAAAAGGAAATATCTTCAGATAAAAACTGGAGAGAAGCTTTCTGAGAAACTGTTTTGTGATATGTGCATTCCACCCATGGACTTATACCTTTCTTCTCATAAGGCACTGTTTGAACACTTTTCCTGAAAAACTAAAAAAGTGATATTCGGAGCCATTTGAAGACTATGGCGAAAAGTGAAATGTCATCAAATATAACCCAGAAAGAAGCATTCCAAGAAACTACTCTTTGACATATTCATTCATTTCACAGAGTTAGAGCTTACTCTACATTTCCCAGTTTGGAGAGTCTGTCTTTGAGGATTCTGTGAAGTGATATTAAGTGGTGACTGGAGACCTGTTGCGAGCAAGGAAATGTCTTCCATTGAAAACTGGAGAGAAGCTTTCTGAGCAATTCTTTTGTGATGTTTGTATACATCTCATATAGTTAAATCATTCTTTGGATTGAGCAGTATGAAGTCACTGTTTCTGTGGAATCTCAGGAAGGACATGTAAGAACGATCTTTAGAAAATGGAGAAGAAATATCCTTTGATAAAAATGAGAAGGAAGCTTTCTGTGAAACTGTTATGTGTCGTGTGTATTCCTCTCATTCAGTTTAGCTTCTCTGTTCAATGGGCACTTTTCTAACACTGTTTATGCTTAGCGTGCAAAGGAATATTTGGGAGCACTTTGATGCTTATGGTGAAAAAGGAAATATGGCCAGATAGAAACTGGAGACGGCATTTCCGAGGAACAGCTTTGTGACATGTGCATTCCACTTACAGTGTTATACCTCTCTTCTCATACAGCTTCAGGGAAACCCTTTTGAAAAATAAGGTACCAAGGGATATCCGGGAACATATTGACACCTATGGTGAAAAGATAAAGAGCCTCAGACAAAAACTCTAAAGACGCTTTCTGTGAAAGTACTCTTTGATAAGTGTATTCATCTCTCATTGATAAAGCTTTCTATACGCTACGCAGCTTGAAAACTCTGTCATGGATGGATCCGCAAAGGGACATTCGGGAGCACATTCAGGACTATGATGAGAAATGAAATATCTTCAGATAAGAACTGGACAGAAGCTTTCTGGGAAACTGCTTTGTGATGGGTGCATTCCACTCGGAGTTATACCTCTTTTCTCATAAGGCAGTGTTTCAACCCTGTTCCTGTAAAACCGTAAAAGTAATTTTTTGGAGCGCATGGAAGACTATGGCGAAAAGTGAAATATCCTGAAATAAAACCCAGAAAGAAGTATTCCAAGAAACTGCTCTCTGATATGTGCATTCATTTCAGAGAGTTAAAGCTTACTCTACATTTCCTAGTGTGGTAAGTTTGTCTTTGAGGATTCTGTAAAAGGATATTACGTGGCAACCATAGGTCAGTGGCAAGAAAGGAAATGTCTTCCGTTGAAAACTGGAGAGAAGCTTTCTGCGCAACTGCTTGTGATGTGTGTATTCATCTCATAGAGTTAAACCATTTTTTGGATTGAGCAGTTTGATAAAACTGTGTCTGTGGAATCTGAGGAAGTACATTTGGGAACGTTCTTTAGATAAGGAGAAAGAAATATCGTCATATAAAACCAGAAGGAAGCTTTTTGTGAAACTGCTGTGTGTCGTGTGAATTGCTCTCACTCAGTTAAGCTTCTCTGTTCATTGAACAGTTTTCTAAAACTGTTTATGTTTAGCATGCAAAGGGACATTCGGGAGTGCTTTGAGGCTTACGGTGAAAAAGGAAATATGGTCAGATAGAAACTGGAGAGAAGTTTTCTGAGGAACAGCTTTGTGACATATGCATTCCACTCACAGTGTTATACCTCTTCTCATACAGCATCGGGGAAACTCTTTTGTGAAAAAATGTACCAAGGGATATTCAAGAGCAGGTTGACACCTATGGTGAAAACAGAAAGAGTCTCAGACAAAACCTGGAAAGAAGCATTTGGTGAAACTGCTCTGTGATATGTGTATTCATCTCACATAGATTAAGCTTTCTTTACATTACGCAGCTTGGAAACTCTGTCATTCATGGATCATGAAGGAACATTCGAGAGCACATTCAGGACAGTGACAAAAAAGGAAGTATCCTCTGACAAAAACTGGAAAGAAGCTTTGTGTGAATCTGCTTTTTGCTATGTTTATTCATCGCACATAGATAAAAACTTTCTTTATTTTACACAGTTTGGAAACTCCATCATGGATGGATCCGTGAAGGGACATTCAGAAGCACATTCAGGCCTATGGTGAAAAAGGAAATAACTTGAGATAAAAACTGGAGAGTAGCTTTCTGAGAATCTGCTTTGTGATCTGTGCATTCCTCTCAGGGAGTTATACCTCTTTTCTCTTAAGGCAGTGTTGGAACATCATTCATGTAAAACTGAAAAAGTGATATTTCAGAGTGCTTTGAAGACTATGGCAAAAAGTGCAACATCCTCAAATAAAACAAAGAAAGAAGCATTCCATGAAACAGCGCTCTGATATGTACATTAATCTCACAGAGTTAATTTTTACTCTACGTTTCCCTGAATGTAAACTCTGTCCTTGAGGAATATGTGATGGGATATTACGTGGCGCCTGGAGGCCTCTGGTGAGCTAGGAAATGTCTTCTGATGAAAACTGGAGAGAAGCTTTCTGAGCAACTGCTTTTGATGTGTGTATTCATCACATAGAGTTAAACCACTCTTTGGATTGAGCAGTTTGAAATCACTGCGTCTGTGAAATCTGTGGAAGGACATTTGGGAATGCTCATTAGAATATGGAAAAAGAAATATTCTCAGATAGAAACCAGAAGGAAGCTTTCTGTGAAACTGCTCTGTGTCATGTGAATTCCTCTCACTCAGTTAAGCTTCTCTTTTCATTGAGTTGTTTTCTACCACTGTTTATGTTTACCATGAGAAGGGATATTCGTGAGTGCTTTGAGGCTTATGGTGAAAAAGGAAATATGTTCAGATAGAAACTGGACAGAAGCTTTCTGAGGAACTGCTTTGTGACGTGTGCATTCCACTCACAGTGTTATACCTCTCTTCTCATACAGATTCTGTGAATCTCTTTTGGAGGAAAAATTACCAAGTGATATTTGGGGACATATTGACGAATATGTTGAAAAATGATATAGCCTCAGACTAAAACTTCAAAGAAGCTTTCTGTGAAATTACTCTGTTGTATGTGTATTCATCTCACATAGATAAAGCTTTCTTTACGTTATGCAGCTTGGAAACTGTCATGGACGGATCTGCGAAGGGACATTTGGGAGTAAATTCAGGAGTATGGTGAAAAACGAAATATTTCAGATGAAAAATGGAAGGAAGCTTTCTGTGAATCTGCTTTTTGCTATGTTTATTCATCTCACATTGATAATGCTTCCTTTACATTATGCAGCTTGGAAATTCTGTCATGGACGGTCTGCGAAGGGACATTCGGGAGTACACTCAGGCCTATGTTGAAAATGGAAATATCTTTAGATAAATACTGGAGAGAAACTTTCTGAGAAACTGCTTTGTGTTGTGTGCATTCGACTCAGGGAGTTATACCTCTTTTCTCATAAGGCAGTGTTTGAACATTGTTCCTGTAAAACTGAAAAAGTGACATTTTGGAGCGCATTGAAGACTATGGTGAAAAGTGAATTACCCTCAAATGAAATCCAGAAAGAAGCTTTCCAAGAAACTACTCTCTGATATGGGCATTCATTTCACAGATGTAAAGCTTACTGTACATTGTCCACTTTGGAAACTCTGTCTTTGAGGAATCTAAGAAGGGATATTTAGTTACGCCCAGAGGCCTGTGGTGTGAATGGAAATATCTTCCGTTGAAAACTGGAGAGAAGCTTTATGAGCAACTGCTTTCTGATGTGTGTATTCATCTCATAGAGTTAAATCATTCTTTGTATTGAGCAGTTTGAAATCAAGGTTTCTGTGGACTCTGATAAAGGAATTTGGGAACACTCTTTAGAATATGCTTTAAAAAAATACACTCAGATAAAAAGCAGAAGGAAGCTTTCTGTGAAACTGCTCTGTGTCGTGTTAATTCCACTCACACAGTTCAGCTTCCCTTTTCATTGAGCAGTATTCTAACACTGTGTTTAGTCTGCAAAGGGATATGCGGGAGTGCTTTAAAACTTATTGTGAAAACGGAAATATCTTCAGAGAGAAACTGGAGAGAAGATTTCCGAGGAGCTGATTTGTGATGTGTGCATTGCACTCACAGAGTTATACCTTTGTTCTCATAGAGGACTGAGGAATCCTTTTTGGATAAAAAGCTACCAAGGGATATTTGAGAGTATATGTATGGCTATGGTGAAAAAGGAAATATCCTCAGACAAAAACTGGAAAGAAGTTTTCTGTGAAACTGCTTTGTGATAGATATGTTTATTCATCTCACATAGATAAAACTTTCTATATATTACGCAGTTTGGAAACTTCGTCATGGAATGATCCACGCAGGGACATTTGGTAGTTCATTCAGGCCTATAGTGAAAAAGAAAATATATTCAGATAGAAACTGGAAAGAAGTGTTTTGGGGAACTACTTTGTGACGTGTGCATTGAACTCACAGTATTGTACCTCTCGTATCATAGAGCATCGCGGAAACCCTTTTGGAGAAATAGGTACCAAGGGATATTCGAGAGCATACTGACCACTATGGTGAAAAGAGAAAGAGCCTCAGACAAAAACTGGAAAGAAGCTTTCTGTGAAACTTCTCTGTGATATATGTATTCATTTCACATAGATAAAGCATTCTTTACGTTACGTTGCTTGGAAATTCTGTCATGAACGGTTCCGCGAAGGGACATTCAGGAGCACATTCAGGACTATGGTGAAAAACGAAATATCTTCAGATAAAAAACGGAAAGAAGCTTTCTGTGATTTTGCTTTTTGGTATGTTTATTCATCTCACATAAATAAAGGTTTCTTTACATTATGCAGCTGGAAACTCCGTCATGGATGGATCCAAGAAGGGACATTTTGGAGAATATTCAGGCCTATGATTAAAAAGGAAATAACTTGAGATAAAAACTGGAGAATAGCTTTCTGAGAATCTTCTTTGTGATGTGTGCATTTCATTCAGGGAATTATACCTCTTGTCTCCTAAGGCAGTGTTTGAACAACGTTCATGTAAAACCGAAAAAGTGATATTTCGGAGCGCATTTAAGACTATAGCAAAAAGTGAAACATCCACAAATAAAATAAAGAAAGAAGCATTCTAGGAAACAGCTCTCTCTCTGATATGTGCATTAATTTCACAGAGTTAAAGTTTACTCTACATTGCCCAGTTTGGAAACTCTGTCTTTGAGGAATATGTGAAGGGATATTAAGTCGCACCCAGAGGCCTCTGGTGAGCTAGGAAATGTCTTCCAATGGAAACTGCAGAGAAGATTTGTGAGCTACTGCTTTGTTATGTGAATATTCATCTCATAGAGTTAAACCATTCTTTGGATTGAGCAGTTTGACAACACTGTTTGTGTGGAATCTGAGGAAGGACATTTGGGAACGCTCTTTAGAATGTGGAGAAAGAAATATTCCCAGATAAAAACCAGAAGAGAGCTTTCTGTGACACTTCTATGTGTTGTGTGAATTCCTCTCACTCAGTTAAGCCTCTCTTTTCATTGAGCAGTTATGTAACCCTGTTTATGTTTAGCGTGTGAAGAGATATTCGGAAGTGCTTTGAGGCTTATGGTGAAAATTGAAATATGTTCAGACCAGAACTGGAGAGAAGCTTTCCGAGGAACTGCTTTGTGACGTGTGCATGCCACACACAGTGTTATACCTCACTTTTCATACAGCATTGGGGAAACACTTTTGGAGAAAGAGGTACCAAGTGATATTCGGGAGCATGTTGATGCCTATGGGGAAAAGGGAAATAGCCTCAGAGAAAAACTGGAAAGAAGCTTTCTACGAAACTTCTCTGTGATATGTGTATTCATCTCACATACATAAAGTTTTCTTTACATTTCGCAGTTTGGAAACTCTGTCATGGATGGATCCAGTAAGGGACATTCGGGGGGACATTCAGGACTATGGTGAAAAAGGAAATATCTTCAGATAAAAACAGAAAGAAGCTTTCTGTGAATGTGCTTTTTGCTATGTTTATTCATCTCACATTGGTAAAGCTTTCCTTACATTATGCAGCTTGGAAACTCCGTCATGGATGGATCTCTGAAGGGATAATCAGGATTACATTTGGGCCTGTGGTTAAAAAGGAAATATCATCAGATAAAAACTGGAGAGAAGCTTTCTGAGAAACTGTTTGGTGTGTGTGCATTCCAGGAAGCGAGTTATACTTTGCTTCTCATAAGGCACTGTTTGGACACTGTTCCTGGAAAACTAAAAAAGTTATATTCGGAGCACATTGAAGACTATGGAGAAAAGTGAAATGTCCTCAAATAAAGCTCGGAAGGAAACATTTCAAGAACCTGTTCTCTGACATGTCAATTCATTTCACAGAGTTAAAATTGACACTACATTTCCCAGTTTGGAAAGTCTGTCTTTGAGGATTCTGTAAAGGGATGTTAAGTGGCAACTGGAGCCCTGTGGCGAGCAAGGAAATGTCTTCCGTTGAAAAATGGAGAGAAGCTTTCTGAGAAACTCTTTTATGATGCTTGTATTCACCTCATAGAGTTAAATCATTTTTCGGATTGAGCAGTTTGAAATCACTCTTTCTGTGGAATCTGAGAGAGGACATTTGGGAACTCTGTTTAGAATATCCTGAAAAGAAAATACACTCAGATAGAAACCAGAAGGAAGCTTTCTGTGAAACTGCTCTGTGTCGTGTGTATTCTGCTCACACAGTTAGGCTTCTCTTTTCATTCAGCAGTATTCTAACAGTGTTTTTGTTTAGTTTGCAAAGGGATATTCGGGAGCGCTTTGAGGCTTATGGTGAAAAAGGACATATCTTTGGATAGAAACTTGAGAGAAGCTTTCCAAGGAGCTGCTTTCTAACCTGTGCATTCCACTCACAGAACTACACCTTTCTTCTCATAGAGGATTGAGGAATCCCTTTTGGAGGAAAAGCTACCAAGGGACATTCGGGAGTATAGGGCAGGTATGGTGAAAAAGGATATATCCCCAGACAAAAACTGGAAAGAAGATTCCTGTGAAACTGCTTTGTGATAGATACATTTATTCATCTCACATAGATAAAACTTTCCTTATATTACGCAGTTTGGAAACTCCATCATGGACATATCCGCAAAGGAGCGTTCGGGAGCACATTCAGGCCTACAGTGAAAAAAGAGATATCTTCATATAAGCACTGGATAGAAGCTTTCTTAGAAACTGCTTTGTGATGTGTGCATTCCACTCAGGGAGTTATACCTCTTCTCTCATAAGGCAGTGGTTGAACACTGTTCCTGTAAAACCGAAAATGTAATATTTCGGAGTGCATGAAAGACTATGGTGAAGAGTGAAATAACCTGAATTAAAACCCAGAAGGAAGCATTCCAAGAAACTGCTCTCTGACGTTTGCATTCATTTCAGAGAGGTAAAGCTTACTCTACATTTCCCAGTTTGGAAAGTCTGTCTTTGAGGATTCTGCGAAAGGATATTAAGTGGCAACCGGAGACCAGTGGTGAGCAAGGAAAAGCCTTCCGTTGAAATATGGAAAGAAGCTTTCTGAGCAACTGCTTTGTGATGTGAGTATGTATCTCATAGAGTTAAACCAATCTTTGGATTGAGCAGTTTGAAATCACTTTTTCTGTGGAACCTGAGAAAGGATATTTGGGAACGCTCTTAAGAATACACTGTAAAAGAAATACCGGGCAATAAAAACCAGAAGGAAGATTTTGTGAAACTGCCCTGTGTCATGTGAACTCCACTGGTACAGTTAAGCTTCTGTTTTCAATGAGCAGTATTCTAAAACTGTTTTAGTTTAGTTAGCTAAGGGATACTCGGGAGAGCTTTGAGGCTTATGGTGAAAAAGGAAATATTTCCAGATAGAAACTGCAGAGAAGTTTTTCGAGGATCCGCTTTGTGACGTGTGCATACCACTCACAGAGTTATACTTTTCTTCTCAAAGAGGATTGGGAAATCCCTTTTGGAGAAAAAGCTACCAGGGAACATTCAGGAGTATATGGATGGCCAAGGTGGAAAAGGAAATATCCTCAGACAAAAACTGAAAAGAAGATTTCTGTGAAACTGCTTTGTGATAGACATGTCTATTCACGTAACATAGATAAAACTTTCTTTCTATTACACAGTTTTGAAACGTCATCATGAATGGATTCGCAAAGGGACATTCAGGAGCACATTCAAGCCAATGATGAAAAAGGAAATATCTTCAGATAAAAACTGGAGAGAAGCTTTCTGAGAAACTGCTTTGTGATGTGTGCATTCCACTCAGGGAGTTTTACCTCTTTTCTCATATGACAGTGTTAGAACACCGTTCTTGTAAAACCAAAAAGTGATATTTCAGAGCGCATTGAAGACTATGGCAAAAAGTGAAATATCCTCAAATAAAACCCAGAAAGAAGCGTTCCAAGAAACTGCTCTCTGATATGTGCATTTATTTCACAGAGTTAAAGCTTACTCTACATTGCCCAGTTTGGAAGCTCTGTCTTTGAGGGATCTGTGAAGGGATATTAAGTGGCGCCCGGAGGCTTGTGGTGTGCAAGGAAACATCTTCTGATGAAAACTGGAGAGAAGCTTTCTGAGCAACTGATTTGTGATCTGTGCATTCATCTCATAGAGTTAAACCATTCTTTGGATTGAGAAGTTTGAAATCACTGTCTTTGTGGAATCTGAGGAAGGACATTTGGGAACACTCCTTAGAAAATGGAGAAAGATATATCCTCAGGTAAAATCCAGAAGGAAGCTTTCTGTGAAACTGCTTTGTGTCATCTTAATTTCTCTCTCTTAGTTAAGCCTCTCTTTTTATTGAGTAGTTTTCTAACCCTGTTTATGTTTAGCATGTGAAGGGATATTCGGGAGTGCTGAGGCTTACGGTGAAAAAGGAAATATATTCAGACCGAAACTGGAAAGAAACTTCCCGAGGAACTGCCTTGTGACATGTGCATTCCACTCGCAATGTTATACCTCTCTTCCAACACAGCATCGAGGAAACCCTTTTAGAGAAAAAGGTATCAAGGGATATTTGGGAGCATATTGATGCATATGGAGAAAAGAGAAATAGATTCACACAAAAACTGGAAAGAAGCTTTCTGTGAAACTGTTCTGTGCTATGTGTATTCATCTCACATATATAAAGCTTTCTCTACATTACACTGCTTGGAAACTCTGTCATGGACAGATCCGTGAAGTGACATTCAGGAGCACATGCAGGACTGTGGTGAAAAAGGAAATAACTCTAGATAAAAACTGGAAAGATTTCTGTGGTTATGTTTTTTGCAATGTTTATTCATCTCACATAGATGAAGCTTTCTTTACCTTTTGCAGCTTAGAAACACTGTCATGGATGGGTCGGCGAAGGGACATTCGGGAGCACATTCAGGACTATGGGCAAAATCGAAATATCTTCAGATAAAAACTGGACAGAAGCTTTTGGAGAAACTGCCTTGTGATGTGTGCATTCCACTCAGGGTATTATACCTCTTTTCTCATAAGGCAGTGTTTGAACACTGTTCCTGTAAAATCAAAAAAGTGATATTTCGGAGAGCATTGAGGACTATGGAGAAAAGTGAGATATCCTCAAATAAAACCCAGAAAGAAGTGTTCCAAGAAACTGCTCTCTGATATGTATATTCATGTCACAGAGTTAAAACTTACTCTACATTGCCCAATTTGGATACTGCATCTTTGAGGAATCTGCGAAGGGATATTAAGTGGCGCCCAGAGGCCTGTGGTGAGCAAGGAAAGGTCTTCCATTGAAAACTGGAGAGAAGCTTTCTGAATAACTGCTTCGTGACGTGTGTATTCATCTCATAGAGTTAAGTCATTCTTTGAATTAAGCAGTTTGAAATCACTGCTTCTGTGGAACCTGAGAAAGGAACTTTGGGAATGCTCTTTACAATATGCTGAAAAATAATACCTTCAGATAAAAACCAGAACCAAGCTTCGTGTGAAACTTCTCTGTGTCGTGTGAATTTCACTCGCCCAATTAAGTTTCACTTTTCATTGAGTAGTTTCCTAACACTGTTTATGTTTAGTGTGCATAGGAATATTTGGGAAAACTTTGAGGCTTACAGTGAAAAAGGAAATATGTTCTGATAGAAACTGGAGAGAAACTTTCCGAGGTGCTGCTTTGTGACATGTGCATTTCACTCACAGTGTTATGCCTCTCTTCTCATACAGCATCTAGGAAACCCTTTCTGTGAAACTGTTCTTAGATGTGTGTATCCATCTCACATAGATAAATCTTTCTCTACATTTCACAGCTTGGAAACTATGTCACGGATGGATCCACAAAGGGATATTAGGGAGCACATTCAGGACTATGGTGAAAAAGGAAATATCTTCAGATAAAAACTGGAAAGAAGCTTTCTGTGAATCTGGTTTTTGCTGTATTTATTCATCTCACATAGATAAACTTTCTTTATATTACGCAGTTTGGAAACTCCATCAAGGACGGATCCACGACAGGATATTCGAAATCGCATTCAGGCCTATGGTGAAAAAGAAAATGTATTCAGATAAAAACTATATTTCTCAGAAAGATGCTTTGTGAGAAACTGCTTTGTGATGTGCGTATTACAATCAGGAAGTTATACCTCTTTTCTCATAAGTCAGTGTTTGAACACTTCCTGTAAACCGAAAAAGTGGTATTTTGGAGTTCATTGAAGACTATGGTGAAAAGTGATATATCCTCAAATAAAACCTAGAAAGAAGATTTCCAAGAAACTGCTCTCTGATATGTGCATTCATTTTACAGAGATAAAGCTTACTCTACATTGCCCAGTTTGCAAATTCTGTCTTTCAGAAATCTATGAAGGGATATTAAGTGGTGCCCATTCGCCTGTGGTGAGCAAGGAAATGTCTTCTGTTGAAAACTGCAGAGAAGCTTTATGAGCAACTGCTTTGAGATGTGTGTATTCATCTCATAGAGTTAAATCATTCTTTGAATTGAGCAGTTTGAATTCACTACTTCTATGGAATCTGAGGAGGGACCTTTGGGAATGATCTTTGGAATTTGGAGAAAGAAATATCCTCAGATAAAACCCAGAAAGAATCTTTCTGTGAAACTGCTGTGTTTTGTGTGAATTCCTCTTGCTCAGTTAAGCTTCTATCTTCATGAACAGTTTTCTAACTTTGTTCATGTTTCACCTATGAAGGGATATATGGGAGCAGTTTGAGGCTTATGGTGAAAAAGAAAATATGTTCAGACAGAAACTGGAGAGAAGCTTTCCGTGGAACTACTTTGTGATGTGTGCATTCCATTCACACTGTTATAACTATCTTCTCATACAGCATCGGGGAAACCCTTTCTGTGACACTGTTCTGTGATGTGTGTATTCATCTCACATAGATAAAGCTTTCTCTACATTATGCAACTTGGAAACTCTGTCATGGATGAATCCGTGAAGGGATATTCGGGAGCATATTCAGGACAACGTTGAAAAAGGAAATATCTTCAGATAAAAACTGGAAAGAATCATTCTGTGAATTTGCTTTTTGTTATGTTTATTCATCTCATATAGAGAAAACTTTCTTTATATTATGCAGTTTGGAAACTGTGTCATGGACGAATCTGCAAAGGGATATTCAAAAGAGAATTCAGGCCTATGGTGGAAAAGGAAATTACTTCAGAAAACAACTGGAGAGAAGCTTTCTGAGAAACTGTTCTGTGATGTGTGCATTCCACTCAGTGAGTTATACCTCTTTTCTCATAAGGCAGTGTTTGAACAGGTTTCCTGTAAAACCAAAAAAGTGATATTTCGGAGCGCATTGAAGACTATGGTGAAAATTAAACTATCTTCAAATAAAATCCAGAAAGAAGCATGCCAGGAAACTGCTGTCAGATGTGTGCATTCATTTCACAGAGGTAAAGCTTACTCGATGTTGCCAAGTTTGGAAACTCTATTTTTGAGAAATCTGTGAAGGGATATTAAGTGGCGCCTGGAGGCTTGTGGTGAGCAAGGAAACGTCTTCCGATGAAACCTGGAGAGAACCTTTTGAGCAACTGCTTTGTGATGTGTGTATTCATCTCATAGAGTTAAACCATTGTTTGGATTGAGCAGTTTGAAATCACTGTTCTGGTGGAACATGAGAAAGGACATTTGGGAAAGCTCTTAAGAGTATGCTGAAAAAGAAGTACCCTCCAATAAAAATCAGAAGAATGCTTTGTGTAAAACTGCTCTCGGTCATGTGAATTCCACATGCACAGTTAAGCTTCTGTTTTCATTAAGCAGTGTTGTTACACTGCTTTTGTTTAGTTAGCTAAGGGATATTCTGGAGTGCTTTGAGCCTTATGGTGAAAACGGAAATATCTTCAGATAGACACTGGAGAGAAGATTTCCGTGTAGCTGCTTTGTGACGTGTGAATTCCACTCACAGAGTTATACTTTTCTTCTCATAGAGGATTGGGGAATCCCATTTGGAGGAAAAGCTACCAGGGGACATTCGGGAGTACATGGACGGCTATGGTGAAAAAGGAAATATTCTCAGACAAAAACTGGAAAGAAGCTTTCTGTGAAACTGCTTTTTGATAGCTATGTTTATTCATCTCACATAGATAAATCTTTCTTCCTATTACGCAGTTTTGAAATGCCGTCATGGACAGATCCGTGAAGGGACATTTGGGAGCACATTCAGGCTTATGGTGAAATAGAAAATATCTTCAGATAAAAACTGGAGAGAAGCCTTCTGAGAAACTGCTTTGTGATGTGTGCATTCCGCTCAAGGAGTTATACCTCTTTTCTCATAAGGCAGTGTTTGAACACTGTTCTTGTAAAACCGAAAAAGTGATATTTCGGAGTGCATTGAAGACTATGGCGAAAAGTGAGATATCCTCAAATAAAACCCAGAAAGAAGCGTTCCAATAAACTGCTCTCTGATATGTGCATTCATTTTACAGAGATAAAGCTTACACTACATTGCCGAGTTTGGAAACTCTATCTTTGAGGAATCTGTGAAGTGATAGTAAGGGCGCCCGGAGGCCTTTGGTGAGCATGGAAACGTCTTCCATTGAAAACTGGAGGGAAGCTTTCTGAGCAACTTCTTTGTGATGTGTGTAATCATCTCATAGAATTAAATCATACTTTGAATTGAGCCATTTGATATCACGCATTTTTGGAATCTGAGGAAGGACGTTTGGGAATACTCTTTAGAATATGGAGAAAGAAATATAATCAGATAAACAAAAGTAAGAAGCTTTCTGTGAAACTACTATTTGTCGTGTGAATTCCTATCACTCAGTAAAGCTTCTCTTTTCATTGAACAATTGTCGAAAACTGTTCTTTGTTAGCGTGTGAAGGCATATTCGGGAGCGTTTGAAGCTTATGGAGAAAAAGGAAATATGTTCAGATAGAAACTGGAGAGAAGCATTCTGAGGAACTTCTTTTTGACGTGTGCATTCCACTCACAGTGTTATACCTCTCTTCTCATACAGATCAGGGAAACCTTTTTGGAGAAAAAGGTACCAAGAGATATTTGGGGGCATATTAATGCCTAGGGTGAAAAGGGAAATAGCCTGAGACAGAAACTGGATAGAAGCTTTCGGTGAAACTACTCTGTACTATGTGTATTCATCTCACAGAGAGAAAACTTTCTTACATCATGCGGCTTCGAAACTCTGTCATGGGCAGATCCGTGAAGGGACATTCGGGGGCACATTCAGGACTATGGTGAAAAAGGAAATATCTTCGGATAAAACTGGAAAGAAGCTTTTTGTGAATGTGCTTTTTGCTATGTTTATTCATTTCACGTAGATAATGGTTTCTTTACATTACGCAGCTTGGAAACCCTGTCATAGATGGATTCGTGAATGGCATTCAGGACCACATTTGGGACTATGGTGAAAAGCAAAATATCTTCAGATAAAAACCAGAAGTTTCTGTGAAACTGCTATGTGTGGTGTGAATTACTCTCGCTCAGTTAAGCTTCTCTTTTCATTGAACAGTTTTCTAACACTGTTTATGTTTAGCATGTGAAGGGATATTCAGGAGCACTTTGAGACTCAAGGTGAAAAAGGAAATATGTTCAGTTAGAAACTGCATAGAAGCTTTCCGAGAAATTGCTTTGTGATGTGTTCATTTCACTCAGGGAATTATACCTCTTTTCTCATAAGGCAGTGTTTGAACACTGTTCCTGTTAAAAGAAAAAGTGATATTTCAGAGCACATTGAAGACTATGGCGAAAAGTGATATATCCTCAAATAAAACAGAGAAAAAAGCATTCCAAGAAACTGTTCTCGGATATGTGCATTCATTTCACAGAGGTAAAGCTTAGTCTACATTCCCTAGTTTGGAAATTCTGTCCTTGAGATATCTGCGAAGGGATATTAAGTGGTGCCCGGAAGCCTGTGGTGAGCAAGGAAACATTTTATGTTGAAAACTTGAAAAAGCATTCTGAACAACCGCTTTGTGATGTATGTATTCATCTCACAGTGTTAAATCATACTTTGGATTGAGCAGTTTGAAATCACTGTTTCTGTGGAATCTGAGGAAGGACATTTGGGAACGCTCTTTAAAATATGGAGAAAGAAATATCTTCAGATTAAAAAAAAAGAAGGAAGCTTTCTGTGAAACTACTATGTGTTGTGTGAATTTCTCTCGCTCAGTTAAGCTTCTCTTTTCATTGAACAATTTTCTAATACTGTTTATGTTTATCATGTGAAGGGATATTCGGGAGTGATTTGAGGCTTATGGTGAAAAAGGAAATATGTGCAGATAAAAACTGGAGAGAAGCTTTCTGAGGAACTGCTTTGTGACGTGTGCGTTCCACTCACAGTGTTATACCTCTCTTCTCATACAGTATTAGGGAAATCCTTTTGGAGAAAAAGATACTAAGAGATATTCAGAGGCACATTAACGCCTATGGTGAAAAGGGAAATAACCTCAGACAGAAACTGGAAAGAAGCTTTCTGTGAAACTCATAGATAAAGCTGTCTTTAAATTATGCGGTTTGGAATCTCTGTCATGCAGGGATCTGCGAAGGGACATTCAGTAGCACATTCAGGACTATGGTGAAAAAGGAAATGTCTTCAGATTAAAATTGGAAAGAAGGTTTCTGTGAATCTTCTTTTTGCTATGTTTATTCATCTCACATAGATAAAGTTTCCTTTATATTACATAGCTTGGAAACACCGTCATGGATGGATCCACTAAGTTACATTAGGGACCACCTTCAGGACTACGGTGAAAAAGGAAATGTCTTCAGATAAAAACTGGGGAGAAGCTTTCTGAGAAACTGCTTTGTGATGTGTGCCTTCCACTCAGGGAGTTATACCACTTTTCTCCTAAGGCAGTGTTTGAATACTGGTCCTGTAAAACCGAAAAATTGATATTTTGGAGTGCATTGAGGACTCTGGTGAAAAGTGACAAATTCTGAATTAGAAACAAGAAAGAAGTGTTCCAAGAAACCGTTCGTGGATATGTGCATTCATTTTACAGAGGTAAAGCTTACTCTACATTGCCCAGTTTGGAAATTCTGTCTCTGAGAAATCTGTGAAGGGATATTAAGTGGCGCCTGGAGGCTTGTGGTGAGCAAGGAAACGTCTACCATTGAAAACTGGAGAAAAGCTTTCTGAGAATCTGCTTTGTGACGTGTGTATTCATCTCATAGAGATAAATCATTATTTGGATTAAGCAGTTTGAAATCACTGTTTCTCTGGAATCTGAGGAAGGATATTTGGTAATGCTCTTTAGAATATGGAGAAAGAAATATCCTACATAAAAACCAGAAGGAAGCTTTCTGTGAAACTTGTATGTGTCGTTTCAACTCCTCTCTCTCACCAAAGTTGCTCTTTCCATTGAGCAGTTTTCTAACACTGTTTATGTTTTACTTACAATGGGATTTTCAGGAGCGCTTTGAGGCTTACAGTGAAAAAGGAAATAGACTCAGATCAAAACTGGAGAGAAGCTTTCCGAGGAACTGCTTTGTGACGTGTGCATTCCACTCATAGTGTTATACCTCTCTTCTCTTACAGCATCAGGGAAACCCCTTTGGGGAAAAATTGACCAAGGGATATCCAGGAGCATATTGATGCCTATGGTGAAAAAGGAAATAACCTCAGACAAAAACTGGAAAGAAGCTTTCTGTGAAACTGTTCTGTGATATGTGTATTCATGTCACATATATAAAGCTTTCTATACATTACACAGCTTGGAAACTCTATCATGGACAGATCCGAAAAGGGACATTCGGGAGCACATTAAGGACTATGGTGAATGGGGAAGTATAATCAGACAAAAACTGGAGAGAAGCTTTTTGTGAATCTTCTTTTTGCTATGTTTATTCATCTCACACAGATAAAGCTTTCGTTACATTACACAGCTTTCAAATTCCATCATGGACGGATCCGCGAAGGGGTATTCGGGATCAGTTTCAGTCCTATGGTGAAAAAGGAAATGTCTTCAGAATAAAACTGGAGAGAAGCTTTCTGAGAAACTGCTTTGTGATGTGGCCATTCCACTCAGAGAATTATACCTCTTTTCTCCTAAGGCAGTGTTTGAACACTGTTCCTGTAAAACCAAAAAAGTGATATTTCGGAATGCATTGAAGAATATGGCAAAAAGTGAAATATCGTCAAATAAAATCTAGAAAGAAACTTTCCAAGAAATTACTCTTTGATATTAGCATTCACTTCACAGAGTGAAAGCTTACTCTACATTGCCCACTTTGGAAAATCTGTCTTTGACGAATGTGCAAGGGGATATTAAGTGGCACCCAGAGGCCTGTCGTGAGAAAGTAAGTCTCTTCCATTGAAAACTGTAGAGAAGTTTTTGAGCAACTGCCTTTCATGTGTGGTTTCATCTCATAGAGTTAAATCATACTTTGGATTGAGCAGTTTGAAATCACTGTTTCTGTGGAACCTGAAGAAGGACATCTGGGAACACTCTTTAGAATATGTTGAAAAAGAAATAAACTCAGATAAAAACCACAAGTAAGCTTTTTGTGAAACTGCTCTGAATCGTGCAAATTCCCCTCACACAATTAAGCTTCTCTTTTCATTGAGCAGCATTGTACCATTGTTTTTGTTTAGTCTGCAAAGGGATATTCGGGAGCACTTTGAAGTTTATGGTGAAAACGGAAATATCTTCAGATAGAAACTGGAGAGAAGCTTTCCAAGGAGTTGCTTTGTGACGTGTGCATTTCACTCACAGAGTTATACTTTTCTTCTCATAGAGGATTGGGGAATACCTTTCAGAGAAAAGGCTGCCAAGGGACATTCAGGAGCATATGGACGGCTATGGTGAAAAAGGAATTATGCTCAAACAAAAACTGGAAAGAAACTTTCTGTGAAACTGCTTTGTGATAGATATATTTATTCATCCCACATAGATAATACTTTCTTTATATAATGCAGTTTGGAAACTCTGTCATGGACGGATCCACAAAGGGATATTCAGGAGCACATTCAGGACTATGGTGAAAATGGAAATATCTTCTGATAAATCCAGAGAGAAACTTTCTGAGAAACTGCTTTGTGATGTGTGCATTCCACTCAGGGAGTTATACCTCTTTTCTCGTAAGGTGGCATTTGAACACTGTTCCTGTAAAACGGAAAAAGTGATATTTCAGAGCACATTGAGGACTACAGCGAAAAGTGAAATATCCTCCCCCCCAAAAAAAACACAGAAAGAAGAGTTCCAAGAAACTGCTCTCTGATACGTGTTTTCATTTCACAGAGTTAAAGCTGACTCTACATTGCCCAGTTTGGAGACTCCCTCTTTGAGGAATCAGAAAAAAATGATATTAAGTGGCACCCAGAGGCCTGTGGTGAGCAAGGAAATGTCTTCTGTTGAAAACTGGAGAGAGGCTTTCTGAGCATCTGCTTTGTGATGTGTGTATTCATATCATAGAGTTAAATCTTTCCTTGGATTGAGCATATGCTGAAAAGGAAATATCTTCCGATAAAAACCAGAAGGAAGTTTTGTGTGAAACTGCTCTGTGTAGCGTGAATTTCATTCACACAGTTAAGCTTCTCTTTTCATTGAGCAGTTTTCTAACACTGTTTATATTTGACCTGCGAAGAGATTATCAGGAATGCTTTGAGGCTTACTTTGGAAAAGGAAGTATGTTCTGATAGAGACTGGAGAGAAGCTTTCCGAGGAGCTGCTTTGTGACGTGTGTATTCCACTCACAGAGTTATACTTTTCTTCTCATAGAGGATTGGGGAATCCCTTTTGGCAAAAACGCTACCAAGGGACATTCGGGAGTATATGGACGGCAATGGTGGAAAAGGAAATATCCTGACAAAAACTGAAAAGAAGCTTTCTGTGAAACTGCTTTGTGATAGATATGTTTATTCATCTCACATAGGTAAAACTTTCCTTCTATTATGCAGTTTTGAAACGCCGTCATGGACAAATTCATGAAGGGACATTCTGGAGCACATTCAGGCCAATGGTGAAAAAGGAAGTATCTTTAGATAAAAACTGGAGAGAAGCTTTCTGAGAAACTACTTTGTGATGTGTGCATTCCATTCAGCGAGTTTTACCTCTTTTCTCATAAGGCAGTGTTTCAACACTGTTCCTGTAAAACTAAAAAAAATGATATTTTGGAGCGCATTGAAGACTATGGAGAAAAGAGAACTCTCTTCAAATAAGTGCTTAATGAAAAGAGAAGCTTAAATGAGCGAGAGGAATTCACACGACACATAGCAGTTTCACAGAAAGCTTCCTTCTGGTTTTTATCAGAAGATATTTCTTTCTCCATATTCTAAAGAGTGTTCCCAAATGTCCTTCCTCAGATCCCACAGGAACAGTGATTTCAAACTGCTCAATCCAAAGAATGATTTAACTCTATGAGATGAATACACACGTCACAAGGTAGTTTCTCAGAAAGGTTCCCTCCAGTTTTCAACGGAAGACATTTCCTTGCTCACAACAGGCCTCCAGGCGCCACTTAATACAACTTCGCACATTCTTCAAACACAGTGTTTCCAAACTGGACCATGTAGAGTAAGCGTTAACTCCGTGAAGTGAATGCAAATATCAGAGAGCAGTTTCTTGGGACACTTCTTTCTGGGTTTTATTTGAGGACAGTTCACTTTTCCCCATGGTTTTCAATGCACTAGAAAATATAACATTTTTGGTTTTACAGGAACAGTGTTCAAACACTGCCTTATGAGAAAGGAGTTATAACACCATGAGTGGAATGCATACATCACAAAGCAGTTTCTCAGGATTATTTCTGAAGATATTTCCTTTTTCACCATTGGCCTGAATGTGCTCCTGAATGTCCATTCATGGTTCCGTCCATGATGGAGTTTCCAAGCTCTGTAATATAAAGAAAGCTTTATCTATGTGAGATGAATAAACATAGCAATAAGCAGACTGTCAGAAAGCTTCTTTCCATTTTTTATCTGAATATATTACATTTTTCACCATAGTCCATAATGTTCTCCTGAATGTCATTTCACGGATCCGTCCATGACAGTTTGCAAGCTTCATAATGTAAAGAAAGCTTTATCTATGTGAGATGAATACACATATCACAGAGCAGTTTCATAGAAAGCTTCTTTCCGGTTTTTATCTGATACTCTTTCCCTTTTCACCATAGGCATCAAATAGCTCCCAGATATCCCTTGGTACCTTATTCTCCTAAAGGGTTTCCCCAATGCTGTATGAGAAGAGAGGTACAATACTGTGGGTGACATGCACACATCACAAAGCAGTTCCTCGGAAAGCTTCTCTCCAGTTTCTATCTGAACATATTTCCTTTCTCAGTGTAAGACTCAAAGTGCTTCTGAATATCACTTCACACGCTAAACATAAAGAGTGTTAGAAAACTCTTCAATGAAAAGGGAAGCTTAACTGAGTGGAAGGAATTCACACGACACACAGCGGTTTCACAGAAAGCTTCCTTCTGGTTTTCATCTAAGGATATTTCTTTCTCCATATTCCAAAAAGCGGTCCCAAAGGTCCTTCCTGAGATACCACAGAAATAGTGATTTCAAACTGCTCAATCCAAAGAATGGTTTAACTCTATGAGATATATACACACATCACAAAGCAGTTGCTCAGAAAGCTTCTCTCCATTTTAATGGGAAGACATTTCCTTGCTCACCACAGGCCTCCTGGATGCCACTTAATATCTCTTCGTATATTCTTCAAAGACAGAGTTTGCAAACTGGGCAGTGTGGAGTATGCTTTAATTCTGTGAAGTGAATGCATATATCAGAGAGCAGTTTCTTGGAATGTTTCTTTCCGGGTTTTACTTGAGGATAGTTCACTTTTCACCACAGTCTTCAATGCACTCCGAAATATCACTTTTTCAGTTTTACAAGAACAGTGTTCAAACACTGCCTTATGAGAAATGAGGTATAACTCCCTGAGTGGAATGCACACATCACAAAGCAGTTCCTCGGAAAGCTTCCCTCCATTTTCTATCTGAAGAAATTTCCTTTTACACAGTAAGCCTGAAAGTGCTCCCGAATATCCCTTTGCACGCTAAACATAAACAGTATGAAAACTGGTCAATGCAAGAGAACCTTAACTGAGTGAGAGGAATTCAACGATACATAGCAGTTTCACAGAAACTGTCCTTCTTGTTTTTATCTGAGGATATTTAGTTCTCTATATTCTAAAGAGTGTTCCCAATTGTCCTTCCTTAGACTCCACAGAAACAGTGATTTCAAACTACTCAATCCAAAGAATGGTTTAACTCTATGAGGTGAATACACACATCACAAAGTAGTTGCTCAGAAACCTTCTCTCCAGTTTTCAAAGGAAGACATTTCCTTGCTCACCACAGACCTCTGGGAGCCACTTAACAACCCTTCACAGATTCCTCAAAGACAAAGATTCCAAACTGAACAATGTAGAGTAAGCTTTAATTCTGTGAAATGAATGCAAATATCTGAGAGCAGTTTCTTGGAACGCTTCTTTCTGTGTTTTATTTCAGGAGAGTTCTCTTTTCACCATAGTGTTCAATGCACTACGAAATAACATATTTTCAGTTTTACAGGAAAAGTGTTGAAACACTGCCTTATGAGAAAAGAGGTACATCTCCCTGAGTGGAATGCACACATCACAAAGCAGTTTCTCAGAAATCTTCTCTCCAATTTTTATATGAAGAGATTTCCATTTTCACCATAGGCCTGAAGGTGCTCCCGAATGTCCTTTTGCAGTTCTGTTCTTGACGGAGTTTCCAAACTGCATAATGTAAAGAAAGTTTTATCCATGTGAGATGAATAAACATATCTATCACAAAGCAGTTTCCCAGATAGCTTCTTTTCTGTTTCTGTCTGAGGGTAATTCCTGTTTCACAACAGCCATCTATATACGCCTGAATGTCCCTTGGTTACTTTTTCTCCAAAAGGGATTCCCAAATCCTTTATGAGAAGAAAGGTATAAATCTGTGATTGGAATGCACACGTCACAAAGCGGCTCCTCAGAAAGCTTCTCTCTAGTGTCTATCTGAAGATATTTCCATTTTCACCGTAAGCCTTTTTTATGGTGAAAAAGGAAATATGTTCAGATAGAAACTGGAGAGAGGCTTTCCGAGGAAGTACTTTGTGACCAGTGCATTTCACTCACAGTGTTATACCTCTCTTTACATATAGGATTGGGGAGTCCCTTTTGGAGAAAAAGATAAAAAGGGACATTCGGGTGTATATGCATGGCTATTGTGAAAAAGGAAATATCCTCAGAGAAAAACTGGAAAGAAGCTTTTTGTGAATCTGCTTTTTGCTATGTTTATTCATCTCACATAGATAAAGGTTTCTTTATGTTACACAGCTTGGAAACACTGTCATGGACGGATCTTCAAAGGGACATTCAGCAGCACATTCAGGACTATTTTGAAAATGGAAATATCTTCAGACAAAAACTGGAAAGAAGCTTACAGAGAAACTGCTTTGTGACATGTGAAACTGCTTTGTGATATGCTGAAAAGGATATACCTTCAGATAAAAACCAGAAGGAAGCTTTCTGTGAAACTGCTCTCAGTCACGTGATTTCCACTCACACAATAAACTTCTCTTTTCATTGAGGAGTATTCTCACACTGTGTTTAGTCTGCAAAGGGATACTCGGGAGCACTTTGAGTATTATTGTAAAAACGGAAATAACTTCAGATAGACACTAGAGAGAAGCTTTCTGAGGAGCTGTTTTGTGATGTGTGCATTCCACTCACAGAGTTATACCTTTCTTGTTATAGAGGATTGGGGAATCCCATTTGGAGAAAAAGCTACCAAGAGACATTCAGGAGTATATAGATGGCTATTGTGAAAAAGGAATTATCCTCAACAAAAGCGGGAAAGAGGCTTTCTGGGAAACTGCTTTGTGATAGATATGTTTATTCATCTCACATAGATAAAATTTTCTTTATATTATGGAGTTTGGAAACTCCGCCAAAGACAGATTCACAAAGGGATATTCGGGAGCAACTCTTCATATGAAAATTGGAGAGAAGCTTTCTGAGAAACTACTTTGTGATGTGTGCATTCCACTCAGGGAGATGTACCTCTTTTCTCATAAGGCAGTGTTTCATCACTGTTCCTGTAAAACTAAAAACGTGATATTTCGTAGTGCATTGAAGACTATGGTGAAAAGAGAACCCTCCTCAAATAAAACCCAGAAAGAAGCGTTCCAAAAAACTGCACTCTGATATGTGCATTCATTTCACAGAATTAAAGCTTACTCTACATTGTCCAGTTTGGAAACTCTGTCTTTGAGGAATCTGCAAAGGGATATTAAGTTACTCCCAGAGGTCTGTGGTGAGCAAGGAAATGTCTTCCTTTGGAAACTGGAGAGAAGGTTTCTGAGCAACTGCTTTGCGATGTGTGTATTCATTTCATAGAGTTAAACCTTTCTTTGGTTTGAAAAGTTAGAAATCACTGTTTCTGTGGAATCTGAGGAAGGACATTTGGGAACATTCTTTAGAATATGGAGTAGTAAATATCCACAGATGAAAACAAGAAGAATGCTTTCTGTGAAACTGCTAAGTGTCATGTAAATTCCTCCCGATCAATTAAGCTTCTCTTGCATCGACCAGTTTTCATATTGTTTATGTTTAGCATGCTAATGGATATTCGGGAGCGCTTTCAGGTTTACTGTGAAAAAGGAAATATCTTCACATAGAAAACGGAGAGAAGCTTTCCGAGGAACTGCTTCATGATGTGTGCATTCCATTCAGAGTGTTATACATCTATTCTCATACAGCATCTGGAAAACATTTTGGAGAAAAAGGGATATTCGGGAGCATATTTACGCCTACGGTGAAAAAGGAAGTAACCTCAGAAAAAAACTGGAAAGAAGCTTTCTGTGAATCTGCTTCTTGTTATGTTTATTCATCTCACATAGATAACGCTTTCATTACATGACGCAGCTTGGAAACTCTGTCATGGACATATCCGTGAAGGGACATTTGGGAATACATTCAAGGCTATGGTGAAAATGGAAATATATTCAAATAAAAACTGAATAGAAGCTTTCTGTGAATCTGCTTTTTGCTATGTTTATTCATCTCACATTGGTAAAGATTTCTTCACATTACGCAGCGTAGAAATTCCGTCATGGATGGATCCGTGAAGGGACATTCAGGAGCACATTCAGGCCAATGTTGAAGAAGGAAATATCTTCAGAAAAATACCAGAGAGAACTTTTCTGAGAAACTGTTTTGTGATGTGTGCATTCCACTCAGGGTGTTATAACTCCTTTCTCATAAGGCAGTGTTTGAACACTGTTCCTGTAAAACTGAAAATGTTATATTTTGGAGTGCATTGAAGACTATGGGAAGAAGTGAACTGTCCTCAAATAAAACCCAGAAAGAAGCATTCCGAGAAACTGCTCCCTGATATGTGCATTCACTTCACAGAGTTAAAGCTTACTCAACATGGCCCAGTTTGGAAATACTGTCATTGAGAAATCTGCGAAGTTATATTAAGTGGCGTCTGGAGGCCTTTGGTGAGCAAGGAAATGTCTTCCGTTGAAAACTGGAGAGAATCTTTCTGAGCAACTGCTTTGTGACGTGTGTATTCATCTCATAGAGTTAAATCATTCTTGGGATTGAGCAGTTTGATGTCACTGTTTCTGTGGAATATGAGGAAGGACATTTGGGAACGCTCTTTAGAATATGGAGAAAGAAATATCCTCTGATAAAAAACAGAAGGAAGCTTTCTGTGAAGCTGCTATGTGTCACATGAATTCCTTTCACTCTGTTAAGCTTCTCTTTTCATTGAGCACTTTTCTAACAATGTTTATGTTTAGCATGCGAAGGGATGTTCTTGAGTGCTTGAGGCTTACGGTGAAAAAGAAAATATGGTCAGATGGAAACTGGAGAGAGGCTTTCCAAGGAACTGCTTTGTGACCTGTGCATATCACTCGCAGTGTTATACCTCTCTATTCATAAAGGATTGGGGAATTCCTTTTGGAGAAAAAGATACCAAGGGACATTTGGGTGTATATGGACGGCTATGGTGAAAAAGGAAATATCGTCAGATAATAACTGGAGAGAAGCTTTCTGAGAAAATGGTTGATGATGTTTGCATTCCACTCAGGGATTTATACCTTTCTTCTCATAAGACACAGTTTGAACACTGTTCCTGTAAAACTAAAAAAGTGATATTTGGAGCACGTTGAAGATTATGGTGAAAAGTGTAATGTCATCAAATAAAACCCAGAAAGAACCACTCCAAGAAACTGTTCTCCGACATGTCCATTCATTTCAGAGAGTTAAAGCTTACTCTACATTTCCCAGTTTGGAAAGTCTGTCACTGAGAATTTTGCGAAGGGATATTAAGTGGCAACTGCAGGCCCGTGATGGGCAAGGAAATCTCTTGCGTTGAAAATTGGAGAGAAGGTTTCTGAGCAACTCTTTTGTGATGTTTGTATTCTTCTTATAGAGTTAAATCATTCTTTGGATTGAGCAGTTTGAAATCACTGTTTCTGTGGAATCTGAGAAAGGACATTTGGGAACACTCTTTAGAATATCCTGAAAAAGAAATAACCACAGATAGAAACAAGAAAGAAGCTTTCTGTGAAACTGCTCTCTGTCGCGTGAATTCTTCTCACACAGTTAAGCTTCTCTTTTCATTGCACAGTATTCTAACACTGTTTTAGTGTAGTCTGCGAAGGGATATTCAGGAGAGCTTTGAAGCTTATGGTGAAAAACAAAATATCTTCTGAAAGAAACTGGAGAGAAGCTTTCCGAGGAGCTGTATTGTAACATATGTATTCCACTCACAGAGATATACTTTTCTTCACTTAGAGGATTGGGAAATCCCTTTTGGAGAAGAAGCTACCAAGGGTCACTCGGGAGTATATGGATGGCTATGATGAAATTGGAAATATCCTCAGACAAAAACTGGAAAGAAGTTTTCTGTGAAACTGCTTTGTGATAGATATGTTTATTCATCTCAAATAGATAAGACTTTCTGTATATTATGCAGTTTGGAAACTACATCATGGAAAGAGCCATGACAGGACATTCAGGAGCACATTCTGGCTTATGGTGAGAAAGAAAATCTCTTCAGATAAAAACTGGAGAGAAGCTTTCAGAGAAACTACTTTGTGATGTGTGCATTCCGCTCAGGGACGCAAACCTCTTTTCTCGTAAAGCAGTGTTTGAACATGGTTCCTGTAAAATCGAAAAAGTGATATTTCAGATCACCTTGAAGACTATGGCGAAAAGTGAAATATCCTAAAATAAAACCCAGAAAGAAGTGGTCCAAGAACCTATTCCCTGATGTGTGAATTCATTTCACAGAGTTACATCTTACTCTACATTGCCTAGTTTGGAAACTCTATTTTTGAGGAATCTGAGAGGGGATATTTAGTGTCACCCAGAGGTCTGTGGTGAGCAAGGAAATGTCTTCCTTTGAAAACTGGGGAGAAGCTTTCTGAGCAACTGCTTTGTGATGTGTGTATTCATCTCATAGGGTTAAATCATTCTTTGTATTGAACAGTTTGAAATCACTGTTCTTTTGGAAATTGAGAAAGGCCATTTGGGAACTGTCTTTAGCATATTCTGAAAAAGAAATACCCTCAGATAAAAACCAGAAGAAAGTTTTCTGTGGCACTGCTCTTGGTCATGTGAATTCCACTCACACAGTTAAGATTCTCTTTTCATTGAGCAGTATTCTAACACTGTGTATAGTCTCCAAAGTGATATTTGCGAGGTCTTTGAGGCTTATGGTGAAAATGGAAATATTTCAGATAGAAACTGAAGAGAAGCTTTCGAAGGAGCTGCTTTGTGACTTGTGCATTCCACTCTCAGGGTTATAAATTTTTCTCATAGATGACTGGGGACTCCTTTTGGAGAAATTGCTACCAAGGGACATTCAGGAGTATATGGATGGCTATAGTGAAAAAGGAAATATCCTCGGCCAAACACTGGAAAGAAACTTTCCGTGAAACTGCTTTGTGAAAGATGTTTATCCATCTCACATAGATAAAACTTTCTTTATGTTATGCAGTTTGGAAACTCAGTCATGGACGGATTGGCGAAGGGATATCCGGGAAAATATTCAGACCCATGGTGTAAAAGGTAATATCATCAGATAAAAAATTGAGAGAAGCTTTCCTAGAAATTGCTGTGTGATGTGTGCATTTCACTCAGGGAGTTATACCTCTTTTCACATAAGGAAGTGTTTGAACACCGTTCCTGTAAAACCGAAAAAGTAATATTTCAGAGATCATTGAAGATCATTGTGAAAAGTGAAATATCCTCAAATAAACCCAGATAGAAGCATTCCAAGAAACTTCTCTCTGATATGTGCCTTCATTTCACAGAGTTAAAGCTTACCCTACATTGCCCAGCTTGGTAATTCTGTCTTTGAGGAATCTGCAAAGGGATATTTAGTGAAGCCCGAGGCCTGTGGTGAGGAAGGAATTGACTTCCGATGAAAACGGGAGAGAAGCTTTCTGAGCAACTACTTTGTGATGTGTATATTCATCTCGTAGAGGTAAACCATTCTTTGGATAGAGCAGTTTGAAATCACTGCTTCTGTGGAATCTGAGGAAGGACATTGGAAATGCTCTTTAGAATATGGAGAAATACATATCCTCAGATAAAAACCAGAAGCAGTTTCTGTGAAAATACTGTATGTCTTGTGAATTTCTCTCTCAGTTAAGCTTTTCTTTTCATTGAGAGGTTTTCAAACATGGTTTATGTTTAGCATGTGAAAGGATATTCGGGAGTGCTCTGAGGCTTATGGAGAAAAAGGAAATATGTTCAGATAGAAACTGGAGAGAAGCTTTCCGAAGAACTGCTTTGTGACGTGTGTATTCCACTCCCAGTGTTATACCTCTCTTCTCATACAGCATCGGGGAAACCCTTTTGGACAAAAAGGTACCCAGAGATATTTGGGAGCATGTTGACAAATATGGTGAAAAGGGAAATAGCCTCAGAGAAAAGCTGGAAAGAAGCTTTCTGTGAAGCTGCTCTGTGACATGTGTATTCATCTCACATAGATAAAACTTGCTTTACTTTACGCAGTTTGCAAACTCTGTCGTGGACGGATCTATGAAGGGACATTCAGGAGCATATACAGGACTATGGTGAAAAAGGAAATATCTTCAGATAAAAACTGGAAAGCAGCTTTTGGTGAATCTGGTTTTTGCTATGTTATTCATCTCACATACATAAAGCTTTCTTAACATTATGAAGCTTGGAAACTCCTTCATGGATGGAACCACGAAGGGATATTTGGGCACACATTCAGACATATGGTGATAAAGGAAATATCTTCAGAAAAAATCCAGAGAGAAGTGTTCTGAGAAACTGCTTTGTGATGTGTAAATTCCACTCAGGGAATTTTACCTCTTTTCTCATAAGGCAGTGTTTGAACACTGTTCCTGTAAAACCAAAAAAGTTATATTTCGGAGTGCATTGAAGACTACGGGGAAAAGTGATCTCTTCTCATATAAAACCCAGGGAGAAGCGTTCCAAGAAACTGCTCTCTGATAGGTGCATTCATTTCACAGAGTTAAAGCTTACTCTAAATTGCCTGGTTTGGAAACTCTGTCTTTGAGAAATCTGTGAAGGGATATTTAGTGGAGCTCTGAGGCCTGTGGTGAGCAACATGTCTTCTGATGAAAACTGGAGAGAAGCTTTCTGAGCAACTGCTTTGTACGTGTGTGTTCATCTCATAGAATTAAACCAATTTTGGATTGAGCAGTTTGAAAACACTGTTTCTCTGGAATCTGAGGAGGACATTTGGGAATTCTCTTTACAATATGGAAAAAGAAATATCGTCTCATAAAAACCAAAAGGAAGATTTGTGTGAAACTGCTATGTGCCATATGAATTCCTCCTGCTCAGTTAAGCTTCTCTTTTCATTGAGCAGTTTTCTAACACTGTTTATGTTTAGCATGTGAAGGGATATTTGTGATCACCTTGAGGCTTACGGTGAAAAGGGAAATATGATCAGATAGAAACTGGACAGAAATTTTCTGAGAAACTGCTTTATGATGTGTGCATTCCACTCACAGTGTTATACCTCTCTTCTCATACAGCATCGGGGAAACCATTTTGGACAAAAAGATACCAAGGGATATTGGGGAGCATATTGACGAATATGGTGAAATGGAAAATGGCCGCAGAGAAAAACTGGAAAGAAGTTTTCTCTGAAACAGTTCTGTGCTATGTGTATTCATCTCATATAGATAAAGCTTTCTTTACATTGCACAGCTTGGAAACTCTGTCAGGGATGGATATGCGAAGTGACATTTGGGAGCACATAGAGGACTATGGTGAAAAATGAATATCTTCAGATAAAAACTGGAAAGCAGCTTTCTGTGAATCTGCTTTTTGCTATGTTTATTCAACTGACATAGATAAAGCTTTTTTTACATTATGCAGCTTGGAAACTCCCTCACGGGTGGAACCACGAAGGGACATTCATGAGCACATTCAGACCTATGGTGTAAAAGGAAATATCTTCAGTTAAAAACTGAAGAGAAGCTTTCTGAGAAACTGCTTTGTCATGTGTACATTTCACTCAGGGAGTTATACCTCTTTTCTCATAAGGCTCAAGAAACTGCTCTCTGATATGTGAATTCATCTGACAGTGTTAATGCTTACTCTACATTGCCCAGGTTGTGAACTCTGTCTTTGAGGAATCCACGAAGGGATATTAAGTGGTTCCTGAGGGCCTGTAGTGCGCAAGGAAATGTCTTCCTATGAAAACTGGAGAGAAGCTTTCTGAGTAACGGCTTTGTGATGTGTGTATTCATCTCATAGAGTTAAATCATCCTTTGGATTGAGCGGTTTGAAATCACTGTTTCTGTGGAACCAGAGAAAGGACGTTTGGGAAGGCTATTGAGAATATGCTGAAAAAGAAATACCCTCGGATTAAAACCAGAAGTAAGCCTTCTGTGAAACTGCCCTGTGTCATGTGAATTCCAATCGCACAGTTAAGCTTCTCTTTTCATTGAGCAGTATTCTAACCCTGTTTTTGTTTAGTCTGCAAAGGGGTATTCGGGAGTGCTTTGAGGCTTATGGTGAAAATGGAAATATCTTCAGATAGAAACTGGAGAGAAGCTTTCAGAGGAGCTACTTTGTGACGTGGGCATTTCACTTACCGTGTATTACCCCTCTTCTCATAGAGATTTGGGGGAATCCCTTTTGGAGAAAAAGCTACCAAGGCACATTCAGGAGTACAGGGATGGCTATGGTGAAAAAGGAAATATCTTCAGACAAAAACGGGAAAGAAACTTTCTATGAAACCTGTTTGTGATAGATATTTTTATTCATCTCACATAGATAACATTTTCTCTATATTACGCAGTTTGGAAACTCCGTCATGGACAGATCCGCGAAGGAGTGTTCGGAAGCACAATCAAGTGTACGGTGAGAAAGGAGATATCTTCAGATAAAAACTGGATAGAAGCTTTGTGAGAAACTTACTTGTCGTGTGTGCTTTCCACCCTTGGAGTTATACCTCTTTTCTCCTAAGGCAGTGTTTGAACACAGTTCCTGTAAAACCAAAAAAGTAATATTTCGGAGCACACACAAGACTATGGAGAAAAGTGAAATATCCTGAAATAAAACACAGGATGAAGGGTTCCAAGAAACTGCTCTATGACAAGTGCATTCATTTCAGAGAGTTAAAGCTTACTCTACATTTCCCAGTTTGCAAAATCTACCTTTGAGGATTCTGCAAAGGGATATTAAGTGGTGACCGGCAGCCTGTGGTGAGCAAGGATATCTCTTCCATTGAAAACTGGAAAGAAGTTTTCTGAGCAACTGCTTTCCGATGCGTGCATTCATCTCATAGAGTTAAATCATTCTTTGAATTGAGCAGTTTGAAATCCCTCTTTCTGTGGAACCTGAGAAAGGACATTTTGGAACACTCTTAAGAATATGGTGAAAAAGAAATACCCTCTGATAAAAACCAAGTAAATTTCTGTGAAACTGTTCTGTGTCGTGTGAATTATACCTCTCTTCTCATACGGCATTGGAGAAATCCTTTTAGAAAAAAAGGTAGCAAGTGATATTCGGGAGCATGTTGATGCCTATGGTGAAAACGGAAATAGCCTCAGACAAAAACTGGAAAGAAGATTCCTATGAAACTGCTCTGTGGTACGTGTATTCATCTCACAAAGATAAAGCTTTCTTTACATTACGCAGCTTGGATACTCCATCATGGATGGAACCATGAAGCGATATTCAGGATCACATACAGGCCTATGGTGTAAAAGGAAATATCATCAGATAACACTGGAGAGAAGCTTTCTGAGAAACTGCTTGGTGATGTGTGCATTCCACTCAGGGAGTTACACCTTTCTTCTCAAAAGGCACTGTTGGAACTCTGTTTCTGTAAAACTAAAAAAGTGATATTCAGAGCACATTGAAGACTATGGCGAAAAGTGAAATGTCTTCAAATAAATCCCAGAAAGAAGCATTCCAAGAAACTGCTCCCTGACATGTCCATTCATGTCACAGAGATAAAGCTTACTCTACAATTCCCAGTTTGGAAAGTCTATCTTTGAGGATTCTGTGAAGGGATATTAAGTTGCAACCGGAGGCCTGTGGCGAGAAAGGAAATGTCTTCCGTTGATAATTGGAGAGAAGCTTTCTGAGCAACTCTTTTGTGATGTTTGTATTCATCTCATAGAGTTAAATCATTCTTTGGATAGAGCAGTTTGAAATCACTGTTTCTGTGGAATATGAAAAAGGACATTTGGGAATGCTCTTTAGAATATCCTGAAAAAGAAATAACTTCAGATAGAAACCAGAATTAGCTTTCTGTGAAACTGCTCTGTGTTGCATGATTTCTGCTCACATAGTTAAGCTCTTCTTTTCATTAAGCACTATTCTAACACTGTTTTTGTTTAGTCTGCAAAGGGATATTCGGGAGCACTTTGAGGCTTATGGTGAAAACGGAAATACCTTCAAATAGAAACTGGAGAGAGAATTTCCAAGTAGCTGCTTTGTGACGTGTGCATTCCACTCACAGAGTTACACTTTTCTTCTCATAGAGGACTGGAGAATCCCTTTTAGAGAAAAAGCTACCAGGGGGCATTCAGGAATATAGGGATGGCTATGGTGAAAAAGGAAATATCCTCAGACAAAAACTGGAAAGAGGATTTCTGTGAAATTGATTTGTGATAGATACGTTTATTCATCTCACATAGATAAAACTTTCCTTATAATACACAGTCTGGAAACTCTGTCATGAACAGATCCGTGAAGGGATATTCAGGAGCATATTCAGGCCTATGGTGAAAAAGGAGATATCTTCAGATAAAAACTGGATAGAAGCTTTCTGAGAAACTGTTTGATGATGTGTGCATTCTACTCCGGGAGTTATACCTCTTTTCTCATAAGGCAGTGTTTGAACACTGTTCCCGTAAAACCGTAAAAGTAATGTTTCAGAGCACATGGAAGATATGTTTCAGAGCACTATGACTAATGTTTCAGAGCACTATGACGAAAAGTGAAATATCCTGAAACAAAACCCAGAAAGAAGTATTCCAAGAAACTGCTCTCTGATATGTGCATTAATTTCAGAGATATAAAGCTAACTGCATTTCCCAGGGTAGAAAGTCTGTCTTTGAGTTTTCTGCAAAGGGATATTAAGTGGCGACAGGAGGCCGGTGGCAAGTAAGGAAATGTCTTCCACTGAAAACTGGAGAGAAGTTTTCTGAGCAACTGCTTTGTGGCGTGTGCATTCATCTCATAGAGTTAAACCATTGTTTGGATTGAGCAGTTTGAAATCACTTTTTCTGTGGAATCTGAGCAACCCCATTTGGGAACGTTCTTTAGAATATGGAGAAAGAAATATCCTCAGATAAAAACCAGAGGGAAGCTTTCTGTGAAACTGCTATGTATCGTGTGAATTCCTCTCACTCAGTTAAGCTTCTCTTTTCCTTGAGCAGTTTTCTAACACTGTTCGTGTTTAGCATGCGAAAGGATATTCTGGAATGCATTGAGGCTACGGTGAAAAAGGAAATATGTTTAGATAGAAACTGGAGAGGAGTATTCCGAGGAATACTCACAGTGTTATCCCTCTCATCTTACATATCATCGAGGAAACCCTTTTGGAGGAAAAGGTATCAAGCTATATTCGTTAGCATATTGATGCCAATGGTGAAAAGGGAAATAGCCTCAGACAAAAACTGGAAAGAAGCATTCTGTGAAACTTCTCTGTGATATGTGTATTCATCTCACATAGATAAAACTTTCTTTACATTACACAGCTTGGAAACTCTGTCATGGTTGCATCCACGAAGGGACATTTGGAAGCCCATTCAGGACTATGGTGAAAAAGCAAATATCTTCAGATAAAAACTGGAGAGAATGTTCAGAGAAACTGTTTTGTGATGTGTGCATTCCACTCAGAGAGCTATACCTCTTTTCTCATAAGGCAGTGTTTGAACACTTTTCCTGTAAAACTGAAAATGTGATAGTTCAGAGTCCATTGAAGACTATGGCAAAAAGTGAAATACCCTCAAATACCCTGTGGAACCTGAGAAAGGACATTTGGAAACACTATTAAGATTATGCTGAAAAAGAAATAACCTCAGATAAAAACTAGAAGGAAACATTCTGGGAAACAGCTTTGTGTCGTCTGAATTCCACTAGTACAATAAAACTTTTCTTTTCAATGAGCAGTATCCTAACACTCTTTTAGTTTGGTCTGCTTAGGGATATTCGGGAGCGCCTTGAGCTTATGATGAAAAAGGAAATATCTTCTGATGAAAAATGGAGAGAAACTTTCTGGAAACTGTTTTGTGATTAACGTATTCATCTCTTAGATTTAAACCACTCTGTGGATTGAGCAGTTTGAAAACACTGCTTCTGTGTAATATGTAGAAGGATATTTGGGAATGCTCTTTAGAATATGGAGAAAGAAATGTCCTCAGATAAACAGCAGAAGGAAACATTCTGTGAAACTGCTCTGTGTCGTGTGAATTCCACTCGCACAGTGAGGCTTTTCTTTTCATTGAGCAGTATTCTAACACTGTTTTTGTTTACTCTGCAAAGGGATATTCGGGAGGTATTGAGGCTTATGGTGATAATGGAAATATCTTCACATGGAAACTGGAGAGAAGCTTTCTGAGGAGCTGCTTCATGAAGTGTGCATTCCACTCTAAAAGTTACACCTTTCTTCTCATTAACGATTGGGCCATCCCTTTTGGAGAAAAAGCTACCCAGGGACAATCGGGAGAATATGGATGGCTATTGTGAAAAATGAAATATCCTCAGACCAAAACTGGAAAGAAGAATGCTTTCTGATGCGTATGCTTATTCATCTCACATAGATAAAACTTTCTTTCTGTTACGCAGTTGTGAAACTCTGTCATTGATAGATTCACGAAGGGACATTCAGGAGCACATGCAGGAATATGGTGAAAGAAATATCTTCAGATATAAACTGGAGAGAAGCTTTCTGAGAAACGGCTTTGTGATGTGTGCATTCCACTCAGGGAGTTATACCTCTTTTCTCATAAGGCAGTGTTTGAACACTGTTCCTGTAAAACCAAAAAAGTGATATTTCATAGCGCATTGCAGACTATGGTGAAAAGTGAACTATCCTCAAATAAAACACAGAAAGAAGCGTTCCAAGAAACTGCTGTCTGATATGTGCATTCATTTCACAGAGTTAATGCATACTTTACTTGCCCAGTTTGGAAACTCTGTCTTTGAGGTATCTCAAAAGGGATATTAAGTGGCGCCCGGAGGCCTGTGACGAGCAAGGAAATGTCTTCTGATGAAAACTGGAGAGAAGCTTTCTGAGCAACAGCTTTGTGATGTGTGCATTCATCTCAAAGAGATAAACCATTCTTTGGATTGAACAGTTTGAAATCACTGTTTCTGTGGAATCAGAGGAAGGACATGTGGGAACGCTTTTTAGAATATTGAGAAGGAAATACCTTCAGATAAAAACCGGAAGGAAGCTTTCTGTGAAACTGCTCTGTGTCATGTGAATTCCACTCGCTCAGTTAAGCTTCTGTGCCCTTTGTGATGATTTCTAAAACTCTTTTAGTTTAGACAACTAAGGGATACTTGGGAGCGCTTTGAGGCTTATGATGAAAAGGGAAATATCTTCAGATAGAAACTGGAGAGAAGACTTCTGAGGAGCTTCTTTGTGATGAGTGCATTCCACTCACAGAGTTTTACTTTTCTTCTCATAGAGGATTGGGGAATCCCTTTTGGAGAAAAAGCTACCAGGGGACATTCTGGACTATATGAATGGCTATGATGAAAAAGGAAATATCCTCAGACAAAAACTTGAAAGAAGCTTTCTGTGAAACTGCTTTGTGATAGATATGTTTACTCATCTCACATAGATAATTCTCTCTTTCTGTTATGCAGTTTTGAAAAGCCGTCATGGTTGGATTCTTGAAAGGACATCAGGACCACATTCAGGCCTATAGGGAAATAGAAAATATCTTCAGATAAAGACTGGAGAGAAGCTATCTGTGAATCTGCTTTTTGCTATGTTTATTCATTTCACATAGATAATGCTTTCTTTACATTATGCAGCTTGGAAACTCTGTCATGGACAATTCCACGAAGGGCATTCTGGAGCACATTCAGGACTATGGTGAAAAGGGAAATATCTTCAGATAAAAACCAGAAGGATGCTTTCTGTGAAACTGCTATGTATCGTGTGAATTCCTCTCACTCAGTTAAGCTTCTCTTTTCATTGACCAGTTTTGTAAACCTTTTTATGTTTAGCGTGCAAAGGGATATTCAGGAGTACTTTGAGACTTACAGTGAAAAAGGAAATATGTTCAGGTAGAAACTGGAGAGAAGCTCTCTGAGAAGCTGCTTTGTGATGTGCGCATTTCATTCAGGGAGTTATACCTCTTTTGTTTGAACACTGATCCTATAGAATGAAAAAGTGATATTTCAGAGCGCATTGAAGACTATGGTGAAAAGTGATATATCCTCAAATGAAACCGAGAAAGAAGCATTCCAAGAAACTGTTCTCAGATATGTGCATTCATTTCACAGAGGTAAAGCTTATTCTACACTGCCCAGTTTGGAAATTCTGTCTTTGAGAAATCTGCAAAGGGATATTAAGTGGCGCCCGGAGGCCTGTTCTGAGCAAGGAAACGTTTTCCATTGAAAACTTGAGAAAAGCATTCTGAGCAACTGTTTTGTGACGTGTGTATTCATCTCATAGAGTTTAATCATACTTTGGATTGAGCAATTTGAAATCACTTTTTTTGTGGAATCTGAGGAAGAACATTTGGGAACCCTCTTTAGAATATGGAGAAAGAAATATCCTCAGATTAAAAAAAAGAAGGATGCTTTCTGTGAGACTTCTATGTGTTGTGTGAATTCCTCTCGCTCAGTTAAGCTTCTCTTTTCATTGAACAATTTTCTAACATTTTTTATGTTTATCATGTGAAGGGATATTCGGGAGTGCTTTGAGGCTTATGGTGAAAAAAGAAATATGTTCAGATAAAAACTGGAGAGAAACTTTCCGAGGAACTGCTTTGTGAAGTGTGCATTCTACTCACAGTGTTATACCTCTCTTCTCATACAGCATCAAGGAAACCCTTTTGGAGAAAAAGGTACCAAGAGATATTCAAAGGCACATTAACGCGTATGGTGAAAAGAGAAATAGCCTCAGACAGAAACTGGAAACAGGCTTTCTGTGAAACTACTCTGTGCTGTGTATTCATCTCACATAGACAAAGCTTTCTTTACATTATGAAGTTTGGAATCTCCGTCATGGAGGGATCCTCAAAGGGACATTCGGGTACATATTCAGGATTATGGTGGAAAAGGAAATATCTTCAGATAAAAACTGGAAAGAAGCTTTCTGTGCATCTTCTTTTTGCAATGTTTATTCATCTCACATAGATAAAGTTTTCTTTACATTATGTAGCTTGGAAACACCATCATGGAATGATCCACGAGGCTACATTCGGGAGCACCTTCAGGACTATGGTGAAAAAGGAAATATCTTGAGATAAAAGCGAGAGAAAAAGCTTCCTGTGAAACTGCTCTATGCTATGTATATTAATCTCACATAGATAAAGCATTCTTTACATTACACAGCTTGGAAACTCTGTCATGGATGGATCCGCGAAGGGACATTCAGGAGAACATTCAGGACTAGGTTAAAAAAGGAAATATCATCACATAAAAACGGTGAAGAAGCTTTCTGTGAACCTGCTTTTTGCTATGTGTATTAATCTCACATACATAAAGTTTTTTATGTTATGCAGCTTGGAAACTAAGTCATGGACTGATCTGCGAAGGGACATTCTGGAGCACATTCAGGACTCTGGTGAAAAAGGAAATATCTTCAGATAAAAACTGGAAGGAAGCATTGTGTGAATCTAGTTTTTGCTATGTTTATTCATCTCACATGGATAAAGATTTCTTTACATTGTGCAGCTTGAAAACTCTGTCATGGACTGATCCGCGAAGGCACATTGAGAAGCACATTCAGGACTATGGTGCAAAAGGAAATATCTTCAGATAGAAACCAGAAAGAAGCTTTCTGAGAAACTTTTGACGTGTGCATTCCACTCAGGGAGTTATACTACTTTTCTCTTAAGGCCGTGTTTGACACTGTTCCTGTAAAACTGAGAAAGTGGTATTTCGGAGCACATTGAAGACTATGGCGAAAAGTGAAATATCCTGAAGTAAAACCCAGAAGGAAGCGTTCCAAGAAACTGCTCTCTGATATATGCATTCATTTCAGAGAGTTAAAGCTTACTCTAAATTTCCCAGTTTGATAAATCTGTCTTTGAGGATTCTGCGAAGGGATATTAAGTGGCAACCGGAGGCCTGTGGCGAGCAAGGAAACGTCTTCCATTGAAAACTGGATAGAAGCATTCTGAGCAGCTGTTTTGTGATGTGTATTTTATTCTCATAGAGTTAAATCATTCTTTGGATTGAAAAGTTAGTAATCAAGTTTCTGTGGAATCTGAGGAAAGACCTTTGGGATAGCTCTTTAGAATATGCTGAGAAAGAAATACCCTCAGATTAAAAGCAGAAGGAAGTATTCTGTGAGACTGCTCTGTGTCGCGTGAATTCCGCTCACACAGTTCAGCTTCTCTTCTCATTGAGCAGTATTCTAACACTATTTTTCTTTAGTTTGTGAAGGGATATTCGGAGTGCCTTGAGGCTTATGGTGAAAACGGAAATATTTTCAGATACAAACTGGAGAGAAGGTTTCCGAGGAGCTGCTTTGTGATGTGTGCACTCCACTCACAGAGTTATACCTTTCTTCTCATAGAGGATTGGGGAATCTCTTTTGGAGAAAAACTACCATTGGACATTCGGGAGTATATGGATCCCTATATCATCAGACAAAACCTGGAAAGAAGGTTTTGTGAAACTGCTTTTGTGATAGATATTCTTATTGATCTCACTTCTCCAAAACCCTTTTGGAGAAGAAGGTATCAAGGTATATTCTGGTGCATATTGATGCCAATGGTGAAAAGGGAAATAGCCTCAGACAAAAACTGGAAAGAAACTTTCTGTGAAACTGCTCTGTGATATGTGTATTTGTCTCACATACATAAAGCTTTCTTTACATTCCCCTACTTGGAAACTCTGTAATGGACGGATCCATGAGGGGACATTCGGGAGCACATTCAGGACAATGGTGAAAAGCAAACATCTTCAGATAAAAACTGGAAAGAAGGTTTCTGTGAATCTGCTTTTTCCTATGTTTATTCATCTCACATAGATAAAGCTTTCTTTACATTACATAGCTTGGAAACTCCGTCATGGACGGAACTACAAAGGGACATTCGAGAGCATATTCAGGACTATGATGAAAATGGAAATCTCTACAGATAAAAACCGGAAAGAAGGTTTCTGAGAAACTGCTTTGTGATATGTGCTTTCCACTCAGGGAGTTATACCTCTTTTCTCATAAGACAGTGTTTGAACAGGTTTCCTGCAAAACCGAAAAAGTGATATTTCAGAGCGTATTGAAGACTATGGTGAAAAGTGAATTACTCTCAAATAAAATCCAGAAAGAAGCGTTCCAAGAAACTGCTCTCTGATATGTACATTCATTTCACAGAGTTAAAGCTTACTGTACATTGCCCACTTTGGGAACTCTGTCTTTGAGGAATCTGCGAAGGGATATTTAGTGGCGCCCAGAGGCCTGTGGTGTGAAAGGAAATCTCTTCCATTGAAAACTGGATAGAAGCTTTATGAGCAAGTGTTTTGTGATGTGTGTATTCATCTCATAGAGTTAAATCATCCTTTGTATTGAGCAGTTTGAAATCAACATTTCTGTGGAATCTGAGAAAGGACATTTGGGAACGCTCTTTATAATATGCTTTAAAGGAAATACACTCCGATAAAAAGCAGAAGAAAACTTTCTGTGAAACTGCTCTTTGTCTTGTTAATTCCACTCGCACAGATCAGCTTCTCTGTTCATTGAGCAGAATTCTTACACTGTGTTTAGCCTGCGAAGGGATATGTGGGAACGCTTTAGGCTTATGGTTAAAATGGTAATATCTTCAGATAGAAAAAGGAGAGAATATTTCCGAGGAGCTGCTTTGTGACGTGTGCATTTCACTCACAGAGTTATACCTTTCTTCTCATAGAGGATTGGGGATTCCATTTTGGATAAAAAGCTACCAACGGATACTTGGGACTATATGTACGGCTATGGTGAAAAAGGAAATATCCTCAGACAAAAACTGGAAAGAAGCTTTCTGTGAAACTGCTTTGTGATAGATATGTTTATTCATCTCACATAGATAAAACTTTCTCTATATTACGATGTTTGGAAACTCTGTTATGGAATGATCCATGAAGGGACATTCGGGAGCTCATTCAGGCCTATGGTGATAAAGGAAATATATTCAGATAGAAACTGGAGAGAAACTTTTCGAGGAACTACTTTGTGACGTGAGCATTGCACTCACAGTGTTGTACCTCTCACATCATAAAGAATCGGGGAAACCCTTTTGGATAAATAGGTCCAAGGGATATTCTGGAGCATATTGATGACTACGATGAAAAGAGAAATAGCCTCAGACAAAAACTGGAAAGAAGCTTTCTGTGAAACTGCTCTGTGATATACATATTCACCTCACATAAATAAAGCATTCTTTACATTACGCTGCTTGGAAATTCTGTCATGAACGGTTCTTCAAAGGGGCATTCAGGAGCACATTCAGGACTATGGTGAAAAAGGAAATATGTTCAGATAAAAACTGGAAAGAAGCTTTCTGTGAATTTGCTTTTTGCTATGTTTATTCATCTCACATTGATAAAGCTTTCTTTACGCAGCTTGGAAAATCTGTCATGGATGGATCTGCTAAGGGACATTCGGGAGTACATTCAGGACTATGTTGAAAATGGAAATATCCTCACATAAAAACTGCAGAGAAGCTTTCTGAGAAACGGCTTTGTGACGTGTGCATTCCACTCAGGGAGGTGTATCACTTTTCTATAAGGCAGTGTTTGAACACTGTTCCTGGAAAACCGAATAAGTGATATTATGGAGGGCATTGGAGACTATGATGAAAAGTGAAATATCCTCAAATAAAACCCAGAGGGAAGGGTTCCAAGAAGCTGCTCTATGTTGTTGCATTCATTTAACAGAATTAAAGCTTATTCTACATTGCCCAGTTTGGAAACTCTGTCTTTGAGGAATCTGCGAAGGGATATGAAGTGGATCCCAGAGGCCTGTTTTGAGCATAGAAATGTCTTCCATTGAAAACTGGAGAGAAGCTTTCTGAGCAGCTACTTTGTGATGTGTGGATTATTTTCATAGAGGTAAATCATTCTTTGGATTGAAGAGTTTGAAATCACTGTTTCTGTGGAACCTGAGAAAGGACATTTGGGAACACTCTTTAGAATATGCTGAAAAAGACATAATCTCAGATAAGAAAGAGTAGGAAGCATTCTGTGAGACTATTCTGTGTCGTGTGAATTCCACGCACACTGTTCAGCTTCTCTTCTCATTGAGCAGTATTTTAACACTGTTTTTCTTTAGTTTGTGAAGGACTATTCGGGTGCACTTTGAGGCTAATGGTGAAAACGGAAATATTTTCAGATACAAACTGGAGAGCTTTCTGAGGAGATGCTTTGTGATGTGTGCACTCCACTGACAGAGTTATACCGTTCTTCTCATAGAGCATCGGGGTCTCTTTTGGAGAAAAAGTACCATGGGACATTTGGGAGTATATGGACCCCTATGGTTAAAAAGAAAATATCATGACACGAAAACTGGAAAGAAGCTTTCTGTGAAACTGCTTTTGTGATAGATAAGCTTATTGATCTCACATAGTTAAAACTTTTTTATATTACGCAGTTAGGAAAGCCTGTCATGGATGGATCCGTGAAGGGATATTCAGGAGCACATTCAGGCCTATGGTGAAAAAGGAAATATCTTCAGATAAAAACTGGAGAGAAGCTTTCTGAGAAACTGCTTTGTGATGTGTGCCTTCCGCTCAGGGAGTTATACCTCTTTTCTCCTAAGGCACAGTTTGAACACTGTTCCTGTAAGAATGAAAAAGTGATATTTCTGAGCTCATTGAAGACAATGGCGAAAAGTGAAATATCCTCAAATAAAACCCAGAGAGAAGCATTCTGAGAAACTGCTCTATGATATGTGCATTCATTTCACAGAGTTAAAGCTAACTCTACGTTGCCCAGTTTGGAAACTCTGTCTTTGAAGAATCTGTGAAGGGATATTAAGCGGCTCCTGGAGGCTTCTGGTGAGCAAGGAAACGTCTTCCGATGAAAATTGGTGAGAAGCTTTCTGAGCAACTGCTCTGTGATTTGTGTATTCGTCTCATTGAGTTAAACCGTTCTTTGGATTGAGCAGTTTGTAATCATTGTTTTTGTGGAATTTGAGGATGGACACTTTTAAACACTCCTTAGAATATGGAGAGAGAAATATCCTCAGGAAAAATCCAGAAGGAAGTTTTCTGTGAAACTGCTCTGTGTCTTCCTAATTCCTCTCACTTAGTTAAGCCTCTCTTTGCATTGAAAATTGGAGAGAAGCTTTCTGAGCAACTATTTTGTGATGTTTGTATTCATCTCACAGAGTTAAATCATTCTTTGGATTGAGCAGTTTGAAACCACTGTTTCTGTGGAATCTGAGAAAGGACATTGGGGAATGCTCCGTATAATATTGTGAAAAAGAAATAATCTCAGATAAAATCCAGAAGGAAGCTTGATGTGAAACTACTCTGTGTCACGAGAATTCTGCTCCATAGTTAAGCTTCTCTTTTCATTGAGCAGTATTCTAACACTGTTTTTCTTTAGTCAGTGAAGGGATATTCAGGAGCACTTTGAGGCTTATGGTGAAAAAGGAAATATATTCAGATACAAACTGGGGAAAAGCTTTCCGAGGAGCTGCTTTGTGACATGTGCATTCCACTCAGAGAATTATACCTTTCTTCTCATAGAGGATTGGGGAATCCCTTTTGGAGAAAAAGCTATCAGGGAACATTCAGGAATATATGGACAGCTATGGTGAAAAAGGAAATATCTTCAGACAAAAACTGGAAAGAAGTTTTCCGTGAAACTGCTTTGTGATAGATATGGTTATTCATCTCACGTAGATAAAACTTTCTTTCAATAACGCATCTTTGAAATGTCGTTGTGGATGGATTCGTGAAGGGTCATTCGGGAGCACATTCAGGCCTATGGCGAAAGAGGAAATATCTTCAGATAAAAACTGGAGAGAAGCTTTCTGAGAAACTGCTTTGTGATGTGTGCATTCCACTCAGGGAGTTATACCTCTTTTATTATAAGGCAGTGTTTGAACACTGTTTTTGTAAGCCCGAAAATGTGATATTTCGCATTGAAGACAATGGCAAAAAGTGAAATATCCTCAAATAAAACCCAGAGAGAAGCATTCTAAGAAACTGCTCTCTGATATGTGCATTCATTTCACAGAGTTAAAGCTTACTCTACATTGCCCAGGTTGGAAACTCTGTCTTTAAGGAATCTGTGAAGGGATATTAAGTGGCGCCTGGAGGCTTGTGGTGAGTAAGGAAATGTCTTCTGAGGAAAACTGATGAGAAGCATTCTGAGCAACTGCTTTGTGATGTTTGTATTCGTCTCATTGAGTTAAACCATTCTTTGGATTGAGCAGTTTGAAATCATTGTTTCTTTGGAACCTGACAAAAGACATTTGGGAACACTCTTAAGAATTTGCTGAAAAAGAAATACCCTCTGATAAAAAGGAAATATGTTCAGATAGAAACTGGAGAGAAGATTTCCGAGGAACTGCTTTGTGATGTGTGCATTCCACTCACAGTATTACACCTCTCTTCTCATACAGCATCAGGGAAACCCTTTTGGACAAAAAGGTAACAAGGGATATGTGGGAGCATATTGAATATGGTGAAAAGGGAAATAGCCTCAGAGAAAAGCTGGAAAGAAGCTTTCTGTGAAACTGCTCTATGCCATGTGTATTCATCTCACATAGATAAAGCTTTCTTTACATTATGCAGCTTTCAAACTCATGGACGGATCCGCAAAGTGACATTCGGGACAACATTCTGGACTATGGTGAAAAAGGAAATATCTTCAAATAAAAACTGGAAAGAAGATTTCTGTGAATCTGCTTTTTGCTATGTTATTCCTGTCACATAGATAAAGCTTTCTTTACATTATGAAGCTTGGACACTCCATCATGGACAGAACCAAGAAGGGAAATTCGGGAGCACATTCAGGCCTATGGTGAAAAAGGAAATATCTTCAGATAAAAATCAGAGAGAAGTTTTCTGAGAGACTGCTTTGTGATGTCTGCATTCCACTCAAGGAGTTTTAATTCTTTTCTCATAAGGCAGTTTTTGAACACTGTTCCTGTAAAACCAAAAATGTTATATATTGGAATGCATTGAAGACTGCGGGGAAAAGTGATCTATCCTCAAATAAAACCCAAAAAGAAGCGTTCCCAGAAACTGCTCTCTGATATGTGCATTCACTTCACAGTGTTAAAGTTTATTCTACATTGCTCAGTTTGGAATCTCTGTCTTTGAAGAATCTTCGAAGTTATACTAAGTGGTGCCCGGAGGCCTGTGTTGAGCAAGGAAATGTCTTCTGTTGAAAACTGGAGAGAACCTTTCTGAGCAACTGCTTTGTGATGTGTGTATTCATCTCATAGAGTTAAATCATGCCTTGGATGAAGCAGTTTGAAATAACTGTTTCTGTGGAATCTGAGGAAGGACATTTGGGAATGCTCCTTAGAATATGGAGAAAGAAATATCCTCAAATAAAAACCAGAAGGAAGCTTTCTGTGAAACTGCTATGTGTTGTGTGAATTCCTCTCACTCAGTTAAGGTTCCCTTTTCATTGAGCAGTTTTCTAACACTGTTTATGTTTAGTGTTCGAAGGGATATTCAGAAGCGCTTTGAATCTTATGGTGAAAAGGAAATATATTTAGAAAGAAACTGGAGAGAAGTTTTAAAAGGAACTGCTTCATGACGTGTGCATTCCACTCACAGTGTTACACCTCTCTTCTCATATAGCATCGGGGAAATCCTTTTGGAGGAAGAGGTACAAAGTGATATTCAGGGGCATATTGATGAATATGGTGAAAAGGGAAATAGCCTCAGACTAAAACTGGAAAAAAGCTTTCTGTGAAACTTCTCTGTGATATGTGTATTCTTCACACACAGATAAAGCTTTATTTACGTTACGCAGTTTGGAAACTCTGTCATGGACGGATCCACGAAGGGACATTCGGGAGCACATTCAGGAGTATGGTGAACAAGTTAATATCTTCAGATAAAAACTGGAAAGAAAGTTTCTGTGAATCCGATTTTTGCTACGTTTATTCATCTCACATTGATAAAGCTTTCTGTACATTACACAGCTTGGAAACTCTTTCATGGATGGATCAGCGAAGGATCATTCAGTAGTACATTCAGGCCAATGTTGATAATGGAAGTATCTTCAGATAAAAACTGGAGGAAAGCTTTCCACGGAGCTGCTTTGTGAGTGTGCATTCCACTCACAGAACTATACCTTTCTTATCATAGAGGATTGGGGAATCCCTTTTGGACAAAAAGCTACCAAGGGACTTTTGGGAGTACAGGGAAGGTTATGGTGAAAAAGAAAATATCCTCAGACAAAAACTGGAAAGATTTCTGTTAAACTGCTTTGTGATAGATATGTTTATTCATCTCACACAAATAAAACTTTCCTTATATTACACAGTTTGGAAACTCCAACATGGACGGATCCGCGAGGGTTGTTCAGGAGCACGCTCAGGCCTACGGTGAAAAAGGAGATATCTTGAGATAAAAACTGAATAGAAGCTTTCTGAGAAACTGCTTTGTGATGTGTGCATTCCACTCAAGGAGTTATACTTCTTATCTCACAAGGCAGTGTTTGAACAATGCTCCTGTAAAACCGAAAAAATAGTATTTCAGAGCACATAGAAGACTATGGAGAAAAGTGAAATATCCAGAAATAAAACCCAGAAAGAAGCATTCCAAGAAACTGCTCTCTGACACGTGCATTCATTTCAGAGTGTTAAAGCTTACTCTACATTTCCCAGTTTGGAAAGTCTGTCTTTAAGGATTCTGCAAAGGGATACTAAGGGGCGACCGGAAGCCTGTGGTGAGCAAGGAAATCTCTTTGGTTGAAAACTGGAGAGAAGCTTTCAGAGCAACTGCTTTGTGATGTGTGTATTCATCTCATAGAGTTCATTCTTTGCATTCATCATTCTTTGCATTGAGCAGCTTGAAATCACTCTTTCTGTGGAACCTGAGAAAGGACATTTGGGAATGCTCTTAAGAATATGCTGAAAAAGAAATACCCTCTGATAGAAACAGGAGGAAGCATTCTGTGAAACTGCTCTGTGTCATGTGAATTCCACTTGCACAGTTAAACTTTTGTTTTCATTGAGCAGTATTCTAACACTGTTTTAGTTTAGTCAGCTAAGGGATACTTGGGAGTGCTTTGAGCCTTACGCTGAAAAAGGAAATATGTTCAGACCGAACCTGGAGAGAAGCTTTCCGAGGAACTGCTTTGTAACGTGTGCATTCCACTCACAGTGTTTTACCACGCTTCCCATACAGCATTGGGGAAACCCGTTTGGAGAAAAATGTACCAGGTGATATTCGGAAGTATGTTGATGCCTATGATGAAAAGGGAAATAGCCTCAGACAAAAACTGGAAAGAAGCTTTCTATGAAACTACTCTGTGATGTATATATTCATCTCACATAGATAAAGCTTCCTTTACATTATGCAGCTTGGAAACTCCGTCATGGATGTGATATTCAGGATCATATTCTGGCCTATGGTGAAAAAGGAAACATTGTCAGATAAAACTGGAGAGGAGCTTTCTGAGAAACTGCTTGGTGATCTGTGCATTCCACTCAGGGAGTTATACCTTTCTTCTCATAAGGCACTGTTTGAACTCTGTTCCTGTAAATCTAAAAAAGTGATATTCAGAGAACATTGAAGACTATGGTGAAAAGTGAAATGTCTTCACATAAATCCCGGAAAGAAGCATTCCAAAAAACTGATCTCTGACATGTCCATTCATGTCACAGGATTAAACCTTACTCTACATTTCCCAGTTTGAAAAGTCTGTCTTTGAGGATTCTGTGAAGAGATATTAAGTGGCGACTGGAGGCCTGTGGCAAGCAAGCAAATGTCTTCCATTGAAAAATGGAGAGAAGCTTTCTGAGCAACTCTTTTGTGATGTTTGCATTCATCTCATAGAGTTAAACCATTGTTTGGATTGAGCAGTTTGAAATCACTGTGTCCGTGGAATCTGAGAAAGGACATTTGGGAATGCTCTTTAGAATATCCTGAAAAAGAAATAACCTCAGACAGAAATCAGAAGGAAGCATTCTGTGAAACTACTCTGTGTCGCATGAATTCCATTCCCAAAGATAAGCTTCTCTTTTATTTCAGCAGTATTTTAACACTGTTTTTGTTTGTCTGCTAAGGGGTATTCGGGAGTGCTTTGAGGCTTATGGTGAAAATGGAAATATCTTCAGATAGAAACTGGAGAGAAGATTTCCAAAGAGCTGCCTTCTGACAGGTGCATTCTACTCACAGAGTTATACTTTTCTTCTCATATAGGATTTGGGAATCCCTTTTGGAGAAAGAGCTAATAAGGGACATTTGGGAGTATATGGATGGCTATGGTGAAAAAGGAAATTTCCTCAGACACAAACTGGAAAGAAGCTTTCTGCGAAAATGCTTTGTGATAGATGTGTTTATTCATCTCACAGATATAAAACTTTCTTTCATGTGTCTGTTGGCTGTATGAATGTCTTCTTTTGAGAAATGTCTGTTCATGTCCTTTGCCCACTTTTTGATGGGGTTGTTTGTTTTTTTCTTGTAAATTTGTTTGAGTTCTTTGTAGGTTCTGGATATTAGCCCTTTGTCAGATGAGTAGATTGCAAAAATTTTCTCCCATTCTGTAGGTTGCCTGTTCACTCTGATGGTAGTGTCTTTTGCTGTGCAGAAGCTCTTTAGTTTAATGAGATCCCATTTGTCAATTTTGGCTTTTGCTGCCGTTGCTTTTGGTGTTTTAGACATGAAATCTTTGCCCATGCCTATGTCCTGAATGGTACTACCTAGGTTTTCCTCTAGGATTTTTATGGTACTAGGTCTAACATTTAAGTCTCTAATCCATCTTGAATTAATTTTCGTATAAGGAGTAAGGAAAGGATCCAGTTTCAGCTTTCTACTTATGGCTAGCCAATTTTCCCAGCACCATTTATTAAATAGGGAATCCTTTCCCCATTTCTTGTTTCTCTCAGGTTTGTCAAAGATCAAATGGCTGTAGATGTGTGGTATTATTTCTGAGGACTCTGTTCTGTTCCATTGGTCTATATCTCTGTTTTGGTACCAGTACCATGCTGTTTTGGTTACTGTAGCCTTGTAGTATAGTTTGAAGTCAGGTAGCGTGATGCCTCCAGCTTTGTTCTTTTGACTTAGGATTGTCTTGGAGATGCGGGCTCTTTTTTGGTTCCATATGAACTTTAAAGCAGTTTTTTCCAATTCTGTGAAGAAACTCATTGGTAGCTTGATGGGGATGGCATTGAATCTATAAATTACCTTGGGCAGTATGGCCATTTTCACAATATTGATTCTTCCTATCCATGAGCATGGTATGTTCTTCCATTTGTTTGTGTCCTCTTTTATTTCACTGAGCAGTGGTTTGTAGTTCTCCTTGAAGAGGTCCTTTACATCCCTTGTAAGTTGGATTCCTAGGTATTTTATTCTCTTTGAAGCAATTGTGAATGGAAGTTCATTCCTGATTTGGCTCTCTGTTTGTCTGTTACTGGTGTATAAGAATGCTTGTGATTTTTGCACATTAATTTTGTATCCTGAGACTTTGCTGAAGTTGCTTATCAGCTTAAGGAGATTTTGGGCTGAGACAATGGGGTTTTCTAAATATACAATCATGTCATCTGCAAACAGGGACAATTTGACTTCTTCTTTTCCTAACTGAATACCCTTGATTTCTTTCTCTTGCCTGATTGCCCTAGCCAGAACTTCCAACACTATGTTGAATAGGAGTGGTGAGAGAGGGCATCCCTGTCTTGTGCCAGTTTTCAAAGGGAATTTTTCCAGTTTTTGCCCATTCAGTATGATATTGGCTGTGGGTTTGTCATAAATAGCTCTTATTATTTTGAGGTACGTTCCATCAATACCGAATTTATTGAGCGTTTTTAGCATGAAGGGCTGTTGAATTTTGTCAAAAGCCTTTTCTGCATCTATTGAGATAATCATGTGGTTCTTGTCTTTGGTTCTGTTTATATGCTGGATTATGTTTATTGATTTGCAAATGTTGAACCAGCCTTGCATCCCAGGGATGAAGCCCACTTGATCATGGTGGATAAGCTTTTTGATGTGTTGCTGAATCCGGTTTGCCAGTATTTTATTGAGGATTTTTGCACAGAGAAATGCAAATCAAAACCACAATGAGATACCATCTCACACCAGTTAGAATGGCAATCATTAAAAAGTCAGGAAACAACAGGTGCTGGAGAGGATGTGGAGAAATAGGAACACTTTTACACTGTTGGTGGGATTGTAAACTAGTTCAACCATTATGGAAAACAGTATGGCGATTCCTCAAGGATCTAGAACTAGATGTACCATATGACCCAGCCATCCCATTACTGGGTATATACCCAAAGGATTATAAATTATGCTGCTATAAAGACACATGCACACGTATGTTTATTGCAGCACTATTCACAATAGCAAAGACTTGGAATCAACCCAAATGTCCATCAGTGACAGATTGGATTAAGAAAATGTGGCACATATACACCATGGAATACTATGCAGCCATAAAAAAGGATGAGTTTGAGTCCTTTGTAGGGACTTGGATGCAGCTGGAATCCATCATTCTTAGCAAACTATCACAAGAACAGAAAACCAAACACCGCATGTTCTCACTCATAGGTGGGAACTGAACAATGAGATCACTCGGACTCAGGAAGGGGAACATCACACACCGGGGCCTATCATGGGGAGGGGGGAGGGGGGAGGGATTGCATTGGGAGTTATACCTGATGTAAATGACGAGTTGATGGGTGCAGCACAGCAACATGGCACAAGTATACATATGTAACAAACCTGCACGTTATGCACATGTACCCTACAACTTAAAGTATAATAATAATAAATAAATTTAAAAAAAAAAAAAAATAAAAAATAAAACTTTCTTTCTATTACGCAATTTTGAAACTGAAAAAGGAAATATGTCCAGATAGAAATTGGAGAGAAGCTTTCTGAGCAACTGCTTTATGATGTTTGTATTCATCTCATAGAGTTAAATCATTCTTTGGATTGAGCAGTTTGCAATCACTGTTTCTGTTGAATCTGAGGAAGGACATTTTTTAACAGTCTTTAGATTATGGAGAAATACTCACATAAAAACCAGAAGGAAGGTTTCTGTGAAACTGCTGTGTGTCATGTGAATTCCTCTCTCTCAGTTAAGCTTCTCCTTTTACTGAGCAGTTATGTAACACTGTTTATGTTTAGAATACAAAGGGATATTCGGGAGCCCTTTGAGGCATTCAGAGAAAAAGGAAATATGTTCAGATAGAAACTGGAGAGAAACTTTCTGAGGAACTGCTTTTAGACATGTGAATTCCACTCACAGAGTTATACCTCTCTCCTTATACAACATTGGGGAAACCCTTTTGGAGAATAACGTACCAAGGGATATCTGGGTGAATATTGACGCCTATGGTGAAAAGGGAAATAGCGTCAAACAAAAACTGGAAAGAAGCTTTCTGTGAAACTGCTTTGTGCTATGTGTACTCATCTCATGTAGATAAAGCTTTCTTTACATTATGCAACTTGGAAACTATGTCATGGATGGATCTGCAAAGGGACATTCGGGAGCACATTCAGAACTATGATGAAAAAGGAAATATCTTCAGATAAAAACTGGAAAGAAGCTTTCTGTGATTTGGTTTTGGCTATGTTTATTCATCGCACATAGATAAAGCTTTCTATACATTGCACAGCTTGGAAACTCCGTCATGCATGGATCCGCGAAGGGATATTCACAATCACATTCAGGCCTATGATGGAAATGGAAATATCTTCAGATAGAAATTGGAAATAATCTTTTCAAGGAGCCGCTTTGTGACATGTGTATTCCACTCACAGTGTTATACCTCTCTTCTCATACAGCATCAGGGACCCCTTTGGGGAAAAATTTACCAAGTGATATCTGGGAGCATATTGATGCCTATGGAGAAAAGGGAAATAGCCTGAGACAAAAACTGGAAAGAAATTTCTGTGAAACCACTCTGTGGTACGTGTATTCATGTCACATAGATAAAGCTTTCTTTACATTACTCAGCTTGGAAACTCCGTCATGGACAGATCCACAAAGGGACATTCAGGAGCACATTCAGGACTATGGTGATAAAGGAAATATATTCAGATAAAAACTGAATACAAGCTTTCTGTGAATCTACTTATTGCTATGTTTATTCATCTCACACAGATAAAGCTTTCTTTACATTACGCAGCTTTCAAATTCCGTCATTGATGGATCTGCAAAGGAATATTTGAGATCACGTTCAGGGGTATGGTGAAAAAGGAAATATCTTCAGATCAAAACTGGAGAGACGCTTTCTGAGAAACTGCTTTGTGATGTATGCATTCCACTCAGGGAATTATACCTCTTTTCTCCTAAGGCAGTGTTTGATCGGTGTTCTTGTAACACCGAAAAATTGATATTTCAGAGCTCATTGAAGAATATGGCAAAAAGTGAAATATCCTCATATAAAATCCAGAGAGAAGAATTCCAAGAAACTGCTATCTGATATGTGCATTCATTTCTCAGAGTTAAAGATTACTCTACAATGCCCACTTTGGGAACTCTGTCTTTGAGGAATCTGCAACGGGATATTAAGTGGCACCCGGAGGCCTGTGGTGAGTAAGGAAATCTCTTCCGTTGAAAAGTGTAGAGAAGTATCTGAAGAACTTCCTATGATCTGTGTTTTCATCTCATAGAGTTAAATCATTCTTTGGATTGAGTAGTTTGAAATCATTGTTTCTGTGGAATCTGAGGAAGGACATTTGGGAACGCTCCTTGGAATATGAAGCAAGAAATGTCCTGAGATAAAATCCAGAAGGAAGCTTTCTGTGAAACTGCTCTGTGTCAACTTAATTCCTCTCACTCAGTTTCACCTCTCTTTTCATTGTGTAGTTTTCTAAACCTGTTTATGTTTAGCGTGTGAAGGGATATTCAGGAGTACTTTGAGGCTTACAGTGAAAAAGGAAATATGTTCTAACTGAAACTGGAGAGAAGCTTTCTGAGGAACTGCTTTGTGATGTGTGGATTCCACTCACAGTGTTATAGCACTGTTGTCATACAGCATCAAGGAAACCCTTTTGGAGGAAAGGTCCCAAGTGATGTTCGGGAGCATGTTGATGCCTATGGTGATAAGGGATATAGCCTCAGACAAAAACTTTCCGAGGAACTTCTTTGTGATGTGTGCATTCCAATAACAATGTTATAACTCTCTTTTCATACAGCATGGGGGAAACCCTTTCTGTGATACTGTTCTGTGATATGTGTAATAATCTCACATAGATAAAGCTTTCTCTACATTACGCAGCTTGGAATCTCTGTCAGGGATGGATCCACGAAGTGACATTCAGGAGAACATTCAGGACTATGTTGAAAAAGGAAATACATTCAGATAAAAACTGGAAAGTATCATTCTGTGAATCTGCTTTTTGCTATGCTTATTCTTCTCACATAGATAAAGTTTTCATCACATTACACAGCTTAGATACTCCGTCATGGATGGATCCACGAAGGATAATTCGGGGTCACATTCGGACCAATGGTGTAAAAGGAAGTATCGTTAGATAAAAACTAGAGAGAAGCTTTCTGAGAAACTCCTTGGTGATGTGTGCATTCCACTCAGGGTGTTATACCTTTCTTCTCATAAGACACTATTTCAACACTGTGTCTGTAAAACTAAAAAAGTGATATTTAGAGCACATTGAAGACTATGGTGAAAAGTGAAATGTCATCAAATAAAACCCGGATAGAAGCATTGCAAGAAACTGCTCTCTGACGTGTTCATTCATTTCACAGAGTTAAAGCTTACTCTATATTTCCCAGTTTGGAAAGTCTGTCTTTGAGGATTCTGCAAAGGGATATTAAGTGGCAACCGGAGGCCTGTGGCAAGCAAGGAAATGTCTTCTGTTGAAAATTGAAGAGAAGCTTTCTGAGCATCTCTTTTGTGATGTTTGTATTCATCTCATAGAGTTAAATCATTCTTGGATTGACCAGTGTGAAATCACTGTTCTGCGGAGTCTCAGAAAGGATATTTGGGAACGCTTTTTAGAATATGGAGAAAAATTATCCTCAGGTAAAATCCAGAAGGAAACTTTCTGTGAAACTGCTCTGTGTCATGTGAATTCCTCTTGCTCAGGTAAGCTTCTCTTCATTGAGCAGTTCTCTAATACTGTTTATCTTTAGCGTGCAAAGGGATATCTGGGAGCGCTTTGAGGCTTACATTGATAAAGGAAATATGTTCAGATAGAAACTGGAGAGAAGCTTTCTGAGGAACTGCTTTGTGACGTGTGCATTCCACTTACAGGGTTATACCTCTCTTCTCATACAGCATTGGGAAAATCCTTTTGGAGAAAATGGTACAAAGGGCTATTCTGCAGCATATTGATGCCTATGTTGAAAAGCGAAATATCTTCAGACAAAAACTGGAAAGAAGCTTTCTGTGAAACTGCTCTGTGATATATGTATTCATCTCACATAGATAAAGCTTCCTTTATGTTACTCAGGTTGGAAACTCTATCATGGACAGATTCGCGAAGGGACATTCGGGAACACATTCAGTAGTATGATGAAAAGGGAAATATCTTCAGATAAATACTGGAAAGAACATTTCTGTGAATCTGCTTCTTGTTATGTTTATTCATCTGATATAGATAAAGCTTTCTGTACATTATGCAGCTTGCAAACTCTGTCATGGACGGATCCACAAAGGGACATTCGGAAACACGTTCAAGTCTATGGTGAAAAAGGAAATATCTTCGAATAAAAACTGGAAAGAAGCTTTCTGTGAATTTGCTTTTTGCTATGTTTATTCATCTCACATTGATAAAGCTTTCTTTAAATGACGGATCTTGGAAACTCCATCATGGATGGATCCTCGAATGGATATTCGGGATCACATTCAGGCCTATGCCGAATAAAGAAATATATTCAGAAAAAAACTGGAGAGATGCTTTCTGAGAAACTCTTTGGTGATGCGTGAATTCCACTCTGGGAGATATACCTTTCTTCTCATAAGGCACTGTTTGAATCGTCTTCCTGTAAAACTAACAAAAGTGATATTAGGAGCACATTGAAGACTATGGCGAAAAGTGAAATGTCGTCCAATAAAACCCAGAAAAAACTTTCCAAGAAACTGCTCTCTGACTTGTCCATTCATTACACAGCGTTAAATCTTACTCTATATTTCCCACTTTGGAAAGTCTGTCTTTGAGGATTATGCGAAGCGATATTAAGTGGCAACTGGAGGCCTGTGGTGAGCAACGAAATGTCTTCCATTGAAAATTGGAGAGAAGCTTTCTGAGCAACTATTTTGTGATGTTTGTATTCATCTCACAGAGTTAAATCATTCTTTGGATTGAGCAGTTTGAAATCACTGTTTCTGTGGAATCTGAGAAAGGACATTGGGGAATGCTCTGTAAAATACTGTGAAAAAGAAATAATCTCAGATACAATCCAGAAGGAAGCTTGATGTGAAACTGCTCTGTGTCACGTGAATTCTGCTCCATAGTTAAGCTTCTCTTTTCATTGAGCGTATTCTAACACTGTTTTTGTTTAGTCTGTGAAGGGATATTCAGGAGCGCTTTGAGGCTTATGGTGAAAAAGGAAATATATTCAGATAGAAACTCTAGAGAAGTTTTCTGGGGATTCTACTCCTAAGGCACTGTTTGAACAGTGTTCCTGCAAAACTAAAAAAAGTGATATTCGGAAGAGATTGAAGACTATGGCAAAAAGTGAAGTGTCGTACAATAAAACCCAGAAAGAAGCATTCCAAAAAACTGTTCTCTGACATGTCCATTCATTTCACAGAGCTAAAGCTTACTTTACATTTCCCAGTTTGGAAAGTCTGTCTTTGAGGATTCTGTGAAGGAATATTAAGTGACGACCAGAGGGTTGTGGTGAGCAAGGAAATGTCTTCCGTTGAAAACTGGAGAGAAGCTTTCTGAGCAACTGCTTTGTGATGTGTGTATTCATCTCATAGAGGTAAAACATTCTTTGGATGGAGCAGTTTTAAATCACTGTTTCTATGGAGTTTGAGGAAGGACATTTGGGATGGCTCCTTAGAATATAGAGAAAGAAATATCCTCAGATAAAAAACAGAAGGAAGCTTTCTGTGAAACTGCTATGTGTTGTGTGACTTCCTCTCACTCAGTTAAGGTTCTCTTTTCATTGACCAGTTCTCTAACACTGTTTATGTTTAGCATTCAAAGCGATATTTGACAACGCTTTGAGACTTATTGTGAAAAAGGAAATATGTTCAGATAGAAACTGGAGAGAAGCTTTCAGAGAGCTGCTTTGTGACGTGTGCATTTCACTCACAGAGTTATACCTTTCTATTCATAGAGAATTTGGGAATCCCTTTTGGATAAAAAGCTACCAAGGGACATTCGGGAGTATATGTATGGTTACTGTGAAAAAGGAAATATTGTCAGACAAAAACTGGAAAGAAGCTTTCTGTGAAACTGCTTTGTGATATATATATATTTATTCTCTGATATAGATAAAACTTTCTTTATATTATGCAGTTTAGAGACTCCTTCATGGATGGATCCGCGAAGGGAAATTCAGGAGCACACACGAGCCAATGGTGAAAAAGGAAATATCTTCAGATAAAAACTGGAGAGAGGCTTTCTGAGAACCTGCTTTGTGATATGTGCATTCCACTCAGGGGTTATACCTCTTTTCCATCGTAGTGTTTGAAACTATTCCTGTAAAACTGAAAATCTGATACTTCAGAGCTCATTGAAGACTATGGCGAAAAGTGAAATATCCTCGATAAAACTGAGAAAAAAGCGTTCCAAGAAACTGCTCTCTGATATGTGCATTCATTTCACAGAGTTAAAGCTTTCTCTATGTTGCCCAGTTTGGAAACTCTGTCTTTGAGGAACCTGTGAAGGGTTATTAAGTGGTGCCTGGAGGTCTGTGGTGAGTAAGGAAATGTCTTAAGTTGAAAACTGGAGAGAAGTTTTCTGAGCAACTGTTTTGTGATGCACGTATTCATCTCATGGAGTTAAATCATTCTTCAGATAGATCAGTTTGAAATGCCTGTTTCTGTGGAAACTGTGAAAGGACATTTGCAACACTCTTTAGAATATGCTGAAAAAGAAATACCCTCAGACAAAAACCAGAAGTAAGCTTTCTGAGAAACTGCTCTGGATTGTGTGAATTCCACTCGCACAGTTAAGCTTCTCTTTTCATTGAGCTGTATTGTACCACCGTTTCTGTTTAGTCTGTGAAGGGATACTCCATAGCGCTTTGTGGTTTATGTTGAAAACGGAAATATCTGCAGATAGAAACTGGAGAGATCTTTCTGAGGATGGAAATAATGGATGGCTATGGTGAAAAAGGAATTATACTCAAACAAAAACTGGAATGAAGTTTTCTGTGAAACTGTTCTGTGATAGATATATTTATTCATCTCACATAGATAAAACTTTCTTTATATTACGCAGTTTGGAGACTCCATCATGGATGGATCAACGAATCAACATCCGGGAGCACATTCAGGCATATGGTGAAAAAGCAAATCTCTTCAGAGAAAAACTGGAGAGAAGCTTTTTGAGAAACTGCTTTGTGATGTGTGCATTTCACTCACAGTGTTATACCTCTCTTCTCAAACAGCATCGGTTAAACCCTTTTGGAGAAAAAGGTACCAAGGGATATTTGGGAGCATACTGATGCATATGGAGAAAGCAGAAATACCTCAGACTAAAACTGGAAAGAAGCTTTCTGTGAAACTGCTCAATGATATGTGTATTCTTCTCACATAGATAAAGCTTTCATTACATTAAACAGCTTGGAAACTCTGTCCCTGATGAATCTGCGAAGGGATATTCGGGAGCACATGCAGGACTATGATGAAAAAGAAAATATCTTTAGATAAAAACTGGAAAGAAGATTTCTGTGGATCTGCTTTTTGCAATGTTTATTCATTCCACATAGATAAAGCTTTCTTTACCTAATACAGGTTGGAAATACTGTCATGGATGGATTGGTGAAGGGACATTAGGGAGCACATTCAGGACTATGGGGAAAATTGAAATAACTTCAGACAAAAACCGGAGAGAAGCTTGCTGAGAAACTGCTTTGTGATGTGTGCATTCCACTCAGGGACTTATACCTCTTTTCTCATAAGGCAATGTTTGAACACTGTTCCTGTAAAACCAAAAAAGTGATATTTTGGAGCACATTAAGGACTATGGTGAAAAGTAAATTATCCTGAAATAAAACCGAGAAAGAAGTGTTCCAAGAAACTGCTCTCTGATATGTGTATTCATGTCACAGACTTAAAACTTACTCTACATTGCCCAACTAGGAAACTGAATCTTTGAGGAATCAGCAAAGGGATATTAAGTGGCTCCCGGAGGCCTGTGGTGAGCAAGGAAATGTCTTCCGTTGAAAACTTTTGAGAAGCTTTCTGAGCAACTGTTTTGTGATGTGTGTATTCATCTCCTAGAGTTAAATCATTCTTTTTATTGAGCAGTTTGAAATCACTGTTTCTGTGGAACCTGAGAAAGGAAATTTGGGAACGCTCTTTAGAATATGCTGAAAAAGAAATACGTTCAGAAAAAAACCAGAAGCAAGCTTCTTGTGAGATTGCTCTGTGTCATGTGAATTCCACTCTCCCAGTTAAGCTTCACTTGTCATTGAGTAGGTTCCTAACACTGTTTATGTTTAGCATGGGTAGGGATATTTGGGAACACTTTGAGGCTTACGGTGAAAGAGGAAATATGTTCTGATAGAAAATGGAGAGAAGTTTTCTGAGGTGCTGCGTTGTGACATGTGGATTCCACTCACAGAATTATACCTCTATTCTAATACAGCATCTAGGAAATCCTTCCTGTGAAACTGTTCTTAGATGTGTGTATTCATCTCACATAGATAAATCTTTCTCTGCATTTCACAGCTTGGAAACTCTGTCATGGATGGATCTGTGAAGGGATATTTGGGAGCACATTCAGGACTATGGTGGAAAAGGAAGTATCTTCAGATTAAAAATGGAAAGAAGCTTTCTGTAAATCTGCTTTTGCTGTGTTTGTTCATCTCATATAGATAAAACTTTCTTTATATTACACAGTTTGGAAACTCTGTCATGGAAGGATCCATGACAGAATATTCAAAAGCGCATTCAGTCCTATGGTGAAAAAGGAAACATATTCAGATAAAAACTGGAGAGAAACTTTATGAGAAACTGCTTTGTGATATGTGTATTCTACTCAGGGAGTTATACCTCTTTTCTCAAAAGGCAGTGTTTAAACACTGTTCCTGTAAAACGAAAAAGTGATACTTTGGAGCACATTGAAGACTATGGCGAAAAGTGATATATCCTCAAATAAAACCCAGAAAGAAGTGTACCAAGGAACTGCTCTCTGATATGAGCATTCATTTGACAGAGTTAAAGCTTACTCTACATTGCCCATTGTGCAAATTCTGTCTTTCAGGAATCTGCAAAGGCATATTAAGTGGTGCCTGTTTGCCAGTGGTGAGCAAGGAAATGTCTTCCAATGAAAACTGCAGAGAAGCTTTCTGAGCAACTGCTTTGTGATAAGTATATTCATCTCATCGACTTAAATTATTCTTTGGATTGACCAGTTTGAATTCACTGCTTCTGTGGAATCTGAGGAGGCATATTTGGGAACAATCTTTAGAATAGGGAGAAAGAAATATCCTCAGGTAAAAATCAGAAGGAAGCTTTCTGTGAAACTGCTGTGTGTCGAGTGAATTCCTCTTGCTCAGTTAAGCGTCTCTTTTCATTGAACAGTTTTTCTTTTTTTCTTTTCTTTTTTTTATTATTATACTTTAAATTCTAGGGTACATGTGCATAAGGTGCAGGTTTGTTACATATGTATACTTGTGCCATGTTGGCGTGCTGCACCCATCAACTCATCAGCACCAATCAACTTGTCATTTACATCAGGTATAACTCCCAATGCAATCCCTCCCCCCTCCCCCCTCCCCATGATAGGCCCCAGTGTATGATGTTCTCCCTCCCAAGTCCAAGTAATCTCATTGTTCAGTTCCCACCTATGAATGAAAACATGTGGTGTTTGGTTTTCTGTTCTTGTGATAGTTTGCTGAGAATGATGGTTTCCAGCTGCATCCATGTCCCTACAAAGGACACAAACTCATCCTTTTTTATGGCTGCATAGTATTCCATGGTGTATATGTACATTTTCTTAATCCAGTCTGTCACTGATGGACATTTGGGTTGATTCCAAGTCTTTGCTATTTTGAATAGTGCCGCATTAAACATACGTGTGCATGTGTCTTTATAGCAGCGTGATTTATAATCCTTTGGGTATATACCCAGGAATGGACTGTATGGGTCATATGGTACTTCTAGTTCTGGATCCTTGAGGAATCGCCATACTGTTTTCCATAATGGTTGAACTAGATAATCTAATGGTTGAATAAGTTTACAATCCGACCAACAGTGTAAAAATGTTCCTATTTCTCCACATCCTCTCCAGCACCTGCTGTTTCCTGACTTTTTAATGATTGCCATTCTAACTGGTGTGAGACAGTATCTCATTGTGGTTTTGATTTGTATTTCTCTGATGGCCAGTGATGATGAGCATTTTTCAATGTGTCTGTTAGCTGTATGAATGTCTTATTTTGAGAACTGTCTGTTCATATCCTTTGACCACTTTTTGATGGGGTTGTTTGCTATTTTCTTGTAAATTTGTTTGAGTTCTTTGTAGACTCTGGATATTAGCCCTTTGTCAAATGAGTAGACTGCAAAAATTTTCTCCCATTCTGTAGGTTGCCTGTTCACTCTGATGGTAGTTTCTTTTGCTGTGCAGAAGCTCTTTAGTTTAATGAAATACCATTTGTCAATTTTGGCTTTTGTTGCTGTTGTTTTTGGTGTTTTAGACATGAAGTCTTTGCCCATGCCTATGTCCTGAATGGTATTACCTAGGTTTTCTTCTAGGGTTTCTATGGTATTAGGTCTAACATTTAAGTCTCTAATCCATCTTGAATTAATTTTCTTATAAGGAGTAAGGAAAGGATCGAGTTTCAGCTTTCTAGTTGTTCCTAGCCAATTTTCCCAGCACCATTTATTAAATAGGGAATCCTTTCCCCATTTCTTGTTTCTCTCAGGTTTGTCAAAGATCAGATGGCTGTAGATGTGTGGTATTATTTCTGAGGACTCTGTTCTTTTCCATTGGACTATATCTCTGTTTTGGTACCAGTACCATGCTGTTTTGCTTACTCTAGCCTTGTAGTATAGTTTGAAGTCAGGTAGCATGATGCCTCCAGCTTTGTTCTTTTGACTTAGGATTGTCTTGGAGATGTGGGCTCTTTTTTGGTTCCATATGAACTTTAAAGCAGTTTTTTCCAATTCTGTGAAGAAACTCATTGGTAGCTTGATGGGGATGGCATTGAATCTATAAATTACCTTGGGCAGTATGGCCATTTTCACGATATTGATTCTTCCTATCCATGAGCATGGTATGTTCTTCCATTTGTTTGTGTCCTCTTTTATTTCACTGAGCAGTGGTTTGTAGTTCTCCTTGAAGAGGTCCTTTACATCCCTTGTAAGTTGGATTCCTAGGTATTTTATTCTCTTTGAAGCAATTGTGAATGGAAGTTCATTCCTGATTTGGCTCTCTGTTTGTCTGTTACTGGTGTATAAGAATGCTTGTGATTTTTGCACATTAATTTTGTATCCTGAGACTTTGCTGAAGTTGCTTATCAGCTTAAGGAGATTTTGGGCTGAGACAATGGGGTTTTCTAAATATACAATCATGTCATCTGCAAACAGGGACAATTTGACTTCTTCTTTTCCTAACTGAATACCCTTGATTTCTTTCTCTTGCCTGATTGCCCTAGCCAGAACTTCCAACACTATGTTGAATAGGAGTGGTGAGAGAGGGCATCCCTGTCTTGTGCCAGTTTTCAAAGGGAATTTTTCCAGTTTTTGCCCATTCAGTATGATATTGGCTGTGGGTTTGTCAGAAATAGCTCTTATGATTTTGACATACGTTCCATCAATACCGAATTTATTGAGAGTTTTTAGCATGAAGGGCTGTTGAATTTTCTCAAAGGCCTTTTCTGCATCTATTGAGATAATCATATGGTTTTTGTCTTTGGTTCTCTTTACATGCAGGATTATATTTATTGATTTGCATATGTTGAACCAGCCTCACATCCCAGGGATGAAGCCCACTTGATCATGGTGGATAAGCTTTTTGATGTGCTGTTGGATCCGGTTTGCCAGTATTTTATTGAGGATTTTTGCATCGGTGTTCATCAGGCATATTGGTCTAAAATTCTCTTTTTTTGTTGTGTCTCTGCCAGGCTTTGGTATCAGGATGATGTTGGCCTCATAAAATGAGTTAGGGAGGATTCCCTCTTTTTCTGTTGGTTGGAATAGTTTCAGAAGGAATGGTACCAGCTCCTCCTTGTACCTCTGGTAGAATTCAGCTGTGAATATATCTGGTCCTGGACTTTTTTTCGTTGGTAGGTTATTAATTATTGCCTCAATTTCAGAGCCTGCTCTTGGTCTATTCAGGAATTCACTTTTTCCTGGTTTAGTCTTGGGAGAGTGCAAGTGTCCAAGAAATTATCCATTTCTTCGAGATTTTTTAGTTTCTTTGCGTAGAGGTGTTTATAGTATTCTCTGATGATAGTTTGTATTTCTGTGGGGTCCATGGTGATAACCCCTTTATCAATTTTTATTGCATCTATTTGATTCTTCTCTCTTTTCTTCTTTATTAGTCTTGCTAGCAGTCTATCAATTTTCTTGATCCTTTCAAAAAACCAACTCCTGGATTCATTGATTTTTTGGAGGGTTTTTTGTGTCTCTATCTCCTTCAGTTCTGCTCTGATCTTACTTATTTCTTGCCTTCTGCTAGTTTTCGAATGTGTTTGCTCTTGCTTCTCTAGTTCTTTTAATTGTGATGTTAGAGTGTCAATTTTAGATCTTTCCTGCTTTCTCTTGTGGGCATTTAGTGCTATAAATTTCCCTCTACACACTGCTTTAAATGTGTTCCAGAGATTCTGGTATGTTGTGTCTTTGTTCTCATTGGTTTCAAACAACATCTTTATTTCTGCCTTCATTTTGTTATGTACCCAGTAGTCATTCAGGAGCAGGTTGTTCAGTTTCCATGTAGTTAAGCGGTTTTGATTGAGTTTCTTTGTCCTGAGTTCTAGTTTGATTGCACTGTGGTCTGAGAGACAGTTTGTTATAATTTCTGTTCTTGTACATTTGCTGAGGAGTGCTTTACTTCCAAATATGTGGCCAATTTTGGGGTAAGTACGATGTGATGCTGAGAAGAATGTATATTCTGTTGATTTGGGGTGGAGAGTTCTATTGATGTCTATTAGGTCTGCTTGCTGCAGAGATGAGTTCAATTCCTGGATATCCTTGTTAACTTTCTGTCTCGTTGATCTGTCTAATGTTGACAGTGGAGTGTTGAAGTCTCCTATTATTATTGTATGGGAGTCTAAGTCTCTTCGTAAGTCTCTAAGGACTTGCTTTATGAATCTGGGTGCTCCTGTATTGGGTGCATATATGTTTAGGATAGTTAGCTCTTCCTGTTGAATTGATCCCTTTACCATTATGTCATGGCCTTCTTTGTCTCTTTTGATCTTTGATGGTTTAAAGTCTGTTTTATCAGAGACTAGTATTGCAGCCCTGCTTTATTTGTTCTCCATTTGCTTGGTAAATCTTTCTCCATCCCTTTATTTTGAGCCTATGTATGTCTCTGCGTGTGAGATGGGTCTCCTGAATACAGCAGACTGATGGGTCTTGACTCTTTATCCAGTTTGCCAGTCTGTGTCTTTTAATTGGAGCATTTAGTCCATTTACATTTAAGGTTAAGATTGTTACGTGTGAACTTGATCCTGCCATTATGATATTAACTGGTTATTTTGCTCGTTGGTTGATGCAGTTTCTTCCTAGCCCCGATGGTTTTTACATTTTGGCATGTTTTTGCAACGGCTGGTACCAGTTGTTCCTTTCCATGTTTAGTGCTTCCTTCAGGGTGTCTTGTAAGGCAGGCCTAGTGGTGACAAAATCTCTAAGCATTTGCTTATCTGTAAAGGATTTTATTTCTCCTTCACTTATGAAACTTACTTTGGCTGGATATGAAATTCTGGGTTTAAAATTCTTTCCTTTAAGAATGTTGAATATTGGCCCCCACTGTCTTCTGGCTTGTAGAGTTTCTGCCGAGAGATCTGCTGTTAGTCTGATGGTCTTCCCTTTGTGGGTAACCCGACCTTTCTCTCTGGCTGCCCTTAAGATTTTTTCCTTCATTTCAACTTTGGTGAATCCGGCAATTATGTGTCTTGGAGTTGCTCTTCTCGAGGAGTATCTTTGTGGCATTCTCTGTATTTCCTGGATTTGAATGTTGGCCTGCCCTACTAGGTTGAGGAAGTTCTCCTGCATGATATCCTGAAGGGTGTTTTCCAACTTGGTTCCATTTTCCCCCTCACTTTCAGGCACCCCAATCAGACGTAGATTTGGTCTTTTTACATAATCCCATACTTCTTACAGGCTTTGTTCATTTCTTTTTCTTCTTTTTTCTTTTGGTTTCTCTTCTCACTTCATTTCATTCATTTGATCTTCAATCGCTGATACTCTTTCTTCCAGTTGATCCAGTGGGTTACTGAAGCTTGTGCATTTGTCACGTATTTCTCGTGTCATGGTTTTCATCTCTTTCATTTCGTTTATGACCTTCTCTGCATTAATTACTCTAGCCATCAATTCTTCCACTTTTTTTCAAGATTTTTAGTTTCTTTGCACTGGGTACGTAATTCCTCCTTTAGCTGTGAGAAATTTGATGGACTGAAGCCTTCTTCTCTCATCTCGTCAAAGTCATTCTCCGTCCAGCTTTGATCCGTTGCTGGCGATGAGCTGCGCTCCTTTGCCGGGGGAGATGCACTCTTATTTTTTGAATTTCCAGCTTTTCTTCCCTGCTTTTCCCCCATCTTTGTGGTTTTATCTGCATCTGGTCTTTGATGATGGTAAGGTACTGATGGGGTTTTGGTGTAGGTGACCTTCCTGTTTGATAGTTTTCCTTCTAACAGTCAGGACCCTCAGCTGTAGGTCTGTTGGAGATTGCTTGAGGTCCACTCCAGACCCTGTTTGCCTGGGTATCAGCAGAAGAGGCTGCAGAAGATAGAATATTTCTGAACAGCGAGTGTACCTGTCTGATTCTTGCTTTGGAAGCTTCCTCTCAGGGGTGTACTCCACCCTGTGAGTTGTGGGGTGTCAGACTGCCCCTAGTGGGGGATATCTCCCAGTTAGGCTACTCAGGGGTCAGGGACCCACTTGAGCAGGGAGTCTGTCCCTTCTCAGATCTCAGCCTCCGTGTTGGGAGATCCACTGCTCTCTTCAAAGCTGTCAGAGTCGTTTGCGTCTGCAGAGGTTTCTGCTGCGTTTGTTATTGTTTACTGTGCCCTGTCCCCAGAGGTGGAGTCTACAGAGACAGGCAGGTTTCCTTGAGCTGCTGTGAGCTCCACCCAGTTCGACCTTCCCAGCGTCTTTATTTACCTACTTGAGCCTCAGCAATGGCAGGCGCCCCTCCCCCAGCCTCGCTACTGCCTTGCCAGTAGATCACAGACTGCTGTGCTAGCAATGAGGGAGGCTCCGTGGGTGTGGGACCCTCCAGGCCAGGTGTGGGATATGATCTCCTGGTGTGCCTGTTTGCTTAAAGAGCAGTATTGGGGTGGGAGTTACCCGATTTTCCAGGTGTTGTGTGTCTCAGTTCCCCTGGCTAGGAAAAGGGATTCCCTTCCCCCTGGCACTTCCCAGCTGAGGCAATGCCTTGCCCTGCTTCAGCTCTCGCTGGTCGGGCTGCAGCAGCTGACCAGCACAGATCGTCCGGCACTCTCCAGTGAGATGAACCCAGTACCTCAGTTGAAAATGCAGAAATCACCGGTCTTCTGCTTCACTCTCGCTGGGTGTTGGAGACTGGAGCTGTTCCTATTCGGCCATCTTGCTCCGCCCCCCCCAACTTCTTGGTGTTTTTCGAGTTATACCTCTTTTCTTAGTGATGCAGTGTTTGAACACTGTTCCTGTGAAACTGAAAAAGTGATATTTTGCAGCGCATTGAAAACTATGGCAAAAAGTCAAATATCCTGAAGTAAAACCCAGAATGAAGGGTTCCAAGAAACTGCTCTCTGACGTGTGCATTCATTTCTCAGAGTTAAAGCTTACACTACGTTGCCCAGTTTGGAAACTCTGTCTTTTAGGAATCTGTGAAGCGATATTAAGTCGCAACAGAAGGCTTGTGGTGAGAAAGGAAACGTCTTCCGATGAAAACTATAGAGAAGCTTACAGAGCAACAGCTTTGAGATTCTGTATTCATCACACAGAGTTATATCATTCTTTGAATTGAGCAGTTTGAAATCACTGTTTCTGTGGAACCTGAGAAAGGACATTTGAGACCACACTTAAGAATATGTTGAAAAGAAATACCCTCCGATAAAAACCAGAAGAAAACTTTCTGTGAAACTGCTCTTGGTCACTTGAATTCCACTCGCACAGTTAAGCTTCTCTTCTAATTGAAAAGTATTCTAACATTGTTTTAGGTTAGTCTGCTAAGGGAAACTCGGGAGCGCTTTGAGGATTATGGTTAAAACGGAAATATCTTCAGATAGATACTGGAGAGAAGATTTCCCAGGAGCTGCTTTATGATGTGTGCATTCCACTCACTGAGTTACACTTTTCTTCTCATAGAGGATTGGGGAATCCCGCTTGGAGAAAAAGCTACCAGGAGACATTCGGGAGTATATGCACGGCAATGGTGAAAAAGACAAAAACTGGAAAAATACTTTCTCTGAAACTGCTTTGTGATGTGTGCATTCCACTTATGGAGTCATACCTCTTTTCTCATAAGGCAGTGTTTGAACACAGTTCCTGTAAAACTGAAAAAGTGATGTTTCATAGCTCATTGCAGACTATGGTGAAGAGTGAACTATCCTCAAATAAACCCAGAAAGAAGCGTTCCAAGAAACTGCTCTCTGATATGTGCATTCACTTCACAGAGTTAAAGCTTACTCTACATTGACCAGTTTGGAAACTCTGTCTTTGAGGAGTCTGCGAAGGGATATTAAGTGGCTCCCTGAAGCCTGTGGTGAGCAAGGAAATGTCTTCCGTTGAAAACTGGAGAGAAGCTTTCTGAACAGCTGCTTTGTCATGAGAGTATTCATCTCATATTGTTAAATAATTCTTTGGATTGAGCAGTTTGAAATCACTGTTTCTGTGAAACCTGATAAAGGACATTTGGGAAAGCTCTTTAGAATATGCTGAAAAGGAAATACCCTCAGATAAAAACCAGAAGGAAGCTTTCTGTGAAACTGATCTCAGTCATGTGATTTCCACTCAGAGAGTTAAGCTTCTCTTTTCATTGAGCAGTATTCTAACACTGTGTTTAGTCTGCAAAGGGATATTCGGGAGCTCTTTGAGGCTTATTGTGAAAACGGAAATATCTTCAGATTGACACTAGAGGGAAGTTTTCTGAGGAGCTGATTTATGACATGTGCATTCCACTCACAGAGTTATACCTTTCTTCTCATAGAGGATTGGGAAATCCCTTTTGGAGAAAAAGCTCCAAGGGACAATCAGGAGTACCTAGATGGCTACTGTGAAAAAGGAATTATCCTCAGACAAAAACGGGAAAGAGGCTTTCTGGGAAACTGCTTTCTGATAGATATGTTTATTTATCTCACATAGATAAAACTTCCCTTGTATTACACAGTTTGGTAACTCCGTCATGGACGGATCCATGAATGGACGTTTGGGAGCACATTCAGTCCTACAGTTGAAAAGGAGATATCTTCAGATAAAAACTGGATAGAACCTTTCTGAGAAACTGTTTTGTGATGTATGCATTCCCCTCAGGGAACCATACCACTTTGCTCATAAATCAGTGTTCAACACTGTTCATGTAAAACTGAAAAATTAATACTTCGGAGCACATGGAAGACTATGGTGAAAAGTGAAATATCCTGAAATAAAACCCAGAAAGAAGCATTCCAAGGAACTGCTCTCTGACATGTACAATCATTTCAGAGAGTTTAAGCTTACTCTACATTTCTCAGTTTGGAAACTCTGTCTTCAAGTGTTCTGCAAAGGGATATTAAGTGGCGACCGGATACCTGTGGCGGGCAAGGAAATATATTCCCTTGAAAACTGGAGATAAGCATTCTGAGCCACTGCTTTGCAATGTGTGGATTCATCTCATAGAGTTAAACCATTCTTTGGATTGAGCAGTTTGAAATCACTGTTTCTGTGGAATTTGAGGAAGTATATTTGGGAACGCCCCTTGGAATATGGAGAAAGAAATATCCTCAGGTAAAATCCAGAAGGAAGCATTCTGTGAAACTGCTTTGTGTCGTCTTAATTCCTCTCGCTCAGTTAAGCATCCCTTTTCGTTGAGCAGTTTTCATACTGTTTATGTTTAGTGTGCAAAGGGATATTCGTGAGCACTTTCAGGATTACATTGAAAAAGGAAATAACTTCATACTGAAATAACTTCATAACTTCCTAGTTCACCACAAACCTCCGGGCGCCACATAATATCCCTTCACAGATTCCTCAAAGACAGAGTTTCCAAACTGGGCAATGTAGAGTAAGCTTTAACTCTGTGAAATGATTGCACATATCAGAGAGCAGTTTCTTGGAATGCTTTTTCTGGGTTTTACTTGAGGATATTTCACTTTTCGCCATTGTCTTCAATGCTCTCCATAATATCACTTTTTCGGTTTTACACGGACAGTGTTCAAACACTGCCTTATGAGAAAAGACATATAACTGCCTGAATGGAATGCACACATGGCCAAGCAGTTTCTCAGAAAGCTTCTCTCCAGTTTTGAATCTAAAGATATTTCCATTTTCAAAATAGTCCTGAATGTGCTCTCGAATGTCCCTTTGTGGATTGGTCCATGACAGAGTTTTCAAGCTGCGTAATGTAAAGAAAGCTTTATCTATGTGAGATGAATAAAAATTATAAAACCAGATTCACAGAAAGCTTCTTTCCAGTTTTTCTCTGAGGATATTTCCTTTTACACATAGCTTCATACTGAAAATGGAGAGAAGCTGTCTGAGGAACTGCTTTGTGATGTATCCATTCCACTCAGAGTGTTATACCTCTCTTCTCATACAGCATCGGGAAAACATTTTGGAGAAAATGTTATCAAGGGATATTCGGGAGCATATTGACGCCAATGTAGAAAAAGAGAATAGCCTCAGACAAAAATTGGAAAGAAGATTTCCGTGAAACTGATCTGTGATATGTGTGTTCATATACACCCGAATGTCCCTTGGTATCTTTTTCTCCAAAAGTGATTCCCAATCCTTTATATAAAGAGAGGTAGTTCCTCGGAAAGCTCTCTCCAGTTTCTATCTGAACATTTTTCCTTTTTCACCTTGTCAAAGCACTCACGAATATCCCTTCACACGCTAAACATAAACAGTGTTGGAAAAGTGCTCAATGAAAAGAGAAGCTTAACTGAGCACAAGGAATTCATGCGACATATAGCAGTTTCACAGAAAGTTTCCTTCTGGTTTTTATCAGAGGATATTTCTTTCTCCATATTCTAAAGAGCGTTTCAAAATGCCCTTCCGCAGATTCCACAGAAACATTGATTTCAAACTCCTCAATCCAAAGAATGATTTAACTCTATGAGATGAATACACACGTCACAAAGCAGTTGCTCAGAAACTTTCTCTGAGAAAGGACATTTGGGAACACTCTTTAGAATATGGAGAAAGTAATATCCTCAGATAAAAACTAGAATGAAGATTTCTGTGAAACTGCTGTGCATCGTGTGAATTCCTCTCACTCAGTTAAGCTTTTCTTGTCTTTGAGCTGTTTTGTAACACTGTTTATTTCTAGTGTGTGAAGGGATATTAGGAAGCGCTTTGAGGCTTATGGTGAAAAAGGAAATAAGTTCAGATAGAAAGTGGAGAGGATCTTTTTGAGGAACTACTTTGTGACGTGTGTATTCCACTCACAATGTTTTACCTCTGTTCTCGTACAGATTCGGGGAAACCCTTTTGGAGGAAAAGGTTCCAAGAGATATTTGGGGGCACATTAATGCCTATGGTGAAAAAGGAACTAGCCTCAGACTAAAACTGGAAAGAAGCTTTCTGTGAAACTGCTCTCTTGTATGTGCATTCATCTCACATAGATAAAGCTTTCTTTATGTTATGTAGCTTGGAAACTCCATCATGGACGGATCTGCGAAGGGACATTCGGGAGCAAATTCAGGAGTACAGTGAAAAAGGAAATAACATCAGATGAAAACTGGAAAGAAGGTTTCTGTGAATCTCCTTTTTGCTATGTATATTCAGCTAACATAGATAAAGTTTTCTTTACATTACGCAGCTTGGAAACTCTGTCATGGACCGATGTGCGAAGGCACATTCGGGAGTACATTCAGGCCTATGTTGAAAATGCATATATCCTCAGATAAAAACTGGAGAGAAGCTTTCTGAGAAACTGCTATGTGACGTGTGCAGTCCACTCAGGGAGTTATGCCTCTTTCCTCATAAGGCAGTATTTGAATACTGTTACTGTAAAACCGAAGATGTGATATTACGGAGCGCATTGAAGACTATGGTGAAAAGAGAACTCTCCTCAAATAATACCCAGAAAGAAGCGTTCAAAGAAACTACTCTGTGACAATGTGCATTAATTTCACAGAGGTAAAACTTACACTATATTGCCCAGTGTGGAAACTCTGTCTTTGAGTAATCTGTGAATGGATGTTAAGTGGCTCCCGGAGGCCTGTGATGGGGAAGGAAACATCTTACATTGAAAACTGGAGAGAAGCCTTCTGAGCAGCTGCTTTGTGATGTGTGTATTATTGTCATAGAGTTAAATCATTCTTTGGATTAAGCAGTTTGAAATCACTGTTTCTTTGGAATCTGAGAAAGGAAATTTGGGAACGATCTTTAGAAAATGCTGAAAAAGAAATACCCTCAGATAAAAAACAGAAGGAAGCTTTCTGTGAGACTACTATGTGTCATGTGAATTCCACTGACACAGTTCAGCTTCTCTTCTCATTGAGCAATATTCTAACACTCTTTTTCTTTAGTCTGTGAAGGGATATTCGGGAGTACTTTAAAGCTTATGGTGGAAATGGAAATATCTTCAGATAGAAACTTGAGAGAATCTTATCGCAGAGTCGCTTTGTGATGTGTGTATTTCACTCACAGTGTTATACCTCTCTTCTCATACAGCATCAGGGAAACCCCTTTGGGAAAAAATTTAACAAGGGATATCTGGGAGCATATTGATGCCTATGGTGAAAAGGCAAATTGCCTCAGACAAAAACTGGAAAAAAAGCTTTCTGTCAAATCGCTCTGGTATGTGCATTCATTTCACGTAGATAAAGCTTTCTTTACATTACACAGCTTGGAAACTCTGTCATGGACAGATCTGCGAAGGGACATTCAAGAGCACATTCAGGACTATGGTGATAAAGGAAATATATTTAGATAAAAACTTGATAGAAGCTTTTTGTGAATCTTCTTTTGCTATGTTTATTCATCTCACACAGATAAAGCTTTCTTTACATTACACAGCTTTCAAATTCCATCATGGACAGATCCGCAAAGGGACATTCGGGAGTACATTCAGGCCTATGTTGAAAATGAAAATTACTTCAGATAAAAACTGGAGAGAAGCTTTCTGAGAAAATGCTTTGTGACGTGTGCGTTCCACTCAGGGAGTTATACGTCCTTTATCAGAAGGCAGTGTTTGAACACTGTTCCTGTAAAACCGAAAAAGTGATATTACGGAACGTATTGAAGACTATGGCGAAAAGAGAACTCTCCTCAAGTAAAACTCAGAAAGAAGAGTTCCAAGAAACTACTCTCTGATATGTGCATTCATTTCACAGAGTTAAAGCAGAGTCTACATTGCCTAGTTTGGAAACTCTGTCTTTGAGGAATCTGCAAAGGGATATTAAGTGGTTCCCGGAGGCCTGGGGTGAGGAAGGAAATGTCTTACGTTGAAAACGGGAGAGAAGCTTTTTGAGCAGCATCTTTGTGATGTGTGTGTTATTCTCATAGAATTAAATCATTCTTTGGATTGAAGAGTTTGAAATCACTCTTTATGTGGAATCTGAGAAAGGATATTTGGGAACGCTCCTTAGAATATGCTGAAAAAGAAATACCCGCAGATAAAAAACAGAAGGAAGCTTTCTGTGAGACTGCTCTGTGTCATGTGAATTTCACTCACACAGTTCAGCTCCTCCTGTCATTGAACAGTATTCTAACACTGATTTTCTTTAGTCCGTGAAGGGATATGTGGGAATAGTTTTAGGATCATAGTGAAAACGGACATATCTTCAGATAGAAACTGGAGAGAAGCTTTCTGAGGAGCTGCTTTGTGACATGTGCACTCTACTCAAAGAATTATACCTTTCTTTCCATAGGTGATTGGGGAATCCCTTTTGGAGAAAAAGCTACCAAGGGACATTAGGGACTATATGGATGGCTATGGTTAAAAAGGAAATATGGATAGACAAAAACTGGAAAGAAGCTTTCTGTGAAACTGCTTTGTGATGGATATGCTTAGTCATCTCCCGTAGATAAAATCTTCTTTATATTACGCAGTTATGAAACTCCGTCATGGACGGATCGGCAAAGAGACATTCAGGAACTCATTCAGGCCTATGGTGAAAAAGGAAATATCATCAGATAAAACCTGGAGAGAAGTTTTCTGAGAAACTGCTTGGTGATATGTGCATTCCACTCAGGGAGTTATACCTTTGTTCTCATAAGGCACTGTTTGAACACTGTTCCTGTAAAACTAAAAAAGTAATATTCAGAACACATTGAAGACTATGGCAAAAAGTGAAATGTCGTCCAATAAATCTCTGAAAGAAGCATTCCAAGAAACTACTCTCTGACATGTCCACTCATTTCACAGAGTTAAAACTTACTCTACATTTCCCAGTTTGGAAAGTCTGTCTTTGAGGATTCTACAAAGTGATATTAAGTGGCAACCGGAGGACTGTGGCGATCAACGAAATGTCTCCGTTGAAAATAGCAGAGAAACTTTCTGAGCATCTCTTTTGTGATGTTTCTATTCATCTCATAAAGTTAAATCATTCTTTGGATTGAGCAGTTTGAAATCACTGTTTCTGTGGAATCCGAGAGAGGACATTTGTGAACACTCTTTAGAATATCCTGAAAAAGAAATAACCTCAGATAGAAACCAGAAGGAAGCTTTCTGTGAAACTACTCTCTGTCGCTTGGATTCCGCTCACACATTAAAGCTTCCCTTTCCATTCAGCAATATTCTAACACTGTTTTTGTTTAGTGTGCAAAGCGAAATTCGGGAACACTTTGAGGCTTATGGTTAAAAAGAAAATAACCTCAGATAGAAAGAGGAGAGAAGCTTTCCGAGGAGTCACTTCGTGATGTGTGCATTCCACTCACAGAATTATAACCTTCTTCTCATACAAGATTGGGGAATTCCTTTTGCAGAAAAAGCTACCAGGGGATATTCAGGAGTATATGGATGGATATGGTGCAAAAGGAAATATCCTCAGACACAATCTGGAAAGAAGTTGTATGAGAAACTGCTTTGTGATGTGTGCATTCCACTCAGGGAGTTATACCTCTTTTCTCATAAGGCAGGGTTTGAACATTGTTCCTGTAAAACTGAAAAAGTGAGATTTTGGAGCTCATTGAAGACTATGGCAAAAAGTGAAATATCATCAAATAAATCCCAGAAAGAAGCGTTCCAAGAAACTGCTCTATGGTATGTGCATTCATTTCACAGAGTTAAAGCTTACTCTATGTTGCCCAGTTTGGAAACTCTGTCTCTGAGTAATTTGTGAAGGGATATTAAGTGGCGCCCGGAGGCTTGTAATGAGCAAGGAATCCTCTTCCGATGAAAACTGGAAAGAAGCTTTCTGACCAACTGCTTCTTTCTGAGCAACTGCAACTGCTTTCTGAGCAACTGCTTTCTGAGCAACTGCAACTAACTCTATCTCATAGAATTAAACAATTCTTTGGATTGAGCAGTTAGAAATCACTGTCTTTGTGGAATCTGAGAAATGACATTTGGGAACGTTCTTTAGAATAGGGAGAAGGAAATATCCTCAAGTAAAACCCAGAAGGAAGTTTTCTGTGAAACTACTCTGTGTTGTCTCAATACCTCTCGCTCAGTTAAGCCTTTCTTTCCATTTAGCAGTTTTCTAACCCTGTTTATGTTTAGCGTGTGATGAGACATTCGGGAGTGCTTTGAGGCTTACGGTGAAAAAGGATATATGTAAACACTGAAACTGGAGAGAAGCTTTCTGAGGAACTGCTTTGTGACGTGTGCATTCAACTCACGGTGTTACACCTCTCTTCTCATACAGTATCGGTGGAACAAAAGAAACCAAATGATATTTTGAAGCATGTTGATGCCTATGGTGAAAAGGGAAATAGCATCAGACAGAAACTGGAAAGAATCTTTCTATGGAACTGCTCTATGATCTGTGTATTCATCTCACATAGATGAAGCTTTCTTTACATTATGCAGCTTGAAAACTGTGTCATGTACGGATCCACGTAGGAACTTTTTGGAGCACGTTCAGAACTATGGAGAAAAAGGAAATATCTTCAGATAAAAACTGGAAAGAAGCTTTTTGTGAATCTGCTTTTTGCTATGTTTATTCATCTCACATAGATAAAGCTTTCTTTACATTACTCAGCTTGGAAAATCTGTCATGGATGGATCAGCAAAGGGATATTCGGGATCACATACAGGCCTATTGTGAAAAAGGAAATATCTTCAGATTGAAAATGGAGAGAAGCTTCCTGAGAAACTGCTTGGTGATGTGTGCATTCCACTCAGGGAGTTATACCTTTCTTCTAATAAGACGCTGTTTGAACACTGTTTCTGTGAAACAAAAAAATGATATTCGGAGCACGTTGAAGACTCTGACGAAAAGAGCTATGTCATCAAATAAAACCCAGAAAGAAGCATTCCAAGAAACTGCTCTCTGACATGTGCATTCATTTCAGAGAGTTAAAGCTTACTCTACATTTCCCAGATTGGAGAGTCTGTCTTCGAGGATTCTGCGAAGGGATACTAAGTGGCAACCGGAAGCCTGTGGCGAGCAAGAAAATGTCTTCCAGAAAAAACCGGAGAGAAGCATTCTGAGCAACTGTTTGCTGAGGTTTGTATTCGTCTCATGGAGTTAAACCATTCTTTGGATTGAGCAGTTTGACATCACAGCTTGTGTGGAATCTGAAGAAGGACTTTTGGGTACACTCCTTAGAATATGGAGAAAGAAATATCCTCAGGTAAAATCCAGAAGGAAGCTTTCTGTGAAACTGCTGTGTGTCGTCTTAATTCCTCTCACTCAGTTAAGCCTCTCTTTCGTTGAGCAGTTTTCTAACCCTGTTTATTTTTATCGTGTGAGGAGAAATTCAGGAGCGCTTTGAAGCTTACATTGAAAAAGGAAGTATGTTCAGACCGAAATTGGAGAGAAGTTTTCCGAGAAACTGCTTTGTGACGTGTGGATTCCACTCATGGTGTTATACCTCTCTTCTCATACAGCATCGGGGAAACCCTTTTGGAGAAAAAGGTACCAAGTGATATTTGGGAGCATGTTGATGCCTATGGTGAAAAGAAAAATACTTCAGACAAAAACTGGAAAGAAGCTTTCTATGAAACAGCTGTGATATATGTATTCATCTCACATAGATAAAGCTTTCTTTACATTATGCAGCTTGGAAACTCTGTCATGGGCGGATACACGAAGGGACATTCAGGAGCACATTGAGGACTAGGTTAAAAAAGGAAATATCATCAGATAAGAACGGCAAAGAAGCTTTCCGTGAACCTACCTTTTGCTATATGTATTAATCACACATATATAAAACATTTTTGTGTTACACAGCTTGGAAACTATGTCATGGACTGATCCGCGAAGGGACATTTGGGAGCACATTTAGGACTGTGGAGAAAAAGGAAATATCTTCAGATAAATCCCGGAGGGAAGCTTTCTGAAAAACTGCTTTTTGATGTGTGCATTCCTCTCAGGGAGTTATACCTCTTTTCTCATAAGGCAGTGTTTGAACACTGTTCCTGAAAAACTGAGAATGTGGTATTTCTGAGCGCATTGAAGACAATGGTGAAAAGTGAAATATCCTCAAATAAAAACCCTAAAAGAAGCTTTCCAAGAAACTACTCTCTGATACATGCATTCATCTCACAGAGTTAAAACTTACTGTACATTGTCCAGTTTGGAAACTCTATATTTGAGGAATCTTCAAAGGGATATTAAGTGGTGCCCAGAGGACTGTGTTGAGCAAGGAAATATCTTCCGTTGAAAACTGGAGAGAAGCTTTCCGAGCCACTGCTTTGGGATGCGTGTATTCACCTCATAGAGTTCAATCATTCTTTGGATTGAGCAGCTTATAATCACTGTTTCTGTGGAATCTGAGAAAGGACATTTGGGAATGCTCTTTCAAATATCCTGCAAAAGAAATAACCTCAGATAGAAGCAAGAAGGAAACGTTCTGTGAAACTGCTCTTTCTTGCCTGAATGCCACTCACACAGGTAAGCTTCTCTTTTCATTGAGCAGTATTCTAACACTGTTTTTGCTTAATCTGTGAAGGGATATTTGCTAACGCTTTGAGGCTTATGGTGAAAACAGAAATATCTTCAGATAGAAACTAGAGAGAAGGTTTCCGAGCAGCTGCTTTGTGACGTGTGCATTCCACTCACAGAGTTACACGTATCTTCTCATAGATGATTGGTGAATCCCTTTTGGAGAAAATGTTACTCAGGAACATTTGAGAGTATAAGGACGGTTATGGTGAAAAATGAAATGTCCTCAGACAAAAACTGGAAAGCAGATTTCTGTGAAACTGCTTTGTGATAGATATGTTTATTTATCTCACATCGATAAAACTTTCCTTATATTACGCAGTTTGAAAACTCCTTCATGACGGATCCACGAAGGAATATTCAGGAGCGTATTCAACCCTATGGTGAAAAAGGAGATATCTTCAGATAAAAACCGGATAGAAGCTTTCTGAGAAACTGCCTTGTGATGTGTGCATTCCACTCAGGGAGTTACATCTCTTTTCTCATAAGGTAGTTTTTGAACACCCTTCCTGTAAAACTGAAAAAGTGATATTTCAGAGTGCATTGAAGACTATGGCGAAAAGTGAACTATCCTCGAGTAAGACCTAGAAAGAAACATTCCAAGAAAATGACTTCTGATATGTGCATTCACTTCACAGGATTAAAGCGTACTCTTCGTTGCCCAGTTTGCAAACTCTGTCTTTGAGGAATATGCGAAGGGATATTCAGTGGTGCCTTGGAGGCCTGAGAAACTGCTTTGTGATGTGTGTATTCATCTCATAGAGTTAAATCATTCTTTGGATTGAGCAGTTTGAAATCACTCTTTCTGTGGAGTTGAGGAAGGACATTTGGGAACACTCTTTAGAATATGGGGAAAGAAGCCGGGCGCAGTGGCTCAAGCCTGTAATCCCAGCACTTTGGGAGGCTGAGACGGGCGGATCACAAGGTCAGGAGATCGAGACCATCCTGGCTAACACGGTGAAACCCCGTCTCTACTAAAAAATACAAAAAGCTAGCCGGGCGAGGTGGCAGGCGCCTGTAGTCCCAGCTACTCGGGAGGCTGAGGCAGGAGAATGGCGTGAACCCGGGAGGCGGAGCTTGCAGTGAGCTGAGATCCGGCCACTGCACTCCAGCCCGGGTGACAGAGCGAGACTCCATCTCAAAAAAAAAAAAAAAAAAAAGAATATGGGGAAAGAAATATCCTCAGGTAAAATTCAGAAGGAAGCTTTCTGTGAAACTGCTGTGTCTCTTGCGAATTCATTTTCCTCAGTTAAGCTTCTCTTTTCATTGAGCACTTTTCTAACACTGTTTAAGTTTAGCGTGCGAAAGGATACTCGTGAGTGCTTTGAGGCTGATGGTGAAAAAGGAAATATGTTCAGATAGAAACTGGAAAGAGGCTTTCAGAGGAACTGCTTTGTGAGCTATGCATTTCACTCACAGTGTTATAGCTCTCTTTTCATAAAGGATTGGGGAAACCCTTTTGGAGAAAAAGATACCAAGGGACATTCGGGAGTATATGGATGGCTATTGTCAAAAAGGAAATATCCTCAGACAAATACTGGAAAGAAGCTTTCTGTGAATCTGCTTTTTGCAATGTTTATTCATCTCACATAGATAAAGCTTTCTTTACATTATGCAGCTTGGAAACTCCATCATGGATGGACCTGTGAAAGGATATTTGAGATCACATTCGGACCTATGGTGTAAAAGGAAATATCGTCAGTTAAAAACTGGAAAGAAGCTTTCTGAGAAACTGCTTTCTGATGTGTGCATTCCACTCAGGGAGTTATACCTCTTTTCTCATATGGCAATGTTGGAACACTGTTCCTGTAAAACTAAAAAAGTGATATTCGGAGCACTTTGAAGACTATAGTGAAGAGTGAAAATTGTCAAATAAAACCCGGAAAGAAGCGATCCAAGCAACTGCTCTCTGACATACCCATTCATTGCATCTACTTAAAGCTTACTCTATATTTCCCAGTTTGGAAAGTCTGCCTTTGAGGATTCTTCGAAGGAATATTAAGGGGCGACCAGAGGCCTGTGGCGAGAAAGGATATGTTTTCCGTTGAAAACTGGAGGGAAGCTTTCTGAGCAACTCTTTTTTGATGTTTGTATTCATCTCATAGATTTAAATCATTCTTTGGATTGAGCAGTTTAAAATGACTGTTTCTGTGGAATCTGAGAAAGGACATTTTGGAACGCTGTTTAGAATATCCTGAAAAAGAAACAACCTCAGATAGTAACCGGAAGGTTGCTTTCTGTGAAACTGTTCCATGTCGTGTGAATTCTGCTCACACCGTTAAGCTTGTCTTTTCATTGAGGAGTATTCTAACACTGTTTTTGTTTTGTCTGCAAAGGGACATTTGGGAGTGCTTGGAGGCTTTAGCATTCCAAGGAACTGCTCTTTGACATGTCCATTCATTCCACAGTGTTAAAGCTTCCTGTACATTTCCCAGTTTGGAAAGTCTGTCTTTGAGGATTCTGCAAAGGGATATTAAGTGGCAAATGGAGGACTGTGGCGAGCAAGGAAACGTCTTCCGTTGAAAACTGGAGAGAAGATTTCTTAGCAGCTGTTTTGTGATGTGTGTATTATTCTCATAGAGTTAAATCATTCTTTGGATTGAGTACTTTGAAATCATTGTTTCTGTGGAATCTGAGAGAGGACATTTGGAAACACCCTTCAGAATATCCTGAAAAGGAAATAACCTGAGATAAAAACTAGAAGGAAGCTTTATGTGAAACTGCTCTTTGTCACCTGGATTCCTCTTGAAGCTTTCTGTGAATGCATATTAAGTGTGCCCGGAGGCTTGTGGTGAGCAAGGAAATGTCTTCCAATGAAAACTGGAGAGAAGCTTTCCGAACAACTGCTTTGTGATGTGTGTATTTGTCTCATAGAGTTAAACCATTCTTTGGATTGAGCAGTTTGAAATCACTGTTTCTGTGGATTCTGAGAGAGGACATTTGGAAACACTGCTTGGAATATAGGGAAAGCAATATCCTAAGGTAAAATCCAGAAGGAAGCTTTCTGTGAAACTGCTCTGTGTCTTCTTAATTCCTCTTGCTCAGTTAAGCCTCTCTTTTCACTGAGCAGTTTTCTAACCCTGTTTATGTTTAGCATGTGAAGGGATATTAGGGAGTGCTTTGAGGCTTACAGTGAAAAAGAATGTATGTAAACACCGAAACTGGAGAGAAGCTTTCTGAGGAACTGCTTTGTGACGTGTGCATTCCACTCACAGTGTTATACCTCTCTTCTCATACAGCATCAGGGAAACCTTTTTGGAGAAATAGTTACCAAGTGATATTCAGGAGCATGTTGATGCTTATGGTGAAAAGGAAAATAGTCTCAGACAAAAACTGGAAAAAAGCTTTCTATGAATCTGCTCTGTGATGTGTGTATTCATCTCACATATATAAAGATTTCTTTACATTACGCACCTTGGAAATGCTGTAATGGACGGATCCATAAAGGGACATTTGGGAGGACATTCAGGACTATGGTGAGAAAGAAAATATGTTCAGATAAAAACTGGAAAGTAACTATCTGTGAATCTCCTTTGTGATAGATATTTCTATTCATCTCACATAGATAAAACTTTCTTTCCTTTACACAGTTTTGAAATTGCGTCATGGAGGGATTCACGAAGGGATATTTGAGAGCACATTCATGCTTGTGGGGTAATAGGAGATATCTTCAGATAAAAACTGGAGAGAAGCTTCCTGAGAAACTGCTTTGTAATGTGCGCATTCCACTCAGGAAGTTATATCTCTTTTTCATAAGGCAGTGTTTGAACACTGTTCCTGTAAAACTGAAAAGGTGATATTTTGCAGTACATTGAAGAATATGACAAAAAGTGTAATATCCTGAAATAAAACCAGTAAGAAGCATTCCTAGAAACTGCTCTCTGACGTGTGCATTCATTTCAGAGAGTTAAAGCTTACACTACATTGCCCATTTTGGAAACTTTGTATTTGAAGAATCTCTGAAGGGATAGTAAGTGACGCCTGGAGGCTTGTGGTGAGAAAGGATACGTCTTTCGATGAAAACTGGAGAGAAGCTTTCAGAGCAACTGCTTGGTGATGTGTGTATTCATCTCATAGAGTTAAATCATTCTTTGGATTAAGCAGTTTGAAATCACTGTTTCTGTGGAACCTGAAAAGGACATTTGGGAATGCTCTTAAGAATATGCTGAACAAGAAATACCCTCCGATAAACAGCAGAAGGAAACATTCTGTGAAACTGCTCTAGGTCACATGAATTCCACTCACACAGTTAAGTTTCTGTTTTCATTGAGCAGTATTCTAACACTGTTTTTGTTAAGTCGGCAAAGTGCTATTCGGGAGTGCTTTGAGGCTTACGTTGAAAATGGAAATATCTTCAGATAGATACTGGAGAGAAGATTTCCGAGGAGCTGCTTTGTGACGTGTGCATTCAACTCACAGAGTTATACTTTTCTTCTCATAGAGGATTCGGGAACCCGTTTAGAGAAAACGGTACAGGGGACATTCGGGAATATTTGGACGGCTATGGTAAAAAAGGAAATATCCTGACAAAAACTGGAAAGAAGCTTTCTGGGAAACTGCTCTGTGAGAGATACATCTATTCATCTCGCATAGATAAAACTGTCTTTCCATTACACAATTTTGTAACTGTGTGATGAACGGATTCACGAAGGGACATTCGGGAGCACATTCATGCTTGTGGGGTAATAGGAGATATCTTTAGACAAAAACTGGAGAGAAGCTTTCTGAGAAACTGCTTTGTGATGTGTGCATTCCAGTCAGGGAGTTGTACCTCTTTTCTCATAATGTAGTGTTTGAACACTGTTCCTGTAAAACTGAAAAAGTGATATTTTGCAGCACATTGAAGACTATTTTGAAAAGTGAAATATCCTGAAATAAAACCTAGAAAGAAGCATTCCAAGAAACAGCTCTCCGACGTGTGCATTCATTTCAGTGAGTTAGAGCTTACACTTCGTTGTCCAGTTTGGAAACCCTACCTTTGAGGAATGTGTGAAGGGATATTAAGTGGCGCCCAGAGGCTTGTGATGAGAAAGGAAACGTCTTCCGATGAAAACTGGAGAGAAGCTTTCAGATCAACTGCTTTGTGATATGTGTATGCATCTCATAGAGTTAAATCGTTTTTGGATTGAGCAGTTTGAAATCACTCTGTCTGTGGAACCTGAGAAAGGATATTTCGGAAGACTCTTAAGAATATGCTGAAAAGAAATACCCTCTGATAAAAACTGGAAGGAAACTTTCTGTGAAACTGCTCTAGGTCACGTGAAGGCCACTCCGACAGTTAAGCTTCTGTTTTCATTGAGCAGTATTATAACACTGTTTTAGGTTAGTCAGCTAAGGGATACTTGGGAGCGCTTTGAGGCTTACGGTGAAAATGGAAATATCTTCAGTTAGATTCTGGAGAGAAGATTTCCAAGGAGCTGCTTTGTGACATGTGCACTCCACTCACAGAGTTATACTTTTCTTCTCATAGAGGATTGGGGCATCCCACTTGGAGAAAAAGCTACCAGGGGACAATCGGCAGTATATCCATGGCTATTGTGAAAAAGGAAATATCTTCAGACAAACACTGGAAAGAAGCTTTCTGTGACAACTGCTTTGTGATAGACATGTCTCTTCATCTTATATAGATAAAACATTCTTTCCGTTATGCAGCTTGGAAACTATGTCATGGATAGATTCGAGAAGGGACATTTAGGAGCACATTGAGACCTGTGGGGAAATAGGAGATATCTTCAGGTAAAAATTGGAGAGAAGCTTTCTGAGAAACTACTTTGTGATGTGTGCATTCCACTCAGGGAGTTATTCCTCTTTTCTCATAAGGCAGTGTTTGAACACTGTTCCTGTAATACTGAAAAAGTGATATTTTGCAGCTCATTGAAGACTGTGGTGAAAAGTGAATTATCTGGAAATAAAACCCAGAAAGAAGCGTTCCAAGAAACGGCTCTCTGACTTTTGCATTCATTTCACAGAGTTAAAGCTTACACTGCGTTGCCCAGTTTGGAAACGGTGTATTTGAGGAATCTGTGAAGGGATATTAATTGGCACCTGGAGTCTTGTGGTGAGAAAAGAAACATCTTCCGTTGAAAACTGGAGAGATGCTTTCAGATCAACTGCTTTGTGATGTGTGCATTCATCTCATAGAGTTAAATCATTCTTTGGATTGAGCAGTTTGTAATCACTGCTCCTGTGGAACCTGAGAAAGGACATTTGGGAACGCTCTTAAGAATATCCTGAAAAAGAAATACCCTCTGATAAAAACCAGAAGGAACCATTCTGTGAAAATGTTCTAGGTCACGTGAATTCCACTCGCACAGTTAAGCTTCTGTTTTCATTGAGCAGTATTCTAACACTGTTTAGGTTAGTCAGCTAAGGGATACACAGGAGCGCTTTGAGGCTTACGGTGAAAACGGAAATACCTTCAGATAGATACTGGAGAGAAGTTTTCAGAGGAGCTGCTTTATGACCTGTGCATTCCACTCACAGAGTTATACTTTTCTTCTCAGAGGATTGGGGAATCCCGTTTGGAGAAGAAGCTACCAGGGGACATTCAGGAGTATATGGATGGCTATGGTGAAAAAGGAAATATCCTCACACAAAAACTGGAAAGAAGCTTTCCGTGAAACTCCCTTGGGATAAATATGTCTATTTATCTCACATAGATAAACTTTCTATCTATTACGCAGTTTTGAAACTGCGTCATGGACGGATTCGCAAGGGGACATTCGGTAGCACATTCAGGCATGTGGGGAAAAAGGAGATATCTTCAGATAAAAACGGGAGAACAGCTTAAGGAGATTTTGGGCTGAGATAATGGGGTTTTCTAAATATACAATCATGTCATTTGCAAACAGGGACAATTTGACTTCTTCTTTTCCTAACTGAATACCCTTGATTTCTTTCTCTTGCCTGATTGTCCTAGCCAGTACTTCCAACACTATGTTGAATAGGAGTGGTGAGAGAGGGCATCCCTGTCCTGTGCCAGTTTTCAAAGGGAATTTTTCCAGTTTTTGCCCATTCAGTATGATATTGGCTGTGGGTTTGTCATAAATAGCTCTTATGAATTTGAGGTACGTTCCATCAATACCAAATTTATTGAGCGTTTTTAGCATGAAGGGCTGTTGAATTTTGTCAAAGGCCTTTTCTGCATCTATTGAGATAATCATGTGGTTCTTGTCTTTGGTTCTGTTTATATGCTGGATTACCTTTATTGATTTGCGAATGTTGAACCAGCCTTGCATCCCAGGGATGAAGCCCACTTGATCATGGTGGATAAGCTTTTTGATGTATTGCAGAATCCGGTTTGCCAGTATTTTATTGAGGATTTTTGCATCGATGTTCATCAGGGATATTGGTCTAAAATTCTCTTTTTTTGTTGTGTCTCTGCCAGGCTTTGGTATCAGGATGATGTTGGCCTCATAAAATGAGTTAGGGAGGATTCCCTCTTTTTCTATTGGTTGGAATAGTTTCAGAAGGAATGGTACCAGCTCCTCCTTGTACCTCTGGTAGAATTCAGCTGTGAATCCATCTGGTCCTGGACTTTTTTTGGTTGGTAGGCTATTAATTATTGCCTCAATTTCAGAGCCTGCTCTTGGTCTATTCAGGGATTCAACTTCTTCCTGGTTTAGTCATGGAAGAGTGTAAGTGTCCTAGTTTGTATTTCTGTGAGGTCCGTGGTGATAACCCCTTTAACATTTATTATTGCGTCTATTTGATTCTTCTCTCTTTTCTTCTTTATTAGTCTTGCTAGCGGTCTGTCAAATTTATTGATCTTTTCAAAAAACTAACTCCTGGATTCACTGATTTTTTGGAGGGTTTTTTGTGTCTCTATCTCCTTCAGTTCTGCTCTGATCTTAGTTATTTTTTGCCTTCTGCTAGCTTTTGAATTTGTTTGCCCTTGCTTCTCTAGTTCTTTTAATTGTGATGTTAGAGTGTCAATTTTAGATCTTTCCAGCTTTCTCTTGTGGGCATTTAGTGCTATAAATTTCCTTCTACACACTGCTTTAAAAGTGTCCCAGAGATTCTGGTATGTTGTATCTTTGTTCTCATTGGTTTCAAAGAACATCTTTATTTCTGCCTTCATTTCGTTATGTACCCAGTAGTCATTCAGGAGCAGGTTGTTCAGTTTCCATGTAGTTGAGCGGTTTTGATTGAGTTTCTTAGTCCTGAGTTCTAGTTTGATTGCACTGTGGTCTGAGAGACAGTTTGTTATAATTTCTGTTCTTGTACATTTGCTGAGGAGTGCTTTAGTTTCAATTATGTGGTCAATGTTGGAATAAGTGTGATGTGGTGCTGAGAAGAATGTATATTCTGTTGATTTGGGGTGGAGAGTTCTATAGCTCTCTATTAGGTCTGCTTGCTGCAGAGATGAGTTCAATTTCTGGATATCTTTGTTAACTTTCTGTCTCGTTGATCTGTCTAATGTTGACAGTGGAGTTTTGAAGTCTCCCATTATTATTGTATGGGAGTCTAAGTCTCTTTGTAAGTCTCTAAGGACTTGCTTTATGAATCTGGGTGCTCCTGTATTGGGCGCATATATATTTAGGATAGTTAGTTCTTCCTGTTGAATTGATCCCTTTACCATTATGTAATGGCCTTGTCTCTTTTAATCTTTGATGGTTTAAAGTCTGTTTTAAGCAACTTCAGCCAAGTCTCAGGATACAAAATTAATGTGCAAAAATCACAAGCATTTTTATACACCAGTAACAGACAAACAGAGAGCCAAATCATGAATGAACTTCCATTCATAATTGCTTCAAAGAAAATAAAATACCTAGGAATCGAACTTACAAGGGATGTAAAGGACCTCTTCAAGTAGAACTACAAAGCACTGCTCAGTGAAATAAAAGAGGACACAAACATATGGAAGAACATACCATGCTCATGGATAGGAAGAATCAATATGGTAAAAATGGCCATACTGCCCAAGGTTATTTATAGATTCAATGCCATCCCCATCAAGCTACCAATGAGTTTCTTCACAGAATTGGAAAAAACTGCTTTAAAGTTCATATGGAACCAAAAAAGAGCCAGTATTGCCAAGACAATCCTAAGTCAAAAGAACAAAGCTGGAGGCATCACGCTACCTGACTTCAAACTATACTACAAAGCTACAGTAACCAAAACAGCATGGTAATGGTACCAAATCAGAGATATAGACCAATGGAACAGAACAGAGCCCTCAGAAATAATAACACACATCTACAGCCATCTGATCTTTGACAAACCTGAGAGAAACAAGAAATGGGGAAAGGATTCCCTATTTAATAAATGGTGCTGGGAAAATAGGCTAGCGACAACTAGAAAGGTGAAACAGGATCCTTTCCTTACTCCTATAAGAAAATTAATTCAAGATGGATTAGAGACTTAGATGTTAGACCTAATACCATAAAAACCCTAGAAGAAAACATAGGTAGTACCATTCAGGACATAGGCATGGGCAAAGACTTTATGTCTAAAACGCCAAAAGCAACAGTAGGAAAAGCTAAAATTGACAAATGGGATCTAATTAAACTAAAGAGCTTCTGCACAGCAAAAGAAACTACCATCAGAGTGAACAGGCAACCTACAGAATGGGAGAAAATTTTTGCAATCTACTCATCTGATAAAGGACTAATATCCAGAACCTACAAAGAACTCAAACAAATGTACAAGAAAAAAATAAACAACCCCATCAAAAGGTGGGCAAAGTATATGAACAGACATTTCTCAAAATAAGACATTCATACAGCCAACAGACACGTGAAAAAATCGTCATCATCACTGGCCATCAGAGAAATGCAAATCAAAACCACAATGAGATACCATCTCACACCAGTTAGAATGGCGATCATTAAAAAGTCAGGAAACAACAGGTGCGGGAGAGGATGTGGAGAAATAGGAACACTTTTACACTGTTGGAGGGATTGTAAACTAGTTCAACCATTATGGAAAACAGTATGGCGATTCCTCAAGGATCTAGAACTAGATGTACCGCATGACCCAGCCATCCCATTACTGAGTGTATACCTAAAGGATTATAAATCATGCTGCTATAAAGACACATGCACACGTATGTTTATTGCAGCACTATTCACAATAGCAAAGACTTGGAATGAACCCAAATGTCCATCAGTGACAGACTGGATTAAGAAAATGTGGCACATACACACCATGGAATGCTATGCAGCCAGCCATAAAAAAAGATTAGTTTGTGTCCTTTGTAGGGACATGGATGCAGCTAGAAACCATCATTCTTAGCAAACTATCACAAGAACAGAAAACCAAACACCGCATGTTCTCACTCATAGGTGCGAACTGAACAATGAGATCACTTGGACTCGGGAAGGGGAACATCACACACCAAGGCCTATCATGGGGAGGGGGGAGGGCAGAGGGATTGCATTGGGAGTTATACCTGATGTAAATGATGAGTTGATGGGTGCTGACGAGTTGATGGGTGCAGCACACTAAAATGGCACAATTACACATATGTAGCAAACCTGCAAGTTATGCACATGTACCCTAGAACTTAAAGTATAATAATAAATAAATAAATAAATAAATAAAATAAAGGGAGAACAGTTTTCTGAGAAACTGCTTTGTGATGTGTGCATTCCACTCAGGGAGTTATACCTCTTTTCTCATCAGGTTGTGTTGTAACATTGTTCCTGTAAACCTGAAAAAGTGATATTTTTGCAAAGCAGTGAAGACTATGGAGAAAAGTGAAATATCCTGTAATAAAACCCAGAAAGAAATATTCCTAGAAACTGCTCTCTGAGGTGTGCATTCATTTCAGAGAGTTAAAGCTTACACTACGTTGCCCAGTTTAGAGACTCTGTCATTGAGGAATCCGTTAAGGGATATTAAGTGGCACACAGAGGCTCTGGTGAGAAAGGAAACGTCTTCCGATGAAAACTGGAGAGAAGCTTTCGGAGCAACTGCTTTGTGATGTGTGTATTCATCTCATAGAGTTAAATCATTCTTTGGATTGAGCAGTTTGAAATCACTGTTTCTGTGGAACCTGAGAAAGGACATTTGGGAATGCTCTTAAGAATATGCTAAAAAGGAAATACCCTCTGATAAAAACCAGAAGGAACTTTCTGTGAAACTGCTCTAGGTCACGTGAAGTCCACTCACACAGTTAAGCTTCTCTTTCCATTGAGCAGTATTCTAACACTGTTTTAGGTTAGTCAGCTAAGGGATACTCGAGATGCCTTGAGGCTTACAGTGAAAGCGGAAATATCTTCCGATATATACTGGAGAGAAAATTTCCGAGGAGCTGCTTTGTGACGTGTGCATTCCACTCACAGAGTTATACTTTTCTTCTCATAGAGGATTGGGGAATCCCATTAGGGGAAAAAGTTACCAGGGGACATTTGGGAGTATATGGATGACTGCGGTGAAATAGAAAATATCCTCAGACAAAAACTGGAAAGAAGCTTTCTGTGAACCTGCTTGTGACAAATATGACTATTCGTCTCACATAGATAAAACTTCCTTTCTATTACGCAGTTTTGAAAGTGTATCATGGATGGATTCTCGAAGGGACATGCGGCACCACATTCAGGCCTGTGGGGAAGTAGGAGATATCCTCAGATAAAAATTGGAGAGACGGTTTGTGATAAACTGCTTTGTGATGTGTGCATTCTACTCAGGGATTATACCTCTTTTTTCATAAGGCAGTGTTTGAACACTGTTCCTGTAAAACTGAAAAAGTGATATTTTGCAGTGTGTTGAAGACTGTGGCGAATAGTGAAATATCCCGAAATAAAACTCAGAAAGATGCATTTCAAGATACTGCTCTCCAACGTGCGCATTCGTTTCAGAGAGATAAAGCTTAGAGTACGTTGCCCAGTTTGGAAACTCTGTCTTTGAGGAATCTTTGAAGGGATATTAAGAGGCCCCCAGAGGCTTGTGGTGAGAAAGGTAACGTTTTCAGATGAAAACTGGAGAGAAGCTTACGGAGCACCTGCTTTGTGATGTGTGTATTCATCTCAGACAGTTAAATAGTTTTTTGGAATGAGCGGCTTGAAATCACTGTTTTGTGGAACCTTAGAAAGTACATTTGGGAAGGCTCTTAAGAATATGGTGAAAAAGAAATACCCTCTGATAAAAACCAGAAGGAAACTTTCAGTGAAACTTCACTAGGTCACGTGAAGTCCACTCCGACATTTAAGCTTCTGTTTCTGTTGAGCAGTATTCTAACACTGTTTTAGGTTAGTTAACTAAGGGATACTCGGGAGCGATTTGAGGCTTACAGTGAAAACGAAAATATCTTCAAATAGATACTGGACAGAAGAATTCCGAGGAGCTGCTTTGTGACGTGTGCATTCCACTCACAGAGTTATACTTTTCTTCTCATAGAGAATTGGTGAACGCCGTTTGGAGAAAAAGCTAACAGGGGATATTCAGGAGTATATGGATGGCTATGATGAAAAAGGAAATATCCTCAGACAAAAACTGGAAAGAAGCTTTCTGTGAAACTGCTTTGTGATACCTATGTCTATTCATCTCACATAGATAAAACTTTCATCTTACTACGCAGTTTTGAAACTGCGTCACAGACGAATTCGCTAAGGGACGTTCGGGAGCACATTCAGTCCTGTGGGGAAATAGGAAATATCTTCAGATTAAAACTGGAGAGAAGCTTTCTGAGAAACTGCTTTGTGATGTGTGCATTCCACTCAGGGAGTTATACCTCTTTTCTCATAAGGCAGTGTTTGAACACTGTTGCTGTGAAACTGAAAAAATGAAATTTTGCAGCGCATTGAAGACTGTGTCGAAAAGTGAAATATCCAGAAATAAAACTCAGAAATAAGCATTTCAAGAAACTGCTCTCTGACGTGTGTATTCATTTCAGAGAGTTAAAGCTTACACAACATTGCCCAGTTTGGAAACTCTGTCTTTGAGGAATCTTTGAAGGGATATTAAGAGGCCCCCAGAGGCTTGTGGTGAGAAAGGTAACGTCTTCAGATGAAAACTGGAGAGAAGCTTACGGAGCACCTGCTTTGTGATGTGTGTATTCATCTCAGACAGTTAAATAGTTTTTTGGAATGAGCGGCTTGAAATCACTGTTTTGTGGAACCTTAGAAAGTACATTTGGGAAGGCTCTTAAGAATATGGTGAAAAAGAAATACCCTCTGATAAAAACCAGAAGGAAACTTTCAGTGAAACTTCACTAGGTCACGTGAAGTCCACTCCGACATTTAAGCTTCTGTTTCTGTTGAGCAGTATTCTAACACTGTTTTAGGTTAGTTAACTAAGGGATACTCGGGAGCGATTTGAGGCTTACAGTGAAAACGAAAATATCTTCAAATAGATACTGGACAGAAGATTTCCGAGGAGTTGCTTTGTGACGTGTGCATTCCACTCACAGAGTTATACTTTTCTTCTCATAGAGAATTGGTGAACGCCGTTTGGAGAAAAAGCTAACAGGGGATATTCAGGAGTATATGGATGGCTATGATGAAAAAGGAAATATCCTCAGACAAAAACTGGAAAGAAGCTTTCTGTGAAACTGCTTTGTGATACCTATGTCTATTCATCTCACATAGATAAAACTTTCATCCTACTACGCAGTTTTGAAACTGCGTCACGGACGAATTCGCGAAGGGACGTTCGGGAGCACATTCAGTCCTGTGGGGAAATAGGAAATATCTTCAGATTAAAACTGGAGAGAAGCTTTCTGAGAAACTGCTTTGTGATGTGTTCATTCCACTCAGGGAGTTATACCTCTTTTCTCATAAGGCAGTGTTTGAACACTGTTGCTGTGAAACTGAAAAAATGAAATTTTGCAGCACATTGAAGACTGTGTCGAAAAGTGAAATATCCAGAAATAAAACTCAGAAATAAGCATTTCAAGAAACTGCTCTCTGACGTGTGTATTCATTTCAGAGAGTTAAAGCTTACACTACATTGCCCAGTTTGGAAACTCTGTCCTTGAGGAATCTTTCAAGGGATATTAAGTGGCGTCTGGAGGCTTGTGGTGAGAAAGGAAACGTCTTCCAATGAAAACTGGACAGAAGCTTTCAGAGCAACTGCTTTGTGATGTGTGTATTCTTCTCATAGAGTTAAACCATTCTTTGGATTGAGCAGTTTGAATTCACTGTTTTTGTGGAACCTGAGAAAGGACATTTGGGAACTCTCTTCAGAATATGCTAAAAAAGTAATACCCACCCATAAAAACCAGAAGGAAACTTTCTGTGAAACTGCTCTAGGTCACATGAAGTCCGCTCGCACAGTTAAGCTTCTGTTTTCATTGAGCAGTATTCTTACACTGTTTTTCTTTAGTCTGCGAAGTAATAATCAGGAGTGCTTTGAGGTTTACAGTGAAGAAGGAACTATCTTCATATAAAAACTGGAGAGAATATTTCCAAGGAGCTCCTTTGTGACGTGTGAATTATCCTCACAGAGTTAAACGTTTCTTCTCATAGAGGATTGGAGAATCCCATTTGGAATAAATGCTACCAGGGGACATTTGGGGGTATATGCATGGCTATGTTGAAAAGGAAATATTCTCAGACAAAAACTGGAAAGAAGCTTTCTTTGAAACTGCTTTGTGATAGATATGTCTACTCATCTCACATAGATAAAACTTTCTCTGTATTACGCAGTTTTGAAACTGCGTCATGGACAGATTCGCAAAGGGACATTCGGGAGCACATTCTGGCCTGTGGGGAAATAGGAGATATCTTCAGATAAAAGCAGGAGAGAAGCTTTCTGAGAAACTGCTATGTGATGTGTGCATTTCACTGAGAGTTGTACCTCTTTTCTAATAAGGCAGTGTTTGAACACTGTTCCTGTAAAACCATAAATGTGATATTACGGAGTGCATTGAAGACTATGGTAAAAAGTGAAATATCCTCAAAAAAAAAACCCAGAAAGAAGCATTCCAAGAAACTACTCTGTGATATGTGCATTCATTACAGAGAGTTAAAGTTTACTCTACATTGCCCAGTTTGGAAACTCTGTCTTTGATGAATCTGTGAAGGATATTAAGTGGCTCATGGAGGCTCTGGTGAGCAAGGAAATGTCTTACGTTGAAAACTGGAGAGAAGCTTTCTGAGCAACTGCTTTGTGATGTGTTTATTATTCTCATAGAGTTAAATCATTATTTGAATTGAAGACTTTGAAATCACTGTTTCTGTGGAAGTTGAGAAAGCACATTTGGGAACGCTCTTTAGAATGTGCAAAAAAGAAATACACTCAAATAAAAAACAGAAGGAAGCATTCTGTGAGACTGCTCTGTGTTGTGGAATTCCACTCACACTGTTCAGCTTCTCTTCTCATTGAGCAGGATTCAAACACTGTTTTTCTTTAGTCTGTGAAGGGATATTCCGGAGCACTTTGAGGCTTATGGTGAAAACGTAAATATTTTCAGATACAAAATGTAGAGAAGCATTCCGAGGAGCTGCTTTGTGATGTGTGTACTCCACCCACAGAGTTATACCTTTCTTCCCAAAGAGCACTGGGGAATCTCTTTTGGAGAAAAAGCTACCATGGGATATTCGGGAGTATATGGATCACTATGGTTAAAAAGGAAATGTCAGCAGACAAAAACTGGAAAGAAACTTTCTGTGAAACTGCTTTTGTGATAGATATGCTTTATGATCTCACATAGATAAAATCTTTTTATATTACGCAGTTAGGAACTTCGTCATGGATGGATCCGCGAAGGGTCATTCAAGAGCACATTCAGACCTACAGTGAAAAAGGAGATATCTTCAGATAAAAACTGGATAGAAGCTTTCTGAGAAACTGCTCTGTGATGTGAGCATTCCACTCAGGGAGTTATACTTCTTATCTCATAAGGCAGTGTTTGAACACTCTTCCTGTAAAACTGAAAAAGTAATATTTCGGAGCACATAGAAGACTGTGGAGAAAAGTGAAATATCCTGAAATGAAACCCAGAAAGAAGCGTTCCAAAAAACTGCTCTCTGACATGTGCATTAATTTCAGAGAGTTAAAGCTTACTCTACATTTCACAGTTTGGAAAGTCTGTCTTGAGGATTCTGCAAAAGGATATTAAGTGGCGATTGGAAGTCTGCGAAGAGCAAGGAACTCTCTTCAGTTGAAAGCTGGAAAGAAGCTTTCTGAGCATCTGCTTTGTGATGTGTGTATTCATCTCGTAGAGTTAAATCATGCTTTGCATTGAGAAGTTTGAAATCACTCTTTCCGTGGAAACTGAGAAAGGACATTTGGGAATGCTCCTAAGAATATGCTGAATAAGATATACCCTCTGATAAAAAACAGAAGGAAGCTTTCTGTGAAACTGCTCTGTGTCATGTGAATTCCACTCGCACACTTATGCTTCTGTTTTCCTTGTGCAGTATTCTAACACTGTTTTAGTTTAGTCAGCTAAGGGATACTCGGGAGTGCTTTGAGGCTCACAGTGAAAAAGGAAATATGTTCAGACAGAAACTGGAGAGAAGCTTTCCGAGGAAGTACTTTGTGACGTGTGCATTCCACTCACAGTGTTATATCGATCTTCTCATATAGCATCGGGCAAATCCTTTTTGAGAAAAGGTACCAAGTGATATTCCGGAGCATGTTGATGCCTATGGTGAAAAGGGAAATAGTCTCAGACAAAAATTGGAAAGAATGTTTCCATGAAACTGCTCTGTGATATATGTATTTATCTCACATAGATAAAGCTTCCTTTACATTACGCAGCTTGGAAACTCCATCATGGATGGGTCCACGAAGCGATATTCAGGATCACATTTGAGCCTATGGTGGAAAAGGATATATTGTCAGATAAATACTGGAGAGGAGCTTTCTGAGAAACTTCTTGGTGATGTGTGCATTCCACTCAGGGAGTTTTACCTTTCTTCTCATAAGGCACTGTTTGAACTCTGTTCATGTAAAACTAAAAGAGTGATATTCGGAGTACATTGAAGACTATGACAAAAAGTGAAATGTCTTCATATAAATCCCGGAAAGAAGCGTTCCTAGAAACTGCTCTCTGACATGTTCATTCATGTCACAGAGTTAAAGCTTATTCTACATTACCCAGTTTGGAAAGTCTGTCTTTGAGGAGTCTGGGAAGGGATATTAAGTGGCAACCGGAGGCCTGTGGTGAGGAAATTTCTTCTGTGAATCTGCTTTGTGATAGATATGTTTATTCACCTCACATAGATAAAACTTTTCTTATAGTACGCAGTTTGGAAACTCCATCATGGACAGATCCGTGAAGGGACGTTCAGGACCACATTCAGGCTTATGGTGAAAAAGGAGATATCTTCAGATAAAAACTGGAGAGAAGCTCTCTGAGAAACTGCTTTGTGATGTGTACATTCCACTCAGGGCATCATACCTCTTTTCTCATAAGGCAGGGTTTGAACACTATTCCTGTAAAATCAAAAAAGTGATATTTCAGATCGCCTCGAAGACTATGGTGAAAAGTGAAATATCCTCAAATAAATCCCAGAAAAAAACGTTCCAAGAAGCTGCTCTTTGATATGTTCATTCATTTCACAGAGTTAAAGCTTACTCTGTTTCCCAGTTTGGAAACTCTGTCTTTGAGGATTCTGCGAAGGGATATTAAGTGGCTCCCGGAGGCCTGGAGTGAGGAGGGAAATGTCTTATGTTGAAAACAGGAGAGAAATTTTCTGAGCAACTGCTTTGTGATGTGTGTATTCATCTCATAGAGTTAAACCATTCTTTGGATTGAGCAGTTTGAAATCACTGCTCCTGTGGAATCTGAGGAAGAATATTTGGGAATGCTCTTTTGAATATGGAGAAAGAAATATCCTCCAATAAAAACTAGAAGGACGCTTTCTGTGAAACTGCTATGCATCCTGTTAATTACTCTTGCTCAGTTAAACTTTTCTTTTCACTGAGCAGTTTTCTAAGACTGCTTATATTTATCGTTCGAAGGGGTATTCGGGAGCGCTGTGAGGCTTAGGATGAAAAAGGAAATATGCTCAGATAGAAACTGGAAAGAAGCTTTCTGTGAATCTGGTTTTGCTATGTTTATTCATCTCACATTGATAAAGATTTCTTTATATTACGCAGCTTGGAAACTCTGTCATGGTCATACCTGTGATGGGACATTCTGGAACACATTCAGGACTATGGTGAAAATGGAAATATCTTCAGATAAAAACTGGAGAGAAGCATTCTGAGAAATGCTTTGTGATGTGTACATTGCACTCAGGGAGTTATACCTCTCTTCTCATAAGGCAGCATTTGAACATGTTTCCTGTAAAACCGAAAAAGTGATATTTTGGAGCGAATTGAAGACTATGGCAAAAAGTGAACTATCCTCAAATAAAACCCAGAAAGAAGAGTTCCAAGAAGCTGCTCTCTGATATGTGCATTCATTTCACAGAGTAAAATCTCACTCTACATTGCCCAGTTTGGAAACACTGTCTTTGAGGAACCTGCAAAGGGTTATTTAGTGTCGCCAGGAGGCCTGTGGTGAGCAAGGAAATGTCTTCCTTTGAAAACTGGAGAGAAGCTTTCCGAGCAACTGCTTTCTGATGTATGCATTCATGTCATAGAGTTAAATGATCCTTTGTATTGAACAGTTTGAAATCAATGTCTCTTTGTTACCTGAGAAAGGCCATTTGGGAACGGTCTTTAGCATATGCTGAAAAAGAAATATGCTGAAAAGAAATACTCTCAGATAAAAACCAGAAGGAAGCTTTCTGTGAAACTCCTCTCGGTCATGTGAATTCCACTCACACAATCAAATTTTCCTTTTCATTGAGCAGTACTCTAACACTGCGTTTTGTCTGCAAAGTGATATTTGGGAGTTCTTTGAGGCTTATGGTGAAAATGGAAATATCTCAGATAGAAACTGGAGAGAAGCTTTCCGAGGAGCTGCTTTATGACTTGTGATTCCACTCTCAGGGTTACACCTTTTTCTCATAGAGGATTGGGGAATCCCTTTTGGAGAAAAAGCTACCAAGTGACATTCAGGAGCATATGGACGGCTACGGTGAAAAAGGAAATATCCTCAGACAAAAACTGGAATGAAGCTTTCTGTGAAACTGCTTTGTGATAGATATTCTTATTCATCTCACATAGATAAAACTTTCTTTATAGTATGCAGTTTTGAAACTCCGCCAAGTTCAGATCTGTGAAGGGACATTCGGGAGCACATTCAGGCTTACGTTGAAAAGGAGATATCTTCAGATAAAAACTGGAGAGAAGATTTTGGAGAAACTGTTTGGGATGTGTGTATTCCATTCAGGGAGATATACCTCTTTTCTCATAAGGCAGTGTTTGAACACTGTTCCTGTAAAACTGAAAAAGTGATATTTCGGAGTGCATGGAAGACTATGGCGAAAAGTGAAATTTCCTGAAATAAAAGCCAGAGAGAAGAAGTTCCAAGAAACTGCTCTCTGACACGTGCATTCATTTCAGAGAGTTAAAGCTTACTCTACATTTGCCAGTTTGGAAAGTCTGTCTTTGAGGATTCTGTGAAGGGATATTAAGTGGTGACCGGAGGCCTGTGGCTTTCTGTGAAACTGCTCTGTGTTGTCTTAATTCCTCTGTCTCAGTTAAGCCTCTCTTTTCATTGAGCAATTTTCTAACCCTGTTTATGGTTAGTGTGTGAAGGGATATTCGGGAGCAATTTGAGGCTCACGGTGAAAAAGAAAGTATGTTCAGACCGACACTGGAGAGAAGCTTTCTGAGCAACTGTTTTGTGACGTGTGCATTCTATTCACAGTGTTATACCTCTCTTCTCATACAGCATCTTGGAAACCCATTTGCAGAAAAAAGTACCAAGTGATATTCAGGAGCATGTTGATGCCTATGGTGAAAAAGGAAATAGCCTCAGACAAAAACTGGAAAGAAGCATTCAATGAAACTGCCCTGTGATATGCGTACTCATCTCATATAGATAAAGCTTTCTTTACATTACACAGCTTGGAAACTCTGTCATAGACAGATGCATGAAGGGACATTCAGGATCACATTCAGGACTATGGTGAAAAAGGAAATATCTTCAGATAAAAACTGGAAAGAAGCTTTCTGTGAATCTGCTTTTTCCTTTGTTTATTCATCTCACATAGATAAAGCTTTCTTTACATTATGCAGCTTGGAAACTCCGTCATGGATGGATCCACGAAGGGATATTTGGGATCACATTTGAGCCTATGGTGAAAAAGGAATTATCGTTAGATAAAAACTGGAGAGAAGCTTTCTGAGAAACTTCTTTGTGATGTGTGCATTCCACTCAGGTAGTTATACCTTTCTTCTCATAAGGCACTGTTTGAACACTCTTCCTGTAAAACTAAAAATGTGATATTCGGGGCCATTTGAAGACTATGGTGAAAAGTGAAATGTTGTCAAATAAAACGTGGAAAGAAGCATTCCAAGAAACTGCTCTCTGACATGTTCACTCGTTTCACAGAGTTAAAGCTTACTCTACATTTCCCAGTTTGGAAAGTCTGTCTTTGAGGATTCTGTGAAGAGGTATTAAGTGGTGACCTGAGACCTGTTGCGAGCAAGGAAATGTCTTCCATTGAAAACTAGAGAGAATCTTTCTGAGCAACTGCTTTGTGATGTGTGTATTCATCTCATAGAGTTAAACCATTGTTTGGATTGAGCAGTTTGAAATCACTGTTTCTGTGGAATCTGAGGAAGGTCATGTGGGAACACTCTTTAGAAAATGGAGAAGAAATATCCTTTGATAAAAATCAGAAGGAAGCTTTCTATGAAACTGTTATGTGTCGTGTGAATTCCTTTCACTCAGTTTAGCTTCTCTGTTCAATGAGCACTTTTCTAACACTGTTTGTGTTTAGATGCAAAAGGATATTTGGGAGCAGTTTGAGGCTTACGGTGAAAAAGGAAATATGGTCAGATAGAAACTGGAGAGAAGTTTTCTGAGGAACAGCTTTGTGACGTGAGCATTCCACTCACAGTGTTATACCTCTATTCTCATACCGCATCGGGAAAACCCTTTTGTGGAAAAAGGTATCAAGGGATATCCGGGAGCATATTGACACCTATGGTGAAAATGGAAATAGTTTCAGACAAAAACTGGAAAGAAGCATTCTGTGAAACTGCTCTGTGATATATGTATTCATCTCACATAGATAAAGTTTTCTTTACATTACGCAGCTTGGAAACTCTGTCACGCACGGATCATGAAGGGACATTCGGGAGCACATTCAGGACTATGGTGAAAAAGGAAGCATCCTCTGGAAAAAAACTGAAAGAAGCTTTCTGTGAATCTGCTTTTTGCTATGTTTATTCATCTCATGTGAATGAAACTTTCTTTATTTTATGCAGTTTGTAAACTCCATCATGGATGGATCCACAAAGGGACATTCAGGAGTACATTCAGGCCTATGGTGAAAAAGGAAATAACTTGATATAAAAACTGGAGAGTAGCTTTCTGAGAATCTGCTTAGTGATGTGAGCATTCCACTCAGGGAGTTATACCTCTTTTCTCTTAAGGCAGTGTTTGAACATCATTCATGTAAATCCAAAAAAGTGATATTTCAGAGTGCTTTGAAGACTATGGCGAAAAGTGCAACATCCTCAAATAAAACAAAGAAAGAAGCATTCCATGAAACAGCACTCTGATATGTGCATTAATTTCAGAGTTAATTTTTGCTCTACGTTTCCCTGATTGTAAACTCTGTCCTTGATGAATTTGCAAAGGCATATTAAGTGGCACCCGGAGGCCTCTGGTGAGCTAGGAAATGTCTTCCGATGAAAACTGGAGAGAAGCTTTCTGAGTAACTGCTTTGTAAAGTGTGTATTCATCACATAGAGTTAAACCATTCTTTGGATTGAGCAGTTTGAAATCACTGCGTCTGTAAAATCTGTGGAAGGACATTTGGGAATGCTCTTTAGAATATGGAGAAAGAAATATCCTCAGATAGAAACCAGAAGGAAGCTTTCTGTGAAACTGCTAAGTGTAATGTGAATTCTTGTCGTACCGTTAAGCTTCTCCTTTCATTGAGATGTTTTCTACCACTGTTTATGTTTACCATGCGAAGGGATATTCGGGAGCACTTTCAGGCTTGTGGTGAAAAAGGAAATATGTTCAGATAGAAACTGGACAGAAGCTTTCTGAGGAACTGCTTTGTGACGTGTGCATTCCACTCACAGTGCTCTACCTCTCTTCTCATACAGATTCTGGGAATCCCTTTTGGAGGAAATTTACCAAGGGATATTCAGGGGCATATTGACGAATATGTTGAAAAAAGAAATAGCCTCAGACTAAAACTGCAAAGAAACTTTCTGTGAAACTGCTCTGTTGAATGTGTATTCATCTCACATAGATAAAACTTTCTTGATGTTATGCAGCTTGGAAACTCTGTCATGGACAGATCCGTGAAGGGACATTCAGGAGTAAATTCAGGAGTATGGTGAAAAACGAAATATTTCAGATGAAAAATGGAAAGAAGCTTTCTCAGAATCTGCTTTTTGCTATGTTTATTCATCTCACATTGATAAAACTTTCTTTACATTACGCAGCTTGGAAACCGTGCCATGGAAGGATCTGCGAAGGAACATTCAGTAGTACATTCAGGCCTATGTTGAAAATGGAAATATCTTTAGATAAATACCTAAGAGAAACTTTCTGAGAAACTGCTTTGTGACATGTGCATTCCACTCAGGGAGTTATACCTCTTTTCTCATAAGGCATTCTTTGAAGACTGTTCCTGTAGAACCGTAAAAGTGATATTACGGAGCGCTTTGAAGACTATTGCCAAAAGTGAAATATCCTCAAATAAAAACCAGAAATAAGCATTCCAAGAAACTACTCTCTGATACGTGCATTCATTTCACAGAGTTAAAGTAGACTCTACATTGCCCAATTTGGAAACTCTGTTTTTGAGGAACCTGCAAAGGGATATTAAGTATCTCCCAGAGGCCTGTGGTGAGAAAGAACATGTCTTACTTTGAAAACTCGAGAGAAGCTCTCTGAGCAGCTGCTTTGTGATGTGTGTATTATTCTCATAGAGATAAATCATTCTTTAGATTAAAGAGTTTGAAATCACTGTTTCTGTGGAACCTGAGAAAGGACATTTGGGAACGCTCTTTAGAATATGCTGAAAAAGAGATACCCTCAGATTAAAAAAAAAGGACGTTTTCTGTGAGACTGCTTTGTCGTTTGAATTCCACCCACACAGTACAGCTTCTCTTCTCATTTAGCAGTATTCTAACACTGTTTTTCTTTAGTCTGTGAAGGGATATTCGGGAGTACTTTGAGGCATATGGTGAAAACAGAAATATCTTCAGATAGTAAGTGGAGAGAAGCTTTCCGAGGAGCTACTTTGTGATGTGTGCACTCCACTCAAAGTGTTATACCTTTCTTCTCATAGAGGATTGAGGAATCCTTTTTGGAGAAAAAGCTATCAGGGGACACTCGGGAGTATGTGGATGGCTATGGTGGAAAAGGAAATATCCTCAGACAAAAACTGGAAAGAAGCTTTCTGTGAAACTGCTTTGTGATAGATATGTCTATTCATCTCACATTGACAAAATTTTCTTTATGTTACACAGTTTTGAAACACCGTTAGGGAAGGATTCGTGAAGGGACATTCAGGAGCACATTCAGGCCTATGGTGAAAAAAGGAAATATCTCTAGATAAGAACTGGAAAGAGGATTTCTGTGGATACGCTTTTTGCAATGTTTATTGATCTCACATAGATAAAGCTTTCTTTACCTTAAGCAGCTCGGAAACACTGTCATGGACGGATGGGTGAAGGGACATTCAGGAGCACATTCAGGACTATGGGGAAAATCGAAATATCTTCAGATAAAAGCCAGAGAGAAGCTTTCTGAGAAACTGCTTTGTGATGAGTGCATTCCACTCAAGGAGTTATACCTCTTTTCTCATAAGGCAGTGTTTGAACACTGTTCCTGTAAAACCAAAAATGTGATATTTTGGAGCGCATTGGGGACTACGGTGAAAAGTGAAATATCCTTAAATAAAACCGAGAAAGAAGTGTTCCAAGAAACTTCTCTCTGATATGTGTATTCAGGTCACAGAGTTAAAACTTACTCTACATTTCCCAATTTGGAAACTGTATCTTTGAGGAATCTGGGAAGGGATATTAAGTGGTGCCCGGAGGCCTGTGGTGAGCAAGAAAATGTCTCCCATTGAAAACTTGAGAGAAACTTTCTGAGCAACGGCTTTGTGATGTGTGTATTTATCTCATAGAGTTTGATCATTATTTGGATTGAGCAGGTTGAACTCACTGCTTCTGTGGAACCTAAGGAAGGACATTTGGGAACGATCCTTAGAATATGCTAGAAAAGAAACACTCTCAGATAAAAACCAGAAAGAAGCTTTCTGTGAAACTGCTATGTGTCGCGTGAATTCCTTTTGCTCACTTAAGCTTCTCTTTTCATTGAACACTTTTCTACCACTGTTTATGTTTAGCTTGCGAAGGGACATTCTTGAGTGCTTTGAGGCTTATGGTGAAAAAAGAAATATATTCAGATACAAATTGGAGAGAGGCTTTCCGAAGAACTGCTTTGTGACCAGTGCGTTTCACTCATAGTGTTATACCTCAGTTGTCATAAAGGATTGGGAAAACCCTTTTGGAGGAAAAGATACGAAGAGATGTTTAGGTGTATATGGACAGCTATGGTGAAAAAGGAAATATCCTCAGAGAAAAACTGGAAAGATACTTTCTGTGAATCAGCTTTTTGGTATGTTTATTCATGTCACATAGATAAAGCTTTCTTTATATTACACAGCTTGGAAACTCTGTCATGGACGGATTCACACAGGGACATTTGGGAGCACATTCGGGCCTATGGTGAAAAATGTAATATTGTCCGATAGAAAATGGAGAGAAGCTTTCTGAGACACTGCTTGGTGATGTGTGCATTCCATTCAGGGAGTTATACCTGGCTCTGTATAAAGCACTCTTTCAAACACTGTTCCTGTAAAACTAAAAAAGTGATATTCGGAGCACATTGAAGAGTATGGGGATAAGTGAAATGTTTTCCAATAAAACCCAGAAAGAAGCATTCCAAGAAACTGCTCTCTGATATGTCCATTCATTTCACAGAGTTAAAACATACTTTACATTTTCCAGTTTGGAAAGTCTGTCTTTGAGGATTCTGTGAAGGGATATTAAATGGCAATTGGAGGCCTGTGGTTAGCAAGGAACTGTCTTCCGTTGAAAACTGGAGAGAAGCTTTATGAGCAACTGCTTTGTGATGTGTGTATTCATTTCACAGAGTTAAATCATTCTTTGTATTGAGCAGTTTGAAATCAACGTTTCTGTGGAATCTGAGAAAGGACATTTGGGAACACTCTTTAGAATATGGAGAAAGAAATATTCCCAGATTAAAAACCAGAAGGGAGCTCTGTGAAACTGCTATGTGTCATGTGAATTCCTCTCCCTCAGTTAAGCCTCTCTTTTCATTGAGCTGTTTTTACCACTGTTCATGTTTAGCATGCGAAGGGATATTCGAGAGCAGTTTGCAGCTTCTGGTGAAAAAGGCAATATGTTCAGATAGAAACTGGAGAGAAGCTCCCAGACAGCATCAGGGAAATCCTTTTGGAGGAAAGGGTATCAAGGGATATTTGGGGGCATATTGACGAATATGGTGAAAAGGAAAAGAGCCTCAGACTAAAAAAAGAAAGAATCTTTCTGTGAAACTGCTCTGTGATATGTGTATTCTTCTCACATAGATAAAGCTTTCTTTATATTAGACAGCTTGGAAACTCTGTCATGGATGGATTCATGAAGCGACATTTGGGAAATATACAGGACTATGGTGAAATAGGAAATATCTTCAGATAAAAACTGGAAAGAAGCTTTCTGTGAATCTGCTTTTTGTTATGCTTATTCATTTCACCTTGATAAAGTTTTCTTTATAATACGCAGCTTGGAAACTCTGTCATGGACGGATTTGCAAAGGGACATTTGGGAGTACATTCAGGCCTATGCTGAAAATGGAAATATCTTCAGATAAAAACTGGAGAGAAGCTTTCAGAGAAACTTCTTCGTGATGTGTGCTTTCCACTCAGGGGATTTTACCTCTTTTCTCATAGGGCAGTGTTTGAACACTGTTCCTGTAGAATGAGAAAGTGATTTTTCGGAGCACATTGAAGACTATAGAGAAAAGTCATATATCCTCTAATAAAATCCAGAAAGAAGCGTTCGAAAAGACTGCTCTCAGATATGTGCATTCATTTCACAGTGGTAAAGCTTACACTACATTGTCCAGTTTGGACATTCTGTCTTTCAGGAATCTGCGAAGGGATATTAAGTGGTGCCTGGAGGCCTGTGGTGAGCTAGGAAATGTCTTCCGATCAAAACTGGAGACAAGCTTTCTGAGCTACTGCTTTGCGATGTGTGTATTCATCTCATAGAGTTAAATCATTCTTTGGATTGAGCAGTTTGAAATCACTGCTTCTGTGGAATCTGAGGAGGGACATTTGGGAAAGATCTTTAGAATATAGAGAAATAAATATCCTCAGATAAAAACCAGAAGGAAGCTTTCTGTGAAACTGCGTGTGTCATGTGAATTCCTCTCGCTCAGTTAAGCTTCTCTTTTCATTGAGTAGTTTTCTAACTGGTCATATTTAGAATACGAATGGATATACGAGAGCATTTTGAGGCTTACGGTGAAAAAGAAAATATGTTCAGATATAAACTGGATAGAAGCTCTCCGCAGAACTGTATTCTGACGTGTTCATTCCACTCACAGTGTAATAACTGTCCTCTCATAGAGCATCGGGGAAACTCTTTCTGTGATACTGTTCTGTGATATGTGCATTCATCTCACATATATAAAGCTTTCTCTGTATTACGCAGGTTGGAAGCTCTGTCAGAGACGGATCCATGAAGGGACATTCGGGAGCACATTCAGGATTATGGTGAAAAAGGAAATATCTTCAGGTAAAAACTGGAGAGAAGCTTTCTGTGAATCTGCTTTTTGCTAGGTTTTCTTATCTCATATAGAAAAAGCTTTCATAACATCACGCAGCTTGGAAACCACCATGGATGGATATGCCAAGGGATATTCGGGATCACATTCGGGACTATGGTGAAAAAGGAAATATTGACAGAAAAAAACTGGAGAGAAGCTTTCTGAGAAACTGCTTGGTGATGTGTGCATTCCACTCAGGGAGTTGTACCTTTCTCCTCATAAGGCACTGTTTGAACACTGTTCCTGTAAAACTAAAAAGGTGATATTCACAGCACATTGAAGATGATCACAAAAAGTGAAATGTTGTCCAATAAAACCCAGAAAGAAGCATTCCGAGAAACTCCTCTCTGACATGCAAATTTATTTCACAGAGTTAAAGCTTACTCGACATTTCCCAGTTTGGAAAGTCTGTCTTTGAGGATTCTGCGAAGGGATATTAATTGGCAACCGGAGGCCTGTGGTGAGGTTTCTGAGAAACTGCTATGATGAGTGCATTCCACTCAGGGAGTTATACCTCTTTTCTCATAAGGCAGTGTTTGAACACTGTTCCTGTAAAACCGAAAAAGTGATATTTCAGAGTGCACTGAGGACCACGGCGAAAAGTGAAATATCCTTAAATAAAACCCAGAAAGGAGTGTTCCAAGGAACTTCTCTCTGATATGTGTATGCATGTAACAGAGTTAAAACTTACTCTACATTTCCCAATTTGGAAACTGCATCTTTGAGGAATCTGCGAAGGGATATTGTCACCCAGAAGCCTGTGGTGAGCAAGGAACTGTCTTCCATTGAAAACTGGAGAGAAACTTTCTGAGCAACCGCTTTGTGATGTGTGTATTCATCTCATAGACTTAAATGATTCTTTGGATTGAGCAGTTTGAACTCACTGTTTCTGTGGAACCTGAGGAAGGACATTTGGGAAAGACCTTTAGAATATGCTGAAAAAGAAACAACCTCAGATAAAAACCAGAAAGAAGCTTTCTGGAAACTGCTATGTGTCGTGTGAATTCCTTTTGCTCACTTAAGCTTCTCTTTTCATTGAGCACTTTTCGAACACTGTTTATGTTTAGCATGCTACAGGATATTCGTGAGTGCTTTGAGGCTTACAGTGAAAAAGGAAATATATTCAGATAGAAATTGGAGAGAGGCTTTCCGATGAACTCCTTTGTGACCAGTGCATTTCACTCACAGAGTTATACCTCTCTTTTCATCAAGGATTGGGAAAACCCTTTTGGAGAAAAAGATACCAAAGGATATTTAAGTGTATATGTATGGTCATGGTGAAAAAGGAAATATCCTCAGAGAAAAACTGGAAAGAAACTTTCTGTGAATCTGCTTTTGGCTATGTTTATTCATGTCACATAGATAAAGCTTTCCTTATATTACGCAGCTTGGAAACTCCGTCATGGATGGATCCACAAAGGGACATTCGGGAGCACATTCGGGCCTATGGTGAAAAATGTAATATTGTCCGATAGAAAATGGAGAGAAACTTTCTGAGACACTGCTTACTGATGTGTGCATTCCACTCAGGGAGTTATACCTTGCTCTGTATACGGCAGTCTTTTGAATACTGTTCCTGTAAAACTAAAAAAGTGATATTCGGAGCACATTGAAGACTATGGGGATAAGTGAAATGTTTTCCAATAAAACTCAGAAAGAAGCATTCCAAGAAACTGCTCTCTGATATGTCCATTCATTTCACAGAGTTAAAGCATACTTTACATTTTACAGTTTGGAAAGTCTGTCTTTGAGGATTCTGTGATGGGATATTAAGTGGCAACTGGAGGCCTCTGATGAGCAAGGAAATGTCTTCCGTTGAAAACTGGAGAGAAGTTTTATGAGCAACTGCTTTGTGATGTGTGTATTCATCTCACAGAGTTAAATCATTCTTTGTATTGAGCAGTTTGAAATCAACGTTTCTGTGGAGTCTGAGAAAGGACATTTGGGAACACTCTTTAGAATATGCTTTAAAAGAAATACACTCCGATAAAAAGCAGAAGGAAGCTTTCTTTGAAACTGTTCTGTGTCGTGTTAATTCCCCTTGCACAGTTCAGCTTCTCTTTTTATTCAGCAGTATTCTTACACTGTGTTTAGTCTGCGAAGGGATATGCGAGAGCACTTTCAGGCTTATGGTGAAAATGGAAAACTCTTCAGATACAAACTGGACAGAAGATTTCCGAGGAACTGCTTTGTGACGTGTGCATTGCACTCACAGAGTTATACCTTTGTTCTCATAGAGGATTGAGGAATCCTTTATGGATAAAAAGCTACCAAGGGATATTTGGGTGTATATGTATGGCTATGGTGAAATAGGAAATATCCTCAGACAAAAATTGGAAAGAAGTTTTCTGTGAAACTGCTTTGTGACAGATATGTTTATTAATCACATAGATAAAACTTTTTATATATTACGCAGTTTGGAAACTTCATCATGGAATGGTTCACGAAGGTACATTCGGGAGCTCATTCAGGTCTATTGTGAAAAAGGAAATATATTCAAATAGAAACTGGAGAGAAACTTTCTGAGTAACTACTTTGCTACGTGTGCATTGCACTCACTGTATTCTCGTATCATACAGCATTGGGGAAACCGTTTTGGAGAAATAGGTACCAAAGGATATTCGGGAGCATTTTGACGACTATGGTGAAAAGAGAAATAGCCTCAGACAACACCTGGAAATAAGCTTTCTGTGAAACTGCTCTATGATATATGTATTCATCTCACATAAATAAAGCCTTCTTTACATTACACTGCTTGGAAATTCTGTCCTGAATGGTTCGTGAAGGGACATTCGGGAGCACATTCAGGACTTTGGGGAAAACGAAATATCTTCAGATAAAAAAGGGAAAGAAACTTTCTGTGATTCTGCTTTTTGGTATGTGTATTCATCTCATTTAAATAAAGCTATCTTTACATTATGCAGCTGGAAACTCTGTCATGGACAGATCCGCGAAGGGACATTCAGGATCACATTCAGGACTACAGTGAAAAAGGAAATATCTTCAGATAAAAACTGGAAAGAAGCTTTCTGTGAATCTGCTTTTGCTATGTTTATTCATTTCACATAGAGAAAGTTTTCTTCACATTACATAGCTTGTAAACTCCTCTTTTCTCATAAGGCAGTGTTTGAACACTGTTCCTGTAAAACCGAAAAAGTGATTTTCGGAGTGCTTTAAGGACTATGGCAAAAAGTGAACTGTCCTCAAAGAATACCCAGAAAGAAGTGTTCCAGGAAAAAGCTCTCTTATATGTGCATTTATTTCACAGAGAAAAAGCTTACTCTACGTTGCCAGTTTGGAAATTCTCTCTTTAGGAATCTGCGAAGAGATATTAAGTGGCACCCGGAGGCCTCTGGTGAGCTAGAAAATGTCTTCCGATGGAAACTGGAGAGAAGCTTTCTGAGCAACTGCTTCGTGATGTTTGTATTCATCTCATAGAGTTAAACCATTCGTTGGATTGAGCAGTTTGAAATCACTGCATCTGTGGAATCTGAGGAAGGACGTTTGGGAACGCTCTTTAGAATACGTTAAAAAGAAATTACCTCAGATAAAAAACCAGAAGGGAGCTTTCTGTGAAACTGCTATGTCCTGTGAATTCCTCTCGCTCAGTTAAGCTTCTCTTTTCATTGAGCTGTTTTCAACCACTGTTTTTATTTGGCATGCGAAAAGATATTCGGGAGCGCTTTGAGGCTTACGGTGAAAAAGGAAATATGTTCAGATAGGAACTGGAGAGAAGCTTTAAGAGGAACTGCTTCATGACGTGTGCATTCCACTCACAGTGTTATACTGTCTTCTCATACAGCATCGGGGAAACCCTTTTGGAGGAAAAGGTACCAATGGATATTTGAGAGCATATTGACAAATATGGTGAAAAGGGAAATAGCCTCAGACAGAAACTGGAAAGAAGCTTTCTGTGAAACTGCTCTGTGCTATCTGTAATCGTCTCACATAGACAAAGCTTTCTTTAAATTATGCAGTTTGGAATCTCCGTCACACAGGGATCCGTGAAGGGACATTCCGAGCACATTCAGGACTATGGTGAAAAAGGAAATGTCTTCAGATAAAAACTGGAAAGAAGCTTTCTGTGAATCTTCCTTTTGCTATGCTTATTCATCTCACATAGATAAATTTTCCTTTACATTACGTGGCTTGGAAACACCATCATGGATGGATCCGCGAAGTTACATTCGGGAGCACCTTCAGGACTACGGTCAAAAAGGAAATATCTTCAGATAATAACTGGAGAGAAGTTTTCTGAGAAACTGCTTTGTGATGTGTGCCTTCCACTCAGGGAGTCATACCACTTTTCTCCTAAGGCAGTGTTTGAACACTGTTCCTGTAAAACCGAAAAATTGATATTTTGGAGCGCATTGAGGATACGGTGAAAAGTGATATATCCTGAAATATAAACCAGAAAGTAGCGTTCCAAAACACTGTTCACGGATATGTGTATTCATTTCACAGAGGTAAAGCTTACTCTACATTGCCCAGTTTGGAAATTCTGTCTTTGAGAAATCTGTGAAGGGATATTAAGTGGCACCTGGAGGCGTGTGTTGAGCAAGGAAACGTCTACCACTGAAAACTCGAGAAAAACTTTCTGAGCATCTGCTTTGTGACGTGTGTATTCATGTCATAGAGATAAATCATTCTTTGGATTAAGCAGTTTGAAATCACTGTTTCTCTTGAATCTGAGGAAGGATATTTGGTAATGCTCTTTAGAATATGGAGAAAAAATATCCTACATAAAAACCAGAAGGAAGCTTTCTGTGAAACTGGTATATGTAGTTTCAATTCCTCTCTCTCAGATAAGTTTCTCTTTTCATTGAGTAGTTCTCTAACACTGTTTATGTTTTACTTGCAATGGGATTTTCAGGAGTGCTTTCAGGCTTACGGTGAAAAAGGAAATATATTCAGACCAAAACAGGAGAGAAGCTTTCCGAGAAATTGCTTTGTGATGTGTGCATTCCACTCATAGTGTTATACCTCTCATCTCTTATGGCATCAGGGAAACCCCTTTGGGGAAAAATTGACCAAGGGATATCTGGGAACATATTGATGCCTATAGTGAAAAAGGAAATAACCTCAGACAAAAACTGGAAAGAAGCTTTCTGTGAAACTGCTCTGTGATATGTGTATTCATGTCACATAGATAAAGCTTTCTATACATTACACAGCTTGGAAACTCTGTCATGGGCAGATCCGAGAAGGGACATTCAGGAGCACATTAAGGATTATGGTGAAAAAGGAAGTATAATCAGATAAAAACTGGATAGAAGCTTTTTGTGAATCTTCTTTTTATTATGTTTATTCATCTCATGCAGATAAAGCTTTCTTTACATTACGCAGCTTTCAAATTCCGTCATGGACGGATCTGCGAAGGGATATTCGGGATCACATTCAGGCCTATGGTGAAATAGGAAATATCTTCAGATAAAAACTGGAGAGAAGCTTTCTGAGAAATTGCTTTGTGATGTGGTCATTCCACTCAGGGAATTATATCTCTTTTCTCCTAAGGCAGTGTTTGAACACTGTACTTGTAAAACCGAAAAAGTGATATTTCGGAGCGCATTGAAGAATATGATGAAAAGTGAAATATCGTCAAATAAAATCCAGAAAGAAACTTTCCAAGTAATTACTCTCTGATATGAGCATTCATTTCATAGAATGAAAACTTACTCTACATTGCCCACTTTGGAAAATCTGTCTTTGACGAATGTGCAATGGGATATTAAGTGGCACCCAGAGGCCTGTGGTGAGCAAGGAAGTCTCTTCCGTTGAAAACTGTAGAGAAGCTTTTTGAGCAACTGCCTGTGATGTGTGTTTTCATCTCATAGAGTTAAATCATACTTTGGATTGAGCAGTTTGAACTCACTGTTTCTGTGGAACCTGAGAAAGGACATTTGGGAACACTCTTTAGAATACGTTAAAAAGAAATTACCTCAGATAAAAACCAGAAGTAAGCTTTTTGTGAAACTGCTCTGAGTTTTGAAAATTCCCCTCGCACAGTTAAGCTTCTCTTTTCATTGAGCAGCATTGTACCATTGTTTTTGTTTAGTCTGCGAAGGGATATTTGGGAGCGCTTTGAAGTTTATGGTGAAAACGGAAATATCTTCAGATAGAAACTGGAGAGAAGCTTTCCGAGGAGTTGCATTGTGACGTGCACATTTCACTCACAGAGTTATACTTTTCTTCTCATAGAGGATTGGGGCATACCTTTCTGACAAAAGGCTACCAAGGGACATTCAGAAGTATATGGATGGCTATGGTGAAAAAGGAATTATACTAAAAAAAAACTGCAAGGAAGCTTTCTGTGAAACTGCTTTGTGATAGATATATTTATTCATCTCACATAGATAATACTTTCTTTACATAATGCAGTTTGGAAACTCTGTCATGGACGGATCCGCGAAGGGACATTCGGGAGCACATTCAGGACTATGGTGAAAATGGAAATATTTTCAGATAAATCCGGAGAGAAAATTTCTGAGAAACTGCTTCGTGATGTATGCATTCCATTCAGGGAGTTATACCTCTTTTCTCATAAGGCGGCATATGAACACTCTTCCTGTAAATTGGAAAAAGTGATATTTCGGAGTGCATTGAGGACTACGGCGAAAAGGGAAATATCCCCAAATAAAACACAGAAATAAGCATTCCAAGAAACTGCTGTCTGATATGTTTATTCATTTCACAGAGTTAAAGCTTACTCTACATTGCCCAGTTTGGAAAATCTGGCTTTGGGGAATCTGCAAAGGGATATTTAATGACACCCAGAGGCCTGTGGTGAGCAAGGAAATGTCTTCCATTGAAAACTGGAGAGACACATTCTGAGTATCTGCTTTGTGATGTGTGTATTCGTCTCATAGAGTTAAGTCTTTCCTTGAATTGAGCAGTTTGAAATCAGTTTCTGTGAAACCTGAGAAAGGAAATTTGGGAATGCTCTTTAGAATATGCTGAAAAAGAAATACGTTCAGATAAAAACCCGAAGGAAGTTTTGTGTGAAACTGCTCTGCATAATGTGAATTTCATTCACACAGTTAAGCTTCTCTTTTCATTGAGCAGTTTTCTAACACTGTTTATGTTAGACTTGTGAAGAGATAATCGGGAATGCTTTGAGGCTTACTTTGGGAAAGGAAATATGTTCTGATAGAAACTGGAGAGAAGCTTTCTGAGGAGCTGCTTTGTGACATGTGCATTACACTCACAGAGTTATACTTTTCTTTTCACAGAGGATTGGGGAATCCCTTTTGGAGAAAACGCTTCCAGGGGACATTTGGGAGTATACGGACGGCTATGGTGGAAAAGGAAATATCCTGAAAAAAACTGAAAAGAAGCTTTCTGTGAAACTGCTTTCTGACAGATATGCTTCTTCATCTCACATAAATAAAACGTTATTTCTATTATGCAGTTTTGAAACGCTGTCATGGACAAGTTTGCAAAGGGACATTCCGTAGCACTTTCAGGCCAATGGTGAAAAAGGAGGAATCTTTTGATAAAAACTGGAGAGAAGCCGTCTAAGAAACTGCTTTGTGATGTGTGCATTCCACTCAGCGAGTTTTACCTCTTTTCTCATGAGGCAGTGTTTGAACACTGTTCCTGTAAAACCAAAAAAGTGATATTTTGGAGCGCATGTAAGACTATGGCAAAAAGTGAAATATCCTCAAATAAAACCTAGAAAGAAGCATTCCAAGAAACTGCTCTCTCATATGTGCATTCATTTCACAGAGTTAAATCTTGCTCTACGTTGCTCGGTTTGGAAACTCTGTCTTTGAGGAATCTGTGTAGGGATATTAAGTGGTGCCCGGAGGCTTGAGTGAGCAAGGAAACGTCTTCCGATGAAAAGTGGAGAGAAGCTTTCTGAGCAACTGCTTTATGATGTGTGCATTCATCTCATAGAATTTAGCCATTCTTTGGATTGAGCAGTTTGAAATCACTGTTTTTGTGGACTCTGAGAAATGACATTTGGGAACACTCCTTAGAATATGGAGAAAGAAATATCCTCAGGAAAAATCCAGAATGAACCTTTCTGTAAAATTGCTCTGTGTTGTTTTAATTCCTCTCACTCAGTTGAGCCTCTCTTTTCATTGAGCAGCTTTCTAACCCTGTTTATGTTTAGCGTGTTAAAGGATATAGGGGAGTGCTTTGAGGCTTATGGTGAAGAAAGAAATATGTTCAGACCGAAACTGGGGAGAAGCTTTCCAAGGAACTGCTTTGTGACATGTGCATTCCACTCACAGTGTCATACCTCTCTTCTCATACAGCATCAGGCAAACCCTTTTGGAGAAAAAGGTACCAAGTGATATTCGGGAGCATGTTGATGCTTATGGTGAAAAGGGAAATAGCCTCAGACAAAAACTGGAAAGAAGCTTTCTATTAACCTGCTCTGTGATATGTGTGTTCATCTCACATAGATAAAGCTTTCTTTATATTATACAGCTTGGAAACTCTGTCATGGATGGATCCACAAAGAGACATTTGGGAGCACATTCAGGACTATGGTGAAAAAGGATATATCATTAGATAAAAACTGGAAAGAAGCTTCTGTGAATGTGCTTTTTGCTATGTTTATTCATCTCACATAGATAAAACTTTCTTTACATTATGCGGCTTGGAAACTCCGTGATGGATGGATCTGGGAAGGGATGTTCGGGATCACATTCGGGCCTACAGTGAAAAAGGAGACATCTTCAGATAAAAACTGGAGAGAAGCTCTCTGAGAAACTGCTTTGTGATGTGTACATTCCACTCAGGGAGTTATACCTCTTTCCTCAATAAGCAGTGTTTGAACAATGTTCCATGTAAAACCGATAAAGTGATTTTTGGAGTGCTCTAAAGACTATGGCAAAAAGTGAACTGTACTCAAAGAATACCCAGAAAGAAGTGTTCCAAGAAAATACTCTCTTATATGTGCATTTATTTCACAGAGTTAAAGCTTACTCTACATTGCCCAGTTCGGAAACTCTGTCTTTGAGGAATCTGCAATGGGATATTATGTGGCTCGGGAGGCCTGTGGTGAGTAAGGAAATGTCGTTTGTTGAAAACTGGAGAGAAGCTTTTTGAGCAGCTGCTTTGTGATGTGTGTATTATTCTCATGGAGTTAAATCATTCTTTGGATTGAAGAGTTTGAAATCACTGTTTCTGTGGAACCTGAGAAAGGACATTTGGGAAAGCTCTTTAGAATATGCTGAAAAGTAAATACCCTCAGATAAAAACCAGAAGGAAGCTTTCTGTGAAACTGTTCTCAGTCATGTGATTTCCACTCACACTATTAAGCTTCTCTTTTCATTGAGGAGTATTCTCACACTGTGTTTAGTCTGCGAAGGGATATTCGGGATATTGAAAATGGAAATATCTTCAGATAAAAACTGGAGAGAAGTTTTCTGAGAAACTGCTTTGTGATGTATGCATTCCACTCAGGGAATTATACCTCTTTTCTCATAAGGCAGTGTTTGAACATTGTTCCTGTAAAACCAAAAAAGTGATATTTTGGAGCACATTGAAGACTATGGCGAAATTTGAACTATCCTCAAATAAAACCCAGAAAGAAGCGTTCCAAGAAGCTGCTCTCTGATGTATGCATTCATTTCACAGAATAAAAGCTTACTCTACATTGCCCAGTTTGGAAAATCTGGCTTTGGGGAATCTGCAAAGAGATATTTAATGACACCCAGAGGCCTGTGGTGAGCAAGGAAATATCTCCATTGAAAACTGGAGAGATGCTTTCTGAGCAACTGCTTTGTGATATGTGGATTCATCCCATATAGTTAAATCATTCTTTGGATTGAGCAGTTTGAAATTACTGTTTCTGTGGAATCTGAGAAAAGACATTGGGAGCGGTCTTTCGATATGCTGAAAAGGAAATTCCCTCAGATAAAAACCAGAAGGAAGCTTTCTGTGAAACTGCTCTCGGTCATGTGATTTCCTCTCACACATTTAAGCTTCCCTTTTCATTGAGCAGTATTCTAACACTGTGTTTAGTCTGCCAAGGTATATTCAGGAGCATTTGAAGGCTTATCGTGAAAACAGAAATATTTTCAGAAACACCAGAGAGAAGCTTTCTGAGGAGCTGCTTTGTGACGTGTGAATTCCAATCACAGAGTTATCCCTTTCTTCTTATAGAGGATTGGGGAATTCCTTTTGGAGAAAGAGCTACCAAGATACATTCAGGTATATATAGACGGCTATTGTGAAAAAGAAATTATCCTCAGACAAAAATGGGAAAGAGGCTTTCTGGGAAACTGCTTTGTGATAGATATGTTTATTCATCTCACATAGATAAAACTTTCTTTATATAATGCAGTTTTTAAACTCCGTCAAGGACAGATTCACAAAGGGATATTCGGGAGCACCTTCAGGCCTATGGCAAAAATGGAAATCTCTTCATATAAATATTGGAGAGAAGCTTTCTGAGAAACTACTTTGTGATGTGTGCATTCCACTCAGAGAGATGTACCTCTTTTCTCATAAGGCAGTGTTTCATCACTGTTCCTGTAAAACTGAAAATGTGATATTTCATAGCGCTTTGAAGACTATGGTGAAAAGAGAACTCTCCTCAAATAAAACCCAGAAAGAAGCGTTCCAAGAAACTGCACTCTGATACGTGCATTCATTTCACAGAATTAAAGCTTATTATTTCCCAGTTTGGAAACTCTGTCTTTTAGGAATCTCTGAAGGGATATTAAGTTACTCCCAGAGGTCTGTGCTGAGCAAGGAAATGTCTTCCTTTGGAAACTGGAGAGAAGCTTTCTGAGCAACTGCTTTGCAATGTGTGGATTCATCTCATAGAGTTAAACCATTCTTTGTAATGAGTAGATTGAAATCACTGTTTCTGTGAAATCGGAGGAAGGACATTTGGGAACGCTCTTTAGAATATGGAGAACTAAATAACCTCAGATCAAAATGTAGAGGACTACATACTCGCAAATGAGATGTTCCCGATAAGTCCTGCTCTTGCAAACAAAGCAGGACGTTTCTTCTCTGCAAACACGAAGAACAAAAGAGTCAGCCACAAACAGCAGACTCTGGGAACTGTTAATGTTTAAGCATCTTGAGAACTCAGAAAGTTCGGTAAAGGTCAGAAAAACAACTCATGACATAAAAGCAACTTGTGTCATAAAAACAACTCGTGTCTTGTGACGTAGTAAAAATCCACAAATGTGTATAAAATAAAGCAGAGTGTGCTGCTTGGGGCGGCCGCCATGATTGTCTTGTCTTGTGTTGTCTTGTGTGTTCATTCCTTTGTTTAGGAAACACGCGGACCCCAACAGAAAACAAGAAGGACGCTTTCTGTGACACTGCTATGTGTCGTATGAATTCTTCTCACCCAGTTAAGCTTCTCTTGCATTGAACAGTTTTCATACTGTTTATGTTTAGCGTGTGAAGGGATATTCGGGAGCGCTTTCAGGCTTACTGTGAAAAAGGAAATATCTTCACATAGAAAATGGAGAGACTTTCCCAGGAACTGCTTCGTGATGTGTGCATTCCACTTAGAGTGTTATACCTCTATTCTCATACAGCATCGGGAAGACATTTTGGAGAAAAAGATACCAAGGGATATTCGAGAGTATATTTATGCCTATGGTGAAAAAAGAAGTAGCCTCAGACAAAAACTGGAAAGAAGCTTTCTTTGAATCTGCTTCTTGTTATGTTTATTCATCTCACATAGATAACACTTTTGTTACATGACGCAGCTTGGAAACTCTGTCAAGGACATATCCACGAAGGGACATTTGGGATCACATTCAAGGCTATGGTGAAAATGGAAATATATTCAAATAAAAACTGAATAGAAGCTTTCTGTGAATCTGCTTTTTGCTATGTTTATTCATCTCACATTGGTAAAGATTTATTCACATTACACAGCTTGGAAACTCCATCATGGATGGATCCACAAAGGGATATTCAGGAGCACATTCAGGCCAATGTTGAAAAAGGAAATATCTTCAGAAAAATACTGGAGAGAAATTTTCTGAGAAACTGTTTTGTGATGTGTGCATTCCACTCAGGGTGTTATAACTCCTTTCTCATAAGGCAGTGTTTGAACACTGTTCCTGTAAAACTGAAAATGTTATACTCTCTAGTGCATTGAAGATTATGGGGAATAGTGAACTGTCCTCAAATAAAACCCAGAAAGAAGCGTTCTGAGAAACTGCTCCCTGATATGTGCATTCACTTCACAGAGTTAAAGCTTATTCTACATGGCCCATATTGGAAACACTGTCCTTGAGGAATCTGCGAAGTCATATTAAGTGGCACCCGGAGGTCTGTGGTGAGCAAGGAAATGTCTTCCGTTGAAAACTGGAGAGAATCTTTCTGAGCAACTGCTTTGTGACGTGTGTATTCATCTCATAGAGTTAAATCATTCATTGAATTGAGCAGTTTGATATCACTGTTTCTATGGAATCTGAAGAAGGACATTTGGGAACGCTCTTTAGAATAGGGAGAAAGAAATATCCTCTGATAAAAAACAGAAGGAAGCTTTCTGTGAAACTGCTATATGTCACATGAATTCCTTTCACTCTGTTAAGCTTCTCCTTTCGTTGAGCACTTTTCTAACAATGTTTATGTTTAGCGTGTGAAGGGATATTCATGAGTGCTTTGAGGCTTATGGTGCAAAAGGAAATATGTTCGAATAGAACCTGGAGAGAGGCTTTCTGAGGAACTGCTTTGTGACCTGTGCATTTCACTCGCAGTGTTATACCTGTCTTTTAATACAGGATTGGGGAATTCCTTTTGGAGAAAAAGATACCAAGGGACATTCGGGTGTATATGGACGGCTATGGTGAAACAGGAAATATCATCAGATAAAAACTGGAGAGAAGCTTTCTGAGAAACTGGTTTGGGATATTTGCATTCCACTCAGGGATAAACCTTTCTTCTCATAAGACAAGGTTTGAACACTGTTCCTGTTAAACTAAAAAAGTGATATTTGGAGCAGGTTGAAGATTACTACGAGAAGTGTAATGTTGTCAAATAAAACCCAGAAAGATGCATTCCAAGAAACTGCTCTCTGGCCTGTCCATTCATTTCACAGAGTGAAACCTTACTCTACTTTTCCCAGTTTGGGAAGTCTGTCATTGAGGATTCTGCGAAGGGATATTAAGTGGCAACAGCAGGCCTGTGACGAGCAAGGAAATGTCTTCCGTTGAATATTGGAGAGAAGCTTTCTGAGCAACTCTTTTTTGATGTCTGTATTCATCTCATAGAGTTAAATCATTCTTTGGATGGAGCAGTTTGAAATCACTGTTTCTGTGGAATCTGAGAAAGGACATTTGGGAACGCTCTTTAGAATATCCTGAAAAAGAAATAACCACAGATAGAAAGGAGAAGGAAGGTTTCTGTGAAACTGCTCTCTGTCACGTGAATGCTGCTCATACAGTTAAGCTTCTCTTGTCATTGCACAGTATTCTAACACTGTTTTAGTGTAGTCTGCGAAGGGATATTTGGGAGCGCTTTGCGGGTTACGGAGAAAAAGGAAATATCTTCAGACAGAAACTGGAGAGAAGATTTCTGAGGAGCTGTATTGTAACATATGCATTCCACTCACAGAGTTATACTTTTCTTCCCTTAGAGGATTGGGGAATCTCTCTTGGAGAAGAAGCTACTAAGGGTCACTCGGGAGTATATGGATGGTTATGGTGAAATTGGAAATATCTTCAGACAAAAACTGGAAAGAAGCTTTCTGTGAAACTGCTTTGTGATATATATGTTTATTCATCTCACATAGATAAAACTTTCTGTATATTACGCAGTTTGGAAATTCCACCATGGATGGATCTGCGACAGGACATTAGGGAGCACATTCAGGCCTAGGGTGAGAAAGAAATTCTCTTCAGATAAAAACTGGAGAGAAACTTTCTGAGAAACTGCTTTGTGATCTATGCATTCCACTCAGGGAGTCCTAACTCTTTTCTCATAAAGCAGTGTTTGAACATGGTTCCTGTGAAGACTATGGCAAAAAGTGAAAAGTGAAAACCCAGAAAGAAGCAATCCAAGAAACTACTCTCTAATATGTGAATTCACTTCACAGAGTTAAATCTTACTCTACATTGCCCAGTTTGGGAACTGCTTTTGAGGAATCTGAGAAGGGATATTTAGTGTTGCCCAGAGGTCTGTGGTGAGCAAGGAAATGTCTTCCTATGAAAACTGGAGAGAAGCTTTCTGAGCAACTGCTTTGTGATGTGTGTATTCAACTCATAGGGTTAAATCATTCTTTGCATTAAGCAGTTTGAAATCACTCTTTCCGTGGAACCTGAAAAAGGCCATTTGGGAACAGTCTTTAGCATATGCTGAAAAACAAATACCCTCAGATAAAAACCAGAAGAAAGCTTTCTGTGAAACTGCTCTCAGTCGTGTGAATTCCACTCATACAGTTAAGCTCCTCTTTTCATTGAGCAGTATTCTAACACTGTGTTTAGTCTGCAAAGTGATATTCGGGAGGTCTTTGAGGCTTATGGTGAAAATGGAAATATCTCAGATAGAAACTGAAGAGAAGCTTTCCGAGGAGCTGCTTTGTGACTTATGCATTCCACTCTCAGCATTATACCTTTCTCTCATAGAGGATTGGGGACTCCTTTTTGGAGAAAATGCTACCAAGGGACATTCGGGAGTATATGGATGACTATGGTGAAAAAGGAAATATCCTCAGCCAAAAACTGGCAAGAAGCTTTCAGTGAAACTGCTTTGTGAAAGATATGTTTATCCATCTCACATAGATAAAACTTTCTTTATGTTACGCAGTTTGGAATCTCCGTCATGGAGGGATCGGCGAAGGGACATCCGGGAACACATTCAGGCCCATGGTGAAAAAGGAAATATCATCAGATAAAAAATTGAGAGAAGTTTTCTTAGAAATTGCTGTGTGATGTGAGCATTCCATTCAGGGAGTTATACCTCTTTTCTCATAAGGAAGTGTTTGAACACCGTTCCTGTAAAACCGAAAAAGTAATATTTCGGAGATCATTGAAGACTATTGTGAAAAATGAAATATCCTCAAATAAAACCCAGACAGAAGCATTCCAAGAAACTGCTCTCTGATATGTGCATTCCTTTCACAGAGTTAAAGCTTACCTACATTGTTCAGCTTGGTAATTCTGTCTTTGAGGAATCTGCAAAGGTATATTTAGTGAAGCCCGAGGCCTGCAGTGAGGAAGGAATTATCTTCCAATGAAAACGGGAGAGAAGCTTTCTGAGCAGCTACTTTGTGATATGTGTATTCATCTCATAGAGGTAAACCATTCTTTGGATAGAGCAGTTTGAAATCACTGCTTCTGTGGCATCTGAGGAAGGACATTGGAAATGCACTGTAGAATATGGGGAAATACATATCCTCAGATAAAAACCAGAAGGGAGCTTTCTGTGAAAATGCTGTGTGTCTTGTGAATTCCTCCCTCAGTTAAGCTTTTGTTTTCATTGAGGGGTTTTCAAACACAGTTTAGGTTTAGTGTGCTAAGGGATATTCGGGAGCACTTTGAGGCTTACGGTGAAAAAGGAAATATGTTCAGATAGAATCTGGAGAGAAACTTTCCGAGGAACTGCTTTGTGATGTGTGCATTCCACTCCCAGTGTTATACCTCTTTTCTCATACAGCATCGGGGAAAACCTTTTGGACAAAAAGGTACCAAGGGATATTGGGGAGCATATTGACGAATATGGTGAAAAGGGAAATAGTCTCAGACAAAAACAGGAAAGAAGCTTTCTGTGAAACTGCTCTGTGACATGTGTATTCATCTCACTTAGAGAAAGCTTGTTTTACATTACACAGCTTGCAAATTCCATTATGGACGGATTCGTGAAGCGACATTCGGGAGTACATTCTGGACTAGGGTGAAAAAGGAAATATCTTCAGATAAAAACTGGAAAGAAGCTTTCTGTGAATCTGCTTTTTTGCTATGTTATTCATCTCACATAGATAAAGCTTTCTTTACATTATGAAGCTTAGAAACTCTGTCATGGACGGAACCATGAAGGGACATTCGGGTGCACATTTAGACCTATGGTGAAAAAGGAAATATTTACAGATGAAAACTGGAGAGAAGTTTTCTGAGAAACTGCTTTGTGATGTGTGCATTCCACTCAGGGAATTTTACGTCTTTTCTCATAAGGAAGTGTTTGAACACTGTTCCTGTAAAACAAAAAAAGTTATATCTCAGAGTGCATTGAAGACTACGGGGAAAAGTGATCTGTCCTCAAATAAAACACAAAAAGAGGCGTTCCAAGAAACTGCTCACTGATATGGGCATTCACTTCACAGAGTTAAAGCTTATTCTACATTGCCCAGTTTGGAAACTCTGTCTTTGAAAAATCTGTGAAGTTATATTAAGTGGTGCCCGGAGGCCTGTGTTGAGCAAGGAAATGTCTTCCATTGAAAACTGGAGAGAAGCTTTCTGAGCAACTGCTTTGCTACATGTGTTTTCATCTCATAGAGTTAAATCATCCTTTGGATGAAGCAGTTTGAAATCACTGTGTCTGTGGAATCTGAGGAAGGATATTTGGGAACGTTTTTAGAATATGGAAAAAGAAATATCCTCAGATAAAAACCAGAGGGAAGCTTTCTGTGAAACTGCTATGTGTCGTGTGAATTTCTCTTGCTCAGTTAAGCTTCTCTTTTCATTGAGCACTTTTCTAACAGTGTTTATATTTAGTGTGTGAAGGGATATTCGGGAGTGCTTTGAGGCTTACAGTGAAAAATGAAATATGTTCAGATAGAAACTGCAGAGAGGCTTTCCGGGGAATTGCTTTGTGACCAGTACATTTCACTCACAGTGTTATACCTCTCTTCTCATAAAGGATTGGGGAAATCCTTTTGGAGAAAAAGCTATCAAGGGACATTCAGGAGTACATGGACGGCTATGGTGAAAAAGGAAATATACTCAGACAAATGCTGGAAGGAAAATATCTGTGAATCTACTTTTTTCTATGTTTATTCATGTCACATAGATAAAGCTTTCTTTACATTATGCAGTTTGGAAACTCTGTCATGGACGAATCCACAAAGGGACATTCGGGAGCACATTCAGGCCTATGGTGAAATAGGAAATATCTTCAGATAAAAACTGGAGAGAAGTTTTCTGAGAAACTGCTTTGTGATGTGTGCATTCTACTCAGGGAGTTATACCTCTTTTCTCATATGGCAGGGATTGAACATTGTTCCTGTAATACCAAAAAAGTGATATATCGGAGCACTTTGAAGACTATGTGGAAAAATGAAATATCCTCAAATAAAACCCAGAGATAAACGTTCAAAGAAACTGCTCTCTGACACGTGCATTCATTTCACAGAGTTAAAGCTAACTCTACATGGCCTGGTTTGGAAACTCTGTCTTTGAGAAATCTTTGAAGGGATATTTAGTGGCGCCCGGAGGCCTGTGGTGAGCAACATATCTTCTGATGAAAACTGGAGAGAAGCTTTCTGAGCAACTGCTTTCTACGTGTGTATTCATCTCATAGAATTAAGCCAATTTTGGATTGAACAGTTTGAAAATACTGTTTCTCTTGAATCTGAGAAAGGACATTTGGGAATTCTCTTTACAATATGGAAAAAGAAATATCCTCACATAAAAACCAGAAGGAAGTTTTTTGTGAAACTGCTATGTGTCATATGAATTCCTCTTGCTCATTTAAGCTTCTCTTTTCATTGAGTAGTTTTCTAACACTGTTTATGTTTAGTGTGTAAAGGGATATTTGTGATCGCCTTGAGGCTTATGGTGAAAAAGGAAACATGATCAGATAGAAACTGGAGAGAAGTTTTCCAAGAAACTGCTTTATGGTGTGTGCATTCCACTCACAGTGTTATACCTCTCTTCTCATATGGCATAGGGGAAACCCTTTTGGACAAAAAGATACCAGGGGATATTGGGGAGCATATTGACGAATATGGTGAAAAGGGAAATGGCTGCAGAGAAAAACTGGAAAGAAGATGTCTGTGAAACTGCTCTGTGCTATGTGTATTCATCGCATAGATAAAGCTTTCTTTACTTTGCACAGCCTGCAAACTGTGTCATGGACTGATCCGCAAAGGGACATTCAGGAGCACATACAGGACCATGGTGAAAAAGGAAATATCTTCAGATAAAAACTGGAAAGCAGCTTTCTGTGAATCTACTTTTTGCTATGTTTATTCAACTGACATAGATAAAGCTTTCTTTACATTACACAGTTTGGAAACTCCATCACGGATGGAACCACGAGGGACATTCGTAAGCACATTCAGACCTATGGTGAAAAAGGAAATATCTTCAGTTAAAAACCGAAGAGAAGCTTTCCGAGAAACTGCTTTGTCATGTAGCATTTCACTCAGGGAGTTATACCTCTTTTCTCATAAGACAGCGTTTGAACACGGTTCCTGTAAAACTGAAAAAGTGATATTTCGGAGCAAATTGAAGACTATGGCGAAAATTCAACTATCCTCAAATGAAACCCAGAAAGAAGCATTCCAAGAAACTGCTCTCTGATATGTGAATTCATCTGACAGTGTTAATGCTTACTCTATATTGCCCAGGTTGTGAACTCTGTCTTTGAGGAATCTGTGAAGTGATATTAAGTGGCACACAGAGCCCTGTGGTGAGCAAGGAAATATCTTCTGTTGAAAAATGGAGGGAAGCTTTTTGAGCAACTGCTTTGTGACGTGTTTATTCATCTCATAGAGTTAAATCATTCTTTGCATGGAGCAGTTGGAAATCACTGTTTCTGTGGAATCTGAGGAAGGACATTTGGGAACACTTTTTAGAATATGGAGAAAGAAATATCCTTGGATAAAAACCAGAAGGAAGCTTTCTGTGAAACTGCTATGTGTCGTGTGAATTCCTCTCACTCAGTTAAGCTTTTCTTTCATTGAACAGTTTTCTAACACTGTTTATGTTTAGCGTGTGAAGGGATAATTGGGAGTCCATAGAGACTTATGGTGAAAAAGGAAATAAGTTCAGATAGAAACTGGAGAGAAGCTTTCCGAAGAACTGCTTTAGGACATGTGCATTCCACTCACAGAGTTATACCTTTCTTCTCATAGAGGACTGGGGAATCCCTTTTGGAGAAAAAGCTACTAAGGGACAGTCAGGAATATATGGACGGCTATTTTGAAAAAGGAAATATCCTCAGATGAATACTGGAAAGAAGCTTTCTGTGAAACCGCTTTGTGATAGATATATTTATTCATCTCACAAAGATAAAACTTTTTTTATATTATGCAATTTGGAAACTCCTTCATGGATGGATCCTAGATGGGACATTTGGTAGCACATTCAGTCTTATGTTGAAAAAGAAAATATCTTCACATAAAAACTGGAGAGAAGCTTTCTGAGAAAATGCTTTGTGATGTGTGCATTCCACTCAGGGAGTTATATATCTTTTCTCATAAGACAGTGTTTTATGTAAAACCGAAAAAGTGATAATTTGGAGCACATTGAAGACTATTGGGAAAGGTAAAAGATCTGCATATAAAACCCAGCAAGAAACATTCCAAGAAACTGCTGTCTGACTTATGCTTTTATTTCAAAGAGTTAAAGCTTTCTCTACATTGCCCATTTCGGAAACTCTGTCTTTGAGGAATCTGCAAAGGGATATTAAGTGGCGCCGGAGAGCCTGTAGTGTGCAAGGAAGTGTCTTCTGATGAAAACTGGAGATAAGCTTTCTGAGTAACTGCTTTGTAATGTGTGTATTAGTCTCCTAGAGTTAAATCGTTTTTGGATTGAGCAGTTTGAAATCACTGTTTTTGTGGAACCAGAGGAAGGACATTTGGGGAGGCTATTCAGAATATGGTGAAAAAGAAATACCCTCAGTTAAAAACCAGAAGGAAGACTTCTGTGAAACTGCTCTGTGTCGTGTGAATTCCACTCACACAGTTAAGCTCCTCTTTTCATTGAGCAGTATTCTAAACCTGTTTTTGTTTAGTCTGTGAAGGGATATTAGGGAGTGCTTTGAGGCTTATGGTGAAAATGGAAATATCTTCAGATAGAAACTGGAGAGAAGCTTTCTGAGGAGCTACTTTGTGACGTGGGCATTTCACTCGCCGTGTTTTACCCTGCTCACAGAGGGTCGGGGAATCCCTTTTAGAGAAAAAGTTACCAAGGGACATTCAGGAGTAAAGGGATTGTTAAGGTGAAAAAGGAAATATCTTCAGACAAAAACGGGAAAGAAATTTTCTATGAAACTGCTTTGTGATAGATATTTTTATTCATCCCACATAGATAAAATTTTCTTTATATTATGCAGTTTGGAAACTCCATCATGGACAGATCTGCGAAGGAGCATTCGGGAGCACATTCAGGCTTATGGTGAGAAAGGAGATCTCTACAGAAAAAAACTGGATAGAAGCTTTCTGAGAAACTGATTTGTGATGTGTGCTTTCCACTCTGGGAGTTATACCTCTTTTCTCCTAAGGCAGTGCTTGAATGCTGTTCCTGTAAAACTGAAAAAGTAATATTTCGGAGCACATACAAGACTATGGAGGAAAGTGAAATATCCTGAAATAAAACACAGAATGGAGCATTCCAAGAAACTGCTCTCTGACAAGTGCATACATTTCAGAGAGTTAAAGCGTTCTCTACATTTCCCAGTTTGCAAAGTCTGTCTTTGAGGATTCTGCAAAGGGATATTAAGTGGTGACTGGCGGCCTGTGGTGAGCAAGGATATCTCTTCCATTGAAAACTGGAAAGAAGCTTTCTGAGCAACTGCTTTGTGATGTGTGTATTCATCTCATAGAGTTAAATCATTCTTTGAATTGAGCAGTTTGAAATCACTCTTTCTGTTGAACCTGAGAAAGGACATTTGAGAACGTGCTTACAAATATGCTGAAAAAGAAATACCCTATGATAAAAATCAGAAAGAAGCTTTCTGTGAAACGTCTCTGTGTCTTGTGAATTCCACTCACACAGTTGAGTTTCTGTTTTCATTGAGTTTTCACTGAGTAGTAGTTTTCATTGAGTAGTAGTTTTAGCTTAGTCAGCTAAGGGATACTTGGGAGCACTTTGAGGCTTACGGTGAAAAAGGAAATATGTTCAGACCGAAACTGGAGAGAAGCTTTTCAAGGAACTGCGTTGTGACGTGTGCATTCCACTCAGAGTATTATACCGCTCTTCTCATACAGCATCGGGGAAACCCTTTTGGAGAAAAAGATAACAAGTGATATTCGGGAGCATGTTGATGACTATGGTGAAAACGGAAATAACCTCAGACAAAAACTGGAAAGAAGCTTTCTATGAAACTGCTCTGTGATATGTGTATTCATCTCAGAAATATAAAGCTTCCCTTACATTACGCAGCTTGGAAACTCCATCATGGATGGATCCGTGGAGCGATATTCAGGATCACATTCAGGCCTATGGTGTAAAAGAAAATAGCATCAGATAAACACTGGAGAGAAGATTTCTGAGAAACTGCTTGGTGATGTATGCATTCCCCTCAGGGAGTTATACCTTTCTTCTAAAAAGGCACTGTTTGAACTCTGTTCCTGTAAAACTAAAAAAGTGATATTCAGAGCACATTGAAGACTATGGCGAAAAGTGAAATGTCTTCAAATAAATCTCAGAAAGAAGCATTCCAAGAAACTGCTCTCTGACATGTCCATTCATGTCACAGAGTTAAAGCTTACTCTACAATTCCCATTTTGAAAGTCTGTCTTTGAGGATTCTGTGAAGAGGTATTAACTGGCATCCAGAGGCCTGTGGTGAGCAAGGAAATGTCTTCCATTGAAAATTGCAGAGAAGCTTTCTGAGCAACTCTTTTGTGATGTTTGTATTCATCTCATAGTGTTAAATCATTCTTTGGATTGAGCAGTTTGAAATCACTGTTTCTGTGGAATCTGAGAAAGTACATTTGGGAACACTCTTTATAATATGCTGAAAAAGAAACAACCTCAGATAGAAACTAGAAGGTGCTTTCTGTGAAACTTCTATGTGTTGCATGAATTCCGCTCCACAGTTAAGCTTCTCTTTTCATTAAGCACCATTCTAACACTGTTTTTGTTTAGTCTGCGAATTGATATTTGGGAGCGCTTTGAGACTTATGGTGAAAACGGAAATACCTTCAGATAGAAACTGGAGAGAAAATTTTCGAGGAGCTGCTTTGTGACGTGTACATTCCACTCACAGAATTATACCTTTCTTCTCATAGAGGATTGGGGAATACCTTTTGGTGAAAAAGATACCAAGGGACATTTGGGAGTATAGGGATGGCTGTGGTGAAAAAGGAAATATCCTCAGACAAAAACCGGAAAGATTTCTGTGAAAGTGCTGTGTCATAGATATGTTTATTCAACTCACAGAGATGAAACTTTCCTTATAATATGCAGTTTGGAAACTCTGTCATGGATGGATCCGCAAAGGCATGGTCGGGAACACTTTCAGGCCTACGGTGAAATAGGAGATATCTTCAGATAAAAACTAGGCAGAAGCTTTCTGAGAAAGAGCTTTGTGATGTGTGCATTCCATGCAGGGAGTTATACCTCTTTTCTCATAATGCAGTGTTTGAACACTGTTCCTGTAAAACCGAAAAAGTAATAATTCCTAAGGCATGGAAAATTACAGCGAAAAGGGAAATATCCTGAAATAAAACCCAGAAAGAAGTGTTCCAAGAAAGTGCTCTCTGACATGTGCATTCATTTCAGAGAGTTAAAGCTTACTCTACATTTCCCATTTTGGAAAGTCTGTCTTTGAGGATTCTGCAAAGGGATATTAAGTGGTGACCGGAGGCCTGTGGCGAGCAAGGAAACGTCTTCCATTGAAAACTGGAGAGAAGTTTTCTGAGCAACTGCTTTGTGATGTTGTATTCATCTCATAGAGTTAAATCATTCTTTGGATTCAGTAGTTTCAAATCACTCTTTGTGTGGAACCTGAGAAAGGGCATTTGGGAATGTTCTTAAGAATATGCTGAAAAGTAAATACCCTCTGATAAAAACCAGAAGGAAGCTTTCTGTGAAACTTCTCTGTGTCATGTGAATTCCACTCGCACAGTTAAGCTTCTGTTTTCATTGAGCAGTATTCTAACAGTGTTTTAGTTTAGTCAGCTAAGGGATACTCGGGAGCGCGTTGAGGCTTATTGTGAAAACGGAAATATGTTCAGATAGAAACGGGAGAGAAGATTTCCGAGGAGCTGCTTTGTGACGTGTGCATTCCACTAACAGAGTTATACTTTTCTTCTCATAGAGGATTGGGAAATGCCTTTTGAAGAAAAAGTTACCATGGAACATTTGGGAGTATATGGACAGGCATGGTGAAAAAGGAAATATTCTCAACAAAAACTGGAAAGAAGCTTTCTGTGAAACTGCTTTGTGATAGATATGTTTATTCATCTCACATAGATAAAACTTTATTTCTATTGCACAGTTTTGAAACGCCATCATGCGCGGATTTGCGAAGGGACATTTGGGAGCATTTTCAGGCCTATGGGGAAATAGGAAATATTTTCAGAAAAAAAAATTGGGGAGAAGCTTTCAGAGAAACCTCTTTGTGATGTATGTATTCCACTCAGGGAGATTTGCCTCTTTTCTCATAAGGCATTTTTTGAACACTGTTCCTGTATAACCGAAAATGTGATATTTCTGAGCGGATTGAAGACTATGGCAAAAAGTGAAATATCCTCAAATGAAACCCAGAAAGAAGCGTTCCAAGAAACTGCTCTCTGATATGTGCATTCATATCACAGAGTTAAAGCTTACTGTACATTGCCCAGTTTGGAAAATCAGTCTTTCAGGAAACTGTGAAGGGATATGAAGTGGTGCCCGGAGGCTTGTGGTGAGCAAGGAAAGAATTTTCAATGAAAACTGGAGAGAAGCTTTCTGAGCAACTACTTTGTGATGTGTGTATTCGTCTCATAGAATTAAACAATTCTTTGGATAAAGCAGTTTGAAATCACTGTTTTTGTGGAATCTGAGGAAGGGCATTTGGGAATGCTCCTTAGAATATGGAGATAAAAATATCCTCAGGTAAAATCCAGAAGGAAGCTTTCTGTGAAACTGTTTTGTGTGGTCTTAATTCCTCTTGCTCAGTTAAACCTCTCTTTTCTTTGAGCAGTTTTCTAACCCTGTTTATGTTTAGCGCGTGAAAGGATATTCGGGAGCGCATTGAGGCTTTTGGTGAAAAAGTAATTATGTTCAGCCAGAAACTGGAGAGAAGCTTTCCGAGGAACTGCTTTGTGAAGTGTGCATTCCACTCACAGTGTTATACCTCTGTTCTCATACAGCATCGGAGAAACCCTTTTGGAGTAAAAGGTACCAAGTGATATTCAGGATCATATTGATGCCTAGTGTGAAAAGGGAAATAGCCTCAGATAAAAACTGGAAAGAAGCGTTCTGCAAAACTGCTCTTTGATATATGTATTTATCTCACATAGATAAAGCTTTATTTACCTTACACAGCTTGGAAACTCTGTCCTCTGTCATGGACGGATCCAAGATGGGACATTCGGGAGCACATTCAAAGCTATGGTGAAAAGAGAAATATCTTCAGATAAAAACTGGAAGGAAGCTTTTTGTGAATCTGCTTTTTGCTATGTTTATTCATCTCACATAGATAAAACTTTCTTTACATGAGGTAGCTTGGAAATTCCGTAATGGATGCATCCGCAAAGGGATATTCGGGATCACATACGGGCTTATGGTGAAAAAGGAAATATCGTCAGATAACAACTGGAGAGAAGCTTTCTGAGAAACTGCTTGGTGATGTGTGCATTCCCCTCACAGAGTTATACCTTTTTTCTCATAGACGATTAGGGAATCCCTTTTGGAGAAAAAGCTACAGGGGATATTCGGTAGTATATGGACAGCTGTGGTGAAAAAGGAAATATCCTCAGACAAAAACTGGAAAGAAGATTTCTGTGAAACTGCCTTCAGATAGATATGTTTATTCATCTCACATAGATAAAACTTTCCTTACATTACGCAGTTTGGTAACTCCATCATAGATGGATACGTGAAGAGACATTCTGGAGCATATTCAGGCCTACGTGGAAAAAAGAGATCTCTTCAGATAAAAACTGGAGAGAAGCTTTCTGAGAAACTTCTTTGTGATGTGTGAATTCCACTCAGGGAGTTTTACCTCTTTTCTCATAAGGTAGTGTTTGAACACTGTTCCTGTAAAACCAAAAATGTAATATTTCGGAGTGCAAGGAAGGCTATGGAGAAAAGTGAAATATCCTGAATTAAAACCCAGAAAGAAGCATTCCAGGAAACTGTTCTCTGATATGTGCATTCATTCCAGAGAGTTAAAGGTTACTCTATGCTGCCCAGTTTGGTAACTCTGTCTTTGAGATTTCTGAGAAGGGATATTTAGTGGCAACCGGAGGCCTGTGGCGAGCATGGATATGTCTTCTGTTGAAAACTGGACAGAAGCTTTTTGAGCAACTGCTTTGTGATGTGTGTATTCATCTCAGAGAGTTAAATCATTTTTAGGATTGAGCAGTTTGAAATCACTCTTTCTGTGGAACCTGAGAAAGGACATTTGGGAACGCTCTTAAGAATATGCTGAAAAAAAAATACACTGCGTTAAAAACCAGAAGGAAGATTTCAGTGAAACTACTCTGGGTCATGTGAATTCCACTGGCACAGTTAAGCTTCTGTTTTCATTGTTCGGTATTCTAACACAGTTTTAGTTTAGTCAGCTAAGCGATACACGGGAGTGCTTTGAGGCTTATGGTGAAAATGGAAATATCTTCAGATAGACACAGGAGACATTTCCGAGGAGCTGCTTTGTGACGTGTGTATTTCACTCACAGAGTTAAACTTTTCTTCTCATAGAGGATTGGGGAATCCCTTTTGGAGAAAAAGCTACCAAGGGACATTCGGGAGTATATGGATGGCTATGTTGAAAAAGGAAATATCCTCAGACAAAAACTGGAAAGAAGCTTTCTGTGAAACTGCTTTGTGATAGATATGTTTATTCATCTAACATACATAAAACTTTCTTTCTATTACGCAGTATTGTAACTCCGTCATTGACATATTCACGAAGGGACATTCGGGAGCACATTCAGGCCTATGGTGAAATAGGAAATATCTTCAGATAAAAACTGGAGAGAAGCTTTCTGAGAAACTGCTTTGTTTTCTGTGCATTCCACTCAGGGCGTTATATCTTTTCTCATAAGGCAGTGTTTGAACACCATTCATGTAAAACCGAAAAAGTGACATTTCAGAGCACACAGAAGACTATGGCGAAAAGTGAAATATCCTAAAATAAAACCCAGAGAGAAGCGTTCCAAGAAACTGTTCTCTGATATGTGTATTCATTTCACACAGGTAGAGCTTACTCTACGTTGCCGAGTTGGAAACTCTGTCTTTTTGGAATCTGTGAAGGGATATTAAGGGGCACCCAGAGGCTTGTGATGGGCAAGGAAACGTCTTCCAATGAAAACTGGAGAGAAGCTTTCTGAGCAACTTCTTTGTGATGTGTGCCTTCGTCTCATAGAATTAAACCATTCTTTTGGTTGTGCAGTTTGAAATTACTGTTTTTGTGGAATCTGAGGAAGGACATTTGGGAATGCTCCATAGAATATGGAGAAAGAAACATCCTCAGGCAAAACCCAGAAGGAAACTTTCTGTGAAACTGCTCTGTGTCGTCTTAATTCCTCTCGCTCAGCTAATAGTCTCTTTTCATTGAACAGTTTTCTATTCCTGTTTATGTTTAGCTTGTGAAGGGGTATTCGGGAGTGCTTTGAGGCTTACAGTGAAAAACCAAATATGTTGAGATGGAAACGGGAGAGACGCTTTCCGAGGAACTGCTTTGTGACGTGTGCATTCCACTCACAGTGTTTTACCTCTCTTCTCATACAGCATAGGAGAAACCCTTTTGAAGTAAGAGGTCCCAAGTGATATTCAGGAGCATGTTGGTGTCTTTGGTGAAAAGGGAAATAACCTCGGACAAAAACTGGAAAGAAGCTTTCTATGAAACAGCTCTGTGATATGTGTATTCATCTCACATCAATATAGTTTTCTTTACATTACGCAGCTTGGAAACTCTGTCTTGGATGGATGCACTAAGGGACATTCGATAGCACATTCAGGACTATGGTGAAATAGGAAATATCTTCAGATAAAAACTGGAAAGAAGGTTTCTGTGAATCTGCTTTTGTTATGTTTATTCATCTCATGATGATGAAGTTTGATTTACATTACTCAGCATGGTAACTCTGTCATGGATGGATCCACAAAGGGACATTCAGGAGGTAATACAGGACTAAGGTGAAACAGGTAATCTCTTCAGATAAAAACTGGAGAGAAGTTTTCTGAGAAACTGCTTTGTAATGTGTGCATTCCACTCAGGGAGTTATACCTCTTTCCTCATAAGGCAGTGTTTAAACACTGTTCGTGTAAAACTGACAAAGTGATATTTCGGAGTGCCTTGAAGACTATGGTGAAAAGTGAAATGTCTTCAAATAACAGCCAGAAAGAAGAGTTCCAAGAAACTAATCTCTGATATGTGCATTCATTTAACAGAGTTAAAGCTTACTCTACATTTCCCAGTTTGGAAACTCTGGCTTTGAAGAATATGTTAAGGGATATTAAATGGCGACCGGAAGCCTGTGGTGAGCAAGGAAGTGTCTTCCATTGAAAACTGGAGAGAAGATTTCTGAGCAACAGTTTTGTGATGTGTTTATTCATCTCATAAAGTTACATCATTCTTTGAATTGAGCTGTTTGAAATCACTGTTTCAGTGAAACCTGACGAAGGACATTTGGGAACACTCTTTAGAATATGCTGAAAAAATGAATACATTCAGATACAAACCAGAAGGAAATTTTCTGTAAAACAGCTCTGTTCTGTGTGAATTCCTCTCACATAGTTAAGCTTCTCTTTTCATTGAGCATTATTATAATACTATTATTGTTTTGTCTGCAAAGTGATATTCAGGAATGCTTTGATGCTCAAGGTGAAACGGAAATATCTTCAGATGGAAACTGTAGAGAAGCTTTCTGAGGAGCTGTTTCGTGACATTTGCATCCCACTCAGAGTTACACCTTTCTTCTCAAAGAGGAATGGGGAATCCCTTTTGGAGAAAAAGCTACCAAGGGAAATTCGGGAGTATACAGATGGCTATGGTGAAAAAGGAAATATCCTCAGGCAAAATTGGAAATAAACTTTCTGTAAAACGGTTTTGTGATAGAAATGTTTATTCAACTCAGATGGATAAAACTGTCTTTATATTATGTGGTTTGGTAACTCTGTCATGGACGGATCCGCGAAGGGATATTCGGGAGGACATTCAGGCCAATGATGAAAAAGGAAATATGTTCAGATAAAAACTGGAAAGAAGCTTTCTGTATTTCTGATTTTTGCTGTGTTTATTCATGTCAGATAGATAAAGCTTTCTTTACATTACGCAGCTTGGAAACTCCGTCATGGCAGGATCCGTGAAGGGTCATTTGGGTGCACATTCAGGACTATGGTGAAAAAGAAAATAACTTCAGATAAGAACTGGAGGGAAGCTTTCTGAGAAACTGCTTTGTGATGTGTGCATTCTACTCATGGAGTTATACCTCTATCTCAAAAGGCAGTGTTTGAACACTGTTCATGTAAAACCAAAAAAGTGATATTTCAGAGCTCATTGAAGACTATGGCAAAAAGTGAACTATCCTTAAATAACACCCAAAAGGAAGCGTTCCAAGAAACTACTCTCTGATATGTGCATTCACTTCACAGCGTTATAGCTTGATCTACATTACCCAGTTTGGAAACTCTGTCTTTGAGGAACTGCAAAGGGATATTTAGTGGCACCCGGAGGCCTGTGGTGAGCAAGGAATGTCTTCCGTTGAAAACTGGGGAGAAACTTACTGAGCAAATGCTTTGTGACTTGTGTATTCATCTCATAGAGTTAAATCATTCTTAGGATTGACCAGTTTGAAATCACTGTTTCTGTGGAACCTGAGAAAGGACATTTGGGAACACTATTAAGATTATGCTGAAAAAGAAACACCCTCAAATAAAAACCAGAGGGAAGCTCTCTGTGAAAATGCTATGTGTGGTGTGAATTCCTCTCGGTCAGTTAAGCTTCTCTTTTCTTTGAGCTGTTTCTAACACTATTTTCTTTAGCATGTGAAGGGATATTGAGGAGTGCTTTGAGGCTTCTATTGAAAAATGAAATATGTTCAGACAGAAACTGGAGAGAAGCTTTCTGAGGAGCTGCTTTCTGACGCATGCATTCCACTCACAATGTTATACTTCTGTTCACATACGGCATCGGGGAAGCCCTTTAGGAGAAAAAGGTATCAAGGTATATTCAGGAGCATATTGATGTCTATGGTGAAAAGGGAAATAGCCTCAGACTAAAAGAGAAAACAAGCTTTCTGTAAAACTGCTCTAGGCTATGTGTATTCATCTCACATAGATAAAGCTTTCTTTACATTTCGCAGCCTGGAAACTCTGTCATGGATGGATCCGCGAAGGGACATTCAGGAAAACATTCAGGACTAGGTTAAAAATGGAAATATCATCACATAAAAACGGCGAAGAAGCTTTCCGTGAACCTGCTTTTTGCTCTGCATATTAATCTCACATACATAAAGCTTTTTCATATTACACAGCTTGGAAACTAAGTCATGGACTGATCCAGAAGGGACATTCGGGAGCACATTCAGGACTCTGGTGAAAAAGAAAATATCTTCAGATAAAAACTGGAAAGAAGCATTGTGTGAATCTAGTTTTTGCTATGTTTATTCATCTCACATAGATAAAGCTTTGTTTACATTGTGCAGCTTGAAAACTCTGTCATGGACTGATCCGCAAAGGGACATTCAGAAGCACATTGAGATCTGTGGTGAAAAAGAAAGTATATTTAGATGAAAACCAGTGAGGAGCTTTCTGAGAAACTGCATTTTGATGTGTGCATTCCACTCAGGGAGCTATACCACTTTTCTCATAAGGCTGTGTTTGACACTGTTCCTGTAAAACCGAGAAAGTGGTATTTTGGAGCGCATTGAAGATGATGGTGAAAAGTAAAATATCCTGTAATAAAACCCAGAAGGAAGCATTCCAAGAAACTGCTCTCTGACATGTGCATTCATTTCAGAGAGTTAAAGCTTGCTCTACATTTCCCAGAATGAAAAGTCTGTCTTTGTGGATTCTGCAAAGGGATGTTAAGTGGCTACCGGAGGCCTGTGGCAAACAAGGAAACGTCTTCCATTGAAAACTGGAGAGAAGCTTTCTGAGCAGCTGTTTTGTGATGTGTATATTATTCTCATAGAGTTAAATCATTCTTTGGATTGAAGAGTTTGAAATCACTGTTTTTGTGGAATATGAGGAAAGACCTTTGGGAACGCTCTTTAGAATATGCTGAAAAAGAAATACCCTCAGATAAAAAGCAGAAGGAAGCTTACTGTGAGACTGCTCTGTATCATGTGAATTCCACTCACACAGTTCAGCTTCTCTTCTCATTGAGCAGTATTCTAACACTGTTTTCCTTTAGTCTGTGAAGGGATATTCAGGAGTACTTTGAGGCTTATTGTGAAAACGGAAATATCTTCAGATAGAAACTGGAGAGATGCTTTCTGAGGAGATGCTTTGTGACGTGTGCATTCCATCTACAGTATTATTCTTCTCTTCTTTTCTCACACAGCATTGGGGAAATCCTTTTGAAGAATAAGCTACCAAGGGATATCTGGGTGAATATAGACACTTTCTGTGAAACTGCTTTGTGATAGGTATGTTTATTCATCTCACATAGATACAACTTTCTCTATATTATGTAGTTTGGAAACTCTGTCATGGAATGATCCACGAAGGGACATTCAGGAGCTCATTCAGGCCAATTGTGAAAAAGGAAATATACTCAGATAGAAACTGGAGAGAAATTTTTCGAGGAACTACTTTTTGACGTGTGCATTTCACTCATAGTTTTGTACCTCTCATATCATACAGCATCGGGGAAACCCTTTTGGAGAAGAAGGTATCAAGGTATATTCAGGTGCATATTGACGCCAATGGTGAAAAGGGAAATAGCCTCAGACAAAAACTGGAAAGAAACTTTCTGTAAAACTGCTCTCTGATATGTGTATTCATCTCACATAGATAAAGCTTACTTTACATTTTCCAACTTGGAAACTCTGTAATGGATGGATCCACGAGGAGACATTCGGGAGCACACTCAAGACTATGGTGAAAAGCAAATATCTTCAGATAAAAACTGCAAAGAAGGTTTCTGTGAATCTGCTTTTTGCTATGTTTATTCATCTCACATAGATAAAGCTTTCTTTACATTACATAGCTTGGAAACTCCGTCATGGATGGAACTGCAAAGGGAAATTCGGGAGCATATTCAGGACTATGATGAAAATGGAAATCTCTACAGATAAAAACCGGAAAGAAGGTTTCTGAGAACTGCTTTGTGATGTGTGCATTTAAATCTGGGAGTTATACCTCTTTTCTCATAAGGCAGTGTTTGAACAGATTTCCTGTAAAACCGAAAAAGTGATATTTCGGAGTGCATTGAAGACTATGGTGAAAAGCCAATTACCCTCCAATGAAATCCAGAAAGAAGCTTTCCAAGAATCTGGTCTCTGATATGTACATTCTTTTCACAGAGTTAAAGCTTACTGTACATTGCCCACTTTGGAAACTCTGTCTTTGAGAAATCTGTGAAGGGATATTTAGTGGCGCCCAGAGGCCTGTGGTGTGAAAGGAAATGTCTTCCGTTGAAAACTGGAGAGAAGCTTTATGAGCAAATGTTTTGTGATGTGTGTATTCATCTCATAGAGTTAAATCATCCTTTGTATTGAGCAGTTTGAAATCAACGTTTCTGTGGATTCTGAGAAAGGACATTTGGGAACACTCTTTAGAATATGCTTTAAAAGAAATACACTCCGATAAAAAGCAGAAGGAAGCTTTCTGTGAAACTGCTCTGTGTCATGTTAATTCCACTTGCACAGTTAAGCTTCTCTGATCTTAGAGCAGTATTCTAACACTGTGTTTAGTCTGCGAAGGGATATGCAGGAGTGCTTTAAGATTTATGGTTAAAGTGGAAATATCTACAGATAGAAACTGGAGAGAAGATTTCCGAGGAGCTGCTTTGTGACGTTTGCATTCCACTCACAGAGTTATACCTTTCTTCTCATAGAGGATTGGGGATTCTTTTTTGGATAAAAAGCTACCAACGGATATTTGGGACTATATGTACGGCTATGGTGAAAAAGGAAATATCCTCAGGCAAAAACTGGAAAGAAGCTTTCTGTGAAACTGCTTTGTGATAGATATGTTTATTCATCTCACATAGATAAAACTTTTTTCAATAACACAGTTTTGAAACGCCGTTTTGGATGGATTCGTGAAGGGTCATTCGGGAGCACATTCAGGCCTATGGTGAAAGAGGAAATATCTTCAGATAAAAGCTGGAGAGAAGCTTTCTGAGAAACTGCTTTGTGATGTGTGTATTCCTCTCATTGAGTTAAACCATTCTTTGCATTGAGCACTTTGAAATCACTGTTTCTGTGGAACCTGAGAAAGGACATTTGGGAATGCTCTCAAGAATATGCTGAAAAAGAAATACCCTCCGATAAAAAGGAAATATGTTTGGATAGAAACTGGAGAGAAGCTTCTGAAGAACTGCTTTGTGATGTTGCATTCCACTCACAGTGTTATACCTCTCTTCTCATACAGCTTCGGGGAAACACGTTTGGAGAAAAAGGTATCAAGTGATATTCGGGGGCATGCTGATGCCTATGGTGAAAAGGGAAATAGCCTCGGACAAAAACTGGAAAGAAGCTTTCTATGAATATGATCTGTGATATGTGTATTCATCTCACATAAGTAAAACTTTCTTAACATCACGCAGCTTGGAAACTCTGTCATGGATGAATCCATGAAGGGACATTCTGGAGCACATTCAGGACAATGCTGAAAAAGGAAATATCTTCAGATAAAACTGGAAAGACGTTTTCTGTGAATTCTACTTCTAAGGCACTGTTTGAACAGTGTTCCTGTAAAACTAAAAGTGATATTCGGAACACATTGAAGACTATGGCAAAAAGTGAAATGTCATACAATAAAACCCAGAAAGAAGCATTCCAAGAAACTGTTCTCTGACATGTCCATTCATTTCACAGAGTTAAAGTTTACTCTACATTTCCCAGTTTGGAAAGTCTGTTTTTGAGGATTCTGTGAAGGGATATTAAGTGGCGATCAGAGGGTTGTGGTGAGCAAGGAAATGTCTTCCATTGAAAACTGGAGAGAAGCTTTCTGAGCAACTGCTTTGTGATGTGTGTATTCATCTCATAGAGGTAAAGCACTCTTTGGATTGAGCAGTTTGAAATCACTGCTTCTATGGAGTTTGAGGAAGGACATTTGGGATCGCTCCTTAGCATATAGAGAAAGAAATATCCTCAGATAAAAAACAGAAGGAAGCTTTCTGTGAAACTGCTATGTGTTGTGTGCATTCCTCTCGCTCAGTTAAGCTTCTCTTTTCATTGAGCAGTTTTCTAACACTGTTTATGTTTAGTGTTTGAAGCGATATTTGGAAACGCTTTGAGACTTATTGTGAAAAAGGAAATATGTTCAGATAGAAACTGGAGAGAAGCTTTCAGAGAGCTGCTTTGTGACGTGTGCATTTCACTCACAGAGTTATACCTTTCTATTCATAGAGAATTTGGGAATCCCTTTTGGAAAAAAGCTACCAAGAGACATTTGGGAGTATATGTATGGTTATTGGAAAAAAGGAAATATTCTCAGACAAAAACTGGAAAGAAGCTTTGTGAAACTGCTTTGTGATATATATATTTATTCTCTCATATAGATAAAACTTTCTTTATATTATGCAGCTTGGAGACTCCGTCATGGATGGATCCGTGAAGGGAAATTCAGGAGCACATTCGGGCCAATGTTGAAAAAGGAAATATCTTCAGATAAAAACTGGAGAGAGGTTTTCTGAGAACCTACTTTGTGATGTGTGCATTCTACTCAGGGGTTATACCTCTTTTCCATAAGGCAGTGTATGAAACCATTCCTGTAAAACTGAAAAACTGATATTTCAAAGCGCATTGAAGACTATCGCAAAAAGTGAAATATCCTCAAATAAAACCCAGAAAGAAGTGTTCCAAGAAACTGCTCTCTGATATGTACATTCATTTCACAGAGTTAAAGGTTTCTCTATGTTGCTCAGTTTGGAAACTCTGTCTTTGAGGAATCTGCGAAGGGTTATTAAGTGGTGCCCGGAGTTCTGTGGTGAGCAAGGAAATGTCTTAAATTGAAAACTGGGGAGAAGCTTTCTGAGTAACTACTTTGTGATGTGTGGATTTTTTATCGAGTTAAATCATTCTTTGGATAGAGCAGTTTGGAATCCCTGTTTCTGTGGATGGATCCGCGAAGGAACATTCGGGAACACATGCAGGACTATGATGAAAAAGATAATATCTTTAGATAAAAACTGGAAAGAAGATTTCTGTGGATCTGCTTTCTGCAATGTTTATTCATTCTACATAGATAAAGTTTTCTCTACCTAATGCAGCTTGGAAATACTGTCATGGATGGATCGGCGAAGGCATATTCGGGAGCACATTCAGGACTATGGAGAAAATTGAAATAACTTCCCACAAAAACTGGAGAGAAACTTGCTGAGAAACTGCTTTGTGATGTGTGCATTCCACTCAAGGACTTATACCTCTTTTCTCTTAAGGCAGTATATGAACACTGTTCCTGTAAAACCGAAAAAGTGATATTTCAGAGGGCATTAAGGACTATGGTGAAAAGTGAATTATCCTGAAATAAAACCCAGAAAGAAGCATTCCAAGAAACAGCTCTCTGATATGTGTATTCATGTCACAGAGTTAAAACTTTCTCTACATTGCCCAATTTGGAAACTGAATCTTTGAGAAATCTGCAAAGGGGTATTAAGTGGCTCCTGGAGGCCTGTGGTGAGCAAGGAAATGTCTTCTGTTGAAAACTTTATGGAAGCTTTCTGAGCTACTATTTTGTGATGTGTATATTCGTCTCGTAGAGTTAAATCATTCTTTGGATTGAGCAGTTTGAAATCACTGTGTCTGTGGAACCTGAGAAAGGAAATTTGGGAACGCTATTTAGAATATGCTGAAAAAGAAATACTTTCAGAAAAAAAGCAGAAGGAAGCTTCTTGTGAAATTGCTCTGTGTCGTGTGAATTCCACTCGCCCAGTTAAGCTTCACTTCTCATTGAGTAGTTTCCTAACACTGTTTATGTTTAGCATGCATAGGGATATTCGGGAACACTTTGAGGCTTATAGTGAAAGAGGAAATATGTTCTGATAGAAAATGGAGAGAAGTTTTCCAAGGTGCTGGGCTGTGACGTGTGCATTCCACTCACAGTGCTATACCTCTATTCTAATACAGCATCTAGGAAAGCCTTCCTGTGAAACTGTTCTTAGATATGTGTATTCATCTCACATAGATAAATCTTTCTCTACATTTCGCAGCTTGGAAACTCTGTCATGGATGGATCTGTGAAGGGATATTTGGGAGCACATTCACGACTGTGGTGAAAAAGGAAATATCTTCAGATTAAAAATGGAAAGAAGCTTCACATAGATAAAAATTTCTTTATATTACGCAGTTTGGAAACTCCATCATGGACGGATCCACGACAGGATATTTGAAAGCACATTCAGTCCTATGGTGAAAAAGGAAATATATTCAGATTAAAACTGGAGAGAAGCTTTCTGAGAAACTGCTTTGTGATGTACGTATTCCACTCAGGGAGTTATACCTCTCTTCTCAAAAGGCAGTGTTTGAACACTGTTCCTGTAAAACGAAAAAGTGATATTTTGGAGCACATTGAAGACTATGGCGAAAAGTGATATATCCTCAAATAAAACCCAGAAAGAAGTGTACCAAGGAACTGCTCTCGGATATGAGCATTCATTTGACAGTGGTAGAGCTTACTCTACATTGCCCAGTGTGCAAATTCAGTCTTTCAGGAATCTGCAAAGAGATATTAAGTGGTGCTTGTTTGCCTGTGGTGGGCAAGGAAATGCCTTCTGATGAAAACTGGCGAGAAGCTTTCAGAGCAACTGCTTTGTGATGTGTGTATTCTTCTCATCGAGTTAAATCATTCTTTGGATTGAGCAGTTTGAATTCACTGCTTCTGTGGAATCTGAGGAGGGACATTTGGGAATGATCTTTAGAATATGGAGAAAGAAATATCCTCAGATAAATCAGAAGGAAGCTTTCTGTGAAACTGCTGTGTGTCGTGTGAATTCCTCTTGCTCAGTTAAGCTTCTCTTTCCATTGAGCATTTTTCTAACATTGTTCATGTTTACTGTACGAAGGGATATGTTGGAGCACTGTGAGGCTCATGGTGAAAAAGAAAATATCTTCAGATAGAAATTGGAGAGAAGCTTTCCATGGAACTGCTTTGTGACGTGTGCATTTCACTCACAGTGTTATTACTCTCTTCTCATACAGCATGGAGGAAATCCTTTCTGTGATAGTGCTCTGTGATATGTGTATTCATCTCATATAGATAAAGCTTTCTCTACACTACACAACTTGGAAACTGTGTTATGGATGAATCCGTGAAAAAATATTCGGGAGCACATTCAGGACTGCATTGAAAAAGGAAATATCTTCAAATGAAAACTGGAGAGAAACTTTCTGTGAATCTGCTTTTTCCTATGTTTATTCATCTCACATAGATAAAGCTTTCTTTACATTACGCCACTTGGAAACTCTGTCATGGACAGATCCACGAAGGGACATTCGGGAAGAGATTCATGACTATGGTGAAAAAGAAAATATGTTCAGATAAAAACTGGAAAGAAGTTTTCTGTGAATTTGCTTTTTGCTATGTTTATTCAACTCACATAGATAAAACTTTCTTTATATAAGCAGTTTGGAAACTGTATCATGGACGGATGCATGACGGGATATTCAAAAGCGCATTCAGGCCTATGGTGAAAAAGAAATATATTTAGAAAAAAACTGGAGAGAAGCTTTCTGAGAAACTGCTTTGTGATGTATGTATTCCACTCAGGGAGTTATACCTCTCTTCTCAAAAGGCAGTGTTTGAACACTGTTCCTGTAAAACGAAAAAGTGATATTTTGGAGCACATTGAAGACTATGGCGAAAAGTGATATATCCTCAAATAAAACCCAGAAAGAAGTGTACCAAGGAACTGCACTCAGATATGTGCAATCATTTCACAGAGGTAAAGCTTACTCTACATTCCCCAGTTTGGAAATTCTGTTTTTCAGGAGTCTGTAAAGGGACATTAAGTGGTGCCCGGACACCTGTGGTGAGCAAGGAAATGGCTTCCGATGAAAACTGGCGAGAAGCTTTCAGAGCAACTGCTTTGCGATGTGTGTATTCATCTCTTAGAATTAAATCATTCTTTGGATTAAGCAGTTTGAAATCACTGTTTCTGTGGAATCTGAGGAGGGACGTTTGGGAAACATCTTTAGAATATGGAGAAAGAAATATCTTCAGATAAAAACCAAAAGGAAGCTTTCTGTGAAACTGCTGTGTGTCATATGAATTCCTCTCTCGCTCAGTTAAGCTTTTCTTTCATTGAGCAGTTTTCTAACATTGTTCATGTTTAGTGTACGAAGGGATATATGGGAGCACTTTGAGGCTCATGGTGAAAAAGAAAATATGTTCTGATAGAAACTGGAGAGAAGCTTTATGCAGAATTGAATTGTGACGTGTGCATTACACTCACAGTGTTATACCCCTCTTTTCATACAGCATCGGGGAAACCAATTCTGTGATACTGTTCTGTGATATGTGCATTCATCTGAGATAGATAAAGCTTTCTCTACATTACTCAGCTTGGACACTCTGTCAGAGATGGATCCACGAAGGGACATTTGGGAGCACATTCAGTAATAAGATGACAAAGGAAATATCTTCAGATTAAAACTGGAAAGAAGCCTTCTGGAAGTCTGTATTTGCTATGTTTATTCACCTCACATAGATAAAGCTTTCTTTATATTACAGGGCTTGGAAACTCCGTCATGGACGGAACCATGAAGGGACCTTCGGGAACCCATTCAGGCCAATGGTGAAAAAGGAAATATCTTCATAAAAAAACGAAAGAGAAGTTTTCTGAGAAACTGCTTTGTGATGTGTGCATTCCACTCAGGGATTTACACCTCTTTTTGCATAAGGCAGCGTTTGAGCACCGTTCCTGTGAAAACGAAAAAGTCATATTTCAGAGTGCATTGAAGACTATGGCGAAAAGTGAACAATCCTCAAGTAAAACTCAGAAAGAAGCGTTCCATGAAACTGCTCTCTGATATGTACATTTACTTCACAGAATTAAAGCATACTCTACATTGCCCCATTTGCAAACTCTGGCTTTCAGGAATATGTGAAGGGATATTAAGTGGCACCCCAGAGGCCTGTGGTGAGCAAGGAAATGTCTTCCCATGAAAACTGGAGAGAAGCTTTCTGAGCAACTCCTTTCTGATGTATGTATTCATCTCATAGAGTTAAACCATTATTTGGATTGAGCAGTTTGAAATTACTGTTTCTGTGGTATCTCAGGAAGGACATTTGGGATCACTCTTTGGAAAATGGAGAAAGAAATATCCTCAGTTGAAAACCAGAAGGAAGCTTTCTGTGAAAGTGCTATGTGTCATGTGAATTCTCACTCAGTTAAGCTTCCCTTTTCATTGAAGAGTTTTCTAACACTGTTTAAGTTTAGCATGCGAAGGAATATTCGGAAGCACTTTGAGTCTTACAGTGAGAAAGGAAATATCTTCAGATAGAAACTGGAGAGAAGCTTTCCGAGGAACTGCTTTGTGACGTGTGCATTTCACTCACAGTATTATACATCTCTTCTCATACAGCATCGGGGAAACCCTTTTGGAGAATAAGGTACCAAGGGATATCTGGGAACTAATTGACGCCTATGGTGAAAAGGGAAACAACCTCAGACAAAAACTGGAAAGAAGCTTTCTATGAAACTGCTCTGTGATATGTGTATTCATCTCACATAGATAAAGCTTTCTTTACATTACGCAGCTTGCAAACTCTGTCATGGATGGATCGGTGAAGGGCCATTCGGAAGAACATTCTGGACTATGGTGAAAAAGGAAATATCTTCAGATAAAAACTGGAAAGAAGCTTTCTGAGAGTCTGCTTTTTGCTATGAGTATTCATCTCACATAGAGAAAGCTTTCTTTATATTACAGAGCTTGGAAACTCCGTCATGGACGGAACCATGAAGGGACATTCAGGAGCACATTCAGGGCAATGGTGAAAAAGGAAATATCTTCAGAAAAAAACAGGAGAGAAGTTTTCTGAGAATCTGCTTTCTGATGTGTGCATTCCACTCAGGGAGTTATGACTCCTTTCTCCTAAGGTAGTGTTTGAACACCATTCCTGTAAAACCGAAAATGCTATATATTGGAGTGCATTGAAACTATCGGGAAAAGTGAACTGACCTCAAATAAAACCCAGAAAGGAGTGTTCAAAGAAAATGCTTTCTGATATGTGCATTCACTGCACAAAGTTAAAGCTTACTCTACATGGCCTAGTTTGGAAACACTGTCTTTGAGGAATCTGTGAAGTTATATTAAGTGGCGCCTGGAGGCCTGTGGTAAGCAAGGATATATCTTCCATTGAAAAGTGGAGAGAAGCTTTCTGAGCAGCTGCTTTGTGATGTGTGGATTTATCTCATATAGTAAAATCAGTCTTTGGATTGAGCAGTTTGAAATCAATGTTTCTGTGGAATCAAAGGAAGGACATTTGGGAACGCTCCTTAGAATATGGAGAAAGAAATATCCTCTGATAAAAACCAGAAGGAAGCTTTCTGTGAAACTGTTATGTGTCGCGTGAATTCCTTTTGCTCAGTTAAGCTTCTCTTTTCATTGAGCACTTTTCTAACGCTCTTTATATTTAGCGTGTGAAGGGATATTCGTGAGTGCTTTGAGACTTATGGTGAAAAAGAAATATGTTCAGATAGAAACTGGAGAGAGTCTTTCCGAGGATCTGCTTTGTGACCTGTGCATTTCACTCACAGTGTTATAGCTCTCTTTTCTTTTTTTTTAAATTAATTTATTATTATTATACTTTAAGTTGTAGGGTACATGTGCATAACGTGCAGGTTTGTTACATATGTATACTTGTGCCATGTTGGTGTGCTGCACCCATCAACTCGTCATTTACATCAGGTATAACTCCCAATGCAATCCCTCCCCCCTCCCCCCTCCCCCCTCCCCATGATAGGCCCCTGTGTGTGATGTTCCCCTTCCTGAGTCCAAGTGATCTCATTGTTCAGTTCCCACCTATGAGTGAGAACATGCGGTGTTTGGTTTTCTGTTCTTGTGATAGTTTGCTAAGAATGATGGTTTCCAGCTGCATCCATGTCCCTACAAAGGACTCAAACTCATCCTTTTTGATGGCTGCATAGTATTCCATGGTGTATATGTGCCACATTTTCTTAATCCAATCTGTCACTGATGGACATTTGGGTTGATTCCAAGTCTTTGCTCTTGTGAATAGTGCTGCAATAAACATACGTGTGCATGTGTCTTTATAGCAGCATAATTTATAATCCTTTGGGTATATACCCAGTAATGGGATGGCTGGGTCATATGGTACATCTAGTTCTAGATCCTTGAGGAATCGCCATACTGTTTTCCATAATGGTTGAACTAGTTTACAATCCCACCAACAGTGTAAGGGTGTTCCTATTTCTCCACATCCTCTCCAGCACCTGTTGTTTCCTGACTTTTTAATGATCGCCATTCTAACTGGTGTGAGATGGTATCTCATTGTGGTTTTGATTTGCATTTCTCTGATGGCCAGTGATGATGAGCATTTTTTCATGTGTCTGTTGGCTGTATGAATGTCTTCTTCTCTTTTCATAAAGAATTTGGGAATCCCTTTTGGAGAAAATGATATCAAGGGACATTCAGGTGCATATGGTCGGCTATGGTGAGAAAGGAAATGTCCTTAGACAAAAACTGGAAAGAAGCTTTCTGTGAATCTGCTTTTTGCTATGTTTATTCATCTCACATAGATAAAGCTTTCTTTACATTACACAGCTTGGAAACTCTATCGTGGATGTATCCACAAAGGGACATTCGGGAGCACATTCAGGACTATTTTGAAAATGGAAATACATTCAGATAAAAACTGGACAGAAGCCTTCTGAGAAACTGCTTTGTGATGTGTACATTTCACTCAGGGAATTATACCTCTTTGCTCATAAGGCAGTGTTTTAACACGTTTCCTATAAAACCGAAAAAGTGATATTTCGGAGCGCATTGAAGACTATGGTGAAAATTGAACTAATAAAATCTGGAAAGAATCATTCCAAGAAGCTGCTCCCTGATGTGTGCATTCATTTCACGTAATTAAAGCTTATTCTACATTGACCAGTTTGGAAACTCTGTCTTTGAGGAATCTGCAAAGGGATATCAAGTGACGCCCGGAGGCCTGTGGTGAGCAAGGAAATATCTTCCATTGAAACATGGAGAGAAGCTTTCTGAGCAGCTGCTTTGTGATGTGTGGATTTAGCTCATAGAGTTAAATCATTCTTTGGATTGAGCAGTTTAAAATCACTGTTTCTGTGGAATCTGAGAAAGGACATTTGGGAACAGTTTTTTGAATATGCTGAAAAGGAAATACCCTCCGATAAAAACCAGAAGGAAGCTTTCTGTGAAACTGATCTCAGTCATGTGATTTCCACTCAGAGAGTTAAGCTTCTCTTTTCATTGAGCAGTTTTCTAACACTGTGTTTAGTCTGCGAATGGATATTCAGGAGCACTTTGAGGCTTATGGTGAAAATGGAAATATCTTCAGATAGATACTAGAGAGAAACTTTCTGAGAAGCTGCTTTGTGACGTTTGCATTCCACTCCCAGAGTTATACCTTTCTTCTTATAGAGGATTGGGGAATCCCTTTCGGAGGAAAAGCTACCAAGGGACATTCAAGAGTATATAGATGGCTTTTGTGAAAAACGAATTATCCTCAGACAAAAAAGGGAAAGAAGCTTTCTGGGAAAGTGCTTTGTGATAGATATGTTTATTCATCTCACATAGATAAAACTTTCTTTATATTGTGCAGTTTGGACACTCTGTCACAGACAGATCTGTAAAGGGACATTCGGGAGCACCTTCAGGCCAATGGTGAAAAAGGAAATATCTTCAGATAAAAACAGGAGAGAAACTCTGAGAAACTGCTTTGTAATGCGTGAATTCCACCCATGTATTTATACCTCTTTTTTCAAAAGGCAGTGTTTGAACACTGTTCCTGTAAAACCGAAATAGTTATATTTCAGAGTGCTTTAAAAACTATGGCCAAAAGTGAACTATTCTCAAATAAATCCCAGAAATAAGCATTCCAAGAAAATGCTCCCTTATATGTGCATTTATTTCACAGAGATAAAGCTGACTCTACGTTGCCCAGTATACCTCTTTTCTCATAAGGCAGTGTTTGAACACTGTTACTGTAAAACTGAAAAAGTGATATTTTGCCACGCATTGAAGAATATGATGAAAAGTGAAAATCCAGAAATAAAACCCAGAAAGAAGCATTGCAAGAAACTGCTTTCTGACGTGTGCATTCATTTCACAGTGTTAAATCTTACACTACATTGCCCAGTTTGGAAACTGTCTTTGAGGAATATGTGAAGGGATAATAAGTCACACCCGGAGGCTTGTGGTGAGAGAGGAAACGTCTTCTGATGAAAACTGGAGAGAAGCTTTTGGACCTACTGCTTTGTGATGTGTGTATTAATCTCATAGACTTAAATCATTCTTTGGATTGAGCTGTTGGAAATCACTGTTTCTGTGGAAGCTGAGAAAGGATATTTGGGAACACATTTAAGAATATGCTGAAAAAGTAATACCCATCGATAAAAAACAGAAGGAAACTTTCTGTGAAACTGCTCTAGGTCACGTGAATTCCACTTGCACAGTTAAGCTTCTGTGTTCATTGAGTAGTATTCTAACACTGTTTTAGGTTAGTCAGTTAAGGGATATTCGGGAACGCATTGAGACTTACGGTGAAAACGGAAATATCTTCAGATAGATACTGGAGAGAAGATTTCCGAGGAGCTGCTTTGTGACATTTGCATTCCACTCACGGAGTTATACTTTTCTTCTCACAGAGGATTGGGGAATCCCTTTTGGAGAACAAGAAACCATGGGACATTTGGAGAGTATATGGACGGCTATGGTGAAAAACGAAATATCCTCAGGCAAAACCTGGAAAGAAGCTTTCTGTGAAACTGCTTTGTAATAGATATGCCAATTCATCTCACAGATATAAAACTTTCTTTCTATTACGCAGTTTTGAAACTGCGTCTTGGACGAAGGGAGCACACTCAGGCCTGTGGGGAAATAGGAGATATCTTCAGACAAAAACTGGAGAGAAGCTTTCTGAGAAACTGCTTTGTGATGTGTGCCTTCCTCACAGGGAGTTATACCTCTTTTTTCATGAGGTAGTGTGTGAAAACTGTTCCTGTGAAGTTGAAATAGTGACATTTTGCAGCGCATTGAAGACTATGGCGAAAAGTGAAATATCCTCAAAGAAAACCCAGAATGAAGCATTCCAAGAAACTGCTCACTGACATGTACATTCATTTCAGAGAGTTAAAGCTAACACTACGTTGCCCTGTTTGGAAACTCTGTCTTTGAGGAATCTGTGAAGGGATATTAAGTGGAGCCCGGGGGGTTGTGGTGAGAAAGGAAACGTCTTCCGATGAAAACTGGAGAGAAGCTTTTTGAGCAACAGCTTTGTGATGTGTGTATTCATCTCATAGAATAAAATCATTCTTTTGATTGAGCAGTTTGAAATCACTGTCTCTGTGGAACCTGAGAAAAGATATTTGGGAATGCTCTTAAGAATATGCTGAAAAAGTAATCGCCTCATTTATAACACAGAAGGAAACTATCTGTGAAACTGCTCAAGGTCACATGAGATCCACTCACACAGTTAAGATTCTGTTTTCATTGAGCAGTATTCTAACACTCTTTTAGGTTAGTCAGCTAGGGGATACTCCGGAGCGCTTTGAGGCTTACAGTAAAAATGGAAATATCTTCAGATAGATACTTTAGAGAAGATTTACGAGGAGCTGCTTTGTGACGTGTGCATTCCACTCACAGAGTTATACTTTACTTCTCATAGAGGATTGGGGAATCTCGTTTGGAGAAAAAGCTACCAGGGAACATTCGAGAGTATATGGACAGCTATGGTGAAAAAGGAAATATCCTCAGACAGAAACTGGAAAGAAGCTTTCTGTGAAACTGGTTTTTGATAGATATGTCTATTCATCTCACATAGATAAAACTTTCTTTCTATTATGCAGTTTTGAAACTGCGTCATGGATGGATTCGTAAAGGGACATTCGGGAGCACACTCAGGCCTGTGGGGAAATAGGACATATCTTCAGATAAAGACTGGAAAGAAACACTCTGAGAAACTGCTTTGGGATGTGTGCATTCTACTCAGGGAGTCATACCTCTTTTCTCATAAGGCAGTGTTTGAACACTGTTCCTGTAAAACTGAAAAAATGATATTTTGCAGGGCATTGAAGACTATGACAAAAAGTGAAATATCCTGAAATGAAACCCAGAAAGAAGCGTACCAAAACACTGCTCTCTGACATGTGCTTTCATTTCAGACAGATAAAGCTTACACTACGTTGCCCAGTTTGGAGACTCTGTCTTTGAGGAATCTGTGAAGGGATATTACAGGGCGCCCAGATTCTTCTGGTGAGAAAGGAAACGTCTTCCGAAGAAAACTGGAGAGAAGATTTCAGAGCAACTGGTTTGTGATGTGTGTATTCATCTCATAGAGTTAAATCATTCTTTGTATTGAGCAGTTTGAAATCACTGATTCTATGGAACCTGAGAAAGGACATTTGAGAAGGCTCTTAAGAATTTGCTGAAAAAGAAAAACCCTCCAATAAAAACCGGAGGGAAACTTTCTGTGAAACTGCTCTAGGTCACGTGAAGTCCACTCGCACAGATAAGCTTCTGTTTTCATTAAGTAATATTCTAACACAGTTTTAGGTTAGTCAGCTGAGAGATACTCGTGAGCACTTTGAGGTTTGCGGTGAAAACGGAAATAACTTCAGATACAAACTGGAGAGAAGATTTCCGAGGAGCTGCTTTGTGACATGTGTATTCCACTCACAGAGTTACACTTTTCTTCTCATAGAGGATTGGGGAATTTCGTTTGAAGAAATCGCTACAAGTGGACATTCGGGAGTATATGGATGGCTATGGTGAAAAAGCAAATATCCTCAGACAAAAACTGGAAAGAAGCTTTCTGTAAAAATGATTTGTGATACATATATCTATATATCTCACATAGGTAAAACTCTCTTTCTATTACACCATTTTGAAACTGTGTCATGGACTGATTCGTGAAGGGACTTTCGGAAGGACATTCGGGCTTACGGTGAAAAAGGAGATATCTTCAGATTAAAACTGGAGGGAAGCATTCAGAGAAACTGCCTTGTGATGTGTGCATTACACTCATGGAGTTATATCTCTTTTCTCATAAGGCAGTGTATGAACACTCTTCCTGTAAAACTGAAAAAGTGATATTTTGCTGTGCATTGAAAACTATGGCGAAAAGTGAAATATCCTGAAATAAAAGCCAGAAAGAAGCGTTCCAAGAAACTGCTCTCTGACATGTGCATTCATTTCAGAGAGATAAAGTTACACTACGTTGCACAGTTTGGAAACTCTGTCTTTGAGGAATCTGTGAAGGGATATTAAGTGGCGCCCAGGAGCTTGTGGTGAGAAAGGAAACGTCTTCCGATGAAAACTGGAGAGAAACTTCAGGAGCAACTGCTTTGTGATGTGGGTATTCATCTCATAGAGTAAAATCATTCTTTGCATTGAGCAGTTTGAAATCACTGCTTCTGTTGGACCTGAGAAAGGACGTTTGGGACCGCTCTTAAGGATATGCTGAAAAAGAAATACCCTCCGATAAAAACCAGAAGGAAACTTTCTGTGAAACTACTCTAAGTCACGGGAATTCCACTCTCAACATTAAGCTTCTGTTTTTATTGAGCAGTATTCTAACACTGTTTTAGATGAGTCAGCTAAAGGATACTCGGGAGCAGTTTGAGGCTTGTGGTGAAAGCAGAAATACATTCAGATAAATAATGGAGAGAAGATTTCTGAGGAGCTACCCTGTGACATGTGCATTCCACTCACAGAATTATACTTTTCTACTAATAGAGAACTGGGTAATCCTGATTGGAGAAAGAGCTACCAGGGGACATTCGGGAGTATGTGTACAGATATGGTGAAAAAGGAAATATCCTCAGACAGAAACTGGAAAGAAGTTTCTGTGAAACTGCTTTGGGAAAGATATGTCTATTCATCTCACATAGATAAAACTTTCTTTCTATTATGCAGTTTTGAAACTGCATCATGGACGGATTCTCGAGGTACATCAGGGAGCACATTCAGGCCTGTTGGGAAACAGGAAATATCTTCAGATAAAAACTGGATAGAAGATTTCTGAGAAACTGCTTTGTGATGTGTGCATTCCACTCAGGGAGTTATACCTCTTTTCTCATAAGGCAGTGTTTGAACACTGTTCCTGTAAAACTGAAAAAGTGATATTTTGCAGCGCATTGAAGACTATGGTGAAAAGTGAAATATCCTGAAATAAAACCCAGAAAGAAGCATTCCAAGAAACTGCTCTCTGACGTGTGAATTCATTTCACAAAGTTAAAGCTTACACTACATTGCCCAGTCTGGAAACTCTGTCTTTGAGGAATCTGTGAGGTGATATTAAGTGGCATCTGGAGGCTTGTGGTGAGAAAGGAAATGCCTTCCGATGAAAACTGGAGAGAAGCATTCAGAGCAACTGCCTTGTGATGCATGCATTCATCTCATAGAGTTAAATCATCCCTAGGATTGAGCAGTTTGAAATCACTGCTTCTGTGGAACCTGAGAAAGGACGTATGGGAACGCTCTTAAGAATATGCTGAAAAAGAAATATCCTCCGATAAAAACCAGAAGGAAACTTTCTGTGAAACTACTCTAGGTCATGTGAATTCCACTCGCACAGTTAAGCTTCTGTTTACATTGAGCAGTATTCTAACACTGTTTTAGGTTAGTGAGCTAAGGGATACTCAGGATCCATTTGTGGCTGATGGTGAAAAGAGAAATATCTTCAGATAGAAACTGGAGAGAAGATTTCTGAGGAGCCTCTTTATGATGTGTACCTTCCACTCACAGAGTTATACGTCTCTTCTCATAGAGAATTGGGGAATCCCGTTTGGAGAAAAGGCTACCAAGGGACATTCGGGAGTATGTGGATGGCTATGTTGAAACCGGAATATCTACAGAAAAAAACTGGAAAGAAGCTTTCTGTGAAACTGCTTTGTGATAAATATGTCTATTCATTCACATACATAAAGCTTTCTTCCATTACGCCATTTTGAAACTACGTCATGGACGGACTCGCGAAGGGACATTGGGAAACACATTCAGGCCTGTGGGAAAATCGGAAATATCTTCAGATAAAAACTGGAGAGAAGCTTTCTGAGAAACTGCATAGTGATGTGTGCATTCCACTCAGGGAGTTATACATGTTTTCTCATAAGGCAGTGTTTGAACACTGTTCCTGTAAAACTGAAATAGTGATATTTTGTGGTGCACTTAAGGCTATGGTTTAAAGTGAATTATCCTGAAATAAAACCCAGAATGAAGCATTCCAAGAAACTGCACTCTGACGTGTGCATTCATTTCAGAGAGTTAAAGCTTACACTACGTTGCCCAGTTTGGAAACTCTGTCTTTGAGGAATCTGTGGAGGGATATTAAGTGGCACCCGAAGGCTAGTGCTGAGAAAGGAAACGTCTTCCAATGAAAACTGGAGAGAAGCGTTTGGAGCAACTGTTTTGTGATGTGTGTATTCATCTCAAAGAGTTAAATCACTCTTTGCATTGAGCAGTTTGAAATCACTATTTCTGTGAACCCTGAGAAAGTTCATTTGGGAATGCTCTTAAGAATATGCTGAAAAAGTAATACCCTCCAATAAAAACTATAAGGAAACTTTCTGTGAAACTGCTGTATCTCACGTGAATTCCACTCACACAGTTAAGCTTCTGTTTTCATTGATCAGTATTCTAAAGCCATTTTAGGTTAATCAATTAAGGGATACTCGGGAGCACTTTGAGGATTTCGGTGAAAAGGAAATATCTTCAGATAAATACTCGAGAGAAGATTTCCAAGGGGCTGCTTTGTGACATGTGCATTCCACTCACAGGGTTGTACTTTTCTTCTCATAGAGGATAGAGGCATCCTGTTTGAATTAAACGCTAACAGTGGACATTCAGGAGTATATGGACAGCTATGGTGAAAAAGAAAATATCCTCAGACAATAATTGGAAAAAAGCTTTCTGTGATACAGCTTTAGGATACATACATCTACTCATCTCACATAGATAAAACTGTCTTTCTATTACACAGCTTTGAAACTGCATCATGGACAGATTCACGAAGGGACTTTTGGGAGGACATTCAGGCTTACGGTGAAAAAAACTTTTGGAACAACTGATTTTTGATGTATGTATTCATCTCATAGAGTTAAATCATCCTTTGGATTGAGCAGTTTGAAGTCACTGCTTCTGTGGAACCTGAGAAAGGACGTTTGGGAACGCTCTTAAGAATGTGCTGAAAAAGAAATATCCTCCGATAAAAACCAGAAGAAAACTTTCTGTGAAGCTACTCTAAGTCATGTGAATTCCGCTTGCACAGTTAAGCTTCTGTTTTCATTGAGCAGTATTCTAACACTGTTTTAGGTTAGTGAGCTAAAGGATACTCGGGAACAGTTTGAGGCTTACGGTGAAAACGAAAATACATTCAGATAGATAATGGAGAGAAGATTTCTGAGGAGCTACTTTGTGACGTGTGCATTCCACTCACAGAGTTATACTTTTCCTCTCAGAGAACCGGGTAATCCCGATTGGAGAAAAAGCTACCAGGGGACATTCGGGAGTGTATGGATGGCTATGGTGAAAAAGGAAATATTCTCAGACAAAAACTGGAAAGAAGCTTCTGTGAAACCACTTTGGGATAGATATGTCTATTCATCTAACATAGTTAAAGTTTCTATTACACAGTTTTGAAACTGCATCATGGACAGATTCACGAAAGGACATTCGGGAGCACATTCAGGCCTGTGGGGAAATAGGAGATATCTTCATACAAAAACTGCAGAGAAGCTTTCTGAGAAACTGCTTTGTGATGTGTGCATTCGACTCAGGGAGTTATACTTCTTTTCTCTTTAGGCAGTATTTCAACACTGTTTCTGGAAAACTGAAAAAGTGATACTTGTCAGCGTATTGAAAACTATGGTGAAAACTGAAATATCCTGAAATAAAACCCAGAAAGAAGCATTCCAAGAAACTGCTCTCTGACGTGTGCATTCATTTCAGAGAGTTAAAGCCTACACTACATTGCACAGTTTGGAAACTCTCTCTTTGAGGAATCTGTGAAGGGATATTACGTGGCACATGGAGGCTTGTGGAGAGAAAGGACACGTCTTCCAATGGATACTGGAGAGAACCCTTTGGAGCAACTGCTTTGTGCTGTGTGTATTCATCTCATAGAGTAAAATCATTCTTTGGATTGAGCAGTTTGAAACCACTGTTTCTGTGGAACCTGAGAAAGGACATTTGGGAATGCTCTTAAGAATATGCTGAAAACGAAATACCCTCCCATAAAAACCAGAAGGTAACATTCTGTGAAACTGCTCTAGGTTACGTGATGTCCACTTGCACAGTTAAGATTCTGTTTTCATTTCACAGTATTATAACACTGCTTTAGGTTAGACAGCTAAGGGATACTCGGGAGTGATTTGAGACTTACGGTGAAAACGGAAATATCTTCAGATAGACACTGGAGAGAAGATTTCTGAGGAGTTGCTTTGTGACGTGTGCATTAAACTCACAAAGTTATGCTTTTCTTCTCATGAAGGCTTGGGAAATCTCATTTCTAGAAAAAGCTACCAGGGGACAGCTGGGGTTATTTGGACGGCTATGTTGAAAAAGGAAATACCCTTAGACAAAAACTGGAAAGAAGTTTTCTGTGAAAATGCTTTGTGACAGATATGTCTATTCATCTCACATAGATAAAACTTTCTTTCTTTTATGCAGTTTTGATACAGCGTCATGGATGGATTCACGAAGAGACATTCAGGAGCACATTCAGGCCCGTGGGCAAATAGGAAATATCTTCAGAAAAACTGGAGAGAAGTATTTTGAGAGACTGCTTTGTCATGTGTGCATTCCACTCAGAGAGTTTTACCTCTTTTCTTATAAGGAAGTGTTTGAACACTGTTCCTGTAAAACTGAAAAAGTGATATTTTGCAGCGCATTGAAGACTGTGGCGAAAAGTGAAATATCCTGAAATAAAACCCAAAAGAAGCTTTCCAAGAAACTGCTCTCTGATATGTGCATTCATTTCACAGAGTTAAATCTTACTGTACATTGCCCAGTTTGGAAACATTGTTTTTGAGGAACCTGCGAATGGTTATTAAGTGTCGCCCAGAGGCCTGTGGTGAGCAAGGAAATGTCTTCCTTTGAAAACTGGAGAAAAGCTTTCGGAGCAACTGCTTTGTAATGTGTGCATTCAAATCATAGAGTTAAATCATTCTTTGTATTGAACAGTTTGAAATCAGTGTTTCTTTGGAACCTGAGTAAAGCCATTTGGGAACGGTCTTTAGCATATGCTGAAAAAGAAATATGCGAAAAAAATACCCTCAGATAAAAACCAGAAGGAAGCTTTCTCTGAAACTCCTCTCGGTCATGTGAATTCCACTCACATAGTTAAGTTTTCCTTTTCATTGAGCAGTACTCTAACACTGTGTTTAGTCTGCAAAGTGATATTCAGGAACTCTTTGAGGCTTATGGTGAAAATGGAAATATCTCAGATAGAAACTGGAGAGAAAATTTCCGAGGAGCTGCTTTGCGACTTGTGCATTCCACCCTCAGGGTTACACCTTTTTCTCCAAGAGGATTGGGGAATACCTTTGGAGTAAAAGCTACCAAGGGACATTCGTGAGCATATGGATGGCTATGGTGAAAAAGGAAATATCCTCACACAAAAACTTGAATGAAAGTTTCTGTGAAACTGCTTTGTGATAGGTATGTTTATTCATCTCACATAGATAAAACTTTTTATATACTATGCAGTTTGGAAACTCTGTCAAGTTCGGATCCACGAAGGGACTTTCAGGAGTACATTCAGGCCTACATTGAAAAAGGAGATATCTTCAGATAAAAACTGGAGAAAAGATTTTTGAGAAACTGTTTGAGATGTGTGCATTTCACTCAGGGAGTTATACCTCTTTTCTCATAAGGCAGTGTTGGAACACTGTTCCTGTAAAACCGAAAAAGTGATATTTCATAGTGCATTGCAGACTATGGCGAAAAGTGAAATATCCTCAAATAAAACACAGAAAGAAGCATTCGAAAAAACTGCTCTCTGACATGTGCATTCATTTCAGAGAGTTAAAGCTTACTCTATATTTGCCAGTTTGGAAAGTCTGTCTTTGAGGATTCTGTGAAGGGATATTAAGTGGCGACCAGAGGCTTGTGGCTTTCTGTGAAACTGCTCTGTGTCGTCTTAATTCCTCTTTCTCAGTTAAGCCTCTCTTTTCATTGAGCAATTTTCTAACCCTGTTTATGGTTAACGTGTGAAGTGATATTCGGGAACAATTTGAGGCTTACGGTGAAAAAGAAAATATATTCAGACCGACACTGGCGAGAAGCTTTCCGAGGAACTGTTTTGTGATGTGTGCATTCCACTCACAGCGTTATACCTCTCTTCTCATACAGCATCTTGGAAACCCTTTTGCAGAAAAAAGTACCAAGTGATATTTAGGAGCATGTTGATGCCTATGGTGAAAAGGGAAATAGCCTCAGACAAAAACTGGAAAGAAGCATTCTATGAAACTGCATTGTGATATGTGTACTCATCTCGTATAGATAAAGCTTTCTTTACATTACACAGCTTGGAAACTCTGTCATGGACAGATGCACGAAGGGACATTCAGGAGCACATTCAGGACTATGGTGAAAAAGGAAATATCTTCAGATTAAAACTGGAAAGAATCTGTCTGTGAATCTGCTTTTTGCTATGTTTATTCATCTCACATAGATAAAGCTTTCTTTACATTACGCAGCTTGGAAACTCTTTCATGGATGGATCCGTGAAGGGATATTTGGGATCACATTTGGGCCTATGGTGAAAAAGGAATTATCGTTAGATAAAAACTGGATAGAAGCTTTCTGAGAAACTGCTTGGTAATGTGTGCATTCCACTCAGGGAGTTATACCTTTCTTCTCATAAGGCACTGTTTGAACACTTCCTGTAACACTAAAAAAGTGATATTCAGAGTCATTTGAAGACTATGGCAAAAAGCGAATTGTATCAAATAAAACCCAGAAAGAAGCATTCCAAGAAACTGTTCTCCGACATGTTCATTCATTTCACAGAGTTAAAACCTACTCTACATTTCCCAGGTTGGAAAGTCTGTCTTTGAGGATTCTGTGAAGAGATAAAAAGTGGTGACCGGAGACCTGTGGCGAGCAAAGAAATGTCTTCCGTTCAAAACTAGAGAGAAGCTTTCTGAGCAACTTTTTGTGATGTTTGTATGCATCTCAGAGAGTTAAATCATTCTTTGGATTGAGCAGTACGAAATCACTGTTTCTGTTGAATCTGAGGAAGGACATGAGGGAACGCTCTTAAGAAAATGGAGAAGAAATATCCTCCGATAAAAATCAGAAGGAAGCTTTCTGTGAAAATTTTATGTGTCGTGTGAATTCCTCTTGCTCAGTTTAGCTTCTCTGTTCAATGAGCACTTTTCTAACACTGTTTATGCTTAGCATGCAAAGGGATATTAGGGAGCACTTTGATGCTTATGGTGAAAAAGGAAATATGGTCAGATAGAAACTGGAGAGGAGCTTTCGGAGGAACAGCTTTGTGACGTGTGCATTCCACTTAGAGTGTTATACCTCTGTTCTCATACAGCATCGGGGAAATCCTTTTGAAGAAAAATGTACCAAGGGATATCTGGAATCATACTGACACCTATGGTGAGAAGATAAAGAGCCTCTGACAAATACTCTAAAGAAGCTTTCTGTGAAAGTACTCTTTGATAAGTGTATTCATCTCACATTGATAAAGCTTTCTATACACTACACAGCTTGAAAACTCTGTCATGGACGGATCTGCGAAGGGACATTCGGGAGCACATTCAGGACTATGGTGAAAAGTGAAATATCTTCAGATAAGAAATGGAGAGAAGTTTTCTGAGAAACTGCCTTGTGATATGTGCATTCCACTCAGGGAGTTATACCTCTTTTCTCATAAGGCAGTGTTTGAACCCTGTTCCTGTAAAACTGTAAAAGTAATTTTTCGGAGCGGATGTAAGACTATGGTGAAAAGTGAAATATCCTGAAATAGAAACCTGAAAGAAGCATTCCAAGAAACTGCTCTCTGATATGTGCATTCATTTCACAGAGGTAAAGCTTACTCTACATTGTCCAGTTTGGACATTCTGTCTTTGAGGAAGTTGTGAAGGGATATTTAGTGAAGCCTGAGGCCTGTGGTGAGGAAGGAATTATTTTTCGATGAAAACTGGAGAGAAGCTTTCTGAGCAGCAGCTTTGTGATGTGTGCATTCATCTCATAGAGATAAACCATTCTTTGGATTGAACAGTCTGAAATCACTGTTTCTGTGGAATCAGAGGAAGGACATGTGGGAATGCTCTTTAGAATATGCTGAAAAGGAAATACCTTCAGATAAATACCAGAAGGAAGCTTTCTGTGAAACTGCTATGTGTCCTGTGAATACCTCTCACTCAGTTAAGCTTCTGTGCTCCTCGTGCAGATTTCTAAAACTCTTTTAGTAGAGACAACTAAGGGATACTCGGGAGCACTTTGAGGTTTATGATGAAAACGGAAATATCTTCAGATAGAAACTGGAGAGAAGATTTCTGAGGAGCTACTTTGTGACGAGTGCATTCCACTCACAGAGTTTTTATTTTCTTCTCAGAGAGGATTGGGGAATCCCTTTTGGAGATCAAGCTACCAGGGGACATTCGGGAGTATATGGATGGCTATGATGAAAAAGGAAGTATCCTCAGACAAAAACTGGAAAGAAGCTTTCTGTGAAACTGCTTTGTGATAGATATGTTTATTCATCTCACATAGATAAATCTTTCTTTCTATTACACAGTTTTGAAAAGCCATCATGGATGGATTCCCAAAGGGACATTCAGGAGCACATTCTGGCCTAAAGTGAAATAGAAAATATCTTCAGATAAAGCCTGGAGAGAAGCTGTCTGTGAATCTGCTTTTTGCTATGTTTATTCATTTCACGTAGATAATGCTTTCTTTACATTATGCAGCTTGGACACTCCATCATGGACAGATCCGTGAAGGGCATTCGGGAGCACATTCAGGACTATGGAGAAAAGGGAAATATCTTCAGATAAAAACCAGAAGGATGCTTTCTGTGAAACTGCTCTGTATCGTGTGAATTTCTCTCACTCAGTTAAGCTTCTCTTTTCATTGACCAGTTTTTTAACACTCTTTATGTTTAGCGCACGAAGGGATATTCAGGAGCACTTTGAGACTTACAGTGAAAAAGGAAATATGTTCATGCAGAAACTGGAGAGGAGCTTTCTGAGAAACTGCTTTGTGATGTGTACATTTCACTCAGGGAGTTATACCTCTTTTCTCATAAGGTAGTATTTGAACACTGTTCCTGTAGAATGAAAAAGTGATATTTCAGAGCGCATTGAAGACTATGGTGAAAAGTGATGTATCCTCAAATGAAACTGAGAAAGAAGCATTCCAAGAAACTGTTCTCAGATATGTGCATTCATTTCACAGAGGTAAAGTTTATTCTACATTGACCAGTTTGGAAACTCTGTCTTTGAGAAATCTGCGAAAGGATATTAAGTGGCGCTTTCTTTACATTATGAAGTTTGGAATTACTGTCATGCAGGGATCCATAAAGGGACATTCGGGTACATATTCAGGATTATGGCGAAAAAGGAAATATCTTCAGATAAAAACTGGAAAGAAGCTTTCTGTGAATGATCTTTTTGCAACGTTTATTCATCTCACATAGACAAAGTTTTTTTTACATTACGTAGCTTGGAAACACTGTCATGGATGGATCCACGAACCTACATTCGGGAGTACCTTCAGGACTATGGTGAATAAGGAAATATCTAGAGATAAAAACTGGAGAGCAGCTTTCTGAGAAACTGCTTTGTGATATGTGCATTCCACTCAGGGAATTATACCTCTTTTCTCATAAGGCAATGTTTGAACAGTGTTCCTGTAAAACCGAAAAAGTGATATTTTGGAGTGCAATGAGGAGAATGGAGAAAAGTGAAATATCCGCAAATAAAACACAGAAAGAAGCGTTCTAAGAAACTACCCTCTGACAATGTGCATTCATTACACAGAGTTAAAGATTACACTATATTGCAGAGTTTGGAAACGCTGTCTTTGAGGAATCTGCCAAAGGATATTAAGTGGCGCCGAGAAGCCTGTGGTGAGCAAGGAAACATCTTTCGTTGAAAACTGGATAGAAGCTTTCTGAGCAACTGCTTTGTAAGTGTGTGTATTCATCTCATAGAGTTAAATCATTCTTCGGATTAAGCAGTTTGATATCACTGTTTCTCTGGAAACTGAGGAAGGACATTTTGGAAAGCTCTTTACAATATGGAGAAACAAATATCCTCACATAAAATCCAGAAGGAAGCTTTTTGTGAAACTGATATGTGTCATCTGAATTCTTTTTGCTCAGTTAAGCTTCTCTTTTCTTTGAGCAGTTTTCTAACTCTGTTTATGTTTAGCTTGAGAAAGGATTTTCAGGGGCCCTTTGAGACTCACAGTGAAAAAGGAAATATGTTCATATAGAAACTGGAGAGAAGCTTTCCAAGGAACTGCTTTGTGACGTACACATTTTACACACAGTGTTATACCTCTCTTTTCATAAAGGATTGGGAAATCCCTTTTGGAGAAAAAGATACCAAGGGACATTAAGGAGTATATGGACGGCTATGGTGGAAAAGGAAATATCCTCAGAGAAAAACTGGAAAGAAGCTTTTTGTGAATCTGCTTTTTGCTATGTTTATTCATCTCACATAGATAAAGTGTTTTTTACATTACTCACCTTGGAAACTCTGTTATGGACGGATCTGCAAAGGTATATTCGGGAGCACATTCATGACTATTTTGAAAATGGAAATATATTCAGATAAAAACTGGAGAGAAGCTTCCTGAGCAACTCTTTTGTGATGTTTGTATTCATCTCATAGAGTTAAATCATTCCTTGGATTGAGCAGTTTGAAATCACTGTTTCTGTGGAATCTGAGAAAGGATATTTGGGATCGCTCTTTAGAATATCCTGAAAAAGAAATAACTGCAGATAGAAATGAGAAGGAAGCTTTCTGTGAAAATACTCTGTGTCGCGTGAATTTCGTTCACAAAGTTAAGCTTCGCTTCTCATTGAGCAGTATTCTAACACTGTTATTTTTTAGTCTGCCAAGAGATATTCGGCAGCACTTTGAGGCTTATGGTGAAAAAGGAAATATCTTCAGATAGATACTGTAGAGAAGATTTATGTAGAGCCGCTTTGTGACATGCACATTCCACTCACAGAATTATACCTTTCTTCTTATAGAGGATTGTGGAATCCCTTTTGGTGAAAAAGCCACCAAGGGTCATTCGGGAGTATAGGGATGGCTATGGTGAAAAAGGAAATATCCTCACACAAAAAACGGAAAGATTTCTGTGAAACTGCTTTGTCATAGATACATTTATTGATCTCACAGAGATAAAACTTTCCTTATATAACACAGTTTGGAAACTCCGACATGGACGGATCCGCAAAGGCATGGTCGGGAGCACATTCAGGCCTACAGTGAAATAGGAGATATCTTCACATAAAAACTGAGCAGAAGCTTTCTGAGAAAGAGCTTTGTGATGTGTGCATTCCACACAGGGAGTTATACCTCTTTTCTCATAAGGCAGTGTTTGAACACTGTTCCTGTAAAACCGAAAAAGTAATAATTCCGAAGGCATGGAAGATTATGGCCAAAAGTGAAATAACCTGAAATAAATCCCAGAAAGAAGCATTCCAAGAAACTGCTCTCTGACATGTGCATTCATTTCAGAGAGTTAAAGCTTACTCTACATTTCCCATTTTGGAAAGTCTCTCTTTGAGGATTCTGCAAAGGGATATTAAGTGGCGACCAGAGGCCTGTGGCGAGCAAGGAAACGTCTTCCGTTGAAAACTGGAGAGAAGTTTTCTGAGCAACTGCTTTGTGATGTGTGTATTCATCTCACAGAGATAAATCATTCTTTGGATTCAGCAGTTTCAAATCACTCTTTGTGTGGAACCTGAGAAAGGACATTTGGGAATGTTCTTAAGAATATGCTGAAAAGTAAATACCCTCCGATAAAAACCAGAAGGAAGCTTTCTGTGAAACTTCTCTGTGTCCTGTGAATTCCACTCGCACAGTTAAGCTTCTGTTTTCATTGAGCAGTATTCTAACACTGTTTTAGTTTAGTCAGCTAAGGCATACCCTGGAGTGCGTTGAGGCTTATGGTGAAAATGGAAATACCTTCAGATAGAAACTGGAGAGAAGATTTCTGAAGAACTGCTTCATGACGTGTGCATTCCACTAACAGAGTTATACTTTTCTTCTCATAGAGGGTTTGGAAATGCCTTTTGAAGAAAAAGTTACCACGGAACATTCGGGAGTATATGGACAGCTATGGTGAAAAAGGAAATATCCTCAGACAAAAACTGGAAAGAAGCTTTCTGTGAAACTGCTTTGTGATAGACATATTTATTCATCTCACATAGATAAAACTTTCTTTCTATTATGCAGTTTTGAAACTCCGTCATGGACGGATTTGCGAAGGGACATTCAGGAGCATATTCAGGCCTATGGTGAAATAGGAAATATCTTCAGAAAAAAAATTGGGGAGAAGCTTTTTGAGAAACCGCTTTGTGATGTGTGTATTCCCCTCAGGGAGTTTTACGTCTTTTCTCATAAGGCAGTTGTTGAACACTGTTCCTGTATAACCGAAAATGTGATATTTCGGAGTGCTTTAATAACTATGGCCAAAAGTGAACTATTCTCAAATAAATCCCAGAAAGAAGCGTTCCAAGAAAATGCTCTCTGACATGTGCATTCATTTCACAGAGATAAAGCTTACCGTACATTGCCAACTTTGGAAAATCTGTCTTTGAGGAACCTGTGAAGGGATATGAAGTGGTGCCCAGAGGCTTGTGGTGAGCAAGGTAACGAATTCCAATGAAAACTGGAGAGAAGCTTTCTGAACAACTGCTTTGTGATATATGTATTCATCTCATAGAGTTAAACCATTCATTGGATTGAGCAATTTGAAATCATTGTTTTCGTGGAATCTGAGGAAGGGCATTTGGGAACTCTCCTTAGAATATGGAGAAAGAAATATCTTCAGGTAAAATACAGATGGAAGCTTTCTGTGAAACTGCTATGTGTCATCTTAATTCCTCTTTCTCAGTTAAACCTCGCTTTTCTTTGAGCAGTTTTCTAACCATGTTTATGTTTAGCATGTGAAGGGATATTCGGGATTGCTTTGAGGCTTTCAGTGAAAAAGGAATTATGTTCAGACCGAAACTGGAGAGAAACTTTACAAGGAACTGCTTTGTGACGTGTGCATTCCACTCACGGTGTTATACCTCTCTTCTCATGCAGCATGGGGGAAACCCTTTTGGAGCACCAGTACCAAGGCATGTTGATGCCTATGATGAAAAGGAAAATAGCCTCAGACAAGAACTGGAAAGAAGCGTTCTATGAAACTGCTCTTTGATATATGTATTCATCTCACATAGATAAAGGTTTCTTTACATTATGCAGCTTGGAAACTATGTCATGTATGGATCGATGAAGGGACATTCGGGAGCACATTTGAAACTATGGTGAAAAAGGAAATATCTTCCAATAAAAACTGGAAAGAATCTGTCTGTGAATCTGCTTTTTGCTATGTTTATTCATTTCACATAGATAACTGCTCTCGCTCAGCTAAGCATCTCTTTTCATTGAACAGTTTTCTAACCCAGTTTATGTTTAGCGTGTGATGGGATATTCGGGAGCGTTTTGAGGCTTATGGTGGAAAAGGAATTATGTTCAGACCGAAACTGGAGAGAAGCTTTCCGAGGAACTGCTTTGTGACGTGTGCATTCCACTCACAGTGTTTTACCTCTCTTCTCATACAGCATAGGGGAAACCCTTTTGGAGTAAAAGGTACCAAGTGATATTCAGGAGCATGTTGATGCCTATGGTGAAAAGGAAAATAATCTCTGACAAAAACAGGAAAGAAGCTTTCTCTGAAGCTGCTCTGTGATATGTGTATTCATCTCACATAGATAAAGCTTCCTTTACATTATGCAGCTTGGAAACTCTGTCATGGATGGATCCATGAAAGTACATTAGGGAACACATTCAGGACTATGGTGAAATAGGAAATATCTTCAGATAAAAAATGGAAAGAAGATTTCTGTGAATCTGCTTTTTGTTATGTTTATTTATCTCATGATGATAAAGCTAGATTTCCATACGCAGCATGGAAACTCTGTCATGGATGGATCTGCAAAGCAATACTCAGGAGGCAATTCAGGACTATGGTGAAACAGACAATCTCTTCAGATAAAAACTGGAGAGAAGTTTTCTGAGAAACTGCTTTGTGATGTGTGCATTCCACTCAGGGAGTTATACCTCTTTCCTCATAAGGCAGTGTTTGAACACTGTTCATGTAAAACTGAAAAAGTGATATTTCGGAGCGCTTTGAACACTATGGCAAAATGTGAAATGTCCTCAAATAGTACCCAGAAAGAAGAGTTCCAAGAAACTCCTCTCTGATATGTGCATTCATTTAACAGAGTTAAAGCTTACTCTACATTTCCCAGTTTGGAAACTCTGTCTTTGAGGAATATGCGAAGGGATATTAAGTGGCGACCAGAGGCCTGTGGTGAGCAAGGAAGTGTCTTCCATTGAAAACTGGAGAAAAAATTTCTGAGCAACAGTTTTATGATGTGTTTATTCATCTCATAAAGTTACATCATTCTTTGAATTGAGCCGTTTGAAATCACTGTTTCAGTGAAATCTGATGAAGGACATTTGGGAACACTCTTTAGAATATGCTGAAAAATGAATACCTTCAGATACAAACCAGAAGGAAATTTTCTGTAAAACAGCTCTGTTTTATGTGAATTTCAGTCACATAGTTAAGCTTCTCTTTTCATTGAGCATTATTCTAATACTATTACTGTTTAATCTGTGAAGGGATATTCGGGAATGCTTTGAGGCTTATGGTGAAAACGGAAATATCTTCAGATAGAAACTGTAGAGAAGCTTTCCAAGGAGCTGTTTTGTGACTTTTGCATCCCACTCACAGAGTTACACATTTCTTCTCAAAGAGGAAGGGGGAATCTCTTTTGGAGAAAAAGCTACCAAGGGACATTCGGGAGTATATGGACGGCTATGGTGAAAAAGGAAATATCCTCAGACAAATATTGGAAAGAAGCTTTCTGTAAACGGCTTTGTGATAGAGATGTTTATTCATCTCACACATATAAAACTGTCTTTATATTGTGCAGTTTGGAAACTCTGGCAGGGACGGATCTGTGAAGGGATATTTGGGAGCACATTCAGGCCAATGGTGAAAAAGGAAATATGTTCAGATAAAAACTGGAAAGAAGCTTTCTGTATATCTGTTTTTTGCTGTGTTTATGCATCTCACATAGATAAAGCTTTCTTTACATTCCGCAGCTTGGAAACTCAATCATGGACAGATCCATGAAGGGACATTCAGGTGCACATTCAGAACTATGGTGAAAAAGAAAATATCTTCAGATAAGAACTGGAGGGAAGCTTTCTGAGAAACTGCTTTGTAATGTGTGCATTCTACTCAGGGAGTTATACCTCTATTCTCATAAGGCAGTGTTTGAACACTGTTCCTGTAAAACCAAAAATGTGATATTTTGAGGCACATTGTAGACTATGGCAAAAAGTGAAATGTGCTCAAATAAGACCCAAAAGGAAGCATTCCATGAAACTGCTCTCTGATATGTGCATTCACTTCACAGAGTTAAAGCTTGCTCTACATTGTCCAGTTTGGAAACTCTGTCTTTGAGGAATCATCGAAGGGATATTTAGTGGCGCCCAGAGGCCTGTGGTGAGCAAGGAAGGTCTTCCGTTGAAAACTGGGGAGAAACTTACTGAGCAACTGCTTTGTGACTTGTGTATTCATCTCAAAGAGTTAAGTCGTTCTTGGGATTGACCAGTTTGAAATCACTGTTTCTGTGGAACCTGAGAAAGGACATTTGGGAACACTATTAAGATAATGCTGAAAAAGAAACACCCTCAGATAAAAACCAGAAGGAAGCTCTCTGTGAAACTGCTATGTGTGGTGTGAATTCCTCTCGGTCAGTTAAGTTTCTCTTTTCTTTGAGCTATTTTCTAACACTGTTTTTCCGTAGGGTGTGAAGGGATATTGAGGAGTGCTTTGAGGCTTATAGTGAAAAATGAAATATGTTCAGATAGAAACTGGAGAGAAGCTTTCTAAGGAGCTGCTTTGTGACGTGTGCATTCCACTCACGGTGTTATACCTCTGTTCTCATACGGCATTGGGGAAGCCCTTTAGGGGAAAAAGGTACCAAGGTATATTCGGGAGCATATTGATGCCTATGGTGAAAAGGGAAATAGCCTCAGACTAAAAGAGAAAAAAATCTTTCTGTGAAACTGCTCTATGCTATGTGTATTCATCTCACATAGATAAAGCTTTCTTTACATTTCCCAGCCTGGAAACTCTGTCATGGATGGATCCACGAAGGGACATTCAGGAGAACATTCAGGACTATGTTAAAAAAGGAAATATCATCACATAAAAAGCACGAAAAAGTTTCCATGAACCTGCTTTTTGCTATGTGTATTAATCTCACATACGTAAAGCTTTTTCATATTACGCAGCTTGGAAACTAAGTCATGGACTGATCCACGAAGGGACATTCGGAGTACATTCAGGATTCTGGTGAAAAACAAAATATCTTCAGATAAAAACTGGAAAGAAGCATTGTGTGAATCTAGTTTTTGCTATGTTTATTCATCTCACATAGATAAAGCTTTCTTTACATTGTGCAGCTTGAAAACTCCGTCATGGTCTGATCTGAGGAGGCACATTGAGAAGCACATTCAGACTATGGTGAAAAAGGAAATATCTTCAGATAAAAACCAGAGAGAAGCTTTCTGAGAAATTGGTTTTTGACGTGTGCATTCCACTCAGGGAGTTATACCACTTTTCTCATAAGGCTGTGTTTGACATTCTTCCTGTAAAACCGAGAAAGTGATATTTCGGAGCCCATTGAAGACTATGGCGAAAGGTGAAATATCCTGAAATAAAACCCAGAAGGGGCCGGGCGCGGTGGCTCAAGCCTGTAATCCCAGCACTTTGGGAGGCCGAGACGGGCGGATCACGAGGTCAGGAGATCGAGACTATCCTGGCTAACCTGGAGAAACCCCGTCTCTACTAAAAAATACAAAAAACTAGCCGGGTGAGGCGGCAGGCGCCTGTAGTCCCAGCTACTCAGGAGGCTGAGGCAGGAGAATGGTGTAAACCTGGGAGGCGGAGCTTGCAGTGAGCTGAGATCCGGCCACAGCACTCCCGCCTGGGCGACAGAGTGAGACTCCATTCTCAAAAAAAAAACAAAAAAAAAAAAACAAAAAAAAAAACAAAACAGAAGGAAGCGTTCCAAGAAACTGCTCTTTGACATGTGCATTCATTTCAGAGGCTTAAAGCTTATTCTACATTTCCCAGTTTGAAGTCTGTCTTTGAGGATTCTGCGAAGGGATATTAAGTGGTGACCAGAGGCCTGTGGGGAGCAAGGAAACGTCTTCCGTTGAAAACTGGAGAGAAGCATTCTGAGCAGCTGTTTTGTGATGTGTATTTTATTCTCATAGAGTTAAATCATTCTTTGGATTGAAGAGTTTGAAATCAGTGTTTCTGGGGAATCTGAGGAAAGCCCTTTAGGAACGCTCTTTAGATGGTGTTGAAAAAAAAATACCCTCAGATAAAAAGCAGAAGGAAGCTTTTTGTGAGACTGCTCTGTGTCATGTGAATTCCACTCACACAGTTCAGCTTCTCTTCTCATTGAGCAGTATTCTACTACTCTTTTTCTTTAGTCTGTGAAGGGATATTCGGGAGCACTTTGAGGCTTATGGTGAAAACGGGAAAATCTTCAGAAAGAAACTGGAGAGATGCTTTCCAAGGAGCCTCTTTCTGACGTGTGCATTCCACCCACAGTGTTATTCTTCTCTTCTCATACAGCATCGGGGAAACCCTTTTGGAGAAGAAGGTATCAAGGTATATTCGGGTGCATATTGACAACAAGGTGAAAAGGGAAATAGCCTCAGACAAAAACTGGAAAGAAACTTTCTGTGAAACTGCTCTGTGATATGTGTATTCATCTCACATAGATAAAGCTTCCTTTACATTTTCCAACTTGGAAACTCTGTAATGGACGGATCCATGAGGGGACATTCGGGAGCACATTCAGGACTATGGTCAAATATCTTCAAAATATTTCAAAAAGCAAATATCTTCAAGTAAAAATTGGAAAGAAGGTTTTTGTGAATCTGCTTTTTCCTATGTTTATTCATCTCACATAGATAAAGCTTTCTTTACATTACATAGCTTGGAAACTCCGTCATGGACAGAACTGCAAAGGGACATTCGGGAGCATAATCAGGACTATGATGAAAATGGAAATCTCTACAGATAAAAACCAGAAAGAAGGTTTCTGACAAACAGCTTTGTGCTCTGTGCATTCCACTCAGGGGGTTATGCCTCCTTTCTCATAAGACAGTGTTTTAACAGGTTTCCTGTAAAACCGAAAAAGTGATATTTAGGAGTGTATTGAAGACTATGGCGAAAAGTGAATTACCCTCAAATAAAATCCAGAAAGAAGCGTTCGAAGAAACTGCTCTCTAATATGTACATTCATTTCACAGAGTTAAAGCTTACTGTGCATTACCCACTTTGGAAACTCTGTCTTTGAGGAATCTGTGAAGGGATATTTAGTGGCGCCCAGAGGCCTGTGGTGTGAAAGGAAATGTCTTCCATTGAAAACTGGAGAGAAGCTTTATGAGCAAGTGTTTTGTGATGTGTGTATTCATCTCATAGAGTTAAATCATCCTTTGTATTGAGCAATTTGAAACTTTTCGAGGAACTACTTTGTGACATGTGCATTGCACTCAGAGTGTTGTACCTCTCATATCATACAGCATCGGGGAAACCCTTTTGGAGAAATAGGTACCAAGGGATATTCGGGAGCATATTGATGACTACGGTGAAAAGAGAAATAGCCTCAGACAAAAACTGGAAAGAAGCTTTCTGTGAAACTGATCTGCGATGTACATATTCACTTCACATAGATAAAGCATTCTTTACATTATGCTGCTTGGAAATTCTGTCATGAACGGTTCTTCAAAGGGGCATTCAGGAGCACATTCAGGACTATGGTGAAAAAGGAAATATGTTCAGATAAAAACTGGAAAGAAGCTTTCTGTGAATTGGCTTTTTGCTATGTTTATTCATCTCACATTGATAAAGCTTTCTTTACTTTATGCAGCTTGGAAAATCTGTCTTGGACGGATCTGCTAAGGGATATTTGGGAGTACATTCAGGCCTATGTTGAAAATGGAAATATCTTCACATAAAAACTGCAGAGAAGCTTTCTGAGAAACGGCTTTGTGATGTGTGCATTCCACTCAGGGAGGTGTACCTCTTTTCTAATAAGGCAGTGTTTGAACACTGTTCCTGGAAAACCGAAAAAGTGATATTATAGAGGGCATTGGCGACTATGGTGAAAAGTGAAATATCCTCAAATAAAACCCAGAGAGAAGCGTTCCAAGAAGCTGCTCTCTGATGTGTGCATTCATTTCACAGTATTAAAGCTTACTCTACATTGCCCAGTTTGGAAACTCTGCCATTGAGGAATCTGTGAAGGGATATGAAGTGGATCCCGGAGGCCTGTTTTGAGCATGGAAATGTCTTCCGTTGAAAACCGGAGAGAAAGTTTAGGAGCAGCTGCTTTGTGATGTGTGGATTATTTTCATAGATGTAAATCATTCTTTGGATTTAAGAGTTTGAAATCACTGTTTCTGTGGAACTGGAGAAAGAACATTTGGGAACGCTCTTTAGAATATGCTGAAAAAGACATACTTTCAGATAAGAAACAGTAGGAAACATTCTGTGAGACTGCTCTGTGTCGTGTGAATTCCACTCATACTGTTCAGCTTCTCTTCTCATTGAGCAGTATTTTAACACTGTTTTTCTTTAGTTTGTGAAGGGCTATTTGGGCGCACTTTGAGGCTAATGGTGAAAACAGAAATATTTTCAGATACAAACTGGAGAGCTTTCCGAGGAGATGCTTTCTAATGTGTGCACTCCACTGACAGAGTTATACCATTCTTCTCATAGAGCATCCGGGAATCTCTTTTGGAGAAAAAGCTGCCATGGGAGATTCGGGAGCATATGGACCCCTATGGTTAAAAAGGAAATATCATGACAGAAAAACTGGAAAGAAGCTTTCTGTGAAACTGCTTTTGTGATAGATAAGCTTGTTGATCTCACATAGTTAAAACTTTTTTATATTACGCAGTTAGGAAAGTCCGTCATGGACAGATCTGCGAAGGGACATTCAGGAGCACATTCAGGCCAATGCTGAAAAAAGAAATATCTTCAGTTAAAAACTGGAGAGAAGCTTTTTCAGAAACTGCTTTGTGATGTGTGCATTCCACTCAGGCAGTTATACCTCTTTTCTCCTAAGGCAGAGTTTGAACACTGTTCCTGTAAGACTGAAAAAGTGATATTTTGGAGCTCATTGAAGACAATGGCAAAAAGTGAAATATCCTCAAATAAAACCCAGAAAGAAGCATTCTAAGAAACTGCTCTATGATATGTGCATTTATTTCACAGAGTTAAAGCTAACTCTACGTTACCCAGTTTGGGACTCTGTCTTTGAGGAATATGTGAAGGGATATTAAGTGGCGCCCGGAGGCTTGTGGTGAGCAAGGAAACATCTTCCAATGAAAACTGGTGAGAAGCTTTCTGAGCAACTGCTTTGTGATTTGTGTATTCATCTCATTGAGTTAAACTATTCTTTGGATTGAGCAGTTTGAAATCACTGTTTTTGTGGAATCTGAGGAAGGACATTTGGGAACGCTCTTAAGAATATACTGAAAAAGAAATACCCTCCGATAAAAAGGAAATATGTTCAGATAGAATCTGGAGAGAAGCTTTCCCAGGAACTGCTTCATGACATGTGCATTCCGCTCACAGTGTTATACCTCTCCTCTCATACAGCATCAGGGAAACCCTTTTGGTGGAAAAGATACCAAGGGATATTCAGGGGCGTTTTGATGAATATGGAGGAAAGGGAGATAGGTGAAGAGTTAGAAATCACTGTTTCTCTGGAACCTAAGTAAGGACATTTGGGAACGCTCTTTAAAATATGCTGAAAAGGAAATACACTCAGATAAAAATCAGAAGGAAGCTTTCCGTGAGACTGCTCTGTTTAGTCTGTGAAGGGATATTTGTGAGTACTATGAGACTTATGATGAAAATGGAAATATCTTCAAATAGAAACTGGAGAGAAGCTTTCAGAGGAGCTGCTTTGTGATGTGTGCATTTCACTCACAGAGTTATACCTTTCTATTCATAGAGAATTTGGGAATCCCTTTTGGATAAAAAGCTACCAAGGGACATTCGGGAGTATATGTATGGTTATTGTGAAAAAGGAAATATTCTCAGACAAAAACTGGAAATAATTTTCTGTGAAACTGTTTTGTGATATATATATATATATATAATTATTCTCTCATATAGATAAAATTTTCTTTACATTATGCAGTTTGGACACTCTATCATGGGTGGATCCGTGAAGGGAAATTCAGGAACACATTCCTATCAACGGTGAAAAAGGAAATATCTTCAGATAAAAACTGGAGAGAGGCTTTTTGAGAACCTGCTTTGTGATGTGTGCATTCCACTCAGGGGTTATACCTCTTTTCCATTAGGCAGTGTATGAAACCATTCCTGTAAAACTGAAAAACTGATATTTAGGAGCGCATTGAAGACTATGGCGAAAAGTGAAATATTCTCAAATAAAACCCAGAAAGAAGCATTCCAAGAAGCTGCTCTCTGATATGTGCATTCATTTCACAGAGTTAAAGCTTTCTCTGTTGCCCAGTTTGGAAACTCTGTCTTTGAGGAATCTGCGAAGGGATATTAAGTGGTGCCCAGAGGTCTGTGGTGAGCGAGGAAATGTCTTTAGTTGAAAACTGTAGAGAAGCTTTCTGAGCAACTGCTTTGTGATGTGTGGATTCATCTCATGGAATTAAATCATTCTTTGCATAGAGCAGTTTAAAATCACTGTTTTGGTGGAACCTGAGCAAGGATATTTGGTAATGCTCTTAAGTATATGGTGAAAAAGAAATACCCTCCGATAAAAACCAGAAGGAAGTGCTCTGTGAAACTGCTCGGTCATGTGAATTCCACTCGCACAGTTAAGCTTCTGTTTTCATTGAGCAGTGTTGTTACACTGCTTTGGTTTAGTCACCTAAGGGATACTCTGGAGTGCTTTGATGAAATGCTGGTGAAAACGGAAATATCTTCAGATAGACACTGGAGAGAAGATTTCCTTGTAGCTGCTTTGTGATGTGTGCACTCCACTCACAGAGTTATACTTTTCTTCTCATAGAGGATTGGGGAATCCCTTTTGCAGAAAAAGCTACCAGGGGACATTCGAGAGTTTATGAACAGCTATGATGAAAAAGGAAGCATCCTCAGACAAAAATGGAAATAAGCTTTTTGTGAAACTGCTTTTTGGTGGATATGTTTATTCATCTCACAGAGATAAAACTTTCTTTCTCTCATGAAGTTATGTTTATTCATCTCACATAGTTAAAACTTTCTTTCTATTATGGAGTTTTGAAACGCCGTCTTGGACAGACCCATGAAGGGACTTTCAGGAGTACCTTCAGGACTATGGTGAAAATGGAAATATCTTCAGATAAAAACTGGAGAGAAGCGTTCTGAGAAACTGCTTTGTGATGTGTGAATTGCACTCAGGGAGTTATACCTCTCTTCTCATAAGGCAGTGTTTGAACATGGTTCCAGTAAAACTGAAAAAGTGTTATTTTGGAATGCATTGAAGACTATGGCGAAAATTGAGCTATCCTCAACTAAAACCCAGAAGGAAGCGTTCCAAGAAGCTACTCTCTGATATGTGCATTCATTTCACAGAGTTAAATCTTACTGTACATTGCCCAGTGTGGAAACTCTGTTTTTGAGGAATCTGCGAAGGGATATTCTGTGTCACCCAGAGGCCTGTGGTGAGCAAGGAAATGTCTTTCATTGAAAACTGGAGAGAAGCTTTCTGAGAAACTGCTTTGTGATGTGTGCATTCATCTCATAGAGTTAAATCATTCTCTGTATTGAACAGTTTAAAATCACTGTTTCTTTGGAACCTGAGAAAGGCCATTTGGGAATGGTCTTTAGCATATGCTGAAAAAGAAATACCCTCAGATAAAAACCAGAAGGAAGGAAGCTTTCTGTGAAACTGCTCTCTGTCATGTGAATTCCACTCACACAGTTCAGTTTCCCTTTTCATTGAGCAGTATTCTAACACTGTGTTTAGCCTGCGAAGTGATATTCGGTAGCTCTATGAAGCTTAAGGTGAAAATGGAAATATCTGAGATAGAAACTGGAGAGAAAGTTTATGAGGAGCTGCTTTGTGACTTGTGCATTCCACTCTCAGGGTTACACCTTTTTTTCCTAGAGGATTGGGGAACACTTATGGAGAAAATGCTACCAAGGGACATTCCAGAGCATACGGATGGCTATGGTGAAAATTGAAATATCCTCAGACAAAAACTGGAAAGAATATTTCTGTGAAACTGCTTGGTGATAGATATGGTTATTCATCACACCTAGATAAAACTTTCCTTTTATTATGCAGTTTGGAAACTCCTTCATGGACGCATCCGCAATGGGACATTCAGGAGAACATTAAGGCCTACGTTGAAAAAGGAATTATTTTCAGATAAAAACTGGAGAGAAGCTTTCTGAGAAACTGCTTTGTGATGTGTGCATTCCACTCAGGGAGTTATACCTCTTTTCTCATAAGGCAGTGTTTGAACACTATTCCTGTACAACTGAAAACGTAATATTTCGGGGCCCATGGAAGACTATGGCAAAAAGTGAAATATCCTGAAATAAAACCCAGAAAGAAGCGTTCCAAGAAACTGCTCTCTGACATGTGGATTCATTTCAGAGAGTTAAAGCTTACTCTATATTTGCCTGTTTCGAAAGTCTGTCTTAGAGGATTCTGTGAAGGGATATTAAGTGGTGACCAGAGGCCTGTGGAGAGCAAGGAAGTGTCTTTCATTGAAAACTGGGAGAAGCTTTCTGAACAACTACTTTGTGATGTGTGTATTCATCTCAAAGAACTAAATCATTTTTGGATTGAACACTTTGAAATCACTCTTTCTGTGGAACCTGAGAAAGGACATTTTGGAACGCTCTTAAGAATATACTAAAAAAGAAATACCCTCTGATAAAAACCAGAAGAAATCTTTCTGTGAAGCTGCTCTGTGCCATGTGAATTCCACTCGCACAGTTAAGCTTCTATTTTCATTGAGCAGTATTGTAACACTGTTTTAGATTCGTCAGCTAAGGGATACTCGGGAGCGCTTTGAAGCTTACGGTGAAAATGGAAATATCTCTAGATAGAAACTGGAGAGAAGATTTCCGAGGAACTCCCTTGTGGTGTGTGCATTCCACTCACAGTATTATACCTCTCTTCCCATACATCATCGGGGAAACCCTTTTGGAGAAAATGTTATCAGGGGACATTCGGGAGTATATGGACAGATATGTTGAAAAGGGAAATATCCAAGGAAAAAACTGGAAAGAAGCTTTCTGTGAAACTACTCTGTGCTATGTGTATTCATCTCACATAGATAAAGCTTTCTTTACATTACACAGCTTTGGAAACTCCATCATGGACAGATCCGCAGAGGAACATTCAGGAGCACATTCAGAACAATGGTGAAAAAGGAAACACCTTAAGATAAAAACTGAACAGTAGCTTTCTGTGAATCTGTTTTTGCTCTATTTATTCATGTCACATAGATAAAGCTTTCTTTACATTACACAACTTGAAAACTCAAACATGAATGGATCCACGAAGGGACATATGGGAAGACATTCAGGACTATGGTGAAAATGGAAATATCTTCACATAAAAATTGGAAAGAAACTTTCTGTGAATCGGGTTTTTGCTAGGTTTATTCATCTCACATAGATAAAGCTTTCTTTATATTACACAGCTTGGAAACTCTGTCATGGACGAATCCACAAAGGGACACTCGGGAGCAGATTCAGGACCATGGTGAAAAAGGAAATATCTTCAGATAAAAACTGGAGAGATACTCTCTGAGAAAATGCTTTGTGATGTGCATTCTACTCCCGGAGTTAAACCTCTTTTTTCATAAGGCAGTGTTTGAACACTGTTCCTGTAAAACTGAACAAGTGATATTTCAGAGCGCATTGAGGATAATGGTGAAAAGGGTAATATTTTCAAATAAAACACAAAGAGAATCGTTCCAGGAAACTGCTCTCTGATGTGTGCATTCATTTCATAGAGTTAAAGCTTACTACATTCCCCAGCTTGGAAACTCTGTCTTTGAGGAATCTGTGAAGGGATACTAAGAGGTGCCCTGAGGCTAGTGGTGAGCAAGAAAACGTCTTCCAATGAAACCTGGAGAGCAGCTTTTGGAGCAACTGCTTTGTGAGGTGTGTATTCATCTCACAGAGTTAAACCATTCTTTGGATTGAGCAATTTGAAATCACTGTTTTTGTGGAATCTGAGGAAGGACATTTGGGAACGCTCCTTAGAATATGGAGAAAGAAATAATCTCAGGTAAAATCCAGAAGGAAGCTTTCTGTGAAACTGCTCTGTGTCATCTTAATTCCTCTCACTCAGTTAAGCCTCTTTTCATTGAGCAGTTTTCTAACCCTGTTTATGTTTAGCGTGTGAAGGAATATTCGGGAGTGCTTTGAGGCTTCCTGTGAAAAAGGAAATATTTTCAGACCAAAACTGGAGAGAAGCTCTCCGAAGAACAAGTTTGTGATGTGTGCATTCCACTCACAGTGTTATACCTCTCTTCTCACACAACATCGGGAAAATCCTTTTGCAGAAAAAGGTACCAAGTGACATTTGGGAGCATGTTGATGCCTATGGTAAAAAGGGAAATAGCCTCAGACAAAAACTGGAAAGAAGCTTTCTATGAAACTGCTATGTGGTATGTGTATTCATTTCACATAGATAAAGCTTTCTTTACATTACGCAGCTTGGAAACTCCGTCATGGATGGATCCGCAAAGGGACATTCGGGAGCACATTCAGAACAATGGTGAAAAAGGAAACCTCTTAGGATAAAAACTGAACAATAGCTTTCGGTGAATCTGCTTTTTGCTCTGTTTATTCATCTCACATAGATAAAGCTTTCTTTTCATTACGCAGCTTGGAAACTGTCATGGATGGATCCACGAAGGGACATTTGGGAACACATTCAGGACTATGGTGAAAAGGAAATATCTTCAGATAAAAACTGGAAAGAAGCTTTCTGTGAATCTGCTTTTTGCTATGTTTATTCATCTCACATAGATAAAGCTTTCTTTACGTTATGCAGCTTGGAAACTCCGTCATGGATGGATAGGCGAAGGGATATTAGGGATCACATTTGGGCCTATGGTGAAAAAGGAAATATCATCAGATAAAAACTGGAGAGAAGCTTTCTGAGAAACTGCTTTGTGATGTGTGCATTCCCATAAGGGAGTTATACCTTTCTTCTCAGAAGGCACACTTTGAACTCTGTTCCTGTAAAACTAAAAATGTGATATTCGGAGCACATTGAAGACTATGGTGAAAAGTGAAATGTCGTCCAGTAAAATCCATAAAGAAGCATTACAAGAAACTGCTCTCTGACATGTCCATTCATTTCACAGGGTTAAAGCTTACTCTGCAATTCCCAGTTTGGAAAGTCTGTCTTTGAGGATTCTGTGAAGGGATATTAAATGGCAACCGGAGGTCTGTGGCCAGGAAGGAAATGCCTTCCATTGAAAATTGAAGAGAAGCTTTCTGAGCAACTGCTTTGTGATGTGTGTATTCATCTCATAGAGTTAAATCATCCTTTGGATTGAGCAGTTTGAAATCACTGTTTCTGTGGAATCTGAGAAAGGGCGTTTGGGAATGTTCTTTAGAATATCCTGAAAAAAAAAAAAAACCACCCTCAGATAGAATCCAGAAGGAAGCTTTCTGTGAGACTGATCTTTGTCACGTGATTTCCACTCACAGACTTAAGCTTCTCTTTTCATTGAGCAGTATTCTAACACTGTTTTTGTTTAGTCTGTGAAGGGATTTTCGGGAGCGCTATGAGGCTTATGCAGAAAAAAGAAATATCTTCACATAGAAAGTGGAGGGAATCTTTCCGAGGAGCTGTTTTGTGACATGGGCATTCCACTCACAGAATTATACATTTCTTCTCATAGAGGATTGGGGAATCCCTTTTGTAGGAAAAGCTACCAAGGGACATTCTGGATTATAGGGATGGCTATGTTGAAAAAGGAAATATCCTCAGACAAAAATTGGAAAGAAGATTTCTGTGAAACTGCTTTGTGATAGATATGTTTATTCATCTCACGGAGATAAAACTTTCCTTATGTTACCCAGTTTGGAAACTCTGTCATGGACTGATCTGCGAAGGGACTTTCGGGAGCACATTCAGGCCAATGCTGAAAAAAGAAATATCTTCAGTTAAAAACTGGAGAGAAGCTTTTTCAGAAACTGCTTTGTGATGTGTGCATTCCACTCAGGCAGTTATACCTCTTTTCTCCTAAGGCAGTGTTTGAACAGGTTTTCTGTAAGACTGAAAAAGTGATATTTTGGAGCGAATTGAAGACTATGGCAAAAAGTGAACTATCCTCAAATAAAACCCAGAAAGAAGAGTTCCAAGAAGCTGCTCTCTGATATGTGCATTCATTTCACAGAGAAAAATCTTACTCTACATTTCCCAGTTTGGAAAGTCTGTCGTTGAGGATTCTGTGAAGGGATATTAAGTGGCAACCAGAGGCCAGTGGTGAGTAAGGAAGTGTCTTTCATTGAAAACTGGAGAGAACCTTTCTGAGCAACTGGTTTGTGATGTGTGTATTCATCTCATAGAGTTAAATCATTCTTTGGAATAAGCAGTTTGAAATCACTCTTTCTGTGAAATCTGAGAAAGGACATTTGGGAATGCTCTTAAGAATATCCTGAAAAATAAATAAACTGAAATAGAAACTAGAAGGAAGCTTTCTGTGAAACTGCACTTTGTCACGTCAATTCCACTCACACAGTTCAGCTTCTCATTTCATTGACCAGTATTCTAACACTGTTCATGTTTAGTCTGCAAAGGGATATTCAGGAGCGCTTTGAGGCTTATGGTGAAAATGGAAATATCTTTAGATAGAAACTGGAGAGAAGATATCTGAGGAGCTGCTTCATGACGTGTGCATTCCACTCACAGAGTTATACTTTCCTTCTCATAGAGTATTGGGGAATTCCTTTTGGAGAAAAAGCTACCAGGGAACATTCAGGAGTATATGGACGGCTATGGTGAAAAAGGTAATATGCTTAGACAAAAACTGGAAAGAAGCTTGCTGTGAGACTGCTTTGTGATAGATATCTTTATTTATCTCACATGGATAAAACTTTCTTCCCATTACACAGTTTGAAACGCCATCATGGACAGATTCGTGAAGGGACATTTGGGAGCACATTCAGGCCTATGGTGAAATAGGAAATATCTTCAGATAAAAAAACGAGAGAAGCATTCTGATAAACTGCTTTGTGATGTGTGCATTCCACTCAGGGAGTTACACCTCTTTTCTCATAAGGCAGTGTTTGAACACTGTTCCTGTAAAACTGAAAAAGTTGTACTTTCCAGCACCTTGAAGACTATGGCGAAAAGTGAAATATCCTCAAATAAAACCCAGAGTGAACCATTCCAAGAAAATGCTCTCTGATAGGTGCATTCATTTCACAGAATTAAAGCTTCCTCTACATCACCCAGTTTGGAAACTCTGTCTTTGAGGAATCTGTGAAGGGATATTAAGTGCGCCCGGAGGCTTGTGGTGAGCAAGGAAAAGTCTTCCGATGGAAACTGGAGGGAAGTTTTCTGAGAAATTGCTTCATGATGTGTATATTCGTCTCACAGAGTTAAACAATTATTTGGATAGAGCGGTTTGAAATCAGTTTTTGTGGAATGTGAGGAAGGACATTTTTGAACACTCCTTAGAATATGGAGAAAGAAATATTCTCAGGTACAATCCAGAGGAAAGCTTTCTGTGAAACTGCTCTGTGTCATCTTAATTCCTCTCACTCAGTTAAGCCTCTCTATTCATTGTGCAGTTTTCTTTTTTTTTTTTTTAATTTATTTATTATTATTATACTTTAAGTTGTAGGGTACATGTGCATAACGTGCAGGTTTGTTACATATGTATACTTGTGCCATGTTGGTGTGCTGCACCCATCAACTCATCATTTACATCAGGTATAACTCCCGATGCAATCCCTCCCCCCTGCCCCCTCCCCATGATAGGCCCCTGTGTGTGATGTTCCCCTTCCTGAGTCCAAGTGATCTCATTGTTCAGTTCCCACCTATGAGTGAGAACATGCGGTGTTTGGTTTTCTGTTCCTGTGACAGTTTGCTAAGAATGATGGTTTCCAGCTGCATCCATGTCCCTACAAAGGACGCAAACTCATCCTTTTTGATGGCTGCATAGTATTCCATGGTGTATATGTGCCACATTTTCTTAATCCAATCTGTCACTGATGGACATTTGGGTTGATTCCAAGTCTTTGCTATTGTGAATAGTGCTGCAATAAACATACGTGTGCATGTATCTTTATAGCAGCATAATTTATAATCCTTTGGGTATATACCCAGTAATGGGATGGCTGGGTCATATGGTACATCTAGTTCTAGATCCTTGAGGAATCGCCATACTGTTTTCCATAATGGTTGAACTAGTTTACAATCCCACCAACAGTGTAAAAGTGTTCCTATTTCTCCACATCCTCTCCAGCACCTGTTGTTTCCTGACTTTTTAATGATCGCCATTCTAACTGGTGTGAGATGGTATCTCATTGTGGTTTTGATTTGCATTTCTCTGATGGCCAGTGATGATGAACATTTTTTCATGTGTCTGTTGGCTGTATGAATGTCTTCTTTTGAGAAATGTCTGTTCATATCCTTTGCCCACTTTTTGATGGGGTTGTTTGTTTTTTTCTTGTAAATTTGTTTGAGTTCTTTGTAGGTTCTGGATATTAGCCCTTTGTCAGATGAGTAGATTGCAAAAATTTTCTCCCATTCTGTAGGTTGCCTGTTCACTCTGATGGTAGTTTCTTTTGCTGTGCAGAAGCTCTTTAGTTTAATGAGATCCCATTTGTCAATTTTGGCTTTTGCTGCCGTTGCTTTTGGTGTTTTAGACATGAAGTCTTTGCCCATGCCTATGTCCTGAATGGTACTACCTAGGTTTTCCTCTAGGATTTTTATGGTATTAGGTCTAACATTTAAGTCTCTAATCCATCTTGAATTAATTTTCGTATAAGGGGTAAGGAAAGGATCCAGTTTCAGCTTTCTGCTTATGGCTAGCCAATTTTCCCAGCACCATTTATTAAATAGGGAATCCTTTCCCCATTTCTTGTTTCTCTCAGGTTTGTCAAAGATCAGATGGCTGTAGATGTGTGGTATTATTTCTGAGGACTCTGTTCTGTTCCATTGGTCTATATCTCTGTTTTGGTACCAGTACCATGCTGTTTTGGTTACTGTAGCCTTGTAGTATAGTTTGAAGTCAGGTAGCGTGATGCCTCCAGCTTTGTTCTTTTGACTTAGGATTGTCTTGGAGATGCGGGCTCTTTTTTGGTTCCATATGAACTTTAAAGCAGTTTTTTCCAATTCTGTGAAGAAACTCATTGGTAGCTTGATGGGGATGGCATTGAATCTATAAATTACCTTGGGCAGTATGGCCATTTTCACGATATTGATTCTTCCTATCCATGAGCATGGTATGTTCTTCCATTTGTTTGTGTCCTCTTTGATTTCACTGAGCAGTGGTTTGTAGTTCTCCTTGAAGAGGTCCTTTACATCCCTTGTAAGTTGGATTCCTAGGTATTTTATTCTCTTTGAAGCAATTGTGAATGGAAGTTCATTCCTGATTTGGCTCTCTGTTTGACTGTTACTGGTGTATAAGAATGCTTGTGATTTTTGCACATTAATTTTGTATCCTGAGACTTTGCTGAAGTTGCTTATCAGCTTAAGGAGATTTTGGGCTGAGACAATGGGGTTTTCTAAATATACAATCATGTCATCTGCAAACAGTGACAGTTTGACTTCTTCTTTTCCTAACTGAATACCCTTGATTTCTTTCTCTTGCCTGATTGCCCTAGCCAGAACTTCCAACACTATGTTGAATAGGAGTGGTGAGAGAGGGCATCCCTGTCTTGTGCCAGTTTTCAAAGGGAATTTTTCCAGTTTTTGCCCATTCAGTATGATATTGGCTGTGGGTTTGTCATAAATAGCTCTTATTATTTTGATGTACGTTCCATCAATACCGAATTTATTGAGCGTTTTTAGCATGAAGGGCTGTTGAATTTTGTCAAAAGCCTTTTCTGCATCAATTGAGATAATCATGTGGTTCTTGTCTTTGGTTCTGTTTATATGCTGGATTATGTTTATTGATTTGCGAATGTTGAACCAGCCTTGCATCCCAGGGATGAAGCCCACTTGATCATGGTGGATAAGCTTTTTGATGTGTTGCTGAATCCGGTTTGCCAGTATTTTATTGAGGATTTTTGCATCGATGTTCGTCAGGGATATTGGTCTAAAATTCTCTTTTTTTGTTGTGTCTCTGCCAGGCTTTGGTATCAGGATGATGTTGGCCTCATAAAATGAGTTAGGGAGGATTCCCTCTTTTTCTATGGATTGGAATAGTTTCAGAAGGAATGGTACCAACTCCTCCTTGTACCTCTGGTAGAATTCAGCTGTGAATCCATCTGGTCCTGGACTTTTTTTGGTTGGTAGGCTATTAATTATTGCCTCAATTTCAGAGCCTGCTATTGGTCTATTCAGGGATTCAACTTCTTCCTGGTTTAGTCTTGGAAGAGTGTAAGTGTCCAGGAAATTATCCATTTCTTCTAGATTTTCCAGTTTATTTGCGTAGAGGTGTTTATAGTATTCTCTGATGGTAGTTTGTATTTCTGTGGGGTCGGTGGTGATATCCCCTTTATCATTTTTAATTGCGTCGATTTGATTCTTCTCTCTTTTCTTCTTTATTAGTCTTGCTAGTGGTCTGTCAATTTTGTTGATCTTTTCAAAAAACCAACTCCTGGATTCATTGATTTTTTGGAGAGTTTTTTGTGTCTCTATCTCCTTCAGTTCTGCTCTGATCTTAGTTATTTCTTGCCTTCTGCTAGCTTTCGAATGTGTTTGCTCTTGCTTCTCTAGTTCTTTTAATTGTGATGTTAGAGTGTCAATTTTAGATCTTTCCTGCTTTCTCTTGTGGGCATTTAGTGCTATAAATTTCCCTCTACACACTGCTTTAAATGTGTCCCAGAGATTCTGGTATGTTGTATCTTTGTTCTCATTGGTTTCAAAGAACATCTTTATTTCTGCCTTCATTTCGTTATGTACCCAGTAGTCATTCAGGAGCAGGTTGTTCAGTTTCCATGTAGTTGAGCGGTTTTGATTGAGTTTCTTAGTCCTGAGTAGTAGTTTGATTGCACTGTGGTCTGAGAGACAGTTTGTTATAATTTCTGTTCTTGTACATTTGCTGAGGAGTGCTTTACTTCCAATTACCTGGTCGATTTTGGAGTAAGTACGATGTGGTGCTGAGAAGAATGTATATTCTGTTGATTTGGGGTGGAGAGTTCTATAGATGTCTATTAGGTCTGCTTGCTGCAGAGATGAGTTCAATTCCTGGATATCCTTGTTAACTTTCTGTCTCGTTGATCTGTCTAATGTTGACAGTGGAGTGTTGAAGTCTCCCATTATTATTGTATGGGAGTCTAAGTCTCTTTGTAAGTCTCTAAGGACTTGCTTTATGAGTCTGGGTGCTCCTGTATTGGGTGCATATATGTTTAGGATAGTTAGCTCTTCCTGTTGAATTGATCCCTTTACCATTATGTAATGGCCTTCTTTGTCTCTTTTGATCTTTGATGGTTTAAAGTCTGTTTTATCAGAGACTAGTATTGCAACCCCCGCTTTTTTTTGTTCTCCATTTGCTTGGTAAATCTTCCTCCATCCCTTTATTTTGAGCCTATGTATGTCTCTGCGTGTGAGATGGGTCTCCTGAATACAGCAGACTGATGGGTCTTGACTCTTTATCCAGTTTGCCAGTCTGTGTCTTTTAATTGGAGCATTTAGTCCATTTACATTTAAGGTTAAGATTGTTATGTGTGAACTTGATCCTGTCATTATGATATTAACTGGTTATTTTGCTCGTTAGTTGATGCAGTTTCTTCCTAGCCTCGATGGTCTTTACATTTTGGCATGTTTTTGCAATGGCTGGTACTGGTTGTTCCTTTCCATGTTTAGTGCTTCCTTCAGGGTCTCTTGTAAGGCAGGCCTAGTGGTGACAAAATCTCTAAGCATTTGCTTATCTGTAAAGGATTTTCTTTCTCCTTCACTTATGAAACTTAGTTTGGCTGGATATGAAATTCTGGGTTTAAAATTCTTTTCTTTAAGAATGTTGAATATTGGCCCCCACTCTCTTCTGGCTTGGAGAGTTTCTGCCGAGAGATCTGCTGTTAGTCTGATGGGCTTCCCTTTGTGGGTAACCCGACCTTTCTCTCTGGCTGCCCTTAAGATTTTTTCCTTCATTTCAACTTTGGTGAATCTGGCAATTATGTGTCTTGGAGTTGCTCTTCTCGAGGAGTATCTTTGTGGCGTTCTCTGTATTTCCTGGATTTGAATGTTGGCCTGCCCTACTAGGTTGGGGAAGTTCTCCTGGATGATATCCTGAAAAGTGTTTTCCAACTTGGTGCCATTTTCCCCCTCACTTTCAGGCACCCCAATCAGACGTAGATTTGGTCTTTTTACATAATCCCATACTTCTTGCAGGCTTTGTTCATTTCTTTTTCTTCTTTTTTCTTTTGGTTTCTCTTCTCGCTTCATTTCATTCATTTGATCCTCAATCGCAGATACTCTTTCTTCCAGTTGATCGAGTCGGTTACTGAAGCTTGTGCATTTGTCACGTATTTCTCGTGTCATGGTTTTCATCTCTTTCATTTCGTTTATGACCTTCTCTGCATTAATTACTCTAGCCATCAATTCTTCCACTTTTTTTTCAAGATTTTTAGTTTCTTTGCGCTGGGTACGTAATTCCTCCTTTAGCTCTGAGAAGTTTGATGGACTGAAGCCTTCTTCTCTCATCTCGTCAAAGTCATTCTCCGTCCAGCTTTGATCCGTTGCTGGCGATGAGCTGCGCTCCTTTGCCGGGGGAGATGCGCTCTTATTTTTTGAATTTCCAGCTTTTCTGCCCTGCTTTTTCCCCATCTTTGTGGTTTTATCTGCCTCTGGTCTTTGATGATGGTGATGTACTGATGGGGTTTTGGTGTAGGTGTCCTTCCTGTTTGATAGTTTTCCTTCTAACAGTCAGGACCCTCAGCTGTAGGTCTGTTGGAGATTGCTTGAGGTCCACTCCAGACCCTGTTTGCCTGGGTATCAGCAGCAGAGGCTGCAGAAGATAGAATATTTCTGAACAGCGAGTGTACCTGTCTGATTCTTGCTTTGGAAGCTTCCTCTCAGGGGTGTACTCCACCCTGTGAGGTGTGGGGTGTCAGACTGCCCCTAGTGGGGGATGTCTCCCAGTTAGGCTACTCAGGGGTCAGGGACCCACTTGAGCAGGGAGTCTGTCCCTTCTCAGATCTCAACCTCCGTGTTGGGAGATCCACTGCTCTCTTCAAAGCTGTCAGACAGAGTCATTTGCGTCTGCAGAGGTTTCGGCTGTGTTTGTTATTGCCCTGTCCCCAGAGGTGGAGTCAACAGAGACAGGCAGGTTTCCTTGAGCTGCTGTGAGCTCCACCCAGTTCGAGCTTCCCAGCAGCTTTGTTTACCTACTTAAGCCTCAGCAATGGCGGGCGCCCCTCCCCCAGCCTCGCTGCTGCCTTGCCGGTAGATCACAGACTGCTGTGCTAGCAATGAGGGAGGCTCCGTGGGTGTGGGACCCTCCCGGCCAGGTGTGGGATATGATCTCCTGGTGTGCCTGTTTGCTTAAAGCACAGTATTGGGGTGGGAGTTACCCGATTTTCCAGGTGTTGTGTGTCTCAGTTCCCCTGGCTAGGAAAAGGGATTCCCTTCCCCCTTGCGCTTCCCAGGTGAGGCAATGCCTCGCCCTGCTTCAGCTCTCGCTGGTCGGGCTGCAGCAGCTGACCAGCACTGATCGTCCGGCACTCCCCAGTGAGATGAACCCAGTACCTCAGTTGAAAATGCAGAAATCACCGGTCTTCTGTGTCGCTCGCGCTGGGAGTTGGAGACTGGAGCTGTTCCTATGCGGCCATCTTGCTCCGCCCCCCATTGTGCAGTTTTCTAACCCTGTTTGGTTTAATGTGTGAAGGCTTATGGTGAAAAAGGAAATATGTTCACACCGAAACTGTAGAGAAGCGTTCCGAGGAACTGCTTTGTGATGTGTGCATTCCACTCTCAGTTTTATACCTCTCTTCTCATACAGCATCAGGGAAACCCATTTGGAAAAATATGTACCAGTTTATATTTGGGAGCATGTTGATGCCCATGGTGAAAAGAGAAATAGACAAAAACTGGAAAGAAATTTTCTATGAAACTGCTCTATGATATCTGTATTCATCTCACATAGATAAAGCTTTCTTTACATTACACAGTTTGGTAACTCTGTCATTGATGGATCCACAAAGGGACATTCGGGACCATATTCAGGACTATGGTGAAAAAGGAAATATCTTCAGATAAAAACTGGATAGAAGCTTTCTGAGAAAGTGCTTTGTATGTGTGCATTCCACTCCGGGAGTCATACCTCTTTTCTCAAAAGGCAGTGTTTGAACACTCTTCCCATAAAACTGAAAAATGAGTATTTCAGAGCCCATGGAAGACTATGGCAAAAAATGAAATATCGTGAATTAACCCAGAAAGAAGTGTTCCAAGAAACTGCTCTCTGATATGTGCATTCATTTCAGAGACTTAAAGCTTTCTCTGTGTTGCCCAGTTTGGAAAGTCTGTCTTTGAGGATTCTGTGAAGGGATATTAAGTGGAGCCCGGAGGTCTGTAGTGAGCAAGGAAGTGTCTTTCGTTGAAAACTGGAGAGAAGCTTTCTGAGCAACTGATTTGTGATGCATGTATTCATCTCATAGAGTTAAATCCTTCCTTGGATAGAGCAGTTTGAAAACCCTGTTTCGGTGGAATCTGTGAAAGGACATTTGGGAACGCTCCATAGAATATGCTGAAAAAGAAATACCATCAGATAGAAACCAGAAGTAAGCTTTCTGTGAAACTGCTCTGGAATGTGTGAATTCCACTCGCACAGTTAAGTTTCTCTATTCATTGAGCTGTATTGTACCACTGTTTCTGTTAAGTCTGTGAAGGGATACTCAGTAGCGCTTTGTGGTTTGTGGTGAAAAGGGAAATAGCTTCAGATAGAAACTGGAGAGAAGCTTTCCAAGGACTTGCTTTGTGATGTTTGCATTCCACTCACCGAGTTACACCTTTCTTCTCATAGAGGTTTGGGGAATCCGTTTTGGAGAAAAAGCTACCAAGGGACATTCGGGAGTATATGGACGACTATGGTGAAAAAGGAAATATGCTCAGACAAAAACTGGAATGAAGATTTCTGTGAAACTGCTTTGTGATAGATATATATATTCATCTCACATAGATAAAACTTTCTTTATATTGCGCAGTTTGAAAATCCATCATGGACGGATGTGCAAAGGGACATCCGGGAGCACTTACAGGCCTACGGTGAAAAAGGAAATCTCCTCAGATAAAAACTATAGAGAAGCTTTCTGAGAAACTGCTTTGTGACGTGTGCATTCTATTCACAGTGTTTTACCTCTCTTCTCAAACAGCATTAGTTAAACTCTTTTGGAAAAAAAGGTACCAAGGGATATTTGGGAGCATATTGACACATATGGAGAAAAGAGAAATAGCCTCAGACAAAAACTGGAAAGAATCTTTCTGTGAAACTGTTGTGTGGTATGTGTATTCATCTCACATACATAAAGCTTTCTTTAGATTATGCTGCTTCGAAACTCTGTCATGGATGGATCTGTGAAGAGACATTCGAGAGCACATGCAGGACTATGGTGAAAAAGGAAATATCTCTAGATAAAAACTGGAAAGAAGGTTTCTGTGGATATGCTTTTTGCAATGATTATTCTTCTCACATAGATAAAGCTTTCTTTACCTTACACAGCTCAGAAACACTGTCATGGACAGATCAGCGAAGGGACATTCGGGAGCACATTCAGGACTATGGGAAAATCGAAATATCTTCAGACAAAAACTGGAGAGAAGCTTTCTGAAAACCTGCTTTGTGACATGTGTATTCCACTCAGGGTGTTATACATCTTTTCTTGTAAGGCAGTGTTTGAACACTGTTCCTCTAAAACCGAAAAAGTGATATTTCGGAGCGCATGGAGGACTCCGGCAAAAAAGTGAAATGTCCTCAAATAAATCCCAGAAAGACGCGTTCCAAGAGACTGCTCTCTGATATGTGTATTCATGTCACAGAGTTAAAACTTACTCTACATTGCCCAATTTGGAGACTGCATCTTTGAGGGATCTGTGAATGGATATTAAGTGGTGTCCAGAGGCCTGTGGTGAGCAAGGAAATGTCTTTCACTGAAAACTGGAGAGAAACTTTCTGAGCACCTGCTTGTGAGGTGTGTATTCATCTCATAGAGTTAAATCATTCTTTGGATTGAGCAGGTTGAACTCAATGTTTCTGTGGAACCTGAGTAAGGACATTTGGGAACGTCTTTAGAATATGCTGAAAATGAAATTCCCTCAGATAAAAATAAGAAGGAAGTTTTCTGTGAAACTGCTATTTGTCACATGAATTCCTTTCACTCACTTAAGCTTCTCTTGTCATTGAGCACTTTTTAAACACTGTTTATGTTTAACGTGCGAAGGGATATTCGGGAGTGCTTTGAGGCTTACGGTGGAAAAGGAAATATATTCAGAGAGCCTGGAGAGAGGCTTTCTGGGGAACTGCTTTGTGACCTGTGCATTTAACTCACAGTGTTACACCTCTCTTTTCATAAAGGATTGGGGAATCCCTTTTGGAGAAAATTTTACCAAGGGACAATCACTGTTTCTGTGGAACCTGAGAAAGGATATTTGGCAACGGTCTTTAGAATATGCTGAAAAGGAAATATCCTCAGATAAAAACCAGAAGGAATCTTTCTGTGAAACTGCTCTGTGCTATGTGTATTCATCTCACATAGATAAAGCTTTTTTTACATTACGCAGCTTGGAAACTCCATCATGAATGGATCCACAAAGGGAAATTCGGGAGCACATTCAGAACAATGGTGAAAAAAGAAATATCTTAAGATAACAATTGAAAAGTAGGTTTCTGTGAATCTGCTTTTTGCTCTGTTTATTCATATCACTTAGATAAAACTTTCTTTACATAACGCAGCTTGGAAACTCTGCCATGGGTGGATCCACAAAGGGTCATTCGGGAGCACATTCAGGACTGTGCTGAAAAAGGAAATATTTTCAGATAAATACTGGAAAGAAGTTTCTGTATATCTGCTTTTTGGTATGTTTACTCATCTCACATAGATAAACTTTCTGTACAATATGCAGCATGGAAACTCTATCATGGACGGATCCGCGAAGGGATATTCGGGATCACGTTCATGCCTATGGTGAAAAAGGAAATATTTTCAGATAAAAAATGGAGGGAAGCTTTCTGAGGAACTGCTTTGGGCTGTGTGCATTTCATTCAGCAAGTAATACCTCTTTTCTTATAAGGCAATGTTTGAACACTGCTCCCGTAAAACTGAAAAAGTGATATGTCGATGTGCATGGAAGACTAACTGAAAAGTGAAATATCCTCAAATAAAACACAGAAAGAAGCATTCCAACAAACTGTTCTCTGACATGTGCTTTCACTTCATAGAGTTAAAGCTTACTCTATGTTGCCCAGTTTGGAATCTGTGAAGGGATATTAAGTGGTGCCCGGATGCTTGTGGTGAGCAAAGAAACATCTACTGATGAAAACTGGAGAGAAGCTTTCTGCGCAACTGCTTTGTGATGTGTGTATTCACCTTATAGAATTAAATAATTCTTTGGATTGAGCATTTTGAAATCACTGTTTTTGTGGACTCTGAGAAATGATATTTGGGAACGCTCCTTAGAATATGGAGAAAGAAATATCCTCAGGTAAAATCCAGAAGGAAGCTTTCTGTGAAACTGCTCTGTGTGGTCTTAATTCCCCTAGCTCAGTTAAACCTCTCTATTCATTGAGCACTTTTCTAATGCTGTTTATATTTAGCGTGCGAAGGGATATTCCTGAGTGCTTTGAGGCTTACGGTGAAAAAGAAATATGTTCAGATAGAAACTGGAGAGAAACTTTCTGAGGAACTGTTTGTGATGCTTGCATTCCACTCACAGTGTTGTACCTCTCTTCTCATACAGCATCAGGGAAACCCTTTTGGAGAAAAAGGTACCAAGTGATATTCGGGAGCATGTTGATACCTATGGTGAAAAGGGAAATAGCCTCGAGCAAAAACTGGAGAGAAGCTTTCTATGAAACTACTCTGTGATATGTATATTCATCTTTACATGTAAAGCTTTCTTTACATTACGCATTACACATTACACTCTTTAGAATATCCTGAAAAAGAAATAACCACAGATAGAAAACAGAAGGAGGCTTTCTGTGAAACTGCTCTCTGTCGTGTGAATTCTGCTCGCACACTTAAGCTTGTCTTTTCATTGAGCAGTATTCTAACACTGTTTTTGTTTAGTCTGCGAAGGGATATTCAGGAGCACTTTGAGGCTTATGGTGAAAAAGCAAATATCTTCAGATAGAAACTGGAGAGAAGCTTTCCGAGGAGCTGCTTTGTAACACATGTATTCCACTCACAGAGTTATGCTTTTCTTCCCTTAGAGGATTGGGGAATCCCTTTTGGAGAAAAAGCTACCAAGGGACATTTGGGAGTATATGCACAGCTATTGTCAAATTGGTAATATCCCCAAACAAAAACGGGAAAGAAGCTTTCTGTGAAACTGCTTTCTGATAGATATGTTTATTCCTCTCACATAGATAAAACTTTCTTTATATTACACAGTGTGGATACTCTGTCATGGACAGATCAGCAACAGGACACTCAGGAGCTCATTGAGGCCTATGGTGAGAAAGAAAATCACTTCAGATAAAAACTGGAGAGAAGCCTTCTGAGAAACCGCTTTGTGATGTGTGCATTCCACTCAGGGCATCATACCTCTTTTCTCATAAGGCAGTGTTTGAACACTGTTTTTGTAAAATCGAAAAAGTGATATTTTGGATCGCCTTGAAGACTATGGCAAAAAGTGAAATATCCTCAAATAAATCCCAGAAAGAAGCATTCTAAGAAACTGCTCTTTGATATGTTCATTCATTTCACAGAGTTAAAGCTTACTCTATGTTGCCCAGTTTGGAAACTCTGTCTTTGAGGATTCTGTGAAGGGATATTTAGTGGCTCCCAGAGGCCTGGGGTGAGGAAGGAACTGTCTTACGTTGAAAACAAGAGACAAGTTTTCTGAGCAACTGCTTTGTGACATGTGTATTCATCTCATACAGTTAAACCATTCTTTGGATTGAGCAGTTTGAAGTCACTGCTTCTGTGGAATCTGAGGAAGGATATTTGGGAAAGCTCTTTTGAATATGGAGAAAGTAATATCCTCCAATAAAAACCAGAAGGACGCTTTCTGTGAAACTGCTATGCATCATGTTAATTACTCTCACTCAGTTAAACTTTTCTTTTCACTGAGCAGTTTTCTAACACTTTTTATACTTAACGTGCGAAGGGGTGTTCTGGAACGCGGTGAGACTTATGGTGAAAAAGGAAATATGCTCAGATAGAAACTGGAAAGTAGCTTTCTGTGAATCTGGTTTTTGCTATGTTTATTCATCTCACATAGATAAAGCTTTTTTTACATTACACAGCTTGGAAACTCCGTCATGGAAAGATTCGTGAAGACACATTTGAGAACACTCTCAGGAGTATGGTGAAAATGGAATATCTTCACATAAAAACTGGATAGAAGCTTTCTGTGAATCTGTTTTTTGCTGGGTTTATTCATCTCACACAGATAAAGATTTCTTTATATTACGCAGCTTGGAAACTCCATCGTGGATGGACCCGCAAAGGGATATTCGGGATCACATTTAGGTCTATGGTGAAAAAGTAAGTATCGTCAGATTGAAACTGGAGAGAAGCTTTCTGAGAAACTGTTTGGTGATGTGTGCATTCCACTCATGGAGTTATACCTTTCTTCTCATAACGCACTCTTGGAACACTCTTCCTGTAAAACTAAAAAAGTGATATTCGGAGCCATTTGAAGACTATGGCAAAAAGTGAAATGTCATCAAATAAAACCTACAAAGAAGCGTTCCAAGAAACTGTTCTCTGACATGTTCATTCATTTCACAGAGTTAAAGCTTACTCTACATTTCCCAGTTTGAAAAGTCTGTCTTTGAGGATTCTGTGAAGAGATATTAAGTGGCGACTGGAGACCTGTGGTGAGCAAGGAAATATCTTCCATTGAAAACTGGATAGAAGCTTTCTGAGCAACTCTTTTGTGTTGTTTGTATGCATCTCATAGAGTTAAATCATTCTTTGGATTGAGTAGTTTGAAATCTCTGTTTCCGTGGGATCTGAGGAAGGACATGAGGGAATGTTCTTTAGAAAATGGAGAAGAAATATCCTTTGATAAAAACTAGAAGGAAGCTTTCTGTGAAACTATTATGTGTCTTGTGAATTCCTCTCACTCAGTTTAGCTTCTTTGTTCAATGGGCACTTTTCTAACACTGTTTATGTTTAGTGTGCAAAGGGATATTCGGGAGGATTTTGAGGCTTATGGTGAAAACGGAAATATGGTCAGATAGAAACTGGAGAGGAACTTTCGGAGGAACAGCTTTGTGACGTGTGCATTCCACTTACAGTGTTATACCTCTCTTCTCATACAGCATCAGGGAAAAACTTTTGAAGAATAAAGTACCAAGGGATATCCGGGAGCATATTGACACCTATGGTGAAAAGATAAAGAGCCTCAGACAAAAACTCTAAAGAAGCTTTCTGTGAAACTACTCTTTGATAAGTGTATTCATCTCACATTGATAAAGCTTTCTATATACTACACAGCTTGAAAACTCTGTCATGGACGGATCTGCGAAGGGACATTCGGGTGCACATTCAGGACTATGGTGAAAAGTGAAATATCTTCAGATAAGAACTGGAGAGAAGCTTTCTGAGAAACTGCTTTGTGATGTGTGCATGCCACTCAGTGAGTTATACCTCTTTTCTCATAAGGCAGAGTTTGAACCGTGTTCCTGTAAATCGTAAAAGTAATTTTTCGGAACGCATGGAAGACTATGGTGAAAAGTGAAATATCCTCAAATAAATTCCAGAAAGAAGCATTCCAAGAAACTACTGTCTGATATCTGCATTCGTTTCAGAGAGTTAAAGTAGACTCTACATTGCCCACTTTGGAAACTCTGTCTTTGAGGAACCTGCAAAGGGATATTAAGTGGCTCCTGGAGGCCTGTGGTGAGAAAGGATATGTCTTACGTTGAAAACTCGAGAGAAGCTTTCTGAGGAGCTGCTTTGTGATATGTGTATTATTCTCATAGAGTTTAATCATTCTTTGGATTAAAGAGTTTTAAATCACTGTTTCTGTGGAACCTGAGAAAGGACATTTGGGAACGCTCTTTAGAATACGCTGAAAAAAAATACCCTCAGAGGAAAAAAAAAAAACGTTTTCTGTGAGACTGCTCTGTGTTGTGTGAATTCCACTCATACAGTCCAGCTTCTCTTCTCATTAAACAGTATTCTAACACTGTTTTTCTTTAGTCTGTGAAGGGATATTCCAGAGTACTTTGAGGCTTATGTTGAAAACAGAAATATCTTCAGATAGAAAGTGGAGAGAAGCTTACTGAGGAGCTGCTTTGTGACACGTGCACTCCACTCAAAGTGTTATATCTTTCTTCTCATAGAGGATTGGGGAATCCCTTTTGGGGAAAAAGGTACCATGGACATTTCGGTGTATATGGATGGCTATGGTTAAAAAGGAAATATCATCAGACAAAAACTGGAAAGAAGCTTTCTGTGAAACTGCTTTTGTGATAGATATGCTTATTGAACTCACATAGATAAAATCTTCTTTGTATTACACAGTTAGGAAACTCCTTCATGGATGGATCTGCGAGGGGACATTTGGGAGCACACTCAGGCCTATGGTGAAAAAGGAAATATCTTCAGATAAAAACGGAGAAGAAATTCTGAGAAAGTGCTTTGTGACGTGTGCGTTCCACTCATGGAGTTTTACCTCTTTTCTCGTAAGGCAGTGTTTGGACACTATTCCTGTAAAACCGAAAAAGTGATATTTCGGAGTGCATTGTAGTCTATGGTGAAAAGTGAACTATCCACAAATAAAACCCAGAAAAAAGCGTTCCAAGATACTGCTCTTTGATATGTGCATTCATTTCACAGAGTTAAGCCACTCTACGTTGCCCAGTTTGGAAACTCTGTCTTTGAGGAATCTGTGAAGGCATATCAAGTGGCACCTGGAGGCATGTGGTGAACAAGGAAATGTCTTCCGTTGAAAACTGGAGAGAAGCTTTCTGAGCAACTGCTTTGTGATGTGTGTATTCATCTCATAGAGTTAAACCATTCTTTGGATTAAGCAGTTGGAAATCACTGCTTCTGTGAAACCTGAGGAAGGACATTTGGGAACACTCTTTAGAATATGGAGAAAGAAGTATCCTCAGATATAAAACAGAAGGAAGCTTTCTGTGAATCCGCTAGGTGCCAAGGGATATTCGGGAGCACTTTGAGGCTTACAGTGAAAAAGGAAATATGTTCAGATAGGAACTGGAGAGGACCTTTCCAAGGAACTACATTGTGAAGTGTGCATTCCACTCACAGTGTTATACCTCTTTTCTCATACAGCATAGGGGAAACCCTTTTGGAGACAAAGGTATCAAGGGATAGTATATTGATGTCTATGGTGAAAAGAGAAATAGCCTCAGACAAAAACTGGAATGAAGCTTTCTGTGAAACTGCTCTGTGATATGTGTATTCATCTCACACAGATAAAGCTTTCTTTACATTTCACAACTTGAAAACTCTGTCATAGTTGGATCCACAAAGGGACATTCGGGATCACATTCAGGAGTATGGTGAAGAAGAAAATATCTTCAAAAAAAAACTGGAAAGAAATTTTCTGTGAATCTGCTTTTTGCTATGTTTATTCATCTCAGATAAAGTTGTCTTTACATTACACAGATTGGAAACTTCGTCATGGACAGTTCCGCAAAAGGACATTGGTGAGCACATTCAGGACTATGGTGAAAAAAGAACTATTTTCAGATAAAAATCGGAAAGAAGCTTTCTGAGAAACTGCTTTGTGATGTGTGCATTCCACTCAGGGAGTTATACCTCTTTTCTCATAGGCAGTGATTGAACACTGTTCCTGTAAAACCAAAAAAGTGATATTTCGGAGCACATTGAAGACTACAGTGAAAAGTGAATTACCCTCAAATAAAATCCAGAAAGAGGCGTTCCAAGAAACTGCTCTCTGATATGGACTTTCATTTCACAAAGGTAAAGCTTACTGTACATTGTCCACTTTGGAAACTCTGTCTCTGAGGAATCTGAGAAGGGATATTTATTTACGCCCAGAGGCCTGTGGTGTGGATGGAAATATCTTCCGTTGAAAACTGGAGAGAAGCTTTATGAGCAACTGCTTTCTGATGTGTGTATTCATCTCATAGAATTAAATCATTCTTTGTATTGAGCACTTTGAAATCAACGTTTCTGTGGAATCTGAGAAAGGACATTTGGGAACACTCTTTAGAATATGCTTTAAAAAATACACTCAGATAAAAAGCAGAAGGAAGCTTTCTGTGAAACTGCTCTGTGTTGTGTTAATTCCACTCACACAGTTCAGCTTCCCTTTTCATTGAGCAGTATTCTAACACTGTGTTTAGTCTGGGAAGGGATATGCAGCAGCACTTTAAGACTTATTGTGAAAACGGAAATATCTTCAGAGAGAAACTGGAGAGAAGATTTCCGAGAAACTGCTTTGTGACGTGTGCATTGCACTCACAGAGTTATACCTTTCTTCTCATCGAGGGTTGAGGAATCCTTTTTGGATAAAAAGCTACCAAGGGATATTTGGGAGTATATGTATGGCTATGGTGAAAAAGGACATATCCTCAGACTGAAACTGGAAGGAAGCTTTCTGTGAAACTGCTTTGTGATAGATATGTTTATTCATCTCACATAGATAAAACTTTATATATATTATGCAATTTGGAAACTTCGTTATGGAATGATCCACAAAGGGACATTCGGTAGCTCATTCAGGCCTATGGTGAGAAAGAAAATATATTCAGATAGAAACTGGAGAGAAACGTTTCGAGGAACTACTTTGTGACGTGTGCATTGAACTCACAGTATTGTATCTCTCATATCATAGAGCATCGGGGAAACCCTTTTGGAGAAATATCCAAGGGATATTCAGGAGCTAACTGAACACTACAGTGAAAAGAGGAATAGCCTCAGACAAAAACTGGAAAGAAGCTTTCTATGAAACTGCTCTGTGATGTATGTATTCATCTCACATAGATAAAGCATTCTTTACATTACGCTACTTGGAAATTCTGTCATGAATGGTTCCGTGAAGGGACATTCGGAAGCACATTCAGGACTATGAAAAAAAAGGAAATATCTTTAGATAAAAACTGGAAAGAAGCTTTCTGTGATTCTGCCTTTTGGTATGTTTATTCATCTCACGTAAATAAAGCTGTCTTTACATTACGCAGCTGGAAACTCTGTCATGGAGGGATCCACGAAGGGATATTCGGGATGACAATAAGGACTACTGTGAAAAAGGAAATATCTTCAGATAGAAACTGGAAAGAAGCTTTCTGTGAATCTGATTTTGCTCTGTTTATTCGTTTCACATAGGGAAACTTTTCTTCACATTACATAGCTTGGAAACTCTGTCATGGATGGATCCGTGAAGGGACATTTGGGAGAACATTCAAGCCTATGGTTAAAAAGGAAATAACTTGAGATAAAAACTGGAGAGTAGCTTTCTGAGAATCTGCTTTGTGATGTGTGCATTTCACTCAGGGAGTTATACCTCTTTTCTCATAAGGCAGTGTTTGAACACCATTCATGTAAAACTGAAAAAGTGATATTTCGGAGCGCATTGAAGACTATAGCAAAAAGTGAAACATCCACAAATAAAATACAGGAAGAAGCATTCCAGGAAACAGCTCTCTGATATGTGCATTAAAATCACAGAGTTAAAGTTTACTCTACGTTGCCCAGTTTGGAAACTCTGTCTTTGAGGAATATGCAAAGGGATATTAAGTGGCGCCCGGAGGCCTCTGGTGAGCTAGGAAATGTCTTCCGATGGAAACTAGAGAGAAGTTTTCTGAGCTACTGCTTTGTGATGTGTGTGTTCATATCATAGAGTTAAACCATTCTTTGTATTGAGTAGTTTGAAATCACTGTTTCTGTGGAATCTGAGGAAGAACATTTGGGAACACTCTTTAGAATATGGAGAAAGAAATATTCCCAGATTAAAACCAGAAGGGAGCTTTCTGTGAAACTGCTATGTGTCATGTGAATTCCTCTCCCTCAGTTAAGCTTCTCTTCTCATTGAGCTGTTTTTACCACTGTTCATGTTTAGCATGTGAAGGGATATTCAAGAGCGCTTTGCAGCTTATGGTGGAAAAGGCAATATGTTCAGATAGAAACTGGAGAGAAGCTTTCCGAGTAACTGCTTTGTGACGTGTGCATTCCACTCACAGTGTTATACCTCTCTTCTCAGACAGCATTGGGGAAACCCTTTTGGAGGAAAAGGTATGAAGGGATATTTGGGGGCATATTGACAAATATGGTGAAAAGGAAAATAGCCTCAGACTAAAAGAAGAAAGAATCTTTCTGTGAAACTGCTCTGTGATATGTGTATTCTTCTCACATAGATAAAGCTTTCTTTATATTAGGCAGCTTGGAAACTCTGTCATGGACGGATTCGTGAAGGGGCATTTGGAAAACATACTGGACTATGGTGAAATAGGAAATATCTTCAGATAAAAACTGGAAAGAAGGTTTCTGTGAATCTGCTTTTTGTTATGCTTATTCATCTCACCTTGATAAAGCTTTCTTTACATTATGCAGCTTGGAAAATCTGTCATGGACGGATTTGCGAAGGGACATTTGGGAGTACATTCAGGCCTATGCTGAAAATGGAAATATCTTCAGATAAAAACTGGTGAGAAGCTTTCTGAGAAACTGTTTTGTCATGTGTGTTTTCCACTCAGGGAATTATACCTCTTTTCTCATAGGGCAGTTTTGAACACTGTTCCTGTAGAACGAGAAAGTGATTTTTTTGAGCACATTTAAGACTATAGAGAAAAGCCATATATCCTCTAATAAAATCCAGAAAGAAACGTTCGAAGAGACTGCTCTCAGATATGTGCATTCATTTCACAGTAGTAAAGCTTACACTACATTGTCCAGTTTGGACATTCTTTCTTTCAGGAATCTGCGAAGGGATATTAAGTGGTGCCTGGAGGCCTGTGGTGAGCTAGGAATTGTCTTCCGAACTGCTTTGTGATGTGTGTATTCATCTCATAGAGTTAAATCATTCTTTGGATTGAGCAGTTTGAAATCACTTCTTCTTTGGAATCTGAGGAGGGACATTTGGGAAAGATCTTTAGAATATGGAGAAATAAATATCCTCAGATAAAAACCAGAAGGAAGCTTTCTGTGAAACTGCTGTGTGTCATGTGAATTCCTCTCGCTCAGTTAAGCTTCTCTTTACATTGAGTAGTTTTCTAACAGTGTTCATATTTAGCATACAAAGGGATATACGGGAGCATTTTGAGGCTTATGGTGAAAAAGAAAATATGTTCAGATATAAACTGGATAGAAGCTCTCTGAAGAACTGTATTGTGACGTGTGCATTCCACTCACAGTGTAATAACTGTCCTCTCATACAGCATCGAGGAAACTCTTTCTGTGATACTGTTCTGTGATATGTGCATTCATATCACATATATAAAGCTTTCTCTGTATTACGCAGCTTGGAAGCTCTGTCAGCGATAGATCCATGAAAGGACATTCAGGAGCACATTCAGGAGTATGGTGAGAAAGGAAAAATCTTCAGGTAAAAACTGGAGAGAAGCTTTCTGTGAATCTTCTTTTAGCTAGGTTTCTCATCTCATCTAGAAAAAGCTTTCATAACATTATACAGCTTGGAAACTCCACCATGGATGGATCCGCAAAGGGATATTTGGGATCACATTCAGGACTATGGTGAAAAAGGAAATATTGACTGATAAAAACTGGAAAGAAGCTTTCTGAGAAACTGCTTTGTGATGTGTGCATTCCACTCAGGGAGTTGTACCTTTCTCCTCATAAGGCACTATTTGAACACTGTTCCTGTAAAACTAAAAAGGTGATATTCCCAGCATATTGAAGACGATCGCAAAAAGTGAAATGTCGTCCAATAAAACCCAGAAAGAATCATTCCGAGAAACTCCTCTCTGACATGCAAATTTACTTCACACAGTTAAAACTTACTCGACATTTCCCAGTTTGGAAAGTCTGTCTTTGAGGATTCTGTGAAGGGATATTAATTGGCAACCGGAGGCCTGTGGTGAGCAAGGAAATGTCTTCCATTGAAAATTGAAGAGAAGCTTTCTGAGTCACTCTTTTGTGATGTTTGTATTCATCTCATAGAGTTAAATCATTCTTTGGATGGAGCAGTATGAAATCACTGTTTCAGAGAATTCTGAGAGAGGACATTTGGGCACGCAATTTAGAATATCCTGAAAAAGAAGTAACCTCAGATAGAAATCAGAAGGAAGCTTTCTGTGAAACTGCTCTGTGTCACGTGAATTCCACTTGTACAGTTAAGCTTCTCTTTTCATTGAGCAGTATTCTAACACTGTTTTCGTTTAGTCTGTGAAGGTATATTCGGGAGCACTTTGAGGCTTATGGTGAAAAAGGAAATATCATCAGATAGAAACTGGAGAGAAATTTTCCGAGGAGCTGCTTTGTGACACGTGCATTCCACTCACAGAGTACACTTTTATTCTCATAGAGGATTGGGGAACCCCTTTTGGAGAAAATGCTACCAGGGGACATTCGGGAGTATGTGGATGGCTATGGTGAAAAAGGAAATATCCTCAGACAAAAACTGAAAAGAAGCTTTCTGTGATACTGCTTTGTGATAGATATGTCTATTCATCTCACATTGATAAGACTTTCTTTGTATTACACAGTTTTGAAACGGTGTTAGGGAGGGATTCGTGAAGGGACATTCAGGAGCACATTCAGGCCTATGGTGAAATAGGAAATATCTCTAGATAAGAACAGGAAAGAGGATTTCTGTGGATATGCTTTTTACAATGTTTATTCATTTCACATAGATAAAGCTTTCTTTACCTTAAGCAGCTCAGAAACACTGTCATGGACGGATGGGTGAAGGGACATTCGGGAGCACATTCAGGACTATGGGGAAAATCGAAATAGCTTCAGACAAAAACCAGAGAGAAGCTTTCTGAGAAACTGCTTTGTGATGAGTGCATTCCACTCAGGGAGTTATACCTCTTTTCTCATAAGGCAGTGTTTGAACACTGTTCCTGTAAAACCAAAAAAGTGATATTTCGGAGCGCATTGAGGACCACGGCAAAAAGTGAAATATCCTTAAATAAAACCCAGAAAGGAGTGTTCCAAGAAACTTCTCTCTGATATGTGTATTCTTGTCACAGAGTTAAAACTTATTCTACATTGCCCAATTTGGAAACTGCATCTTTGAGGAATCTGCGAAGGGATATTAAGTGTCACCCAGAAGCCTGTGGTGAGCAAGGAACTGTCTTCCACTGAAAACTGGAGAGAAACTTTCTGAGCCACTACTTTGTGATGTATGTATTCATCTCACAGTGTTAAATGATTCTTTGGATTGAGTAGTTTGAACTCACTGTTTCTGTGGAACCTGAGGAAGGACATTTGGGAAAGACCTTTAGAATATGCTGAAAAAGAAACACCTTCAGATAAAAACCAGAAAGAAGCTTTCTGTGAAACTGCTATGTGTCGTGTGAATTATTTTTGCTCACTTAAGCTTCTCTTTTCATTGAGCACTTTTCTAACACTGTTTATGTTTAGCGTGCTATGGGATATTCATGAGTGTTTTGAGGCTTACAGTGAAAAAGGAAATATATTCAGATAGAAATTGGAGAGAGGCTTTCCGAGGAACTCCTTTGTGACCAGTGCATTTCACTCACAGAGTAATACCTCTCTTTTCATCAAGAATTGGGAAAACCCTTTTGGAGAAAAAGATACCAAGGGATATTTAGGTGTATATGGATGGTTATGGTGAAAAAGGAAATATCCTCAGAGAAAAACTGGAAAGAAACTTTCTGTGAATCTGCTTTTTGCTATGTTTATTCATGTCATATAGATAAAGCTTTCCTTATATTACGCAGCTTGGAAACTCTGTCATGGACGGATCCATACAGGGACATTTGGGAGCACATTCGGGCCTATGGTGAAAAATGTAATATCGTCAGATAGAAAATGGAGAGAAGCATTCTGAGACACTGCTTGGTGATGTGTGCATTCCACTCAGGGAGTTATACCTTGCTCTGTATAAGGCACTTTTTTGAACACTGTTCTTGTAAAACTAAAAAAGTGATATTCAGAGCACATTAAAGACTATGGGGATAAGTGAAATGTTTTCAAATAAAACCCAGAAAGAAGCATTGCAAGAAACTGCTCTCTGATATGTCCATTCATTTCACAGAGTGAAAGCATACTTTACATTTTACAGTTTGGAAAGTCTGTCTTTGAGGATTCTGCAAAGGGATATTAAGTGGCAACCGGAGGCCTGTGATGAGCTAGGAAATGTCTTCCGTTGAAAACTGGAGAGAAGTTTTATGAGCAACTGCTTTGTGATGTGTGTATTCATCTCATAGAATTAAATCATTCTTTGTATTGAGCACTTTGAAATCAACATTTCTGTGGAATCTGAGAAAGGACATTTGGGAACACTCTTTAGAATATGCTTTAAAAGAAATACACTCCAATAAAAAGGAGAAGGAAGCTTTCTGTGAAACTGCTCTGTGTCGTGTTAATTCCACTCACACAGTTCAGCTTCTCTTTTCATTGAGCGGTATTCTAACACTGTGTTTAATCTGCAAAGGAATATGCGGGAGGGCTTTAAGGCTTATGGTTAAAATGGAATTATCTTCAGATAGAAACTGGAGAGAAGATTTCCGAGGAACTGCTTTGTGATTGTGCATTGCACTCACAGAGATACCTTTTTTCTCATAGAGGATTGAGGAATCCTCCTTGGATAAAAAGCTACCAAGAGTTATTTGGAAGTATATGTATGGCTATGGTGAAAAAGGAAATATCCTCTGACAAAAACTGGAAAGAAGTTTTCTGTGAAACTGCTTTGTGATAGATATGTTTATTCATCTCACAAGATAAATCTTCCTTTCTATTACGCAGTTTTGAAAAGCCGTCATGGATGGATTCTCGAAGGGACATTCAGGAGCACATTCAGGCCTAAAGTGAAATAGAAAATATCTTCAGATAAAGACTGGAGAGAAGCTGTCTGTGAATCTGCTTTTTCCTATGTTTTTTCATTTCATGTAGATAATGCTTTCTTTACATTATGCAGCTTGGAAATTCTGTCATGGACAGATCCGTGAAGGGAATTCTGGAGCACATTCAGGACTATGGTGAAAAGGGAAATATCCCATAAAAACAAGAAGGATGCTTTCTGTGAAACTGCTATGTATCGTGTGAATTCCTCTCGCTCAGTTAAGCTTCTCTTTACATTGACCAGTTTTCTAACCCTCTTTATGTTTAGTGTGCAATGGGATATTCGGGAGAGCTTTGAGACTTACGGTGAAAAAGAAAATACGTTCAGGTAGAAACTGGGGAGAAGCTTTCTGAGAAACTGCTTGGGGATGTGTGCATTTCACTCAGGGAGTTATACCTCTTTTCTCATAAGGTAGTGTTTGAACACTGTTTCTGTAGAATGAAAAAGTGATATTTCAGACTGCATTGAAGACTATGGCAAAAAGTGATATATCCTCAAATGAAACTGAAAAGGAAGCATTCCAAGAAACTGTTCTCAGATATGTGTATTTATTTCACAGAGGTAAAGCTTATTCTACGTTGCCCAGTTCGGAAATTCTGTCTTTGAGAAATCTGTGAAGGGATATTAAATGGCGCCCAGAGGCCTGTTCTGAGCAAGGAAACGTTTTCCATTGAAAATTTGAGAAAAGCATTCTGAGCAACTACTTTGTGATGTGTGTATTCATCTCATAGAGTTAAATCATACTTTAGATTGAGCAATTTGAAATCACTGTTTCTGTGTAATCTGAGGAAGGACATTTAGGAACTCTCTTAGAATATGGAGAAAGAAATATCCTCAGATTGAAAAAAAGAAGGAAGCTTTCTGTGAAACTTCTCTGTGTTGCGTGAATTCCTTTCGCTCAGTTAAGCTTCTCTTTTCATTGAACAATTTTCTAACACTGTTTATGTTTAGCGTGTGAAGGGATATTCGGGAGTGTTTTTAGGCTTACGGTGAAAAAGAAAATATGTTCAGATAGAAACTGGAGAGAAACTTTCCGAGGAACTGCTTTGTGACATGTGCATTCTACTTACAGTGTCATACCTGTCTTCTCATACAGCATCAGGGAAACCCTTTTGGAGAAAAAGGTACCAAGAGATATTCGGAGGCACATTAACACCTATGGTGAAAAGGGAAAGAGCCTCAGACAGAAACTGGAATGAAGCTTTCTGTGAAACCGCACTGTGCTATGTGTATTCATCTCACATAGATAAAGCTTTCTTTACATTATGCAGTTTGGAATCTCCGTCATGCAGGGATCCACAAAGGGACATTCGAGTACATTCAGGATTATGGTGAAAAAGGAAATATCTTCAGCTAAAAACTGGAAAGAAGCTTTCTGTGAATGTTCTTTTTGCAATGTTTATTGATCTCACATAGATAAAGTTTTCTTTACATTATGTAGCTTGGAAACACCATCATGGATGGATCCACGAAGCTACATTCGGGAGCACCTTCAGGACTATGGTGAAAAAGGAAGTATCTTGAGATAAAAACTGGAGAGGAGCTTTCTGAGAAACTGCTTTTTGATATGTGATTCCACTTAGGGGATTATACCACTTTTCTCCTAAGTCCATATTTGAACACTGTAAAACCAAAAAAGTGATATTTTGGAGTGCATTGAGGAGAATGGAGAAAAGTGAAATATCCTCAAATAAAACACAGAAAGAAATGTTCCAAGAAACTACTCTCTGACAATGTGCATTCATTTCACAGAGTTAAAGATTACACTATATTGCAGACTTAGGAACACTGTCTTTGAGGAATCTGCCAAAGGATATTAAGTGGCTCCCGGAGGCCTCTGGTGAGAAGGAAACATCTTCCGTTGAATACTGGGTAGAAGCTTTCTGAACAACTGCTTTGTGACATGTGTATTCATCTCATAGAGTTAAATCATTCTTTGGATTAAGCAGTTTGATATCACTGTTTCTCTGGAATCTGAGGAAGGACATTTTGGAAAGCTCTTTACAATATGGAGAAACAAATATCCGGCCGGTCGCGGTGGCTCAAGCCTGTAATCCCAGCACTTTGGGAGGCCGAGACGGGCGGATCACGAGGTCAGGAGATCGAGACCATCCTGATTAATACGGTGAAACCCCGTCTCTACTAAAAAGTACAAAAAACTAGCCGGGCGAGGTGGCGGGCGCCTGTAGTCCCAGCTACTTGGGAGGCTGAGGCAGGAGAATGGCGTGAACCTGGGAGGCGGAGCTTGCAGTGAGCTGAGATCTGGCCACTGCACTCCAGCCTGGGCGACAGAGCGAGACTCCATCTCAAAAAATTAAAAAAAAAAAAAAGAAAGAAACAAATATCCTCACATAAAATCCAGAAGGAAGTTTTTTGTGAAACTGCTATGTGTCATGTGAATTCTTCTCGCTCAGTTAACCTTCTCTTTTCATTAAGCAGTTTTCTAACTCTGTTTATGTTTAGCATGCAAAGAGATTTTCAGGAGCGCTTTGTGGCTCACAGTGAAAAAGGAAATATGTGCATATAGAAACTGGAGAGAAGCTTTCCGAGGAACTGCTTTGTGACGTGTGCATTCCACTCACAGTGTTATACCTCTCTTTTCATAAAGGATTGAGGAATCCCTTTTGGAGAAAAGATAAAGATACCAAGGGACATTCAGGAGTATATGGATGGCTATGGTGAAAAAGGAAATATCCTCAGAGAAAAACTGGAAAGAAGCTTTCCTTGAAACTGTTTTTTGCTATGTTTATTCGTCTCACATAGATAAAGTGTTCTTTACATTACGCAGCTTGGAAACTCTGTTATGGACAGATCTGCAAAGGGACATTCGGGAGCACATTTAGGATTACTTTGAAAATGGAAACATATTCATGTAAAAACTGAAGAGAAGCTTCCTGAGCAACTCTTTTGTGATGTTTGTATTCATCTCATAGAGTTAAATCATTCCTTGGATTGAGCAGTTTGAAATCACTGCTTCTGTGGAATCTGAGAAAGGATATTTTGGAACGCTCTTTAGAATATCCTGAAAAAGAAATAACCGCAGATAGAAATGAGAAGGAAGCTTTCTGTGAAAATACTCTGTGTTGCATGAGTTTCACTCACACAGTTAAGCTTCACTTTTCGTTGAGCAGCATTCTAACACTGTTTTTGTTTAGACTGCAAAGAGATATTCGGGAACGCTTTGAGGTTTATGGTGAAAAACGAAATATCTTCAGATAGAAACTGGAGACAAGCTTTTGAGGAGCTGCTTTGTGACATGTGCATTCCACTCAGAGAATTATACCTTTCTTCTCATAGAGGATTGGGGAATACCTTTTGGTGGAAAAGCTACCAAGGGATATTCGGGAGTATAGGGATGGCTATGGTGAAAAAGGAAATATCCTCAGACAGAAACCGGAAAGATTTCTGTGAAACTGCTTTGTCATAGATATGTTTATTCATCTCACAGGGATAAAACTTTCCTTATATAACGCAGTTTGGAAACTCCGTCACGGACAAATCCACGAAGGCATGGTAGGGAACACATTCAGGCCTACAGTGAAATAGGAGATATCTTCACATAAAAACTGAGCAGAAGCTTTCTGAGAAACTGCTTTGTGATGTGTGCATTCCATGCAGGAATTTATACCTCTTTTCCCATAAGGCAGTGTTTGAACACTCTTCCTGTAAAATCAAAAAAGTAATAATTCCTAAGGCATGGAAGATTATAACGAAAAGAGAAATATCCTGAAATAAAACCCAGAAAGAAGCGTTCCAAGAAACTGCTCTTTGACAAGTGCATTCATTTCAGAGAGTTAAAGCTTACTCTACATTTCCCAGTTTGGAAAGTCTGTCTTTGACGATTCTGCGAAGGGATATTAAATGGCGACCAGAGGCCTGTGGCGAGCAAGGAAACGTCTTCCGTTGAAAACTGGAGAGAATCTTTCTGAGCAACTGTTTTGTGATGAGTGTATTCATCTCATAGAGTTAAATCATTCTTTGGATACAGTAGTTTCAAATCACTCTTTGTGTGGAACCTGAGAAAGCGCATTTGGGAATGTTCTTAAGAATATGCTCAAAAATAAATACCCTCCAATAAAAACCAGAAGGAAGCTTTCTGTGAAACTTCTGTGTGTCGTGTGAATCCACTTGCACAGTTAAGCTTCTGTTTTCATTGAGCAGTATTCTAACACTGTTTTAGTTTAGTCAGCTAAGGGATACTCGGGAATGCATTGAGGCTTACAGTGAAAACGAAAATATCTTCAGATAGATAATGGACAGAAGATTTTCGAGGAGCTGCTTTGTGATGTGTGCATTTCACTAACAGAGTCATACTTTTCTTCTCATGGAGGATTGGGAAATGCCTTTTGAAGAAAAAGTTACCAGGGAACATTCGGGAGTATATGGACAGCTATGGTGAAAAAGGAAATATTCTCAGACAAAAACTGGAAAGAAGCTTCCTGTGAAACTGCTTTGTGATAGACATGTTTCTTCATCTCACATAGATAAAGCATTTTTTCTATTACGCAGTTTTGAAATGCCATCATGGACGGATTTGCGAAGGGACATTTGGGAGCATATTCATGCCTATGGTGAAATAGGAAATATCTTCAGAAAAAAAATTGGGGACAAGCTTTCTGAGAAACCTCTTTGTCGTGTATGTATTCCATTCAGGGAGTTTTACCTCTTTTCTCCTAAGGCAGTTTTTGAACACTATTCCTGTAAAACCGAAAATGTGATATTTCGGAGTGTATTGAAGACTATGGTGAAAAGTGAAATATCCTCAAATAAAACCCAGAGAGAAGCGTTCCAAGAAACATCTCTCTGATATGTGCATTCATTTCACAGAGTTAAAGCTTACTGTACATTGCCCAGTTTGGAAAATCTGTCTTTGAGGAACCTGTGAAGGGATATGAAGTGGCGCCTGGAGGCTTGTGGTGAGCAAGGAAATGACTTCTGATGAAAACTGGAGAGAAGCTTTCTGAGCAACTGTTTTGTGATGACAGTATTCGTCTCATAGAGTTAAACCATTCTTTGGATTGAGCAGTTTGAAAACACTGTTTTTGTGGAATCTGAGGAAGGGCATTTGGGAATGCTCTTTGCAATATGGAGAAAGAAATATCCTCAGGTAAAATACAGAAGGAAGCTTTCTGTGAAACTGCTATGTGTCGTCTTAATTCCCCTTTCTCAGTTAAACCTCTCTTTTCTTTGAGCAGTTTTCTAACCATGTTTATGTTTAGCGTGTGAAGGGATATTTGGAAGCGCATTGAGGCTTTCAGTGAAAAAGGAATTATGTTCAGACCAAAACTGGACAGAAGGTTTCTGAGGAACTGCTTTGTGACATGTGCATTCCACTCACAGTGTTATACCTCTCTTCTTATACAGCATCGGGGAAATCCTTTTGGAGTAAAAGGTACCAAGTGATATTCAGGGTCATGTTGATGCCTATGGTGAAAAGAGAAATAACCTCAGACAAAAACTGGAAAGAAGCATTCTATGAAACTGCTCTTTGATACATGTATTCATCTCACATATATAAAGCTTTATTGACATTACACAGCTTGGAAACTCTGTCATGGACGGATCCACGAAGGGACATTCAGGAGCACATTCAAAACTATGGTGAAAATGGAAATATCTTCAGAAAAAACTGGAAAGAAGCTTTCTGTGAATATGCTTTTTGCAATGTTTATTCATCTCACATAGATTAAGCTTTCTTTACATGAGGCAGCTTGGAAATTCCATCCTGGATGGATCTGCAAAGGGAGATTCAGGATCACATTCGGGCCTATGGTGAAAAAGGAAATATTGTCAGATAAAAACTGGAGAGAAGCTTTCCGAGAAACTACTTGGTGATGTGTGCATTCCACTCACAGAATTATACCTTTTTTCTCATAGAGGATTGGGAAATCCCTTTTGGAGAAAAAGCTATGGGGACATTCAGAAGTATATGAATGGCGTGTTGAAAAAGGAAATATCCTCAGACAAATACTGTAAAGAAGATTTCTGTGAAACTACCTTGAGATAGATATGTTTATTCATGTCACATAGATAAAACTTTCCTTATATTACGCAGTTTGGGAACTCCATCAAGGATGGATCTGCGAAGAGACATTCGGAAGCACAATCAGGCCTATGTTGAAAAAAGAGATATCTTCAGATAAAAACTGGAAAGAAGCTTTCTGAGAAACTGCTTGTGATGTGTGCATTCCATTCAGGAATGTTACCTCTTTTCTCATAATGCAGTGTTTGAACACTGTTCCTGTGAAACCGAAAATGTAATATTTCGGAGTGCATGGAAGGCTATGGAGAAAAGTGAAATATCCTGAATTAAAACACAGAAAGAAACATTCCAGGAAAATGTTCTCTGACATGTGCATTCATTCCAGATAGTTAAAGGTTACTCTACATTGCCCCGTTTGGAAACTCTGTCTTTGAGGATTCTGAGAAGGGATATTAAGTGGCGACCGGAGGCCTGTGGCAAGAGAGGAAATGTATTCTGTTGAAAACTGGACAGAAGCTTTTTGAGCAACTGCTTTGTGATGTGTGTATTCATCACATAGAGATAAATCATTTTTTTGGATTGAGCAGTTTGAAATCACTCTTTCTGTGGAACCTGAGAAAGGTCATTTGGGAATGCTCTCAAGAATATGCTGAAAATTAAATATGCTGTGATAAAAACCAGAAAGATGATTTTGGTGAAACTGCTCTGGGTCATGTGAATTCCACTTGCACAGTTAAGCTTCTGTTTTCATTGATCAGTATTCTAACACTGTTTTAGTTTAGTCACCGAAGGGATACACAGGAGTGCTTTGAGGCTTATGGTGAAAAAGGAAATATCTTCAGATAGACAAAGCAGAGGTTTCCGAGGAGCTGCTTTGTGACGTGTGCATTTCACTCACAGAGTTATACTTTTCTTCTCATAGAGGATTGGGGAATCCCTTTTGGAGAAAAAGCTACCAGGGGACATTCAGGAGTATATGGATGGCTATGGAGAAAAAGGAAATATCCTCAGACAAAAACTGGAAGAAGCTTTCTGTGAAACTGCTTTGTGATAGAGATGTTTATTTACCTCACATAGATAAAACTTCCTTTCTATTACGCAGTATTGAAACTCCATCATGGAGGTATTCACGAACGGACATTCTGGAGCATATTCAGGCCTATGGTGAAATAGGAAATATCTTCAGATAAAAAACAGAAAGAAGCTTTCTGAGAAACTGCTTTGTTATGTGTGCATTCCACTCAGGGGGTTATATCTTTTCACATAAGGCAGTGTTTGAACACCATTCATGTAAAACCAAAAAAGTGATATTTTGGAGCACATTGAGGACTATGGCGAAAAGTGAAATATCCTCAAATAAAACCCAGAGAGAATTCTTCCAAGAAATTGATCTCTGATATGTGCATTCATTTCACAGAGTTAGAGCTTACTCTATGTTGCCAAGTTGGAAACTCTGTCTTTTTGGAATCTGTGAAGGGATATTGAGTGGCGCCCAGAAGCTTGTGGTGAGCAATGAAACGTCTTCCGATGAAAACTGGAGAGAAGCTTTCTGAGCAACTGCTTTGTGATGTGTGCATTCGTCTCCTAGAGTTAAACCATTCTTTGGGTTGAGCAGTTTGAAATCACTGTTTTTGTGGAATCTGAGGAAGGACATTTGGGAACGCTCTTTAGAATATGGAGAAAGAAACAACCTCAGGCAAAACCCAGAAGGAAGCATTCTGTGAAACTGCTCTGTGTCGTCTTAATTCCTCTCGCTCAGCTAAGCGTCTCTTTTCATTGAGCAGTTTTCTATCCCTGTTTATGTTTAGCTTCTGAAGGGATATTCGGGAGCACTTTGAGGCTTACGGTGAAAAACCAAATATGTTGAGATCGAAACTGGAAAGAAGCTTTCCAAGGAACTGCTTTGTGACGTGTGCATTCCACTCACAGTGTTTCACCTGTTTTCTCATACAGGATAGGGGAAACCCTTTTGAATTAAAAAGTACCAAGTGATATTCAGGAGCATGTAAATGCCTATTGTGAAAAGGGAAATAGCCTCAGGCAAAAACTGGAAAGAAGCTTTCTATGAAACAGCTCTGTGATATGTGTATTCATCTCACATAGATAAAGTTTTCTTTACATTATGCAGCTTGGAAACTCTGTTATGGATGGATGCACGAACGGACATTAGGGAGCACATTCAGGACTATGGTGAAATAGGAAATATCTTCAGATAAAAACTGGAAAGAAGGTTTCTGTGAATCTGCTTTTTGTTATGTTTATTCATCACATGATGATAAAGCTTGATTTACATTACACAGTAAGGAGACTCTGTCATGGATGCATCCACAAAGGGACATTCGGGAGGCAATTCAGGACTATGATGAAACAGATAATCACTTCACATAAAAACTGGAGAGAAGCTTTCTGAGAAACTGCTTTGTAATGTGTGCATTCCACTCAGGGAGTTATACCTCTTTCCTCATAAGGCAGTTTTGAACACTGTTCATGTAAAACTGAAAAAGTGATATTTCGGAGCGCTTTGAACACTATGGCGAAAAGTGAAATGTCCTCAAATAACACTGAGAAAGAAGAGTTCCAAGAAGCTACTCTCTGATATGTACATTCATTTAATAGAGTTAAAGCTTACTCTACATTTCCCAGTTTGGAAACTCTGTCTTTGAGGAATATGCGAAGGGATATTAAGTGGCGACCGGAAGCCTGTGGTGAGCAAGGAAGTGTCTTCCATTGAAAACTGGAGAGAAGATTTCTGAGCAACAGTTTTGTGATGTGTTTATTCATCTCATAAAGTTACATCATTCTTTGAATTGAGCCGTTTGAAATCACTGTTTCAGTGAAACCTGAGGAAGGACATGTGGAACACTCTTTAGAATATGCTGAAAAATGAATACATTCAGATAAAAACCAGAAGAAAATTTTCCGTAGAACAGCTCTGTTTTGTGTGAATTCCACTCGCATAGTTAAGCTTCTCTTTTCATTGAGCATTATTCTAATACTATTATTGTCTAATCTGCGAAGGGATATTCGGGAGTGCTTTGAGGCTTACGGTGAAAACGGAAATATCTTCAGATAGAAACTGTAGAGAAGCTTTCAGAGGAGCTGTTTCATGACGTTTGCATCCCACTCACAGAGTTACACCTTTCTTCTCAAAGAGGAATGGGGAATCCCTCTGGAGAAAAATCTACCAAGGGAAATTCGGGAGTATACAGATGGCTATGGTGAAAAAGGAAATATCCTCAGGCAAAAATTGGAAAGAAACTTTCTGTAAGACGGTTTTGTATTAGAAATGCTTATTCAACTCACATGGATAAAACTGTCTTTATATTATGCAGTTTGGTAACTCTGTCATGGACGGATCCGCGAAGGGATATTCGGGAGCACATTCAGGCCAATGATGAAAAAGGAAATATGTTCAGATAAAAACTGGAAAGAAGCTGTCTGTATTTCTGATTTTTGCTGTGTTTATTCATGTCAGAGAGATAAAGCTTTCTTTACATTACGCAGCTTGGAAACTCCATCATGGCCGGATCCACGAAGGATCATTTGGGTGCACATTCAGGACTATGGTGAAAAAGAAAATATCTTCAGATAAGAACTGGAGGGAAGCTTTCTGAGAAAATGCTTTGTGATGTGTTCATTCTACTCAGGGAGTTATAACTCTATTCTCATAAGGCAGTGTTTGAACACTGTTCATGTAAAACCGAAAAAGTGATATTTCGGAGTGCATTGAAGACTATGGCAAAAAGTGAACTATCCTCAAATAACACCCAAAAGGAAGCATTCCAAGAAACTACTCTCTGATATGTGCATTCACTTCACAGCGTTATAGCTTGCTCTACATTGCCCAGTTTGGAAACTCTGTCTTTGAGGAATCTGCAAAGGGATATTAAGTGGCACCCGGAGGCCTGTGGTGAGCAAGGAATGTCTTCCGTTGAAAACTGGGGAGAAACTTTTTGATGGGGTTGTTTGTTTTTTTCTTGTAAATTTGTTTGAGTTCTTTGTAGGTTCTGGATATTAGCCCTTTGTCAGATGAGTAGATTGCAAAAATTTTTTCCCATTCTGTAGGTTGCCTGTTCACTCTGATGGTAGTGTCTTTTGCTGTGCAGAAGCTCTTTAGTTTAATGAGATCCCATTTGTCAATTTTGGCTTTTGCTGCCATTGCTTTTGGTGTTTTAGACATGAAATCTTTGCCCATGCCTATGTCCTGAATGGTACTACCTAGGTTTTCCTCTAGGATTTTTATGGTATTAGGTCTAACATTGCAGCACTATTCACAATAGCAAAGACTTGGAATCAACCCAAATGTCCATCAGTGACAGATTGGATTAAGAAAATGTGGCACATATACACCATGGAATACTATGCAGCCATAAAAAAGGATGAGTTTGAGTCCTTTGTAGGGACTTGGATGCAGCTGGAATCCATCATTCTTAGCAAACTATCGCAAGAACAGAAAACCAAACACCGCATGTTCTCACTCATAGGTGGGAACTGAACAATGAGATCACTCGGACTCAGGAAGGGGAACATCACACACCGGGGCCTATCATGGGGAGGGGGGAGGGGGGAGGGATTGCATTGGGAGTTATACCTGATGTAAATGACGAGTTGATGGGTGCAGCACAGCAACATGGCACAAGTATACATATGTAACAAACCTGCACATTATGCACATGTACCCTACAACTTAAAGTATAATAATAATAAATAAATTAAAAAAAAAAAAAAAAAAAAAAAAGAAGAGGGCAAACGACAAAAAAAAAAAAAAAAAAAAAAAAAAAAAAAAGAAAACTGGGGAGAAACTTACTGAGCAAATGCTTTGTGACTTGTGTATTCATCTCATAGAGTTAAATCATTCTTAGGATTGACCAGTTTGAAATCACTGTTTCTGTGGAACCTGAGAAAGGACATTTGGGAACACTATTAAGATTATGCTGAAAAAGAAACACCCTCAGATAAAAACCAGAAGGAAGCTCTCTGTGAAACTGCTATGTGTGGTGTGAATTCCTCTCGGTCAGTTAAGCTTCTCTTTTCTTTGAGCTGTTTTCTAACACTGTTTTCTTTAGCATGCGAAGGGATATTGAGGAGTGCTTTGAGGCTTATAGTGAAAAATTAAATATGTTCAGATAGAAACTGGAGAGAAGCTTTCTGAGGACCTACTTTCTGACATGTGCATTCCACTCACAGTGTTATACCTCTGTTCTCATACGGCATCGGGGAAGCCCTTTAGGAGAAAAAGGTACCAAGGTATATTCGGGAGCATATTGACGTCTATGGTGAAAAGGGAAATAGCCTCAGACTAAAAGAGAAAAGAAGCTTTCTGTAAAACTCCTCTCTGCTATGTGTATTCAACTCACATAGATAAAGCTTTCTTTACATTAGGCAGCTTGGAAACTCTGTCATGGACGGATCCGCAAAGGGACATTCAGGAAAACATTCAGGATTAGGTTAAAAAAGGAAATATCATCACATAAAAATGGCGAAGAAGCTTTCTGTGAACCTGCTTTTTGCTCTGCATATTAATCTCACATACATAAAGCTTTTTCATATTACACAGCTTGGAAACTAAGTCATGGACTGATCCAGAAGGGACATTCGGGAGCACATTCAGGACTCTGGTGAAAAAGAAAATATCTTCAGATAAAAACTGGAAAGAAGCATTGTGTGAATCTAGTTTTTGCTATGTTTATTCATCTCACATGGATACAACTTTCTTTACATTGTGCAGCTTGAAAACTCCGTCTTGGATTGATCCAAGATGGCACATTGAGAAGCACATTCAGGATGATGGTAAAAAAGAAAATATGTTCAGATAAAAACAAGAGAGAGTCTTTCTGGGAAACTGCTTTTTGATGTGTGCATTCCACTCAGGGAGTTATACCACTTTTCTCATAAGGCTGTGTTTGACACTGTTCCTGTAAAACCGAGAAAGTGGTATTTCGGAACGCATTGAAGACTAAGTCAAAAAGTGAAATATCCTGAAATAAAACCCAGAAGGAAGTGTTCCAAGAAACTGCTATCTGATATGTGCATTTATTTCACAGAGTTAAAGCTTACTCTACATTTCTCAGTTTGGAAAGTCTGTCTTTCAGGATTCTGCAAAGGGATATTAAGTGGTAACCGGAGGCCTGTGGCGAGCAAGGAAACGGCTTCCGTTGAAAACTGGAGAGAAGATTTCTGAGCAGCTGTTTTGTGATGTGTATATTATTCTCATAGAGTTAAATCATTCTTTGGATTGAAGTGCTTGAAATTACTGTTTCTGTGGAATCTGAGGAAAGACCTTTGGGAATGCTCTTTAGAATATGCTGAAAAAGAAATACCCTCAGATAAAAAGCAGAAGGAAGCTTTCTGTGAGACTGCTCTGTATCATGTGAATTCCACTCACACAGTTCAGCTTCTCTTCTCATTGAGCAGTATTCTAACACTGTTTTTCTGTAGTCTGTGAAGAGATATTCGGGAGCACTTTGAGGCTTATGGTGAAAACGGAAATATCTTCAGAAATAAAGTGGAGAGACGCTTTCTGAGGAGCTGCTTTGTGACATGTGCATTCCACTCACAGTGTTATTCCTCCCTTCCCATACAGCATCGGGGAAACCCCTTTGGAGAAGAAGGTATCAAGGTATATTCTGGTGCATATTGACGCCAAAGGTGAAAAGGGATATAGCCTCAGACAAAAACTGGAAAGAAACTTTCTGTGTAACTGCTCTGTGATATGTGTATTCATCACACATAGATGAAGCTTTCTTTACATTTCCCAACTTGGAAACTCTGTAATGGATGGATCCGTGAGGAGACATTCGGGAGCACATTCAGGACTATGGTGAAAGGCAAGTATCTTCAGATAAAAACTGGAAAGAAGGTTTCTGTGAATCTGCTTTTTGCTATGTGTATTCATCTCACATAGATAAAGCTTTCTTTACATTACATAGCTTGGAATCTCCGTCATGGATGGAACTGCAAAGGGACATTCGGGAGCATTTTCAGGACTATGATGAAAATGGAAATCTCTACAGATAATAACCGGAAAGAAGGTTTCTGAGAAACTGCTTTGTGATGTGTGCATTCCACTCAGGGAGTTATACCTCTTTTCTCATAAGGCAGTGTTTGAACAGATTTCCTGTAAAACCGAAAATGTGATATTTCGGAGCATATTGAAGGCTATGGTGAAAAGTGAATTACCCTCAAATAAAATCCAGAAAGAAGCGTTCCAAGAAACTACTCTCTGATATGTACATTCATTTCACAGAGGAAAAGCTTACTGTACATTTCCCACTTTGGAAACTCTGTCTTTGAGAAATCTGCAAAGGGATATTTAGTGGCGCCCAGAGGCCTGTGGTGTGAAAGGAAATGTCTTCTGTTCAAAATTTGAGAGAAGCTTTATGAGCAATTGTTTTGTGTGTATGTATTCATCTCATACAGTTAAATCATCCTTTGTATGGATCAGTTTGAAATCAACGTTTCTGTGGAATCTGAGAAAGGACATTTGGGAACACTCTTTAGAATATGTTTTAAAAGAAATACACTCCAATAAAAAGCAGAAGGAAGCTTTCTGTGAAACTGCTCTGTGTCATGTTAATTCCACTCACGCAGTTCAGCTTCTCTGTTCATTGAGCAGTGTTCTAACACTGTGTTTAGTCTGTGAAGGGATATGCGGGAGCACTTTAAGGCTTATGGTTAAAACGGAAATATCTTCAGATAGAAACTGTAGAGAAGATTTCCGAGGAGCTGCTTTGTGACGGTTGCATTCCAGTCACAGAGTTATACCTTTCTTCTCATAGAGCATTGGGGATTCCTTTTTTGATAAAAAGCTACCAACGGATATTTGGGAGTATAAGTACGGTTATAGTGAAAAAGGAAATATCCTCAGGGAAAAACTGGAAAGAGGCTTTCTGTGAAACTGCTTTGTGATAGATATGTTTATTCATCTCACATAGATAAAACTTTCTCTATATTACGAAATTTGGAAACTCCATCATGGAATGTTCCATGAAGGGACATTCGGGAGCTCATTCAGGCCTGTGGTGAAAAAGGAAATATATTCAGAGAGAAACTGGAGAGAAACTTTTCGAGGAACTACTTTGTGACATGTGCATTGCACTCAGAGTGTTGTACCTCTCATATCATACAGCATCAGGGAAACCCTTTTGGATAAATAGGTACCAGGGATATTCGGGAGCACATTGATGACTACGGTGAAAAGAGAAATAGCCTCAGACAAAAACTGGAAAGAAGCTTTCTGTGAAACTGCTCTGTGATATATGTATTCACCTCACATAGATAAAGCATTGTTTACATTATGCTGCTTGGAAATTCTGTCATGAACGGTTCCTCGAAGGGATATTCGGGAGCACATTCAGGACTATGGTGAAAAAGGATATAACTTCAGATAAAAACTGGAAAGAAGCTTTCTGTGAATCTCCTGTTGCTATCTTTATTCATCTCACATTGATAAAGCTTTCTTTACTTTACGCAGCTTGGAAAATCTGTCATGGACGGATCTGCTAAGGGATATTCGGGAGTACATTCAGGCCTATGTTGAAAATGGAAAAAAACTTCACATAAAAACTGCAGAAAAGCTTTCTGAGAAACCGCTTTGTGACGTGTGCATTCCACTCATGGAAGTGTACCTCTTCTCTAATAAGGCAGTGTTAGAACACTGTTCCTGGAAAACCAAAAAAGTGATATTATGGAGGGCGTTGCAGAGTATGGTGAAAAGTGAAATATCCTCAAATAAAACCCAGAGAGAAGCATTCCAAGAAGCTGCTCTCTGATGTGTGCGTTCATTTCAGAGAATTAAAGCTTACTCTACATTGACCAGTTAGGAAACTCTGTCTTTGAGGTATCTGCGAAGGGATATGAGGTGGATCCCGTGGGCCTGTTTTGAGCATGGAAATGTCTTCCGTTGAAAACTGGAGAGAAGCTTTCTGAGCAGCTGCTTTGTGATATGTGGATTATTCTCATAGAGGTAAATCATTCTTTGGATTGAAGAGTTTGAAATCACTGTTTCTGTGGAACTGGAGAAAGGACATTTGGGAACGCTCTTTAGAATATGCTGAAAAAAACATACTCTCAGATAAGAAATAGTAGGAAGCATTCTGTGAGACTGCTCTGTGTCGTGTGAATTCCACTCACACTGTTCAGCTTCTCTTCTCATTGAGCAGTATTTTAACACTGTTTTTCTTTAGTTTGTGAAGGGCTATTTGGGCGCACTTTGAGGCTAATGGTGAAAACAGAAATATTTTCAGATACAAACTGGAGAGCTTTCCAAGGAGATGCTTTGTAATGTGTGCACTCCACTGACAGAGTGATACCATTCTTCTCATAGAGCATTGGGGAATCTCTTTTGGACAAAAAGCTACCATGGGACATTCGGGAGCATATGGACCCCTATGGTTAAAAAGGAAATATCATCACACAAGCACTGGAAAGAAGCTTTCTGTGAAACTGCTTTTGTGATAAAAAAGATTATTTATCTCACATAGATAAAACTTTGTTATATTACGCAGTTAAGAAAGTCTGTCATGGATGGATCTGCTAAGGGACATTCAGGAGCACATTCAGGCCAATGCTGAAAAAAGAAATATCTTCAGTTAAAAACTGGAGAGAAGCTTTCTGAGAAACTGCTTGGTGATGTGTGCATTTCCCTCAGGGAGTTATACTTCGTTTCTCATAAGGCAGTGTTTGAACACTTTTCCTGTAAGACTGAAAAAGTGACATTTCTGAGCTTATTGAAGACAATGGCAAAAAGTGAAATATCCTCAAATAAAACCCAGAGAGAAGAATTCTAAGAAACTGCTCTCTGATATGTGCATTCATTCCGTAGAGGTAAAGCTAACTCTACGTAGCCCAGTTTAGAAACTCTGTCTTTGAGTAATCTGTGAAAGGATATTAAGTGGCACCCGGCGGCTTGTGGTGAGCAAGGAAATGTCTTCCGATGAAAACTGGAGAGAAGCTTTCTGAGCAACTGCTTTGTGATGTGTGTATTCGTCTCATTGAGTTAAACCATTCTTTGGATTGAGCAGTTTGAAATCACTGTTTTTGTGGAATCTGAGGAAGGATATTTTTAAATGCTCTTTAGAATATGGAGAAAGAAATATCCTCAGGAAAAATCCAGAAGGAAGCTTTCTGTGAAACTGCTCTGTGTCTTCCTAATTCTTCTCACTCAGTTAAGCCTCTCTTTGCATTGAGCAGTTTTCTATCCCTGTTTATGTTTAGCGTGTGAAGGGATATACGGGAGTGCTTTGAGGCTTATGGTGAAAAAGGAAGTATGTTCAGACAGAAACTTGAGAGAAGCTTTCCGAGGAACTGCATTGTGATATGTGCATTCCACTCAGAGTGTTATATCTCTCTTCTCATACAGCATCGGGGAAATCCTTTTGAAGAAAAAGGTACAGGGTGATATTCGGGAGCATGTTGATGCCTATGGTGAAAAGGGAAATAGCCTCAGACAAAAACTGGAAAGAAGCTTTCTATGAAACAGCTCTGTGATATGTGTATTCATTTCACATAGATATAGCTTTCTTTACATTATGCAGCTGGAAAACTCTGTCATGGACGGATCCATGAAGGCATATTTGGGAGCACATTCAGTAGTATGATGACAAAGGAAATATCTTCATATAAAAACTGGAAAGATGCTTTCTGCGAGTCTGTTTTTGCTATGTTTATTCACCTCACATAGATAAAGCTTTCTTTATATTATGGATCTTGGAAACTCCGTCATGGACGGAAACATGAAGGGACATTCTGGAGCACATTCAGGCCAATAGTGAAAGAGAAAATATCTCCATTAAAAAACGGGAGAGAAGTTTTCTGAGAAACTGCTTTGTGATGTACACATTCCACTCAGGGATTTATACGTCTTTTCGCATAAGGCAGTGTTTGAGCACCGTTCCTGTAAAAATGAAAGTGTTATTTCGGAGTGCAGTGAAGACTATAGCGAAAAGTGAATTATCCTCAAGTAAAACCCAGAAAGAAGCGTTCCATGAAACTGCTCTCTGATATGTACATTCACTTCACAGAATTAAAGCATACTCTACATTGTCCCGTTTGCAAACTCTGGCTTTGAGTAATATGTGAAGGGATATTTAGTGGTGCCCCAGAGGCCGTTGGTGAGCAAGGAAATGTCTTCCCATGAAAACTGGAGAGAAGCTTTCTGAGCAACTCGTTTGTGATGTATGTATTCATTTCATAGAGTTAAACCATTATTTGGATTGAGCAGTTTGAAATCACTGTTTTTGTGGTATCTCAAGAAGGACATTTGGGATCACTCTTTGGAATACGGAGAAAGAAATATCCGCAGTTGAAAACCAGAAGGAAGCTTTCTGTGAAAGTGCTATCTGTCATGTGAATTCCTCTCACTCCGTTAAGCTTCCTTTTCATTGAAGAGTTTTCTAACACTGTTTAAGTTTAGCATGTGAAGGAATATTCGGAAGTGCTTTGAGTCTTACAGTGAGAAAGGAATTATATTCAGATAGAAATTGGAGAGAAGATTTCTGAGGAACTGCTTTATGACGTGTGCATTTCACTCACAGTATTATACATCTCTTCTCATACAGCATCGGGGAAACCCTTTTGGAGAATAAGGTACCAAGGGATATCTGGGAGCTAATTGACACCTATGGTGAAAAGGGAAACAACCTCAGACAAAAACTGGAAAGAAGCTTTCTAGGAAACTGCTCTGTGATATGTGTATTCATCTCACATAGATAAAGCTTTCTTTACATTACGCAGCTGGCAAACTCTGTCTTGGACGAATCCATGAAGGGACTTTGGAAGAACATTCTGGACTATGGTGAAAAAGGAAATATCTTCAGATAAAAACTGGAAAGAAGGTTTCTAAGAGTCTGCTTTTTGCTATGTTTATTCATCTCACATAGATAAAGCTTTCTTTATATTATGGAGCTTGGAAACTCCATCATGGATGGAACCATGAAGGGACATTCGGGAGCACATTCAGGGCAATGGTGAAAAAGGAAATATCTTCAGAAAAAAACCGGAGAGAAGGGTTCTGAGAAACTGCTTTGTGATGTGTGCATTCCACTCCAGACTATGACTCCTTTCTCATAAGGCAGTGTTTGAACACTGTTCCTGTAAAACTGAAAATGCTATATATTGGAGTGCATTGAAAACTATTGGGAAAAGTGAAGTGACCTCAAATTAAACTCCGAAACCAGTGTTCCAAGAAAATGCTCTTGGATGTGTGCATTCACTTCACAGAGTTAAAGCTTACTCTACATGAACTAGTTTGGAAACACTGTCTTTGAGGAATCTGCAAAGTTATATTAAGGGGCACCCGGAGGCCTGTGGTGAGAAAGAAAATGTCTTCCATTGAAAACTGGAGAGAATCTTTCTGAGCAACTGCTTTGTGACGTGTGTATTCATCTCATAGAGTTAAATCATTCTTTGGATTGAGCAGTTTGAAATCAATGTTTCTGTGGAATGTGAGGAAGGACATTTGTGAACGTTCCTTAGAATATGGAAAATAAGTATCCTCTGATAAAAACGAGAAGGAAGCTTTCGGTGAAACTGCTATGTGTCACGTGAATTCCTTTCGCTCAGTTAAGCTTCTCTTTTCATTGAGCACTTTTCTAACACTGTTAATTTTTAGCGTGCGAAGAGATATTCATGAGTACTTTGAGGCTTACGGTGAAAAAAGAAAAATGTTCAGATAGAAACTGTACAGAGGCTTTCCAAGGAACTGCTTTTTGATGTGTACACTCCATTCACGGTGTTTTACCTCTATTCTCATGCAGCATTAGGTAAACCTTTTTGGAGATAAAGGTACTAAGAGATATTCGGGGGCACATTAATGCCTCTGGTGAAAAGGGAAATAGCCTCAGACAGAAACTGGAAAGAAGCTTCCTGTGAAACTGCTCTGTGCTATGTGTATTCATCTCACATAGATAAAGCTTTCTTTAAATTATGAAGTTTGGAATCTCCATCATGCAGAGATCCGTGAAGAGACATTCGTGAGCACATTCAGGGCTATGGTGTAAAAGGAAATGAATTCAGAAAAAACTGGAAAGAAGCTTTCTGTGAATCTTCTTTTGGCTATGTTTATTCATCTCACATAGATAAAGTTTCCTTTACTTTACGTAGCTTGGAAATGCCGTCCTGAACGGATACACAAAGTTACATTCGGGAGCAGCTTCAGGACTACAGTGAAAAAGGAAATATCTTCAGATAAAAACTGGGGAGAAGCTTTCTGAGAAACTGCTTTGTGATGTGTGCATTCCACTCAGGGAGTTATACCTCTTTTCTCCTAAGGCAGTGCTTGAACAATGTTCCTGTAAAATTGAAAAGGTGATATTTTGGAGTGCATTGAGGACTATGATGAAAAGTGATATATCTTCAAATATAACCCAGAAAGAAGCGTTCCAAGAAACTGTTCATGGATATGTGCATTCATTTCACAGAGTTATAGCTTACTCTACATTGCCCAGTTTGGAAATTCTGTCTTTGAGAAATCTGCGAAGGGATATTAAGTGGAGCCTGGAGGCTTGTGGTGAGCAAGTAAACGTCTACCATTGAAAACTGGAGAGAAACTTTCTGAGCAACTGCTTTGTGACGTGTGTATTCATTTCATAGAGATAATTCATTCTTTGGATTAAGCAGTTTGAAATCACTGCTTCTCTGGAATCTGAGGAAGGACATTTGGGAATGCTCTTTACAATATGGAGAAAGAAATATCCTCACATAAAAAACAGAAGGAAGCGTTCTTTGAAACTTCTAATTGTCACTTGAATTCCTATCTCTGAGTTAAGCTTCTCTTTTCATTGAGCAGTTTTCTAAAACTGTTTATGTTTTGTGTGCAATGGGATTTTCAGTAGTTCTTTGAGGCTTACGGTGAAAAAGGAAATATGTTCAGATCGAAACTGGAGAGAAGCTTTCTGAGGAACTGCTTTCTGACATGTGTATTCATCTCAGATTTAAATCATTCTTTGGATTGAGCAGTTTGAAATCCCTCTTTCTGTGGAACCTGAGAAGGGACATTTGGGAATGCTCTTAAGAATATACTGAAAAAGAAATACCCTCCAATAAAACCAAGAAGGAAGCTTTCTGTGAAACTTCTCTGTGTCATGTGAATTCCACTCACACAGTTAAGCTTCTGTTTTCATTGAGCACTATTCTAACACTGTTTTAGTTTAGTCAGCTAAGGGATACTCGGGAGCACTTTGAGGCTATGGTGAATGCGGAAATATCTTCAGATAGAAACTGGAGAGAAGATTTTCGAGGAGCTGCTTTGTGACATGTGCATTCCACTCACACCGTTATACTTTTCTTTTCATAGAGGATTAGAGTATACCTTTTGGAGAAAAAGGTACCAGGGGACATTCGGGAGTATATGGGCGGCTATGGTGAAAAAGGAAATATCGTCAGATAAAAACCGCAGAGAAACTTTCTGAGAAACTACTCTGTGATGTATGCATTCCACTCAGGGAGTTGCACCTCTTTTCTTGTAAGGCAGTGTTTCAACACTATTCCTGTAAAATTAAAAAGGTGATACTCGTAGCATATTGAAGACTATTTCGAAAAGTGAAATATCCTCAAGTAAAACCCAGAGAGAATCGTTCCAAGAAATTGTTCTCTGACATATGCATTCAATTCATAGAGGTAAAGCTTACCTTATATTGCCCAGTTTGGAAATTCTTTGAAAAATCTGAGAAGGGCTATTAAGTGGTGCCCGGAGGCCTGTGGTGAGCAAGGAAGCATCTTCCTTTGAAAACTGGAGAGAAGCCTTCTGAGCAACTGCTTTGTGATGTGTGTTTTCATCTCATAAAGTTAAATCATTCCTTGGATTGAGGAGTTTGAAATCACTGCGCCTGTGGAATCTGAAGAAGGACATTTGGGAATGCTCTTTAGAATACACAGAAAGAAATATCCTCAGATAAAAACCAGAAGGAAGATTTCTGTGAAACTACTATGTGCCGTGTGACATTTGGGAACAAATTCAGAGTATGGTGAAAAAGGAAATAACATCAGAAGAAAACTGGGCAGAAGCTTTCTGTGAATCTCCTGTTTGCTATGTTTATTCAGCTCACATAGATAAAGTTTTCTTTACATTACACAGCTTGGAAACTCTTTCATGGACAGATCTGTGAAGGCACATTCAGAAGTACATGCAGGACTATTTTGAAAATGGAAATATCTTAAGATAAATACTGGAGAGAAGCTTTCTGAGAAACTGCTTTGTGACATGTGCATTCCATTCAGGGAGTTATGCCTCTTTTCTCATAAGGCAGTGTTTGAACACTGTTACTGTAAAACTGAAGAAGTGATATTACGGAGCTCATTGAAGACTATGGTGAAAAGAGAACTCTCCTCAAATAAAACCCAGAAAGAAGTGTTCCAAGAAACTACTCTCTGACAATGTGCATTCATTTCACAGAGTTAAAGTTTATACTATATTGCCCAGTTTGGAAACTCTGTCTTTGAGTAATCTGCGAAGGGATATTAAGTGGCTCCTGGAGGCCTGTGGTGGGGAAGGAAACGTCTTACATTGAAAACTGGAGAGAAGCCTTCTGAGCAGCTGCTTTGTGATGTGTGTATTATTGTCATAGAGTTAAAACATTCTTTGGATTAAGCAGTTTGAAATCACTGTTTCTGTGGAATCTGAGAAAGGAGATCTGGGAACAACCTTTAGAATATGCTGAAAAAGAAATACCCTCATTTAAAAAACAGAAGGAAGCTTTCTGTGAGACTGCTCTGTGTCGTGTGAATTCCACTCACATAGTTCAGCTTCTCTTCTCATTGAGCAGTATTCTAACACTGTTTCTCTTTAGTCTGTGAAGGGATATTCGGGAGTACTTTAAGAATTATGGTGGAAACGGAAATATCTTCAGATAGAAACTGGAGATAAGCATTTCGAGGAGCTGCTTTGTGACGCGTGTATTCCACTCATAGTGTTATACCTCTCTTCTCATACAACACCAATGAAACCCCTTTGGGGAAAAATTTACCAAGGGATATCTGGGAGCATTTTGATGCCTATGGTGAAAAGGGAAATAGCCTGAGACAAAAACTGGAAAGAAGCTTTCTGTGAAACATCTATGTGGTATGTGTATTCATGTCACATAGATAAAGCTTTCTTTACATTACACAGCTTGGTATCTCTCTCACTGACAGATCCGCAAAGGGACATTCAAGAGCACATTCAGGACTATGGTGATAAAGGAAATACATTCAGATAAAAACAGGATAGAAGCTTTCTGTGAATCTGCTTATTGCTATGTTTATTCATCTCACACAGATAAAGCTTTCTTTACATTACGCAGCTTTCAAATTCCGTCATGGATGGATCCACAAAGGGATATTCGGGATCACATTTAGGCGTATGGTGAAAAAGGAAATATCTTCAGATAAAAACTGGAGAGAAGCTTTCTGAGAAACTGCTTTGTGATGTATGCATTCCACTCAGGGAGTTATACCTCTTTTCTCATAGGCAGTGATTGAACACTGTTCCTGTAAAACCGAAAAAGTGATATTTTGGAGCACATTGAAGAATATGGTGAAAAGTGAAATATCCTCAAATAAAATCCAGAAAGAAGAATTCCAACAAACTGCTTTCTGATATGTGCATTCATTTCTCAGAGTTAAAGATTACTCTACACTGTCCACTTTGGAAAATCTGTCTTTGAGGAATTTGCGACGGGATATTAAGTGGCGCCCGGAGGCCTGTGGTGAGCAAGGAAATATCTTCCAATGAAAGCTGTAGAGAAGTTTCTGAGCAACTGCCTATGATCTGTGTTTTCATCTCATAGAGTTAAATCATTCTTTGGATTGAGCAGTTTGAAATCACTGTTTCTGTGGAATCTGAGGAAGGACATATGGGAACGTTCCTTGGAATATGGAGAAAGAAATGTCCTCAGGTAAAATACAGAAGGAAACTTTCTGTGAAAGTGCTCTGTGTCGACTTAATTCCTCTCACTCAGTTTCACCTCTCTTTTCATTGAGTAGTTTTCTAAACCTGTTTATGTTTAGCGTGTGAAGGGATATACAGGAGTACTTCGAGGCTTATGGTGAAAAAGGAAATATGTTCAGACTGAAACTGGAGAGAAGCTTTCTGAGGAAACTGCTTTGTGATGTGAGCATTCCACTCACAGTGTTATACCTCTCTTCTGATACAGCATCAGGGAAACCCTTTTGGAGAAAAAGGTCCCAAGCAATGTTCGAGAGCATGTTGATGCCTATGGTGAAAAGGGATATAGCTTCAGACAAAAACTGGAAAGAAACTTTCTATGAAACTGCTCTCGGACATGTGTATTCATCGCACATAGATAAAGCTTTCTCTACATTACGCAACTTGAAAACTCTGTCATGGATGGATTCACAAAAGGACAATCGGGGGCACATTCAGCACTATGGTGAAAAAGGAAATATCTTTAGATAAAAACTGTAAAGCAGCATTCTGTGAATATGCTTTTTGCTATGTTTATTCATCTCACATAGATAAAGTTTCCTTTACATTATGCAGCTTGGAAACTCCGTGATGGATGGATCCACAGAGGGACATTTGGGATCACATTCAGGCCTCTGGTGAAAAAGGAAATATCATCAGATAAAAACTGGAGAGAAGATCTCTTAGAAACTACTTGGTAAGGTGCGCATTCCACACAGGGAGTTATAACTTTCTTCTCTATGGCACTGTTTGTACACTGTTCCTGTAAAACTAAAAAAGTGATATTTGGAGCACATTTAAGACTATGGTGAAAAGTGAGATGTCATTCAGTGAAACTCAGAAAGAAGCATTACAAGAAACTGCTCTCTGACATGTCCATTCATGTCACAGAGTTAAAACTTCCTGTGCATTTCCCAGTTTGGAAAGTCTGTCTTTGAGGATTCTGTGAAGGAATATTAAGTGGCAACAGAGGACTGTGGCAAGCAAGGAAATGTTTTCCGTTGGAAATTGGAGGGAAGCTTTCTGAGCAACTCTTTTGTGATGTTTGTATTCATCTCATAGAGTTAAGTCATTCTTTGAACTGAGCAGTTTGAAATCACTGTTCTGGTGGACATTTGGGAACACTCTTTAGAATATCCTGAAAAGGAAATAACCTGAGATAGAAACTAGAAGGAAGCTCTCTGTGAAACTGCTCTTTGTCATGTGGATTCCACTCGAGGGTTCCTGTGAATGCGTATTAAGTACCCTGCACCCGCAGGATTGTGGTGAGCAAGGAAACATCTTCTGATGAAAACTGGAGAGAAGCTTTCTGAGCAACTGCTTTGTGATGTGTGTATTTGTCTCATAGAGTTAAACCATTCTTTGGATTGAGCAGTTTGAAATCACTCTTTCTGTGGAATCTGAGAGAGGACATTTGGGAAGGCTGCTTGGAATATAGAGAAAGAAATACTCTAAGGTAAAATCCAGAAGGAAGCTTTCTGTGAAACTGCTCTGTGTTGTCTTAATACCTCTTGCTCAGTTAAACCTCTTGACTCATTGAGCAGTTTTCTAACCCTATTTATGTTTAGCGTGTGAAGGGATATTCAGGAGCACTTTAAGGCTTACGGTGAAAAAGGATATATGTAAACACAGAAACTAGAGAGAAGCTTTCTGAGGAACTGATTTGTGACGTGTGCATTCCACTCATGGTGTTATATCTCTCTTCTCATACAGAATTGGGGAAACCTTTTTGGAGAAATAGTTACCAAGTGATAATCAGGAGCATGTTGATGCTTATGGTGAAAAGGGAAATAGCCTCTGACAAAAACTGGAAAGAAACTTTCTGTGAAACTGCTCTGTGATATGAGTATTCATCTCACATAGATAAAGTTTACATTACACAGCTTGGAAACTCTGTCATGGAATGATCCACGAAGGGACTTTCGGGAGGACATTGAGGACTATGGTGAAAAAGGAAATATGCTCAGATAAAAACTGGAAAGAAGCTTTCTGTGAATCTGCTTTGTGATAGATATGTCTATTCAACTCACATAGATAAAAATTTCTTTCTATTACGTAGTTTTGAAACTGCATCATGGAAGGATTCGAGAAGGGACATTTGGAAGCACATTCAGGCTTATGGGAAAATAGGACATATCTTCAGATAAAAACTGGAGAAAAGCTTTCTGAGACTGCTTTGTGATGTGTGCATTCCACTCACGAATTTACACCTCTTTTCTCATAAGGCCTTGTTTGAACACTGTTCCTGTAAAATTGAAAAAGTGATATTTTGCAGCACATTGAGGACTGACGAAAAGTGAAATATCTGAAATAAAACCAGTAAGAAGCTTTCCTAGAAACTGCTCTAGGAACTGTTCTAGAAACTGCTCTCTGACGTGTGCATTCATTTCTGAGTGTTAAAGCTTACACTACGTTGCCCAGTTTGGAAACTCTGTATTTGAGGAATCTGTGAAGGGATATTAAGTGGCGCCAGGAGGCTTGTGGTGAGAAAGGAAACCTCATCTGATGAAAACGGGACAGAAGATTTCAGAGCAACTGCTTTGTGATGTGTGTATTCATCTCAAAGAGTTAAACCATTCTTTGGATTGAGCAGTTTGAAATCACTGCACCTGTGAAACTTGATAAAGGACATTTGGGAACGCTCTTAAGAATATGCTGAACAAGAAATACACTCAGATAAAAAGCAGAAGGAAACTTTCTCTAGGTCATGTGAATTCCATCCGCACAGTTAAGCTTGTGCTTTCATTGAGCAGTATTCTAACACTGTTTTTGTTTAGTTTGTGAAGTGCTATTCAGGAGCGCTTTGAGGCTTACGGTGAAAAAGGAAATATCTTCAGATAGATACCGGAGAGAAGATTTCTGTGGAGCTGCCTTGTGATGTGTGCATTCCACTCACAGAGTTATACTTTTTTTCTCTTAGAGGATTGCGGAATCCTGTTTGGAGTAAACGCTACCAATGGACATTTGGGAGTATATGCACAGCTATGGCGAAAAAGGAAATATCCTCAGACAGAAACAGGAAAGAAGCTTTCTGTGAAACTGTTTTCTGATAGATATGTCTATTTTTCTCACATGGATAAAAATTTCTTTCTATTACACAGTTTTCAAGCTGTGTCATGGACAGATTCACGAAGGGACATTCGGGAGCACATTCAGGCCTGTGGGGAAATAGGAAATATCTCCAGATAAAAACTGGAGTGAAGCTTTCTCAGAAAATGCTTTGTGATGTGTGCATTCCACTCAGTGAGTTATACCTCTTTTCTCATAAGGCAGTGTTTGAACACTGTTCCTGTAAAACTGAAAAAGTGATATTTTGCAGCTCATTGAAGACTGGCGAAAAGTGAAATATCCTGAAATAAAACCCAGAAAGAAGCATTCCAAGAAACTGCTCTCTGATGTGTGCATTCATTTCAGAGAGTTAAAGCTTACACAGCATTACCCAGTTTGGAAACATTCTTTGAGGAATCTGTGAAAAGATATTATGTGGTGCCCGGAGGATTGTGGTGAGAAAGGAAACGTCATCTGATGAAAACGGGACAGAAGATTTCAGAGCAACTGCTTTGTGATGTGTGTATTCATCTCAAAGAGTTAAACCATTCTTTGGATTGAGCAGTTTGAAATCACTGCACCTGTGAAACTTGATAAAGGACATTTGGGAACGCTCTTAAGAATATGCTGAAAAAGAAATATCCTCCAATAAAAACCAGAAGGAAACTTTCTGTGAAACGGCTCTAGGTCACGTGAAGTCCACTCACATACTTAAGCTTCTGTTTTAATTGAGCAGTATTCTAACACTGTTTTAGGTTCGTCAGCTAAGGGATACTCGGGAGCGCTTTGAGGCTTACAGTGAAAGTGGAAATATCTTCAGATAGACACTGGAGGGAAGATTTCTGAGGAGCTCCTTTGTGACACGTGCATTACACTCACAGAGTTATACTTTTCTTTTCATAGAGGATTCAGAAATGCCATCTGCAGAAAAAGCTACCAGGGGACATTCAGGAGTACATGGATGGCTATGGTGAAAAAGGAAATATCTTCGGACAGAAATGGAAAGAACCTTTCTGTGAAACTGCTTAGGGATACATATGTCTATTCATCTCACTTGGATAAAACTTTCTTTCTATTACACAGTTTTGAAACTGCGTCACAGACGGATTCACGAAGGGACATTCGGGAGCACATTCAGGTCTACGGTGAAAACGGATATATCTTCAGATGAAAACTGGAGAGAAGCTTTCTGAGAGATTGCTTTGTTATGTGCGCATTCCACTGAGGGACTTTTATCAGAAGGCAGTGTTTGAACATTGTTGCTGTAGAACTGAAAAAGTGATATTTTACAGAGCATTGAAGACTATGATGAAAAGTCAAATATCCTGAAGTAAAACCCAGAATGAAGGGTTCCAAGAAACTGCTCTCTGAGGTGTGCATTCATTTCTCAGAGTTAAAGCTTACACTATGTTGGCCAGTTTGGAAACTCTGTCTATGAGGAATCTGTGAAGGGATATTAAATGGTGCCTCGAGACTTGTGGTGAGAAAGGAAACGTCTTCCGATGAAACCTGGAGAGAAGCTTTTGGAGCAACTGCCTATGATGTGTGTATTCATCTTATAGAGTTAAATTATTCTTTGGATTGAGCAGTTTGAAATCACTTTTGCTGTGGAACCTGAGAAAGGACATTTGGGAATGCTCTTAAGAAAATGCTGATAAAGAAATACCCTCCGATAAAAACCAGAAGGAAACTTTCTGTGAAACTGCTTTAGGTCACGTGAAGTCCACACGCACAGTTAAGCTTCTGTTATCATTGAGCAGTATTCTAACACTGTTTTAGGTTAGTCAGCTAAGGGATACTTGGGAGCGCATTGAGGTTTACATTGAAAACGAAAATATCTTCAGATAGATACCAGAGAGAAGATTTCTGAGGAGCTGCTTTGTGATGTGTGCATCCCAGTCCCAGAGTAATACTTTTGTTCTCATAGAGGATTGGGGAATCTCGTTAGGAGAAAAAGCTATAAGGGGACATTGGGGAGTATATGGATGGCTATTTTGAAAAAGGAATTATCCTCAGACAAAACTGGAAAGAAGGTTTCTGTGAAACTGCTTTGTGATAGTTGTGTCTATTCATCTCACATAGATAAAACTTTCTTTCCATTACGCAGTTTTGAAACTGCGTCATGGACGGATTTGCCAAGGGACATTCGGGAGCACATTCAGGACTGTGGGTAAATAGGAGATATCTTCAGATAAAAAATGGAGAGAAGCTTTCTGAGAAAGTGCTTTGTGGTGTGTGTATTCCACTCAGGGAGTTATACTTCTTTTCTCATAAGGTAGTGTTTGAACACTGTTCCTGTAAAATTGAAAAAGTGATATTTTGCAGTGCATTGAAGACTATGGTGAAAAGTGAAATATCCTGAAACAATACCCATAAAGAAGTGTTCCAAGAAACTGCTCACTGATGCGTGCATTCATTTCAGAGTTAAAGCTAACACTACGTTGCCCAGTTTGGAAACTCTGTCTCTGGGAATCTGTGAAAGGATATTAAGTGGCGCCCAGAGGCTTGTGGTGAGAAAGGAAACGTCTTCCCATGGAAACTAGAGAAAATTTTTGGAGCAACTGCTTTGTGATATGCATATTCATCTCATAGAGTTAAATCACTCTTTGGTTTGAGCAGCTGGAAATCACTGTTTTTGTGGAACCTGAGAAAGGACATTTGGGAACACTCTTAAGAATATGCTGAAAAAGAAATACCCTCCAATAAAAACCAGAAGGAAACTTTCTGTGAAACTGCTCTAGGTCACAAGAAGTCCACTCACACAGTTAAGCTTTGTGATCATTGAGCAGTATTCTAACACTGTTTCAGCTAAGGGATACTCTGGAGCTCTTTGAGGCTTATGGTGAAAATGGAAATATCTTCAGATAGATACTAGAGAGAAGATTTCCGAGGATCCCTTTGTAATGCATGCATTCCACTCTCAAAGTTATTCTTTTCTTCTCATAGACTATTGGGAAATCTCTATTGGAGAAAAAACTACCAGTGGACATTCGAGAGTATATGGATGGCTATGGTGAAAAAGGAAATATCCACAGACAAAAAATAGAAAGAAGCTTTCTGTGAAACTGCTTTGTGATAGATATGTCTACTAATTTCACATAGATAATACTTTCTTTCTATTACGCAGTTTTGAAACTGCGTCGTGGATGGATTTGCGAAGGGACATTTGGCAGCACATTCAGGCCTGTTTGGAAATTGGAGATATCTTCAGATAAAAACTGGAGAGAAGCTTTCTGAGGGACTGCTTTGTGATGTGTGCATTCCACTCGGGGATTTATACATCTATTCTCATATGGCAGTGTTTGAACACTTTTCCTGTAAAACTGAGAAAGTGATATTTTGCAGCACCTCACAGAATAATAGCAAAAACTGAAATATCCTGAAATAAAACCCAGAAAGAAGTGTCCCAAGAAAGTACTCTCTGACGTTTCCATTCATTACAGAGAGTTAAAGCTTACACAATGTTGCCCAGTTTGAAAACTCTGTCTTTGAGTAATCTGTGAAGGGACATTAAGTGGTGCCCAGAGGCATACTGTGAGAAAGGAAACATCTTCCAATGAAAACTGGAGAGAAGCTTTTGGAACAACTGCTTTGTGATATGTGTATTCACCTCACAGAGTTAAATAATTCTTTGGATTGAGCAGTTTGAAATCACTGTTTCTGTGGAATCTGAGAAAGGACATTTGGGAATGCTCTTAAGAATATGCTGAAAAAGAAATATCCTCTGGGAAAAACCAGAAGGAAACTGTCTGTGAAACTTCTCTAGGTCACGTAAAGTCCACTGACACAGTTAAGCTTCTGTTTTCATTGAGCAGTATTCTAACACTGTTTTAGGTGAGTCAGCTAAGGGACACTAGGGAGCGCATTGTGGCTTATGGTGAAAATGGAAATATCCTCAGATAGATACTGGAGAGAAGATTTCCCAGGAGCTGCTTTGTGACATGTGCATTCCACTCACATAGTTTTACCTTTCTTTTCATAGAGGATTGGGGAACCCCGTTTTGAAAAAAGCTACCAGGGGATATTCGGGAGTATATGGACGGCTATGGTGAAAAAGGAAATATCCTCAGACAAAAACTGGAAAGAAGTTTTCTGTAAAACTGTTTTGTGATAGATATGTCTATTCATCTCACATAGATAAAACTTTCATTCTATTTCGAAGTTTTGAAACTGTGTCATGGAAGGATTCATGAAGAGACATTCAGCAGCACATTCAGGACTGTGTGGAAGTAGGAGATATCTTGAGATAAAAATTGGAGAGAAGCTTTCTGAGACACTGCTTTATGATGTGTGGATTCCACTCAGTGAGTTATACCTCTTTTCTCATAAGGCAGTGTTTCAACACTGTTCCTGTAATACTGAAAAATTGATATTTGGCAGCGCATTGAAGACTATGGCAAAAAGTGAAATATCCTGAGATAAAACCCAGAAAGAAGTGTTCCAAGAAACTCCTCTCTGAAATGTGCATTCATTTCAGAGGTTTAAAGGTTACACTACATTGCCCAGTTTGGAAACTCTGTCTTTGAGGAATCTGTGAAGGGATATTAAGTGGCGCCCAGAGGCTTGTGGTGAGAAAGGAAATGTCTTCCATTGAAAATTGGAGGGAAGCTTTCAGAGCAACTGTTTTGTGATGTGTGTATTCATCTCATAGAGTTAATTCATTCTTCAGATTTAGCAGTTTGAAAACACTGTTTCTGTGGAACCTGAGATAGAACATTTGGGAATGCTCTTAAGAATATATTGAAAACGAAATACCCTCCGATGAAAACCAGAGGAAACTTTCTGTGAAACTGCTCTCGATCACGTGATGTCCACTCACACATTTAAGCTTCTGTTTTCATTGAGCAGTATTCTAACACTGTTTTAAGTTAGTCAGCTGAGGGATACTCGTGAGCGCTTTGAGGCTTACGGTGAAATCGGAAAAATCTTCAGATAGATACTGGAGAGATTTCCAAGGAGCTGCTTTGTGACGTGTGCATTCCAAACACAGAGTTTTACTTTTATTCTCATAGAGGATTGTGGAATCCTGTTTGGAGAAAAGGCTACCAGGGGACATTTGGGAGTATGTGGACGACTGTGGTGAAAAAGGAAATATCCTCAGACAAAAATTGGGAAGAAGCTTTCTGTGAAACGGCTTTGTGATAGATATGTCCACTTATCTCACATAGACAAAACTTTCTTTCTGTTACGCAACTTTGGAACTGCATCACAGACTGATTCTCAAAGGGACATTTGGGAGCACATTCAGCCCTTTGGGGAAATAGGAAATATCCTCAGATAAAAAACGGAGAGAATCTTTCTGAGAAACTGCTTAGTGATGAGTGCATTCCAATCAGATAGTTATACCTCTTTTCTCATAAGGTAGCATTTTAATACTGTTTCTGTAAAACTCAAAAGGTGATATTTTGCAGTGCATTAAACACTATGGTGAAAAGTGAAATATCTTGAAATAAAACCCAGAAAGAAGCGTGCCAAGAAACTGCTCTCTGACGTGTGCATTCACTTCAGGGAGGTAAAGTTTACACTATGTTGCCCAGTTTGCCCCTGTGTCTTTGAGGAATCAGCGAAGGGAAAATAAGTGGCGCCCAGAGGCTTTTGCTGAGAAAGGAAACATCTTCCAATGAAACCTGGAGAGAAGCTTTGGGAGCAACTGATTTGTGATGTGTGTATTCATCTCATAGTGTTAAATCATTATTTGGAATGAGCAGTTTGAAATCACTGTTTCCTTGAAACCTGAGAAAGGATATTTGGGAATGCTATTAAGAATTTGCTGAAAAAGAAATACCCTCAGATAAAAACCAGAAGGAAACTTTCTGTGAAGCTGCTCTAGGTCATGTGAATTCCACTCGCACAGTTAAACTTCTGTTTTCATTGAGCAGTATTCTAACACTGTTTTATGTTAGTCAGCTAAGGGATACTCGGGAGCGCTTTGAGGCTTATGGTGAAAACGGAAATATCTTCAGATAGATAGTGGAGAGAAGATTTGTGAGGAGCTGCTTTGTGACGTGTGCATTCCACTCTCAGAGTTATACTGTTCTTCTCATAGAGGATTGGGGAATCCCATTTGGAGAAAACGCTACCAGGGGACATTCGGGAGTATATGGATGGCGATGGTGAAAAAAAAAATTATAATCAGAAAAAAACTGGAAAGAAGCTTTCTGTGGAACTGCTTTGTGATAGATATGTCTATTCATCTCACATAGATAAAACTTTGTTTCTATTATGGAGTTTTGAATCTGCGTCATGGACGGATTCATGATGGGACTTCGTGAGGACATTCAGACCTGTGGGGAAATAGGAGATACCTTTAGATAAAAACTGTAGGGAAAATTTCTAAGAAACTGCTTTGTGATGTGTGCATTCCATTCAGGGAGTTCTACCTCTTTTCTCATAAGGCAGTGTTTGAACACTGCTCTGGTAAAACTGAAAAAGTTTTATTTTGCAGCACTTTGAAGACTATGGTGAAAAGTGAAATATCCTGAAATAAAACTCAGAAAGAAGCGTTCCAGGAATCTGCTCTATGACATGTGCATTCACTTCAGAGAGTTAAAGTTTACACTACATTGCCCAGTTTGATAACTCTGTCTTTGAGGAATCTGTGAAGGGATATTAAGTGGCGCCCAGAGGCCTGTGGTGAGTAAGGAAACACCTTCCGATGAAAACTGGAGAGAAGCTTCTGGAGCAACTGCTTTGTGATGTGTGTATTCATCTCGTAGAGTTAAATCATTCTTTGGATTGAGCAGTTTGAAATCACTGTTCCTGTGGAAACTGAGAAAGGACATTTGGGAACACTCTTAAGAATATGCTGAAAAGAAATACCCACCAATAAAAACCAGAAGAAAACTTTCTGTGAAACTACTCTAAGTCACGTGAAGTCCACTCACACAGTTAAGCTTCTGTTTTCATTGAGCGGTATTCTAACACTGTTTTAGGTGAGTCAGCTAAGGGATACTCGGGAGCGCTTTGAGGCTTATGATGGTGAATGAAATATGAAAACGGAAATATCTTCAGATAGATATTATATAGAAGATTTCTGAGGAGCTGCTTTGTGACACATGCATTCCACTCACAGAGTTATACTGTTCTTCTCAAAGAGGATTGGGGAATTCCATTTGGAAAAAAAGCTACCATGGGACAATCGGCAGTATATGGACAACTAAGGTGAAAAAGGAAATATCCTCAGACAATAACTGGAAAGAAGATTTCTGTGAAACTGCTTTGTGATAGATATCCCTATTCATCTCTCATATATAAAACTTTCTTTCTATTACGCAGTTTTGAAACTGCCTCATGAACAGATTCATGAAGGGACATTCGGGAGCACATTCAGGCCTGTGGGGAAAGCGGAAATATCTTCAGATAAAAAATGAAGGGAAGCTTACTGAGAAACTGTTTCTGATGTGCGCATTCCACTCAGGAGTTATACCTCTTTTCTCATAAGACAGTGTTTGAACAATGTTCCTGTAAAACTGAAAAAGTGATCTTTTGCAGTGCATTGAAGACTGTGGCAAAAACAGAAATATCCTGAAATAAAACCCAGAAAGAAATGTTCCAAAAAACTGCTTTCTGAGGTGTGTGTTCATTTCACAGAGTTAAAGTTACACTACGATGCCCACTTTGGAAACTCTGTGTTTGAGGAATCTGTGAAGGGATATTAAATGCTGACCAGAGGCTTGTGATGAGAAGGGAAACGTCTTACGATGAGAACTGGAGAGAAGCTTTCGGAGCAACTGCTTTGTGATGTGTGCATTCATTTCATAGAGTTAAATCAAACTTTGGATTGAGCAGTTTGAAATCACTGTTTCTCTGGAACCTGAGAAAGGATATTTGGGACCACTCTTAAGAATATGCTGAAAAAGAAATACCCTCTGTTAAAAACCAGAAGGAAATTTTCTGTGAACATGCTCTAGGTCAGGTGAATTCTATTCACACAATTAAGTGTCTGTTTTCCTTAAGCAGTGTTCTAACACTGTTTTAGGTTAGTCTACTAAGGAATACTCAGGAGCGCTTTGAGACTTATAGTGAAAACTGAAATATCTTCAGATAGATACTGGAGAGAACATTTGCAAGGAGCTGCTTTGTGACGTGTGCATTCCGCTTACAGAGTTATACTTTCCTTCTCATAGAGGATTGGGGAATTCCGTTTGGAGAAACTGTTACCAGGGGACATTTGGGAGTATATGGATGGGTATGGTGAAAAAGGAAGTGTCCTCAGACAAAAACTGGAAAGAAGCTTTCTGTGAAACTCCTTTGTGATAGATATGTCTATTCTTCTCATATAGATAAAATTTTCTTTCTATTATGGAGTTTTGAAACTGCATCATGGACGGTATCGCGAAAGGACATTCAGGAACACATTCAGGCCTGTTGTGAAATAGGAAATATCTTCAGATAAAAACTGGAGAGAAGCTTTCTGAGAAACTACTTTGTGATGAGTGCAATGCACTCAGAGAGTTATACCCCTTTTCTCATATGCAGTGCTTGAACACTGTTCCTGTAAAACTGAAAAAGTGATATTTTGCAGCACATTGAATACTATGGCAAAAAGTGAAATATCATGAAATAGAACCCAGAAAGTAGCATTCCAAGAAACTGATCTACGATGTGTGCATTCATTTCAGAGAGTTAAAGATTACACTACGTTGCCCAGTTTGGATACTCTGTCTGTGAGTAATCTGTGAAGGGATATTAAGTGGAGCCCACAGGCTTGTGGTGAGATAGGAAACGTCCTCTGATGAAAACTGGAGAGAAGCTTTCAGAGCAACTGCTTTGTGATGTGTGAATTCATATCATAGAGTTAAATCATTCTTTGGATTTATCAGATTGAAATCACTGTTTCTGTGGAACGTGAGAAAGGACATTTGAGTGGGCTCTTAATAATATCCTGAAAAAGAAATACCCTCTGATAAAAAAACAAAAGGAAACTTTCAGTGAAACTGCTCTAGGTCACATGAATTCCACTCACACAGTTAAGCTTCTGTTTCATTGAGCAGTATTCTAACACTGTTTTAGGTTAGTCAGCTAAGGGATAGTCGGGAGCGCTTTGAGGCTTATGGTGAAAGCGGAAATATCTTCAGATAGACACTGTAGAGAACATTTCCGAGGAGCTGTTTTGTGATGTGTGCATTGCACTCACAGAGTTTTACTTTCCTCTCAAAGTCTATTTGGAAATCTCGTTTGGAGAATAAGCGACCAGGGGACATTTGAGATTATATGCACGGTTATGGTGGAAAAGGAAATATCCTAAGACAAAAACTGGTAAGAAGCTTTCTGTGAAACTGCTTTGTGATAGACAAGTCTATTCATCTCACATAAATAAAACTTTCTTTCTATTACGCAGTTTTGAAACTGCGTCATGGATGGATTCACGAATGGACACTCGGGAGCACATTCAGGCCTGTGGGGAAATAGGAAATATATTTAAATAAAAACAGGGGAGAAGCTTTCTGAGAAACCTCTTTGTGATGTGTGCATTCCACTCTGGGAGTTATACCTCTTTCCTCATAAGGGAATGTTTGAACATTTTTCCTGTAAAACTGAAAAAGTGATATTTTGCAGCGCCTTGAAGACTATGGCAAAAAGTTAAATATCCTGAAATAAAACCCAGAAAGAAGCATTCCAAGAAATTAATCTCTGATGTGTGCATTCAGTTCAGAGAGTTAAAGCTTACACTACATTGCCCAGTTTGGAAACTCTGTCTTTGAGAAATCTGTGAAGGGATATTAAGTGGTGCCCAGTGGCTTGTGGTGAGAAAGGAAAAGTCTTTCGATGATATCTGGAGAGAAGTTTTCGGAGGAACTACTTTGTGATGTGTGTATTCAACTCAGAGAGTTAAATCATTCTTCGGATTGAGCAGTTTGAAATCATGGTTTCTGTGGAACCTGAGAAAGGACATTTGAAAACACAATCTTAAGAATATGCTGAAAAAGAAATATCCTGCGATAAAAAGCAGAAGGAAACTTTCTGTGAAACTGCTCTAGGTCACATGAAGTCCACTTGCATAGTTAAGCTTCTGTTTTAGTTGAGCAGTATTCTAACACTGCTTTAGGTTAGTCAGCTAAGGGATACTCGGGAGCACTTTGAGGCTTATGGTGAAAACGGAAATATCTTTAGATAGATACTGGAGAGGTGATTTCCGAGAAGCTGCTTTGTGACCTGAGAATTTTCACTCAAAGAGCTATACTTTTCTTCTCATAGAGGATTGGGGAATCCCTTTTGAAGAAAAAGCTACCAGGGGATATTCGGGAGTATATGGATGGCTATGGTGAAAAAGGAAGTATCCTCAGACAAAAACTGGAAAGAAGCTTTTAGTGAAACTGCTTAGTAATAAATATGTCTATTCAAGTCACGTAGATAAAACTTTCTTTCTATTACGCAGTTTTGAAACTACATAATGGACAGATTTGCGAAGGGACATTCAGGAACACATTCAGGCCTGTGGGGAAATAGGAGATATCTTCAGATATAAACTGGAGAGAAGCTTTCTGAGAAACTGCTTTGTGATGTGTGCATTCCACTGTAGGAATTATAACTCTTTTCTCATAAGGCAGCATTTGAACACTGTTCCTGTAAAACTATAAAAGTGATATTTTGCCACGCATTGAAGACTATGATGAAAAGTGAAATATCCCAAAATAAAACACAGAAAGAAGCGTTCCAAGAAACTGCTCTCCGCCATGTACATTCATTTCAGAGCATAAAGCTTACACTACGTTGGTGAGTTTGGAACCTCTGTCTTTGAGGAATCTGTGAAAAGACATTAAGTGGCGCCGGAAGCTTGTGGTGAGAAAGGAAACGTTTTCTGATGAAAACTGCAGAGAAGCTTTCGGAGCAACTACATTGTGATGTTTGTATTCATCTCATAGAGTTAAATCATTCTTTGGATTGAGCAATTTGAAATCACTGTTTCTGTGGCACCTGAGAAAGGACATTTGGGACCACTCTTAATAATATGCTGAAAAAGAAATACCCTCCGATAAAAAACAGAAGGCAACATTCCGTGAAACTGCTCTAGCTCACATGAAGTCCACTCGCACAGTTAAGCTTCTGTTTTCATTGAGCAGTATTCTTACACTCTTTTAGGCTATTCAGCTAAGGGATACTAAGGAGCACTTTGAGGATTACGGTGAAAATGGAAATATCTTCAGATAGATACTGGAGAGAAGATTTCTGAGGAGTTGCTCTGTGATGTGTGCCTTCCACTCACAGAGTTATACTTTTCTTCTCATAGAGGATAGGGGAATCCCGGTTGGAGAAAAAATTACCAGGGGATATTCGGGAGTATATGGATGGCTATGGTGAAAAAGGAAATATCCTAAGACAAAAACTGGAAAGAAGCTTTCTGTGAAACTGCTTAGTGATAGATATGTCTATTTATCTCACATAGATAAAACTTTCTTACTATTACACAGTTTTGAAACTGCGTCATGGGGGGGATTCACGAAGGGATATTCTGGAGCACATTCAGGCCTGTGGGGAAATAGGAGATATCTTCAGATAAAAACTGGAGAGAAGCTTTCTGAGAAACTGCTTTGTGATGTGTGCATTCCACTCAGGGAGTTATGCCTCTTTTCTCATAAGGCAATGTTTGAACACTGTTCCTGTAAAACTGGTAAAGTGATACATTGCAGCGCATTGAAGACTATGGCGATAAGTGAAATATCCTGAAATAAAACCCAGAAAGAAGGGTTCCAAGAAGCTGCTCTCCAACGTGTGCGTACATTTCAGAGAGTTAACGCTTACACTACATTGCCCAGTTTGGAGACTCTGTCTTTGAGGAAACTGTGAAGGGATATTAAGTGACACCTGGAGGCTTGTGGTGAGAAAGGAAATGTCTTCTGATTAAACTGGAGAGAAGCTTTCAGAGCAACTACTTTATGATGTGTGTATTCATCTCATTGGGTGAAATCATTCTTTGGATTGAGCAGTTTGAAATCATTGTTTCTATGGAACCTGAGAAAGGGCATTTGGGAACGCACCTAAGAATATGCTGAAAAAGAAAAACCCTCCGATAAAACCCAGAAGCAAACTTTCTGTGAAACTGCTCCAGGTCATTTGAAGTCCACTGGCACAGTTAAGCTTCTGTTTTCACTGAGCAGTATTCTAACACTGTTTTAGGTTATTTAGCTAAGTGATACTCGGGAGTGCATTGAGGCTTATGGTGAAAATGGAAATATCTTCAGACAGAAACTGGAGAGAAGAGTTCCGAGGAGCTGCTTTGTGATGTGTGCATTCCACTCACAGAGTTACACTTTTCTTCTCACAGAGGATTGGGGAATCCCGTTTGGAGAAGACACTACCAGAGGACAACCGGGAGTATATGGATGGCTATGTTGAAAAAGGTAATATCCTCATACAAAAACTGGAAAGAAGCTTTCTGTGAAACTGCTTTGTGATAGATATGTCTATTCATCTCACATAGATGAAACTTTCTTTCTATTACGCAGTTTTGAAACTGCATCTTGGACGGATTCGCTAGGGACATTCGGAAGTACCTTCAGGCCTGTAGGGAAATACGAGATATCTTCAGATAAAAACTGGAGAGAAGCTTTCTGAGAAATTGCTTTGTGATGTGTGATTCCACTCAGGGAGTTATACCTCTTTTCTCATGAGACAGTGTTTGAACACTGTTCCTGTAAAGCTGAAAAAGTGATATTTTGCAGTGCTTTGAAGACTATGGCAAAAAGTGTAATATCCTGAAATAAAACCTAGAGAGAAGAGGTCCAAGAAACTGCTCTCTGACGTGTGCATTCATTTCAGAGAGTGAAAGCTGACACTACGTTGCAAAGTTTGAAAATTCTGTCTTTGAGATCTCTGTGAAGGAATATTAAGTGGCGTCTGGAGGCTTGTGGTGAGAAAGGAAAAGACTTCTGATGAAAACTGCAGAGAAGCCTTTGGAGCAACTGCTTTGTGATGAGTGTATTCATCTCACAGAGTTAAATTATTGTTTGGATTCAGCACTTTGAAATCACTGTTTCTGTGGAACCTGAGAAAGAACATTTGGGAACACTCTTAAGAATATGCTGAAAAAGAAATACTTTTTGATAAAAGCCAGAAGGAAACTTTCTGTGAAACTGCCCTCGGTCAGCTGAATTCCTTTCCCACAGTTAAGCTTCTCTTTTCATTGAGAAATATTCTAACACTGTTTTTGTTTAGCCAGCTAAGGGATACTTGGGAATGCTTTGAGGCTTATGGTGAAAACGGAAATATCTTCAGATGGATACTGGAGACAAGATTTACGCAGAGCTGTTTTGTGACTTGTGCATTACACTCACAGAGTTATACTTTTCTTCTCATGGAGGATTGGGGAATCCCGTTTGGAGAAAAAGTTACCAGGGGACATTCAGGAGTATATCGACAGCTGTGATGAAAAAGGAAATATCCTCAGACAAAAACTGGAAAGAAGCTTTCTGTGAAACTGCTTTGGGGTAGATATGTCTATTCATCTCACATAGATAAACTTTCTTTCTATTACGCAGTTTTGAAACTGCCTCGTGGATGGATTTGCAAAGGACATTCAGGAGCACATTCATTCCTGAGGGGAAATAGGAGATATCTTCAGATAAAAACTGGAGAGAAGCTCTCTGAGAAAATGCTTCATGATGTGTGCATTCCACTCAGGGATGTATACCTCTTTTCTCATAAGGCAGTGTTTGAACACTGTTCCTGTAAAACTGAAAAAGTGATATTTTGCAGCGCATGAAAGACTACAGCAAAAAGTGAAATATCCTGAAATAAAACCCAGAAAGAAGCGTTCCAAAAAACTGCTCTCTGAAGTGTGCATTCATTTCAGAGAGTTAAAGCTTCCACTACGTTGCACAGTTTGGAAACTCTGTCTTTGAGGTATCTGTGAAGGAATTATAAGTGGCGCCCAGAGGCTTGTGGTGAGAAAGGAAACTTCTTCCGATGAAAACTGGAGAGAAACTTTAGGAGCAACTGCTTTGTGATGTGTGTATTCATCTCACAGAGTTAAATTATTGTTTGGATTGAACAGTTCGAAATCACTGTTTCTGTGGAACCTGAGAAAGGACACTTGGGAACACCATTAAGAATATGCTGAAAAAGAAATACCATCCGATAAAAACCTGAAGGAAACTTACTGTGAAACTGCTCTAGGTCAGGTGAATTCCACTTGCACAGTTAAGCTTCTCTTTTCATTAAGCAGTATTCTAACACTGTTTTTGTTTAGTCAGCTAAGGGACACTTTGGAGTGCTTTGAATCTTATGGTGAAAGCAGAAATATCTTCAGATAGATACTATAGAGAAGATTTATGCAGAGCTGTTTTGTGACGTGTGCATTACACTCACAGAGTTATACTTTTCTTCTCATAGAGGACTGGGGAATCCCATTTGGAGAAAAAGCTACCAGGGGACATTCGGGAGTATATGGACGGCTATGGTGAAAAAGGAAATATCCTCAGACAAAAACTGGAAAAGAGTTTTCTGTGACACTGCTTTGGGGTAGATATGTCTATTCATCACGCATAGATAAACTTTCTTTCCATTACGCAGTTTTGAAACTGCGTCAAAGATGGATTCGTGAAGGACATTCAGGAGCAAATTCAGGCATGTGGGGAAATAGGAGATATCTTCAGATAAAAATTGGAGAGAACATTTCTGAGAAACTGCTTTGTGATGTAAGCATTCCACTCAGGAATGTATACCTCTTTTCTCATAAGGCAGTGTTTGAACACTGTTCCTGTAGAACTGAAAAACTGATATGTTGCAGTGCATGGAAGACTATGGCGAAAACTGAAATATCCTGAAATAAAACCCAGAAAAAAGCGTTCCGAGAAACTACTCTCTGATGTGTGCATTCATTTCAGACAGTTAAAGTTTACACTACATTGGCGAGTTTGGAAACTCTGTCTTTGAGGTATCTGTGAAGGCATAGTTTGTGGCGCCTCACGGCTTGTGGTGAGAAAGGAAACGTCTTCCAATGAAAACTGGAGAGAAGCTTTTGGAGCAACTGCTTTGTGATGTGTGTATTCATATCATAGAGTTAAATCATTCTTTGGATTGAGCAGATTGAAATCACTGTTTCTATGGAACCTGAGAAAGGACAGTTGGGAACGCTCTTACAAATATGCTGAAAAAGAAATACCCTCCGATAAAAACCAGAAGGAATCTTTCTGTGAAACTGCTCAGGTCACGTGAAGTCCACTCGCACAGTTAAGCTTCTATTTTCATTGAGCTGTATTCTAACACTGTTTTAGGTTAGTCAGCTAAGGGATATGTGGGAGTGCTTTCAGGCTTCCGGTGAAAATCAGTATATTTTCAGATAGATACTGGAAAAAAGATTTCCGAGGAGCTGCATTGTGACGTGTGCATTCCACTCATAGAATTATACTTTTCTTCTCATAGAGATTTTGGGAATCCTGTTTGGAGGAATAGCTACCAGGGGACATTTTGGAGTATATGGATGGCTATGGAAAAAAGGATATATCCTTAGAAAAAACCCGAAAGAACCTTTCTGTGAAACTGCTTTGTGAAAGATATGTCTATTCATCTCGCATAGACAAAACTTTCTTTCCATTACGCAGTTTTGAAATGGCATCATGGATGGATTCACGAAGGGACATTCAGAGTGCATTCAGGCCTGTCAGGAAATATGAGATATCTTCAGATAAATACTGGAGAGAAGCTTTCTGAGAAATTGCTCCGTGATGTGTGCATCCCACTCAGGGAGTTACACCTCTTTTCTCATAAGGCACTGTTTGAACAGGTTTTCTGTAAAACTGAAAAAGTGATATTTTGCAGCCCATTGAAGACTATTTCGAAAAGTGAAATATCCTGAAATAAAACCCAGAAAAAATGCGTTCCACGAAAATGCTCTCTGACATGTGCATTAATTTCAGAGAGTTAAAGCTTACACTACGTTGCCCAGTTTGGAAACTCTGTCTTGTGGAATTTGTGAAGGGATATTAAGTGGCAGCAGTATGCTTGTGGTGAGAAAGGAAAAATCTTCCTATGAAAACTGCATAGAAGCTTTCCTAGCAACTTCTTTGTTATGTGTGTATTCATCTCATAGAGTTAAATAATTTTTTGCATTGAGCAGTTTGAAATCACTGTTTCTGTGGAACCTGAGAAAGGACATTTGGGAACACACTTAAGAATATGCTGAAAAAGAAATATCCTCCAATAAAAACCAGAAGGATACTTTCTGTGAAAGTGCTCTAGGTTACATGAAGTCCACTCACACAGTTAAGCTTCTGTTTTCATTGAGCATTATTATAACACTGTTTTAGATTAGTCAGCTAAGGGATACTCAGGAGCGCTTTGAGGCTTACGGTGAAAACGTAAATATCTTCAGATAGATACTGGAGAGAAGGTTTCTGAGGACCTACTTTGTGACGTTTGCATTCCACTCAGAGAAATATACTTTTCTTCTCATAGAGGATTGGGGAATTCTGTTTGGAAAGAAAGCTACCAGGGGACATTTGGGAGTATATGGATGGCTATGAAGAAAAAGGAAATATCCTCAGACAAAAACTGAAAAGAAGATTTGTGTGAAACTGCTTTGTGATAGACATGCCTATTCATCTCACATAGATAAAACTTTTTTCCATTACGCAGTTTTGAAACTGCGTCTTGGATGGATTCGCATAGGGACATTCGGGAGCACATTCATTCCTGTGAGGAAAAAGGAGATATCTTCAGATAAAAACTAGAGAGAAGCTTTTTGAGAAACTGCTTTATGATGTGTGCATTCCACTGAGTGAGTTATTCCCCTTTTCTCATAAGGCAGTGTTTGAACACTGTTCTTGTAAAACTGAAAAAGTGATATTTTGCAGCCCACTGAAGACTATGGTGAAAAGTGAAAAATAGTGAAATAAAACCCAGAAAGAAGCATTCCAAGAAACTACTCTCTGATGTGTGCATTCGTTTCAGAGAGTTAAAGCTTACACTACATTGTCCAGTTTGGAAAGTCTGTCTTTGAGGAATTTGTGAGGGGATATTAAGTGGCGCCCAGAGGCTTGTGGTGACAAAAGAAACGTCTTCCGATAAAAACAGGACAGAAGCTTTCGGAGCAACTGCTTTGTGATGCATGTATTCATCTCATAGAGTTAAATCATTCTTTGAATTGAGCAGTTTGTAGTCACTCTTTCTGTGGATCCTGAGAAAGAACATTTGGGAACACTCTTAAGAATATGCTGAAAAAGAAATACCCTCCGATAAAAACCAGAAGGAAATTTTCTGTGAAACTGTTCTAGGTCACGTGAATTCCACTCGCACTATTAAGCTTCTGTTTTCATTGAGCAGTATTCTAACACCGTTATAGGTCAGCCAGCTAAGGGATACTCGGGAGCGCTTTGAGGCTTACGGTGAAAACGGAAATACTTTCACATAGATACTGTAGAGATGATTTCAGAGGAGCTGCCTTTTAACGTGTGCATTCCACTCACAGAGTTATACTTTTCTTTTCATAGAGGATTGTTAAATCCCGCTTGCAGAAAAAACTACCAGGGGACATTCGGGAGTATATGGACGGCTATGTTGGAAAATGATATATACTCGGACAAAAAATGAAAACAACCTTCCTGTGAAACTGTTTTGTGATACATATGTCTATTCAACGCACATAAATAAAACTTTCTTTCTATTACCCAGTTTTGAAACTGCATCATGGACGGATTCACAAAGGGACATTCGGGAGCACATTCAGGCCTGTTTGGGAATAGGAGATATCTTCAGATAAAAACTGGAGAGAAACTTTCTGAGAAAACGCTTTGTGATGTGAGCATTCCACTCAGGGAGTTATACCTATTTTCTCATTAGGCAGTGTTTGAACAATGTTCCTGTAAAACTTAAAAAGTGATATGTTGCAGCACGTTGAAGACCAGTACATTCCACTCACAGAGTTATACTTTTCTTCTCTTAGAGGACTGGGGAATCTCGCTTGGAGAAAAAGCTACCAGCGGACATTCAGGAGTATGTGGATAGCTAAGGTGAAAAAGAAAATATCCTCAGAGAAAAACTAGAAAAAAGCTTTCTGTAAACCTGCTTTAGAAGAGTTATGTCTATTCATCTCAAATAGTGAAAACTTTCATTCTACTATGCAGTTTTGAAACTGCGTCACAGATGGATAAGCGAAGGGACATTCGGGAGCACATTCAGGCCTACGGTGAAAAAGGAGACATCTTCAGATAAAAACTGAAGAGAAGCTTTCTGAGAAACCGCTTTGTGATGTGTGCACCCACTCAGGGAGTTACACCACTTTTCTCATAAGGCAGTGCTCGAACACTGTTCCTGTAAAACTGATAAAGTGATACATTGCAGCGCATTGAAGACTATGGTGAAAAGTGAAATATCCTGAAATAAAACCCAGAAAGAAATGTTCCATGAATCTGCAATCTGACGTGTGCATTCATTTCAGAGGGTTAAAGCTTACACTAGGTTGTCCATTTTGGAAATGCTGTCTTTGAAGAATCTGTGAATTGGTATTATGTGGCGCCTGGAGGCTTGCGGTAAGAAAGGAAACGTCTTCCAATGAAAACTGGAGAGAAACTTTCAGAGCAACTGCTTTGTGATGTGTGCATTCATCTCATAGAGTTAAATCATTCTTTGGATTCAGCAGTTTGAACTCACTGTTTCTGTGGAAACTGAGAAAGGACATTTGGGAACACTCGTAAGAATATGTTGAAAAAGAAATACCCCCCGATAAAAACCAGAAGGAAACTTTCTGTGAAACTGTTCTAGGTCACGTGAAGTCCACTCGCACAGTTAAGCTTCTGTTTTCATTTTGCAGTATTCAAACACTGTTTTAGGTTAGTCAGCTAAGGGATACGCAGGGGTGCTTTGATGCTTATGGTGAAAACCGAAATATCTTCCAATGTATATTGGAGAGAAGATTTCCTAGGAGCAACTTTGTGACCTGTGCATTCCACTCACAGAGTTATACTTTTCTTCTCATAGAGGATTGGGGAATCCCACTTGGAGAAAAAGGTACCAGGGGACACTCGGGAGTATATGGACAGCTATGGTGAAAAAGGAAATATCCTCAGACAAAAACTGGAAAGAAGCTTTCTGTGAAACTACTTTGTGATAGATATGTCTATTCATCTCATGTAGATAAAACTTTCTTTCCATTACACAGTTTTGAAACTGCTTCATGGTCGGATTCATGAAGGGATATTAGGGAACACATTGAGGCCTGTCGGGAAATAGGAAATAGGAGATATCTTCAGATAAAACCTGGAGAGAAGCTTTCATAGAAACTGCTTTGTGATGTCTGCATTCCACTCAGGGAGTTATACCTCTTTTCTCATAAGGCAGTGTTTGAACACTGTTCCTGTAAAACTGAAAAAGTGATATTTTGCAGCACATTGAAGACTATGGCAAAAAGTGTAATATCCTGAAATAAACCCCACAAGGAAGCATTCCAAGAAACTGCTCTTTCACGTGTGCATTCATTTCAGAGAGTTAAAACTTACACTACAATGCCCAGTTTGGAAACGCTGTCTGTGAGGAATCTGTGAAGGGATATTAAGTGGCACCAGGAGGCTTGTGGTGAGAAAGGAAACGTCTTCTGATGAAAACTGGAGAGAAGTTTTCGGAGGAACTGCTTTGTGATGTGTGTATTCTTCTCATAGAGTTAAACCATTCTTTGGATTGAGCAGTTTGGAATCACTGTTTCTGTGGAACCTTAGAAAGGACTTTCATTTCTCAGAGTTAAAGCTTACACTACATTGCCCAGTTTGGAAACTCTGTATTTGAGGAATCTGTGAGGGGATATTAAGTGGTGCCGATAGGCATGTGGTGAGAAAGGAAATGTCTTGCGAAGAAAACTGGAGAGAAGCTTTTGGAGCAACTGTTTTGTGATGTGTACATTCCACTCAGGGAGGTATACCTCTTTTCTCATAAGGAAGTGTTTGAACACTGTTCCTGTAAGACTGAAAAAGTGATATTTTACACCGCATTGAAGACTATGGAGAAAAGTGAAATATCCTGAAATGAATCCCAGAAAAAAGTGTTCCAAGAAACTGCTCTCCGACGTGTGCATTCATTTCAGAGGGTCAAAGCTTACACTACGTTGCCCAGTTTGGAAACTCTGTCTTAGAGGAATCTGTGAAGGGATATTAAGGGGTGCCCAGAGGCTTGTGGTGGGAAAGAAAACGTCTTCCGATGAAAACTGGAGAGAAGCTTTTGGAGAAATTGCTCTGTGATGTGTGTATTCATCTCATAGAGTTAAATCATACTTTGGATTGAGCAGTTTGAAATCACTGTTTCTGTGGAAACTTAGAAAGGACATTCGGGAATGCTTTGAACAATATTCCAAAAAAGAAATATCCTCCAATAAAAACCAGAAGAAAACTTTCTGGGGAGCGCTTTGAGGCTTACGGTGAAAAAGGAAATATCTTCAGATAAAAACCGAGAGAAGATTTCAGAGGAGCTGCTTTGTAATGTGTGCATTCCACTAACAGAGTTATACTTTTCTTCACATAGAGTATTGAGGAATCCCGTTTGGAGAAATCGCTACCAGGGAACATTTGGGAGTATATGGACAGCTATGGTGAAAAAGGAAGTATCCTCAGACAAAAACTGAAGGAACCTTTCTGTGAAACTGCTTTGTGATAGATATGTCTATTCTTCTCACGTATATAAAACGTTCTTTCTATTAAACAGTTTTGAAACTGCGTCATGGATGGATTTGCGAAGGGACATTCAGGAGCACATTCAGGCCTGTGGTGTAATAGGAACTATCTTCAGATAAAAACGAGAAAAGTTTTCTGAGAAACTGCTTTGGGCTGTGTGCATTCCACTCAGGGAGTTATACCTCTTTTATCATATTCAGTGTTCGAACACTGTTCTTGTAAAACTGCAAAACTGATATTTTGCAGCGCATTGAAGACTATGGTGAAAAGTGAAATATCCTGAAATGAAACCCAGAAAGAAGCGTTCCAAGAAACTGCTCACTGATGTGTGCATTCGTTTCTGAGAGTTAAAGATTACACTTGCCCAGCTTCGAAACTGTGTCTTTGAAGAATCTGGGAGGGGATATTAAGTGGTGAGAAGAAAATGACTTCCGATGAAAACTGGAGAGAAGCTTTCAGAGCAACTGCTTTGTGATGTGTGTATTCATCTCATAGAGTTAAACCACTGTTTGGATTGAGCAGTTTGAAATCACTGTTGCTGTGTAACCTGAGAAAGGACATTTGGGAACGCTCTTTAGAATACGCTGAAAAGAAAATTCCCTCCGATAATAACCAGAAGGAAACATTCTGTGAAACAGCTCTAAGTCACCTGAAGTCCACTCACAAAGTTAAGCTTCTGTTTTCATTGAATAATATTCTAACACTGTTTTAGGTGAGTCAGCTCACGGATACTCGGGAGCGCATTCAGGCTCAGGGTGAAAATGGAAATATCTTCAGAGAGATACTGTAGAGAAGATATCCAAGGAGCTGCTTTGTGACGTGTGCATTCCACTAACAGAGATATACTTTTCTTCTCATAGAGGATTGGAGAATCCCGATTGCAGAAAAGCTACCAGGGGACATTCGGGAGTATACGGACGGCTATGGTGAAAAAGGAAATATCCACAGACAAAAACGAAAAAGAAGCTTTGTGTGAAACTTCTGTGTGATAGATAGGTGTATTCATCTCACATAGATAAAACTTTCTTTGTATTACGCAGTTTTGAAACTGTGTCATGGACGGATTCGTGAAGGGACATTTGGGAGCACATTCAGGCCTGTGGGAAAACAGGATATATCTCCAGATAAAAACTGGAGAGAAACTTTCTGTGAAAGTGCTTTGTGGTGTGTGCATTCCACTCAAGGATTTGTACCTCTTTTCTCACAAGGCAGTGTTTGAACACTGTTCCCATAAAACTGAAAAAGTGATATTTTGCAGTGCATTGAAGACTGTGGCGAATGGTGAAATATCCTGAAATAAAACTCAGAAACAAGCATTCCAAGAAACTGCTCTCTGACATGTGCATTCATTTCAGAGAGTTAAAGCTTACACTACGTTACTCAGTTTGGAAACCCTGTCTTTGAGGAATCTGTGAGGGGATATTAAGTGGTGCACAGAGACTACTGGTGAGAAAGGAAACGTCTTCCGATGAAGGCGGGAGAGAAGCCCTTGGAGCAACTACCTTGTGATGTGTGTATTCATCTCATAGAGATAAATCATTCTTTGGATTGAGCAGTTTGAAATCAGTGTGTCTGTGGAAACTGAGAAGGTACATATGCAATGCTCTTAAGAATATGCTGAAAAAGAAATACCCTCCAATAAAATCCAGAAGGAAACTTTCTGTGAAACTGCTCTAGGTCACGTGAAGTCCCCTCACACAGTTAAGCTTCTGTTTTCATTGAGCAGTATTCTAACACTGTTTTAGGGTAGTCACCTAAAGGATGCTCGGGAGCACTTTGAGGCTTATGGTGAAAACGGAAATAACTTCAGATAGATACTGGAGAGAAGATTTCCAAGGAGCTGCTTTGTGACGTGTGCAACTGCTTTCTGATAGATGTACCTATTCATCTAACATAGACAAAACTTTCTTTCTATTACACAGTTTTGAAACTGCGTCATGGACGGATTCACGAAGGGACATTCAGCAGCACATTCAGGCCTGTGGAGAAATAAGAAATATCTTCAGATAAAAATTGGTAAAAGCTAGAAGAAGTTTTCTGAGAAACTGTTTCGTGATGTGTGCATTCCACTGAGGGAGTCATACAGTTTTTCTCATAAAGCAGTGTTTGAACACTGTTCCTGTAAACCTGTAAAACTATTATTTTGCAGTGCATTGAAGACTATGGCGAACAGTGAAATATCTGTAATAAAACCCAGAGAGAAGCGTTCCAAAAACTGCTCTCTGATGTGTGCATTCATTTCAGAGAGTTGAAGCTTACACTATGTTGCCCAGTTTGGAAACTCTGTCTTTGAACAATTTGTGAATGGATATTAAGTGGCGCCTGGAGGCATGTGGTGAGAAAGGAAACATCTTCCAATGGAAACTGGAGAGAAGCTTTGGAGCAACTGCTTTGTGATGTGTGCATTCCACTCACGGAGTTATACCTCTTTTCTCATATTCAGTGTTTGAACACTGTTCTTGTAAAACTTAAAAATTGATAATTTGGAGCTCATTTAAGACAATGGCAAAAAGTGAAATATCCTCAAATAAAACCCAGAGAAAGCATTCCAAGAAACTGCTCTCTGATATGTGCATTAATTTCACAGAATTAAAGCTTACTCTACAATGCCCAGTTTGGAAACTCTGTCTTTGAGGAATCTGTGAAGGTATATTATGTGGAGCCTGGAGGCTTGTGGTGAACAAGGAAACGTCTTCTGATGAAAACTGGAGAGAAGCTTTCTGAGCAACTGCTTTGTGATGTGTGTATTCGTCTCATTGAGTTAAACCATTCTTTGAATTGAGCAGTTTAAAATCACTGTTTTTGTGGAATCAGAGGAAGGACATTTTTAAACGCTCCTTAGATTATGCAGAAAGAAATATTCTCAGAAAAAATCCAGAAGGAAGATTTCTGTGAAACTTCTCTGTGTCTTCCTAATTCTTCTTGCTCAGTTAGGCCTCTCTTTTCCTTGAGCAGTTTTCTAACAGTGTTCATGTTTAGCGTGTGAAAGGATATTTTGGAGTGCTTTGAGGCTTACGGTGAAAAAGGAAATATGTTCAGACCGAAACTTCAGAGAAGCTTTCTGAGCAAGTGCTTTGTGATGTGTGTATTCATCTCATAGAGTTAAATCATACATTGAATTGAGCAGTTTGATTTTACTGTTTTTGTGGAATCTGAGGAAGGACGTTTGAGAATGCTCTTTAGAATATGGAAAAAGAATATAATCAGATAAACAAAAGTAAGAATTTTTTTTGAAACTACTATGTGTCATGTGAATTCCTCTCACTCAGTTAAACTTCTCTTTTCATTGAGCAATATTCTAAAACTGTTTATTTGTAGCATGTGATGGGATATTCAGGAGCGCTTTGAGGCTTATGGAGAAAAAGGAAATATGTTCAGATAGAAACTGGAGAGAATCTTTCCCAGGAACTGCTTTGTGACGTGTGCATTCTCTCACGGTTCTATACCTCTCTTCTCATACAACATCAGGGAAACCTTTTTGGAGAAAAAGGTACCAAGAGATGTTCGGGGGCATATTAATGCCTATGGTGAAAAGGGAAATAGCCTCAGACAGACACTGGATAGAAGCTTTCTGTGAAACTACTCCATGTTATCTGTATTCATCTTACAGAGATAAAACTTTCTTTACATTACACAGCTTTGAAACTCTGTCATGGACGGATCCGTGAAGGGACAATCGGGAGCACATTCAGGACTATGGTGAAAAAGGTAATATCTTCGGATAAAAACTGGAAAGAAGCTTTCTGTGAATCTGTTTTTTGCTACGTTTATTCATTTCATGTAGATAATGCTTTCTTTACATTACGCAGCTTGGAAACTCTGTCATGGACGGATCCGCGAAGGGCATTTGGGAGCACATTCAGGACTATGGGGGAAAGCAAAATATCTTCAGATAAACACCAGAAGGAGGCTTTCTGTGAAACTGCTGTGTGTCATGTGACTTCCTCTCTCTCACTTAAGCTTCTCTTTTCTTTGAACAGTTTTCTAACACTGCTTATGTTTAGCATGCGAACAGATATTTGGGAGTGCTTTGAGGCTTACAGTGAAAAAGGAAATATATTCAACTAGAAACTGGAGAGAAGCTTTCTGAGAAACTGTTTTGTGATGTGTGCACTCTACTCATGGAGTTATACCTCTTTTCTCATAAGACAGTGTTTGAACACTGTTCCTGTAAAAAAGAAAAAGTGATATTTCATAGAGCATTGCAGACTAGGGCGAAAAGTGAACTATCCTCAAATAAAACCCAGAAAGAAGCGTTCCTAGAAACTGCTCTCTGATACGTGCATTCGCTTCACAGAGTTAAAGCTTACTCTACATTGACCAGTTTGGAAACTCTGTCTTTGAGGAATCTGCAAAGGGATATTAAGTGGCTCCCAGAGGCCTGTGGTGAGCATGGAAATGTCTTCCTTTGAAAACTGGAGAGAAGCTTTCTGAGCCGCTGCTTTGTGATGTGTGGATTCATCTCATAGAGTTAAATCATTCTTTGGATTGAGAGGTTGAAATCACTGTTTTTGTGGAACCTGAGAAAGGACATCTGGGAAAGCTCTTTAGAATATGCTGAAAAGGAAATACCCTCAGATAAAAACCAGAAGGAAGTTTTCTGTGAAACTGCTCTCAGTCATGTGATTTCCACTCACAGAGTTAAGCTTCTCTTTTCATTGAGCAGTATTCTAACACTGTGTTTAGTCTGCGAAGGGATATTCAGGAGCGCTTTGAGGCTTATGGTGTAAACGGAAATATCTTCAGATAGACACTAGAGAGAAGTTTTCTGAGGGGCTGATTTGTGACATGCACATTCCACTTACAGAGTTATACCTTTCTTTTCATAGAGGATTGGGGAATTCCTTTTGGAGAAAAAGCTACCAAGGGACATTTAGGAGTACATAGACAGCTACTGTGAAAAAGGAATTATACTCAGACAAAAACGGGAAAGAGGCTTTCTTGGAAACTGCTTTGTGATAGATATGTTTATTCATCTCACATAGATGAAACTTCCCTTATATTACACAGTTTGGTTACTCCATCATGGACAGATCAGCGAAGGTACGTTTGGGAGCACATTCAGAACTACAGTTGGAAAGGAGATATCTTCAGATAAAAACTGGGTAGAAGCTTTCTGAGAAACTGTTTTGTGATTTGTGCATTCCACTCAAGGAGCCATACCACTTTTCTCATAAATCAGTGTTCAACACTGTTCTTCTAAAACCGAAAAAGTAATATTTCGGAGCACATGGAAAATTATGGTGAAAAGTGAAATATCCTGAAATAAAAATCAGAAAGAAGCGTTCCAAGGAACTGCTGTCTGACATATACATTCATTTCAGAGAGTTGAAGCTTACTCTACATTTCCCAGTTTGGAAACTCTGTCTTTGAGTATTCTATGAAGGGATATTAAGTGGCGACCGGAGATCTGTGGTGAGCAAGGAAATATCTTCCTCTGAAAACTGGAGAGAAGCTTTCTGAGCAACTGCTTTGCAATGTGTGGATTCATCTCGTAGAGTTAAACCATTCCTTGGATTGAGCAGTTTGAAATAACTGTTTCTGTGGAATTTGAAGAAGGACATTTGGGAACGCCCCTTGGAATATGGAGAAAGAAATATCCTCAGGTAAAATCCAGAAGGAAGCATTCTGTGAAACTGCTTTGTGTCGTCTTATTTCCTCTCACTCAGTTAAGCCTCTGTTTTCATTGAGGAGTTTTCATACTGTTTATGTTTAGCATGCAAAGGGATATTCATGAGCGCTTTCAGGCTTACAGTGAAAAAGGAAATAACTTTATATTGAAAATGGAAAGAAGCTTTCCGAGGAACTGCTTTGTGATGTATGCATTCCACTCAGAGTGTTATACCTCTCTTCTCATACAGCATCGGGAAAACATTTTGGAGAAAATGTTACCAAGGGATATTTGGGAGCATATTGATGCCTATGGAGAATAAGAAAATAGCCTCAGATAAAAACTGGAAAGAAGATTTCTGTGAAACTGATCTGTGATATGTGTGTTCATCTCACATAGATAAAGCTTTCTTTACATTATGCAGTTTGGAAACTGTATCATGGATGGATCCATGAAGGGACATTCAGGAGCACATTCAGGCCAATGGTGAAAACGGAAATCTCTTCATATAAAAATTGGAGAGAAGCTTTCTGAGAAACTGCTTTGTGATGTGTGCATTCCACTCAGTGAGTTATACCTCTTGTCTCATAAGGCAGTGTGTGAACACTGTTCCTGTAAAACCGAAAAAGTGATATTTCAGAGTGCATTGAAGACTATGGCAAAAAGTGAACTATCCTCAAGTAAAACCCAGAAAGAAGTATTCCAAGAAACCACTTTCTGATATGTGCACTCACTTCACAGAATTAAAGGGTACTCTACATTGCCAGTTTGCAAACTCTGTCTTTGAGGAATAGGTGAAGGGATATTAAGTGGTGCCCCGGAGGCCTGTGGTGAGCCAGGAAATGTCTTCCCATGAAAACTGGAGAGAAGCTTTCTGAGCAACTGCTTTGTGATATGTGTATTCATCTCACAGAGTTAAACCATTCCTTGGATTGAGCAGTTTGAAATCACTGTTTCTGTGGTATCTCAGGAAGGATATTTGGGATCGCTCTTTGGAATATGGAGAAAGAAATATCCTCAGATGAAAACCAGAAGGAAGATTTCTGTGAAACTGCTATGTGTCGTGTAAATTCCTCTCACTCAGTTAAGCTTCCCTTTTCATTGAAGAGTGTTCAAACACTGTTTATGTTTAGCGTTCGAAGGAATATTTGAAAGCACTTTGAATCTTACAATGAGAAAGGAATTATATTCAGATAGAAACTGGAGAGAAGCTTTCCAAGGAACTCTTTGTGACATGTACATTTCACTCACAGTATGGTACGTCTCTTCTCGTACAGTATCAGGGAAACCCTTTTGGAGAATAAGTTACCAAGGGATATCTGGGAGCTAATTGATGCCTATGGTGAAAAGGGAAAGAGCCTCAGACCAAAACTGGAAAGAAGCTTTCTAGGAAACTGCTCTGTGATATGTGTATTCATCTCATATACATAGAACATTCTTTACATTTTGCAGCTAGCAAACTGTCATGGACGAATCCACGAAGGGACATTCTGGAGAACATTATGGATGATGGAGAAAAAGGAAATATCATCAGATAAAAACTGGAAAGAAGCTTTCTGGGAGACTGCATTTTGCTATATTTATTCAGCTCACATTGATAAAGCTTTGTTTACATTACAGGGCTTGGAAACTGCGTCATGGACGAAACCATGAAGGGACATTCGGGAGCACATTCAGGGCAATGGTGAAAAAGGAAATATCTTCAGAAAAAATCCGGAGTGAAGTGTTCTGAGAAACTGCTTTGTGATGTGTACATTCCACTCAAGGTGATATACGTGCTTTCTCATAAGGCAGTGTTTGAACACTGTTCCTGTAAAACCGAAAATGTTATATTTTGGAGTGCATTGAAAACTATGGGGAAAAGTGAACTGTCCTCAAATAAAACCCATAAAGAAGCTTTCCAAGAGACTGCTGTCTGACATGTGCATTCAACTCACAGAGTTAAATCTTACTCTACATATCCCAGTTTGGAAGCACTGTCTTTGAGGAATCTGCAAAGTTATATTAAGTGTCGCCCTGAGGCCTGAGGTGAGCAAGGAAACGACTTCCGCTGAAAACTGGATAGAAGCTTTCCAAGCAACTGCTTTGTGATGTGTGTATTCATCTCATAGAATTAAATATTCTTTGGATTGAGCAGTTTGAAATCACTGTTTCTGTGGAATCTGAGGAAGGACATTTGGGAACGGTCTTTAGCATATGGAGAAAGAAATATCCTCTGATAAAAACCAGAAGGAAGCGTTCTCTGAAACTGCTATGTGTCGCATGAATTCCTTTCACTCATTTAAGCTTCTGTTTTCATTGAACACTTTTCTAACACTGTTTATGTTTACAGTGCGAAGGGATATTTGTGAGTGCTTTGAGGCTTATAGTGAAAAAGGAAATACGTTCAGATAGAAACTGGAGAGAGGCTTTCTGAGGAACTGCTTTGTGACCTGTGCATTTCACTCACAGTGTTATACCTCTCTTTACATAAAGGAATGGGGAATCCCTTTTGGAGAAAAAGATACCAAGGGACATTTGGGTGTGTATGGACGGCTATGGTGTAAAAGGAAATATCCTCAGAGAAAAACTGGAAAGAAGCTTTCTGTGAATTTATTTTTTTATGTTTATTCCTCTCACATAGATAAAGTTTTCTTTACATTATGCAGCTTGAAAACTCTGTCACAGACCAATCCGCAAAGGGACATTCGAGAGCACATTCAGGACTATTTTGAAAATGGAAATATCTTCAGATAAAAACTGGAGAGAAGTTTTCTGAGAAACTGCTTAGTGATGTGTGCATTCCACTCAGGCAGTTCTATGTTTTTTCTCATAAGGCAGTATTTGAATACTGTTCCTGTAAACCCGAAAAGGTGATATTTTTAAGCACATTGAAGAAAATGGCGAAGGTGAAATATCCTCAAATAAAACCCAGAGAAAGCATTCCAAGAAACTGTTCTCTGATATGTGCATTCATTTCACAGAGCTGAAGCTTACTGTACATTGCCCAGTTTGGAAACTCTGTCTTTGAGGAATCTGTGAAGGGATATTATGTGGCGCCCGGAGGCTTGTGTTGAACAAGGAAACGTCTTCCGATGAAAAATGGAGAGAAGCTTTCTGAGCAACTGCTTTGAAATGTATGTATTCGTCTCATTGAGTTAAACCATTCTTTGGATTGAGCAGTTTAAAATCACTTTGTGGAATTGGAGGAAGGACATTTTTAAACACTCCTTAGATTATGGAGAAAGAAATATCCTCAGGAAAAATCCAGAAGGAAGCACTCTGTGAAACTGCTCTGTGTCTTCTTAATTCCTCTTGCTCAGTTAAGCCTCTCTTTTCCTTGAGCAGTTTTCTAACCCTGTTTATGTTTAGTGTATGAAAGGATATTTTGGAGTGCTTTGAGGCTTACGGTGAAAAAGGAAATATGTTCAGACCAATACTTGAGAGAAGCTTTCTGAGCAAGTGCTTTGTGATGTGTGTATTAACTCATAGAGTTAAATCATACCTTGAATTGAGCAGTTTGATATCACTGTTTTTGTGGAATCTGCAGAAGGACGTTTGGGAATGCTCTTTAGAATATGGAGAAACAAATATAATCAGATAAACAAAAGTAGAAAGTTTTTTGTGAAACTACTATGTGTTGTGTGAATTCCTCTCGCTCAGTTAAACTTCTCTTTTCATTGAGCAATTTTTTAAACTGTTTATTTTTAGCATGTGACGGGATATTTGGAAGCAATTTGAGGCTTATGGAGAAAAAGGAAATATGTTCAGATAGAAACTGGAGAGAAGCTTTCCCCGGAACTGCTTTGTGATGTGTGCATTCCACTCATGGTGTTTTAACTCTCTTCTCATACAACATCAGGGAAACCTTTTCGGAGAAAAAGATACCAAGAGGTGTTCGAGGGCATATTGATGCCTATGGTGAAAAGGGAAATAGCCTCAGACAGACACTGGATATGAGCTTTCTGTGAAACTACTCTGTGCTATCTGTATTCATCTTTCAGAGATAAAACTTTCTTTATATTACACAGCTTTGAAACTCTGTCATGGACGGATCCGTGAAGGGACAATCGGGAGCACATTCAGGACTATGGTGAAAAAGGTATTATCTTCGGATAAAAACTGGAAAGAAGCTTTCTGTGAATCTGCTTTATGCTATGTTTATTCATTTCATGTCGATAATACTTTCTTTACATTACACAGCTTGGAAACTCTGTCATGGATGGATCCACGAAGGGCATTCGGAAGCACATTCAGGACTGTGGTGAAAAGCGAAATATCTTCAGATAAATACCAGAAGGATGCTTTCGGTGAAACTGCTATGTGTCTTGTGACTTCCTCTTGCTCACTTAAGCATCTCTTTTAATTGAACAGTTTTATAACACTGCTTATGTTCAGCGTGTGAATGGATATCTGGGAGTGCTTTGAGGCTTATGGTGAAAAAGGAAATACGTTCAAGTAGAAACTGGAGAGAAGCTTTCTGAGAAACTGCTTTGTGATGTGTGCGTTCCACTCAGGGAGCTATATCTCTTTCCTCATAAGGCAGTGTTTGAACACTGTTCCTGTAAAACCAAAAAAGTGGTATTTCAGAGCGCATTGAAGACTATAACAAAATGTGAAATATCCTCAAATAAAACCCAGAAAGAAGCGTTCCTAGAAACTGCTCTTGGATATGTGCATTCATTTCACAGAGATAAAGCTTACTCTACATTCCCGAGTTTGGAAACTCTATCTTTGAGAAATCTGCGAATGGATAGTAAGTGGCTCCCAGAGACCTTTGGTGAGCAAGGAAACGTCTTCCGTTGAAACTGGAAGGAAGCTTTCTGAGCAGCTGCTTTGTGATGCGTGTATTCATCTCATAGAGTTAAATCATACGTTGAATTGAGCAGTTTGATATCACTGTTTTTGTGGAATCTGAGGAAGGACGTTTGGGAATGCTCTTTAGAATATGGAGAAAGAAATATAGTCAGATAAACAAAAGTAGGAAACTTTCTGTAAAACTACTATGTGTCGTGCGAATTCCTTTCACTCAGTTAAACTTCTCTTTTCATTGAGTAATTTTCTAATACTGTTTATTTTTAGCGTGTGAAGGGATATTTGGGAGTGATTTGAGGCTTACGGAGAAAAAGGAAATATGTTTAGACAGAAACTGGAGAGAAGTTTTCCGAGACACTGCTTTGTGATGTGTGCATTCCACTCATGGTGTTATACCTCTCTTCTCGTACAGCATCAGGGAAACCTTTTTGGACGAAAAGGTACTAAGAGATATTGGGCAGCACACTAATGCCTATGGTGAAAAGGGAAATAGCTTCAGACAGAAACTGGAAAGAAGCTTTCTGTGAAACTGCTCTGTGCTATGTGTATTCATCTCACATAGATAAAGCTTTTTTTAAATTATGAAGTTTGGAATCTCCGTCATGCAGGGATCCACGAAGGGACATTCGGGAGCACATTCAGGACTATGGTGAAAAAGGAAATGTCTTCAGATAAAAACTGTAAAGAAGCTTTCTGTGAATCTTCTTTTTGCTATGCTTATTCATCTCACATAAATAAAGTTTCCTTTACACTACATAGCTTGGAAACACCATCATGGACGGATCCACGAAGTTACATTCAGGAGCACCTTCAGGACTACAGTGAAAAAGGAAATATCTTCAGATAAAAACTGGGGAGAAGCTTTCTGAGAAACTGCTTGTGATGTCTGCATTCCACTCAGGTAGTTATACCTTTCTTCTCATAAGGCACTGTTTGATCACTGTTTTGTAAAGCTAAAAAAGTGATATTCGGAGCACATTGAAGACTATGATGAAAAGAAAAATGTCGTCAAATAAAACCCAGAAAGAAGCATTCCAAGAAACTGCTCTCTGACATGTCCACTCATTTCACAGAGTTAAAGCATATTCTACATTTCCCAGCTTGGAAAATCTGTCTTTGAGGATTCAGTGAAGGGATATTAAGAGGCAACCGGTGGCCTGTAGAGAGCAAGAAAATGTCTTCCATTGAAAATTGGAGTGAAGCTTTCTGAGCAACTCTTTTGTGATGTTTGTATTCATCTCATAGAGTTAAATCATTCTTTGGATTGAGCAGTTTGAAATCACTGTTTCTGTGGAATCTGAGACAGGACATTTGGGAACACTCTTTAGATTATCCTGAAAAAGAAATAACCTCAGATAGAAACCAGAAGGAAGCTTTCTGTGAAACTGCCCTGTGTTGCGTGAATGTCACTCACACAGTTAAGCTTCTCTTTTCATAGAGCAGTATTCTAACACTGTTTTTATTTAGTCAGCGACAGGATATTCGGGAGCGCTTTGAGGCTTATGGTGAAAAAGGAAATATCTTCGGATTGAAAGTGGAGAGAAGCTTTCCGAGGAGCTGCTTTGTGACGTGTGAATTTCATTCACAGAATTATATCTTTCTTCTCATAGAGGATTGGGGAATCCCTTTTGGAAAAAACGCTACCAAGGTACATTCGGGATTATAGGGACGGCTGTCGTGAAAAAGTAAATACCCTCAGAAAAAAACTGGAAAAAAGCTTTCCGTGAAACTGCTTTGTGATAGATATGTTTATTCATCTCACATAGATAAAACTTTCTTTCTATTATGCAGTTTTGAAACTCCGTCATGGATGGATTCGCGAAAGGACATTCGGGAGCACATTCAGGCTGAGGTGAAATAGGAAATATCTTCAGGTTAAAAACTGGAGAGAAACTATCTAAGAAACTGCTTTTTGATGTGTGCATTCCACTCAGGGAGTTATACCTCTTTTCTCATAAGACAGTGTTTAAACACTGTTCCTGTAAAACAGAAAAGTGGTATTTCGGAACGTATTGAAGACTGTAGCGAAAAGTGAAATATCCTCAAATGAAACCTAGAGAGAAACGTTTCAAGAAACTGCTCTCTGATATGTATGTTCATTTCCCAGAGTTAAAGCTTACTCTACGTTGCCCAGTTTGGAAATTCTGTCTTTGAGTAATGTCTGAAGGGATATTAAGTGGCGCCTGGAGGTTTGTGATGAGCAAGGAAATGTCTTCCTATGAAAACCGGAGAGAAGGTTTCTGAGCAACTACTTTGTGATGTTTGTGTTCGTCTCAGAGAGTTAAACCATTTATTGGATAGAGCAGTTGAAATCACTGCTTCTGTGGAATCTGAGAAAGGATATTTAGGAACGCCTCTTAGAATATGGAGAAATAAATATCCTTAGGTAAAATCCTGAAGAAAGCTCTCTGTGAAACTGCTCTGTGTCATCTTAATTCCTCTTGCTCTCTTTTCATTGAGTAGTTTTCTTTTTTTATTATTATTATACTTTAAGTTCTAGGGTACATGTGCATAACGTGCAGGTTTGTTACATATGTATACTTGTGCTATGTTGGTGTGCTGCACCCATCAACTCTTCAACACCCATCAACTCGTCATTTACATCAGGTATAACTCCCAATGCAATCCCTCCTCCCTCCCCCCTCCCCGTGATAGGCCCTGGTGTGTGATGTTCCCCTTCTTGAGTCCAAGTGATCTCATTCTTCAGTTCCCAACTATGAGTGAGAACATGCGGTGTTTGGTTTTCTGTTCTTGCGATAGTTTGCTGAGAATGATGCTTTCCAGTTGCATCCATGTCCCTACAAAGGACACAAACTCATCCTTTTTTATGGCTGAATAGTATTCCATGGTGCATATGTGTCACATTTTCTTAATCCAGTCTGTCACTGATGGACATTTGGGTTGATTCCAAGTCTTTGCTATTGTGAATAGTGCTGCAATAAACATATGTGTTCATGTGTTTTTATACCAGCATGACTTATAATCCTTTGGGTATATACCCAGTAATGGGATGGCTGGGTCATATGGTACTTCTAGTTCTAGATCCTTGAGGAATCGCCATACTGTTTTCCATAATGGTTGAACTAGTTTACAATCCCTCCAACAGTGTAAAAGTGTTCCTATTTCTCCACATCCTCTCCAGCACCTGTTGTTTCCTGACATTTTAACGATCGCCATTATAACTGGTGTGAGATGGTATCTCATTGTGGTTTTGATTTGCGTTTCTCTGATGGCCAGTGATGATGACCATTTTTTCATGTGTCTGTTGGCTGTATGAATGTCTTCTTTTGAAAAATGTCTGTTCATACCCTTTGCCCACTTTTTGATGGGGTTGTTTGTTTTTTTCTTGTAAATTTGTTTGAGTTCTTTGTAGGTTCTGGATATTAGCCCTTTGTCAGATGAGTAGATTGCAAAAATTTTCTCCCATTCTGTGGGTTGCCTATTCACTCTGATAGTAGTTTCTTTCGCTGTGCAGAAGCTCTTTAGTTTAATGAGATCCCATTTGTCAATTTTGGCTTTTGTTGCTGTTGCTTTTGGTGTTTTAGACATGAATTCCTTGCCAATGCCTATGTCCTGAATGGTATTACCTAGGTTTTCTTCTAGGGTTTTTATGGTATTAGGTCTAACATTTAAGTCTCTAATTCATCTTGAATTAATTTTCGTATAAGGAGTAAGGAAAGGATCCAGTTTCAGCTTTCTGCTTATGGCTAGCAAATTTTCCCAGCACCATTTATTAAATAGGGAATCCTTTCCCCAGTTCTTGTTTTTCTCAGGTTTATCAAAGGTCAGATGGCTGTAGATGTGTGGTATTCTTGCTGAGGACTCTGTTCTGTTCCATTGGTCTATATCTCTGTTTTGGTACCAGTACCATGCTGTTTTGGTTACTGTAGCCTTGTAGTATAGTTTGAAGTCAGGTAGCATGATGCCTCCAGCTTTGTTCTTTTGACTTAGGATTGTCTTGGAGATGTGGGCTCTTTTTTGGTTCCATATGAACTTTAAAGTAGTTTTTTCCAATTCTGTGAAGAAACTCATTGGTAGCTTGATGGGGATGGCATTGAATCTATAAATGACCTTGGCCTGTATGGCCATTTTCACAATATTGATTCTTCCTATCCATGAACATGGTATGTTCTTCCATTTGTTTGTGTCCTCTTTTATTTCACTGAGCAGTGCTTTGTAGTTCTCCTTGAAGAGGTCCTTTGCATCCCTTGTAAGTTGGATTCTTAGGTATTTTATTCTCTTTGAAGCAATTGTGAATGGAAGTTCATTCATGATTTGGCTCTCTGTTTGTCTGCTACTGGTTTATAAGAATGCTTGTGATTTTTGCACATTGATTTTGTGTCATGAGACTTTCCTGAAGTTTCTTATCAGCTTAAGGAGATTTTGGGCTATTAACCTGAAATGCAAATGGACTAAATGCTCCAATTAAAGACACAGACTAGGAAACTGGATAAGGAGTCAAGATCCATCAGTCTGCTGTATTCAGGAGACAGATCTCACAAGCAGAGACACACATAGGCTCAAAATAAAGGGATGGAGGAAGATCTACCAAGCAAATGGAGAACAAAAAAAAGCAGGGGTTGCAATACTAGTCTCTGATAAAACAGACTTTAAACCATCAAAGATCAAAAAAGACAAAGAAGACCATTACATAATGGTAAAGGGATCAATTCAACAGGAAGAGCTAACTATCCTAAATATATATGCACCCAATACAGGAGCACCCAGATTCATAAAGCAAGTCCTTAGAGACTTACAAAGAGACTTAGACTCCCATACAATAATAATGGGAGACTTCAACACCCCACTGTCAACATTAGACAGATCTACGAGACAGAAAGTTAGCAAGGATATCCAGGAATTGAACTCATCTCTGCAGCAAGCAGACCTAATAGACATCTACAGAACTCTCCACCCGAAATCAACAGAATATACATTCTACTCAGCACCACATCATACTTCTTCCAAAATAGACCACTAAATTGGAAGTAAAGCACTCCCCAGCAAATGTACAGGAACAGAAATTATAACAAACTGTCTCTCAGACCACGGTGCAATCAAACTAGAACTCAGGACTAAGAAACTCAATCAAATCCACTCAACAACATGGAAACTGAATAAACTGCTCCTGAATGACTACTGGGTACATAACAAAATGAAGGCGGAAATAAAGATGTTCTTTGAAACCAATGAGAACAAAGATTCAACATACCAGAATCTCTGGGACACATTTAAAGCAGTGTGTAGAGGGAAATTTATAGCACTAACTGCCCACAAGAGAAAGCTGGAAAGATCTAAAATAGACACTGTAACATCACAATTAAAAGAACTAGAGAAGCAAGAGCAAACACAGTCAAAAGCTAGCAGAAGGCAACAAATAACTAAGATCATTGAGCAGTTTTCTAACCTTTTCATTGAGCAGTTTTCTAACGTTGTTTCTGTTAAGCATATGAAGGGATATTCAGAAACACTTTGAGGCTTACGGTGAAAAAGAAAATATGCTCAGACCAAAACTGGAGAGAAGCTTTCCGAGGAAATGCTTTGTGATATGTGCATTCCACTCACGGTGTTATACCTCACTTCTCATACAGCATCGGGGAAACCCTTTTTGGAGAAAAAGGTACCAAGTGATATTCAGGAGCATGTTGATGCCTATGGTGAAAAGGGAAATAGCCTCAGGCAAAAACTGGAAAGAAGCTTTCTATGAAACAGCTCTGTGATATATGTATTCATCTCACATAGATAAAGCTTTCTTTACATTGCACAGCTTGGAAACTCTCTCGTGGACCAATGCACGAAGGGACATTCAGGAGCACATTAAGGACTATGGTGAAAAAGGAAATATCTTCAGATAAAAACTGGAAAGAAGCTTTCTGTGAATCTGCTTTTTGCTATGTTTATTCATCTCACATAGATAAAGCTTTCTTTACATTACACAGCTTGGAAAATCTGTCAAGGATGGATCCACAAAGTGATATTTGGGATCACATTCGGGCCAAAGGTGAAAAAGGAAACATCGTCAGATTGAAACTGGAGAGAAGTTTTCCGAGGAACTGCTTTGTGACGTGTACATTGCATTCACGACGTTATACTTCTCTTCTCATACAGCATCAGGGAAACCTTTCTCGAGAAAAAGGTACTAAGAGATATTCGGGGGCACATTAACGCCTATGGGGAAAAGGGAAATAGCCTTAGACAAAAACTGGAAAGAAGCTCTCTGTGAAACTGCTCTGTGCTATGTGTATTCATCTCACATAGATAACGCTTTCTTAAAATTATGAAGTTTGGAATCTCCATCATGCAGGGATCCATGAAGGGACATTCGGGAGAACATTCAGGACCATGGTGAAAAAGGAACTGTCTTCGGATAAGAACTGTAAAGAAGCTTTCTGTGAATCTACTTTTTGCTATGTTTATTCATCTCACATAGATAAAGTTTTCTTTTCATTATGTAGCTTGGAAATATCGTCATGGACGGATCTGCGAAGTTACAATCAGGAGCACCTTCAGGACTACGGTGAAAAAGGTAATATCTTGAGATAAAAACTGGGGAGAAGCTCTCTGAGAAAATGCTTTGTGATATGTGCATTCCACTCAGGGAGTTATACCTCTTTTCTCCTAAGGCAGTGTTTGAACACTGTTCCTGAAACACCAAAAAAGTGATATTTCAGAGTGCATTGAGGACTACGGCAAAAAGTGATATATCCTCAAATATAACCCAGAAAGAATGCTTCCAAGAAACTGTTCACGGATATGTGCATTCATTTCACAGAGGTAAAGCTTACCCTACATTGCCCAGTTTGAAATTCTGTCTTTGAGAAATCTGCGAAGCGATATTAAGTGGGGCCTGGAGGCTTGTGGTGCACAAGGAAACATCTACCGTTGAAAACTGGAGAGAAGCTTTTTGAGCATCTGCTTTGTGACCTGTGTATTCATCTCATAGAGATAAATCATTCCTTGGATTAAGCAGTTTGAAATCACTGTTTCTCTGGAATCTGAGGAAGGACATTTGGGAATACTCTTTACAATATGGAGAAAGAAATATCCTCACATTCCGAAACAGAAGGAAGCTTTCTGTGACACTGCTACGTGTCATTTGAATTCCTCTCTCTCAGTTCAGCTTCTCTTTTAATTGAGCAGTTTTCTAACACTGTTTACGTTTTGCATGCAATGGGATTTTCAGGAGCGCTTTGAGGCTTATGGTGAAAAAAGAAATATGTTCAGATCAAAATTTGTGGTGAGAAAAGAAACGTCTTCCGATGAAAACTGGAGAGAAGCTTTCCCAGGAACTGCTTTGTGACGTGTGTATTCATCTCACAGAGTTAAATCATTCTTTGGATTGAGCAGATTGAAATCACTCTTTCTGTGGAACCTGAGAAAGGACATTTGGGAACGCTCTTAAGAATATACTGAAAAAGAAATACCCTCCAATTAAAACCAGAAGGAAGCTTTCTGTGAAAATTCTCTGTGGCATGTGAATTCCACTCGCACAGTTAAGCTTCTGCTTTCATTGAGCAGTATTCTAACACTGTTTTAGTTCAGTCAGATAAGGGATACTCCAGAGTGTTTTGAGGCTATGGTGAAAACAGAAATATCTTCAGTTAGAAACTGGAGAGAAGATTTCGGAGGAGCTGCTTTGTGACATGTACATTCCACTCACACAGTTATACTTTTCTTCTCATAGAGGATTGGGGAATCCCTTTTGGAGAAAAAGGTACCAGGGGACATTCAGGAGTATATGGGCTGCTACGCTGAAAAAGGAAATAACGTGAGATAAAAACTGCAGAGAAGCTTTCTGAGAAACTGCTTTGTGATGTATGCATTAAAATCAGGGAATTAGTCCTCTTTTCTCATAAGGCAGTGTTTGAACACTGTTCCTGTAAAACTAAAAAGATAATATTCGTAGCACATTGAAGGCTATTTCAAAAAGTGAAATATCCTCAAGTAAAACCCAGAGAGAATCATTCCAAGGAACTGTTCTCTGTCATGTGCATTCATTTCATAGAGGTAAAGCTTACATTATATTGCCCAGTTTGGAAATTCTGTCTTTGAAAAATCTGAGAAGGGCTATTAAGTGGTGCCTGGAGGCCTGTGGTGAGCAAGGAAACGTCTTCCTCTGACAACTGGAGAGAAGACTTCTGAGCAACTGCTTTGTGATGTGTGTATTCATCTCATAGAGTTAAACCATTCTTTGGATTGAGCAGTTTAAAATCACTGCACCTGTGGAATCTGAAGAAGGACATGTGGGAACACTCTTTAGAATATGGAGAAAGAAATATCCTCAGATAAAAACCAGAAGGAAGCTTTCTGTGAAACTGCTATGCGTCATGTGAATTCCTCTCATTCAGTTAAGCTCTTCTTTTCATTGAGCTGTTTTCTAACAGTGTTTATGTTTAGCGTGTGAAGGGATATTAGGGAACACTTTGAGGCTTACGGTGAAAAAGGAAATTAGTTCAGATAGAAACTGGAGAGGACTTTTTCGAGGAACTGCCTTGTGACGTGTGCATTCCACTCACAGTGTTTTACCTCTCTTCTCATACAGATTCGGGGGAACCCTTTTGGAGGAAAAGGTTCCAAGAAACATTTGGGGGCACATTAATGCCTATCGTGAAAAAAGAACTAGCCTCAGACTAAAACTGGAAAGAAGCTTTCTGTGAAACTGCTCTCTTGTATGTGCATTCATCTCACATAGATAAAGCTTTCTTTATGTTACATAGCTTGGAAACTGTCATGGGCGGATCTGCAAAGGGACATTTGGGAGCAAATTCAGGAGTATGGTGAAAAAGGAAATAACATCAGATGATACTGGAAAGAAGCTTTCTGTGAATCTCCTTTTTGTTATGTTTATTCAGCTCACATAGATAAAGTTTTCTTTACATTACGCAGCTTGGAAACTCTGTCATGGACGGATCTACGAAGGCACATTCAGGAGTACATCCAGGACTATTTTGAAAATGGAAATATCTTCAGATAAAAACTGGAGAGAAGCTTTCTGAGAAACTGCTTTGTGACATGTGCATTCCACTGAGGGAGTTATGCCTCTTTTCTCATAAGGCAGTGTTTGAACACTGTTACTGTAAAACCGAAGAAGTGATATTACGGAGCGCATTGAAGACTATGGCGAAAAGAGAATTCTCCTCAAATAATGCCCAGAAAGAAGTGTTCCAAGAAACTACTCTCTGACAATGTGCATTCATTTCACAGAGGTAAAGTTTATACTATATTGCCCAGTTTGGAAACTCTGTCTTTGAGTAATCTGCGAAGGGATATTAAGTGGCTCCCGGAGGCCTGTGATGGGGAAGGAAACGTCTTACATTGAAAACTGGAGAGAAGCCTTCTGAGCAGTTGCTTCGTGATGTGTGTAGTATTGTCATAGAGAAAAATCATTCTTTGGATTAGGGAGTTTGAAATCACCGTTTCTGTGGAATCTGAGAAAGGACATTTGGGAAAGATCTTTAGAATATGCTGAAAAAGAAATACCCTCAGATAAAAAATAGAAGGAAGCTTTCTGTGAGACTGCTCTGTGTCGTGTGAATTCCACTCACAAAGTTCAGCTTCTTTTCTCATTGAGCAGTATTCTAACACTGTTTTTCTTTAGTCTGTGAAGGGATATTCGAGAGTACTTTAAGAGTTATGGTGGAAACGGAAATATCTTCAGATAGAAACTGGAGATAAGCTTTTCGAGGAGCTGCTTTGTGACGCGTGTATTCCACTCATAGTGTTATACCTCTCTTCTCATACAGCATCAGGGAAACCCCTTTGGGGCAAAATTTACCAAGGGATATCCGGGAGCATATTGATGCCTATGGTGAAAAAGGAAATAGCCTGAGACAAAAACTGGAAAGAAGCTTTCTGTGAAACTGCTCTGTGGTATGTGTATTCATGTCACATAGATAAAGCTTTCTTTACATTACACGGCTTGGAATCTCTCTCACTGACAGATCCGGAAAGGGACATTCAGGAGCACATTCAGGACTATGGTGAAAAAGGAAATACATTCAGATAAAAACAGGATAGAAGCTTTCTGTGAATCTGCTTATTGCTATGTTTATTCATCTCGCACAGATAAAGCTTTCTTTACATTACACAGCTTTCAAATTCCATCATGGACTGATCCACAAAGGGATATTTGGAATCACATTCAGGCATATGGTGAAAAGGGAAATATCTTCAGATAAAAACTGGAGAGAAGTTTTCTGAGAAACTGCTTTGTGATGTATGCATTCCACTCAGGGAGTTATACCTGTTTTCTCCTAAGGCAGTGTTTGAACACTGTTCTTGTAACACCGAAAAATTGATATTTTGGAGTGCATTGAGGAATATGGCAAAAAGAGAAATATCCTCAAATAAAATACAGCAAGAAGAACTCCAAGAAACTGCTCTCTGATATGTGCAATCATTTCTCAGAATTAAAGATTACAGTGCCCACTTTGGAAAACTTGTCTTTGAGGAATCTGCGATGGGATATTAAGTGGCACCCGGAGGCCTGTGGTGAGCAAGGAAATCTCTTCCATTGAAAGCTGTAGAGAAGTTTCTGAGCAACTGCCTATGAAATGTGTCTTCATCTCATAGAGTTAAATCATTCTTTGGATTGAGCAGTTTGAAATCACTGGTTCTGTGGAATCTGAGGAAGGACATTTGGGAACGTTCTTTGGAATATGGAGAAAGAAATGTCCTCAGGAAAAATCGAGAAGGAAGCTTTCTGTGAAACTGCTCTGTGTCGACTTAATTCCTCTCACTCAGTTTCACCTCTCTTTTCATTGAGTAGTTTTCTATACCTGTTTATGTTTAGCGTGTGAAGGGATATTTGGGAGTACTTTGAGGCTTACGGTGAAAAAGGAAATATGTTCAGACCGAAACTGGAGAGAAACTTTCCAAGGAAACAGCTCTGTGATGTGTGCATTCCACTCACAGTGTTATACCTCTCTTATGATACAGCATCAGGGAAACCCTTTTGGAGAAAAAGGTCCCAAGTGATGTTCAAGAGCATGTTGATGCCTATGGTGAAAAGGGATATAGCCTCAGACAAAAACTGGAAAGAAGTTTTTTATGAAACTGCTCTGTGACATGTGTATTCATCCCACGTAGATAAAGCTTTCTTTACATTATGAACCTTGAAAACTCTGTCATGGATGGATCCACGAAGGGACAATCGGGGGCACATTCAGCACTATGGTGAAAAAGGAAATATCTTTAGATAAAAACTGGAAAGGAGCATTCTGTGAGTACGCTTTTTGCTCTGTTTATTCATCTCACATAGATTAAGCTTCCTTTACATTATGCAGCTTGGAAACTTTGCCATGGATGGATCCGTAGAGAGACATTCGGGATCACATTCTGGCCTATGGTGAAAAAAAAAATCATCAGATAAAAACTGTAGAGAAGATCTCTGAGAAACTACTTGGGGACGTATGCATTCCACACAGGGAGTTATACCTTTCTTCTCATAAGGCACTATTTGAACACTGTTCCTGTAAAACTAAAAAAGTGATATTTGGAGCACACTTAAGACTATGGCGAGAAGTGAGACGTCGTTCAGTAAAACCCAGAAAGAAGCATTCCAAGCAACTGCTCTCTGACATGTCCATTCATTTCACAGAGTTAAAACTTCCTATGCACTTCCCAGTTTGGAAAGTCTGTCTTTGAGGATTCTGCGAAGGGATATTAAGTGGCAACAGGAGGACTGTGGCGAGCAAGGAAATGTTTTCTGTTAAAAATTGGAGAGCAGCTCTCTGAGCAACCCTTTGTGATATTTGTATTCATCTCATAGAGTTAAATCATTCTTTGGATTGAGAAGTTTGAAATCACTGTTTCTGTGGAATCTGAGAGAGGACATTTAGGAACACTCTTTAGAATATCCTGAAAAAGAAATAACCTCAGATAGAAACCAGAAGGAAGCTCTCTGGGAAACTACTCTGTGTTGCGTGAATTCCACTCATGCAGTTAAGTTTCTCTTTTCATTGAGCAGTATTGTAACACCGTTTTTTTTTAGTCTGCAAAGGGATAGTCAGGAACACTTTGAGGCTTATGGTGAAAAAGGACATACCCTCTGATAGAAACTGGAGAGAATCTTTCCGAAGAGACGCTTTGTGATGTGTGCATTCAACTCACAGAATTATACCTTTCCTCTCATAGAGAATTGGGGAATCCCTTTTGGAGGAAAAGCTACCAAGGGACACTGGGGACTATATGGACGGCTATCTTGAAAAGCGAAATATCCTCAGGCCAAAACTGGAAAGATTTCTGTGAAACTGCTTTGGAATAGATATGTTTTTACACCTCACATAGATAAAACTTTCCTTATATTACGCAGTTTGGAAACTCTGTCATGGATGGATCCGCGAAGGTGCGTTGGGTAGCACATTCAGACCTACGGTGAAAAAGGAGTTATCTTCAGATAAAAACTGGATAGAAGCTTTCTGAGAAAATGCTTTGTAATGTTTGCATTCCACTCAGAGAGAGATACCTGTATTCTCATAAGGCAGTGTTTGAACACTGTTCCTGTAAAACTGGAAAAGTAGTATTTCGGAGTGCATGGAAGACTATGGTGAAAAGGGAAATATCCTGAAATATAACCCAGAAAGAAGTGTTCCAAGAAACTGCTCTCTGATGTGTGCATTCATTTCAGAGAGTTAAAGCATACTCTACATTTCCCAGTTTGGAAAGTCTGTCTTTGAGGATTCTACAAAAGGATTTTAAGTGGCGACCAGAGACCAGTGGCGAGCAAGCAAAAGTCTTCCGTTGAAAACTGGAGAGAAGGTTTTTAAGCGACTGCTTTGTGATGTGTCTATGCATCTCATAGAGTTAAATCATTCTTTGGATTGAGCAATTTGAAATCACTCTTTCTGTAGACACTGAGAAAGGACATTTGGGAATGCTCTTAAGAATATGCTGAAAATGAAATACCCTCCAATAAAAACCAGAAGGAAGCGTTCTGTGAAACTGCTCTGGGTCACGTGAATTTTACTCATACAGTTAAGCTTCTGTTTTCATTGATCAGTATTCTAACCCTGTTTTAGTTTAGTCAGCTAAGGGATACATGAGAGCCCTTTGAGGCTTATGATGAAAATGGAAAAATCTTCAGATTGACACTAAAGAGAAGCTTTCTGAGGCGCTGCTTTGTGACGTTTGCATTCCACTCACAGAGTTATACTTTTGTTCTCATAGAGGATCAGGGAATCCCTTTTGGAGACAAAGTTTCAGGGGACATTTGGGAGTATATGAACTGCTACAGTGAAAAAGGAAATATCCTCAGAGAAAAACTGTTAAGAAGCTTTCTGTGAAACTGCTTTCTGATAGATATGTTTACTCATATCACATAGGTAAAACGTTCTTTCTATTACGCAGTTTTGAAACTGTGTCATGGATGGATCTGCGAAGGTACATTTGGGAGCACATTCAGGCCTATGGTGAAACCGGAAAAATCTTCATATAAAAACTGCAGAGAAGCGTTCTGAGAAACTGCTTTGTGATGTGTGCATTCCACTGAGGGAGATATACCTCTTTTCTCATAACGCAGTGTTTCAACACTGTTCTGTAAAACCGAAAATGTGATATTTCATAGAATATTCAAGACTATGGCGAAAAGAGAACTCTCCTCAAATAAAACCCAGAAATAAGCATTCCAAGAAACTGCTCTCTGATATGGGCATCCATTTCACGGAATTAAAGCTTACTCCACATTGACCAGTTTGGAAACTCTGTCTTTGAGGAATCTGTGAAGGGATATTAAGTGGCTTCCAGAGGACTTTGGTGAGCAAGGAAATGTCTTCCTTTGAAAACTGGAGAGAAGCTTTCTGAGCAACTGCTTTGTGATGTGTGTATTCATCTCAGAGAGTTAAACCATTCTTTGGATTGAGCAGTTTGAAATCACTGTTTCTTTGGAATCTGAGGAAGGACATTTGGGAACTCTCTTTAGAATATGGAGAACTAAATACCCCCAGATAAAAACAAGAAGGACGCTTTCTGTGAAACTGCTGTGTGTCATGTGAATTCCTCTCACTCAGTTAAGTTTCTCTTGTATTGACCAGTTTCCATACTCTTTATGTTTAGCGTGTGAAGGGATATTCGGGAGTGCTTTCAGACTTACAGTGTAAAAGGAAATATCTTCAGATAGAAAATGGAGAGAAGCTTTCTGAGGAACTGCTCTGTGATGTGTGCATTCCACTGAGCATGTTATACATCTCTTCTCATACAGCATCGGGAAAACATTTTGAAGAAAAAGGTATCAAGGTATATTCGGGAGCATATTGACGTCTATGGCAAAAAAGGAAATAGCCTCAGAAAAAAACTGGAAAGAAGCTTTCTGTGAAACAGCTCTGTGATATGTGTACTCATCTCACATAGATAAAGCTTTCTTTACATTATGCAGCTTGGAAACGCTGTCATGGACGGATCCATGAAGGGACATTGGGGAGCACGTTCAGGACTATGGTGAAAATGGAAATATCTTCAGGTAATTACTGCAGAGAACCTTTCTGAAAAACTGCTTTGTGATGTGTGCATTCCACTCAGGGAGTTTTACCTCTTTTCTCATAAGGCAGTGTTTGAACACTGTTCCTGTAAAACCGAAAAAGTGATATTTCCTAGTGCATTGATGACTGTTGTGAAAAGTGAGATATCCTCAAATAAAACCGAGAAAGAAGCGTTCCAAGAAACTGCTCTATGATATTTGCATTCATTTCACAGAGTTAAAGATTACTCTACACTGCCCACTTCGGAAAATCTGCCTTTGAGGAATCTGCGACAGGATATGAAGTGGGACCTGCAGGCCTGTGGTGAGCAAGGAAATCTCTTCCGTTGAAAACTGTAGAGAAGCTTCTGAGCAACTGCCTGTGATCTGTGTTTTCATCTCATAGAGTTAAATCATTCTTTAGATTGAGCAGCTTGAAATCACAGTTTCTGTGGAATCTGAGGTACGCCACTTGGAATATGGAGAAAGAAATATCCTCAGGTAAAATCCAGAAGGAAGCTTTGTGTGAAACTGCTCTGTGTCGTCTTAATTCCTCTCACTCAGTTTCACCTCTTTTTTCATTGAGCAGTTTCTAACCCTGTTTATGTTTAGCATGTGAAGGGATATTCGGGAGTGCTTTGAGGCTTATGGTGAAGAAGGAAATATGTTCAGACCGAAACTGGAGAGAAACTTTCTGAGGAGCTGCTTTGTGATGTGTGCATCCCACTCACAGTGTTATACCTTTCTTTTCATACAATATCAGGGAAAAGCTTTTGGAGAAAAAGGTCCCAGGTGATATTCGGGAGCATGTTGATGCCTATGTTGAAAAGGCATATAGCCTCAGACAAAAACTGGAAAGAAACTTTCTATGAAACTGCCCTGTGGTATGTGTATTCATCTCACATAGATAAAACTTTCTTTACATTACACAGGTTGGAAACTCTGTGATGGACGGATCCACGAACAGACATTCAGGAGCACATTCAGGACTATGGTGAAAAAGGAAATATCTTCAGATAAAAACTGGAAAGAAGCTTTCTGTGAATCTACTTTTTGCTATGTTTATTCATCTCACATAGATAAAGCTTTCTTTACATTATGCAGCTTGGAACCTCCGTCATGGATGGATCCGTGAAGGGATATTCGAGATCACATTCGGGCCTCTGGTGAAAAAGTAAATATCGTCAGAATAAAACTGGAGAGAAGCTTTCTGAGAAACTGCTTGGTGATGTGTGCATTTCACTCAGGGAGTTATACATTTTTTTCTCATAAGGCACTGTTTAAACACCGTTCCTGTAAAACTGAAAAAGTGATATTCGGAGCACTTTGAAGAGTTTGGTGAGGAGTGAAATCGTCAAATAAAACCCAGGAAGAAGCATTCCAAGAAACTGCTCTCTGACACGTCCATTCATTTCACCGACTTAAAGCTTACTCTATATTTCCCAGTTTGGAAAGTCTGTCTTTGAAGATTCTTCAAAGGGATATTAAGGGGTGACCAGGGGCCTGTGGCGAGAAAGGATATGTTTTCCGTTGAAAACTGGAGAGAAGCTTTCTGAGCAACTCTTTTTTGATGTTTGCATTCATCTCATAGATTTAAATCATTCTTTGGATTGAGCAGTTTAAAATGACTGTTGCTGTGGAATCTGAGAAAGGACATTTGGGAACGCTGTTTAGAATATCCTGAAAAAGAAACAACCTCAGATAGAAACCAGAAGGAAGCTTTCTGTGAAACTGCTCTGTGTCACATGAATTCTGCTCACACCGTTAAGCTTGTCTTTTCATTGAGTATTCTAACACTGTTTTTGTTTTGTCTGCAAAGGGATATTTGGGAGCGCTTGGAGGCATTAGCTGAAAAAGGAAAAATCTTCAGATTGAAATTGGAGAGAAACTTTCCGAGGAGCTGCTTTGTGACGTGTGTATTCCACTCACATAATTATACCGTTCTTCTCATAAAGGATTGGGGAATCCCTTTTGGATAAAAAGCTACCAAGGGACATTAGGAAGTACATGGACAGCTATGGTGAAAAAGGAAATATTCTCAGACAAAAACTGGAAAGAAGATTTGTGTGAAACTGCTTTGTGATAGACATGTTTATTCATCTCACATACATAAAAGCTTCATTATATGATGCAATTTGGAAACTCCGTCATGGACAGATCAGTGAAGGGACTTTCAGGAGCACATTCAGGCCTATGGGGGAAAAGGAGATATCTTCAGGTGAAAACTGGATAGAAGCTTTCTGAGAAACTGCTTTGTGAGGTGTGCATTACACTCAGGGAGTTATACGTCTTTAGAGATAAGGCAGTGTTTGAACACTGTTCCTGTAAAATCGAAAAAGTAATATTTCGGAGCGCATGGAAGCCTATGGCAAAAAGAGATATAACATGAAATAAAACCCAGAAAGAAGCATTCCAAGAAATTGCTCTCTGACATGTGCATTCATTTCAGAGAGATAAAGCTTACTCTACATTTCCCATTTTGGAAAGTCTGCCTTTGAGTATTCTGCAAATGGATATTAAGTGACGACCGGAGGCCTGTGGCGAGCAAGGAATGTCTTCCATTGAAAACTGGAGAGAAGTTTTGTGAGCGACTGCTTCATGAAGTGTGTATTCACCTCATAGCGTTAAATCATTCTTTGGATTTTGCAGTTTGAAATCACTCTTTCTGTGGAACCTGGGAAAGGACATTTGGGAATGCTCTTAAGAATATACTGAAAAAGAAATATGGAGAAAGAAATATCCTCTGATGAAAACCAGAAGGAAGCTTTCTGTGAAACTGCTCTGTGTCACGTGAATTCCTTTCACTCTGTTAAGCTTCTCTTTTCATTGACCACTTTTCTAACACTGTTTATGTTTAGCATGCGAAGGGATAGTCATGAGTGCTCTGAGGTTTATGGTGAAAAAGGAAATATGTTCAGATAGAAACTGGAGAGAGGCTTTCCGAGGAACTTCTTTGTGACCTGTGCATTTCACCCACAGTGTTATACCTCTCTTTACATACAGGATTGGGGAATCCCTTTTGGAGAAAAAGCTACCAAGGGACATTCAGGAATATATAGATGGCTATTGTGAAAAAGAATTATCCTGAGACAAAAAAGGGAAAAAGACTTTCTGGGAAACTTCTTTGTGATAGATATGTCTATTCATCTCACATAGATAAAACTTTCTTTATATTACACAGTTTTGAAACTCCATCATTGACGGATTCGTGAAGGGACATTCAGGACCACCTTCAGGCCTGTAGTGAAAACGGAAATATCTTCATATAAAAATAGGAGAGAAGTTTTCTGAGAAACTACTTTGTGATGTGTGCATTCCACTCAGGGTGATGTACCTCTTTTCTCATAAGGCAGTGTTTCATCACTGTTCCTGTAAAACTGAAAACGTGATATTTCGTAGTGCATTGAAGACTATGGCGAAAAGAGAAATCTCTTCAAATAAAACCCAGAAAGAAGCGTTCCAAGAAACTGCACTCTGATATGTGCATTCATTTCACAGAATTAAAGCTTACTCTACATTTTCCAGTTTGGAAACTCTGTCTTTGAGGAATCTGAGAAGATATATTAAGTTACTCCCAGAGGTCTGTGGTGAGCAAGGAAATGTCTTCCTTTGGAAACTGGAGAGAAGCTTTCTGAGCAACTGCTTTGCGATGTGTGTATTCATTTCATAGAATTAAACCATTCTTTGGATTAAGCAGTTTGAAATCACTGTTTCTGTGGAATCTGAGGAGGCACATTTGGGAACACTCTTTAGAATATGGAGAACTAAATATCCTCAGATGAAAAGAAGAAGGATGCTTTCTGTGAACTGCTATGTGTCATGTGAATACCTCTCACTCAGTTAGGCTTCTCTTGCATTGACTACTTTTCATACTGTTTATGTTTAGCATGCAAAGGGATATTCGGGAACAATTTGAGGCTTACTGTGAAAAATAAAATATCTTCATATAGAAAATGGAGGGAATTTTCTGAGGAACTGCTTTATGATGTGTGCATTCCACTCAGAGTGTTTTACTTCTCTTCTCATACAACATCGGAAAACATTTTGGAGAAAAAGGTACCAAGGATATTCAGGAGCATATTGACACCTTGGTTAAAAAGGAAGTAGCCTCAGACAAAAACTGGAAAGAAGCTTTCTTTGAATCTGCTTCGTGTTATGTTCATTCATCTCACATAGTTAATGCTTTTGTTACATGAAACAGCTTGGAAACTCGGTCATGGACATATCCGTGAAGGGACATTTGGGATCACATTAAAGGCTATGGTGAAAGTGGAAATATATTCAGATAAAAACTGGAGAGAAGTTTTCTGTGAATCTGCTTTTTGCTATGTTTATTCATCTCACATTGGTAAAGATTTCTTCACAGTACACAGCTTGGAATCTCCGTCATGGATGGATCCACAAAGGGACATTGATGAGCACATTCAGGCCAATGGTGAAAAAGGAAATATCTTCAGAAAAATACTGGAGAGGCTTTCTGAGAAACTGCTTTGTGATGTGTGCATTCCACTCAGGGTGTTATAACTCCTTTCTCATAAGGCAGTGTTTCAACACTGCTCCTGTAAACCCGAAAATGTTATATTCTCTAGTGCATTGAAGACTCTGGGGAAAAGTTAACTGTCCTCAAATAAAACCCAGAAAGAAGTATTCTGAGAAACTGCTCCCTGATATGTGCGTTCACTTCACAGACCTAAAGATTACTCAACACGGCCCAGTTTGGAAACGCTGTCTTTGAGGAATCTGCGAAGTTATATTAAGTGGCGCCCAGAGGCCTGTGGTGAGCAAGGAAATGTCTTCTGTTGAAAACTGGAGAGAAGCTTTCTGAGCAACTGCTTTGTGACGTGTGTATTCATCTCAGAGTTAAATCATTCTTTGGATTGAGCAGTTTGATATCACTGTTTCTGTGGAATCTGAGGAAGGACATTTGGGAACGCTCTTTAGAATATGAAGAAAGAAATATCCTCTGATAAAAAACAGAAGGAAGCTTTCTGTGAAATTGCTATGTGTCACGTGAATTCCTTTCCCTCTGTTAAGCTTCTCTTTTCATTGAGCACTTTTCTAACAATGTTTATGTTTAGTGTACGAAGGGATATTCATGAGTGCTTTGAGGCTTACAGTGAAAAAGAAAATATGTTCGGACAGAAACTGGAGAGAGGCTTTCCAAGGAACTGCTTTGTGACCTGTGCATTTCACTTGCAGTGTTATACCTCTCTTTTCATATAGTATAGGGAATCCCTTTTGGAGAAAAAGATACCAAGGGACATTCGGGTGTATATGGACGGCTATGGTGAAAAAGGAAATATCGTCAGATAAAAACTGGAGAGAAGCTTTCTGAGAAACTGGTTGTTGATGTTTGCATTCCACTAAGGGATTTATACCTTTCTTCTCATAAGACACGGTTTGAACACTCTTCCTGTGAAACTAAAAAAGTGATATTCGGAGCATGTTGAAGATTATGGTGAAAAATCTAATTTCGTCAAATATAACCCAGAAAGAAGCATTCCAAGAAACTGCTCTCTGACCTGTCCATTCATTTCACAGAGTTAAAGCTTACTCTACATTTCCCAGTTTGGAAAGTCTGTTGTTGAAGATTCTGCGAAGGAATATTAAGTGGCAACTGCAGGCCTATGATGAGCAAGGAAATCTCTTCCGTTGAAAATTGAAGAGAAGCTTTCTGAGCAACTCTTTTGTGATGTTTTTATTCATCTCATAAAGGTAAATCATTCTTTGGACTGGGCAGTTTGAAATCACTGTTTCTGTGGAATCTGAGAAAGGATATTTGGGAACGCTCTTTAGAATATCCTGAAAAAGAAACAACCGCAGATAGAAACGAGAAGGAAGCTTTCTGTGAAACTACTCTCTGTCACGTGAATGCTGCTCACACAGTTAAGCTTCTCTTTTCATTGCACAGTATTCTAACACTGTTTTAGTGTAGCCTGCAAAGCGATATTTGGGAGTGCATTGAAGCTTATGGTGAAAAAGGAAATATCTTCAGATAGAAACTGGAAAGAAGCTTTCCGAGGAGCTGTATTGTAACATATGTATTCCACTCACAGAGATATACTTTTCTTCGCTTAAGGATTGGGGAATCTCTCTTGGAGAAGAAGCTACCAAGGGTCACTCGGGAGTATATGGATGGCTATGGTGAAATTGGAAATATCCTCAGACAAAAACTGGAAAGAAGCTTTCTGTGAAACTGCTTTCTGATACATAGGTTTATTCATCTCACATAGATAAAACTTTCTGTATATTATGCAGTTTGGAAAATTCATCATGGATGGATCCGCGACAGGACATTAAGGAGCACATTCAGGCCTATGGTAAGAAAGAAAATCTCTTCAGATAAAAACTGGAGAGAAGCTTTCTGAGAAATTGCTTTGTGATCTGTGCATTCCACTCAGGGAGTCCTAACTCTTTTCTCATAAAGCAGTGTTTGAACATAGTTCCTGTATAATTGAAAAACTGATATTTCAGATCACCTTGAAGATTATGGCGAAAGGTGAAATATCCTAAAATGAAACCTAGAAAGAAACATTCCAAGAAACTACTCTCTGATATGTGAATTCATTTCACAGAGTTAAATCTTACTCTACATTGCCCAGTTTGGAAACTGTGTTTGAGGAATCTGAGAAGGGATATTTAGTGTCGCCCGGAGGTCTGTGGTGAGCAAGGAAATGTCTTCCTTTGAAAACTGGAGAGAAGCTTTCTGAGCAACTGCTTTGTAATGTGTGTATTCATCTCATAGGGTTAAATCATTCTTTGTATTGAACAGTTTGAAATCACTGTTTCTTTGGAACCTAAGAAAGGCCATTTGGGAATGGTCTTTAGCATATGCTGAAAAAGAAATGCCCTCAGATAAAAACAAGAAGAAAGCTTTCTGTGAAACTGCTTTAGGTAACGTGAATTTCACTCACACAGTTAAACTTCTGTTTCATTGAACAGTATTCTACCACTGTGTTTAGTCTGCAAAGTGATATTCGGGAGGTCTTTGAGGCTTATGGTGAAAATGGAAATATGTCAGATAGAAACTGAAGAGAAGCTTTCTGAGGAGCTGCTTTGTGATTTGTGGATTCCACTCTCAGGGTTATACCTTTTTCTCATAGAGGATTGGGGACTAGCTTTTGGAGAAAATGCTACCAGGGGATATTCAAGAGTATATGGACGGCTATGGTGAAAAAGGAAATATCCTCAGCCAAAAACTGGAAAGAAGCTTTCTGTGAAACTGCTTTGTGAAAGATATGTTTATTCATCTCACATAGATAAAACTTTCTTTATGTTACGCAGTTTGGTAACTCCATCATGGATGGATGGGCGAAGGGACATCTGGGAACACATTCAAGCCCATGGTGAAAAAGGAAATATCATCAGATAAAACTGGGGAGAAGCTTTCTGAGAAACTGCTTTGGGATGTGTGCATTCCACTGAGGTAGTTATACCTCTTTTCTCATAAGGCAGTGTTTGAACACTGTTTCTGTAAAATCAAAAAAGTAATATTTCGGAGATCATTGAAGACTATTGTGAAAAGTGAAATATCCTCAAATAAAACCCAGACAGAAGCGTTCCAAGAAACTGCTTTCTGACCTATGCATTGATTTCAGAGATTTAAAGCTTACCCTACGTTGCCCAGCTTGGTAATTCTGTCTTTGAGGAATCTGCAAAGGGATATTAAGTGGTCAGCAAAGGCCTCTTTCGAGGAAGGAAATGTCTTCCATTGAAAACTGGAGAGAAGCTTTCTGAAAAACTGCTTTGTGATGTGTGTATTCATCTCACAGAGTTGAATCATTCTTTGGATTGAACAGTTTGAAATCACTCTTTCTGTGAAACCTGAGTAAGGACATTTGGGAACACTCTTCAGAATATGCTGAAGAGGGAATACCCGCCGATAAAAACTAGAAGGAAGCTTTCTGTGAAACTGATCTGAATGTGAATTCCACTCATACAGTTAACCTTCTGATTTTATTGGGCAGTAGTCTAACACTGTTTTAGTTTAGTCAGCAAAGGGATATTTGGGAGCGCTTTGAGGTTTATGGTGAAAATGGAAATATCTTCAGATAGAAACTGTAGAGAAGATTTCTGAGGGGCTGCTTTATTATGTGTCCATTCCACTCAAAGAGTTATACTTTTCTTCTCAGAGATGATTGGGGAATCCCTTTTAGAGATCAAGCTACCAGGGGACATTCGGGAGTATATGGATGGCTATGATGAAAAAGGAAATATCCTCAGACAAAAACTGGAAAGAAGCTTCTGTGAAACTGCTTTGTGATAGATATGTTTATTCATCTCACATAGATAAATCTTTCTTCCTATTACGCAGTTTTGAAAAGCCGTCATGGACGGATTCTCGAAGGGACATTCAGGAGCACATTCAGGCCTATAGTGAAATAGAAAATATCTTCAGATAAAGACTGGAGAGAAGCTATCTGTGAATCTGCTTTTTCCTATGTTTATTCATTTCACGTAGATAATGCTTTCTTTACATTATGCAGCTTGGAAACTCTGTCACGGACAGATCCGTGAAGGGCATTCTGGAGCACATTCAGGACTATGGTGAAAAGGAAAATATCTTCCGATAAAAACCAGAAGGATGCTTTCTGTGAAACTGCTATATATCATGTGAATTCCTCTCGCTCAGTTAAGCTTCTCTTTTAATTGACCAGTTTTCTTACCCTCTTTATGTTTAGCGTGCGAAGGGATATTTGGGAGCACTTTGAGACTTAAAGTGAAAAAGAAAATATGTTCAGGTAGAAACTGGAGAGAAGCTTTCTGAGAAACTGCTTTGTGATGTGTGCATTTCACTAAGAGAGTTATACCTCTTTTCTCATAAGAGAGTGTTTGAACAATGTTCCTGTAGAATGAAAAACTGATATTTCAGAGCGCATTGAAGACTATGGCAAAAAGTGATATATCCTCAAATGAAACCGAGAAAGAAGCGTTCCAAGAAACTGTTCTCAGATATGTGCATTCATTTCACAGAGGTAAAGCTTATTCTACATTGCCCCGTTTGAAAATTCTGTCTTTGAGAAATCTGCGAAGGGATATTAAGTGGTGCCCGGGGGCCTGTTCTGAACAAGGAAACGTTTTCCTTTGAAAACTTGAGAAAAGCATTCTGAGCAACTGCTTTGTGACGTGTATATTCATCTCATAGAGTTAAATCATACTTTGGATTGAGCAATTTCAAATCATTGTTTCTGTGAAATCTGAGAAAGGACATTTGGGAACCCTCTTTAGAATATGGAGAAAGAAATATCCTCAGATTAAAAAAAAAGAAGGAAGCTTTCTGTGAAACTTCTCTGTGTCACGTGAATTCCTCTCACTCAGTTAAGCTTCTCTTTTCATTGAACAATTTTCTAACACTCTTTATGTTTAGTGTGTGAAGGGATATTTGAGAGTGCTTTGAGTCTTATGGTGAAAAAGGAAATATGTACAGATAGAAACTGGAAAGAAGCTTTCCGAGGAACTGCTTTGTGACGTGTGCATTCTACTCACAGTGTTATACCTCTCTTCTCATACAGCATCAGGGAAGCCCTTTTGGCGAAAAAGGTACCAAGAGATATTCGGAGGCACATTAACACCTATGGTGAAAAGGAAAATAGCCTCAGACAGAAAATGGAATGAAGCTTTCTGTGAAACTGCTCTGTGATATGTGTATTCATCTCACATAGATAAATCTTTCTTTACATTATGCAGTTTGGAATCTCCGTCATGCAGGGATCTACAAAGGGACATTCGAGTGCACATTCAGGATTATGGTGAAAAAGAAAATATCTTCAGCTAAAAACTGGAAAGAAGCTTTCTGTGAATGTTCTTTTTGCAATGTTTATTCATCTCACATAGACAAAGTTTTCTTTGCATTACATAGCTTGGAAACACCGTCATGGACGGATCCATGAAGTTACATTCGGGAGCACCTTCAGGACTATGGTGAAAAAGGAAATATCCTGAGATAAAAACTGGAGCGGAGCTTTCTGAGAAACTGCTTTGTGATATGTACATTCCACTTATGGAATTATACCACTTATCTCTTAAGCCAGTGTTTCAACACTGTTCCTGTAAAACCAAAAAAGTGATATTTCAGAGCGCATGGAGGAGAATGGAGAAAAGTGAAATATCCTCAAATAAAACACAGAAAGAAACGTTCCAAGAAACTACTCTCTGAAAATGTGCATTCATTTCATAGAGTTAAGGATTACTCTATATTGCAGACTTTGGAAACTCTGTCTTTGAGGAATCTACCAAAGGATATTAAGTGGCGCCCAGAGGCCTGCGGTTAGCAAGGAAATATCTTCCGTTGAAAACTGGATAGAGGCTTTCTGAGCAACTGCTTTGTGACGTGTGTATTCATCTCATAGAGTGAAATCATTCTTTGGATTAAGTAGTTTGAAATCACTGTTTCTCTGGAATCTGAGGAAGGATATTTTGGAAAGTGCTTTACAATATGGAGAAACAAATATCCTCACATAAAACCCAGAAGGAAGCTTTTTGTGAAACTGCTATGTGTTGTATGAATTCTTCTCACTCAGTTAACCTTCTCTTTTCATTGAGCAGTTTCCTAACTCTGTTTTTGTTTAGCAGTCGAAGGGATTTTCAGGAGCGCTTTGAAGCTCACAGTGAAAAAGGAAATATGTTCATATAGAAACTGGAGGGAAGCTTTCCGAGGAACTGCTTTGTCTCATGTGCATTCCACTCACAGTGTTATACCTCTCTTTTCATTAAGGATTGGGGAATCCCTTTTGTAAAAAAGATACCAAGGGACATTCAGGAGTATAGGGATGGATATAGTGAAAAAGGAAATATCCTTAGAGAAAAATTGGAAAGAAGCTTTTTGTGAATCTGCTTTTTGCTATGTTTATTCATCTCACATAGATAAAGTGTTCTTTACATTACACAGCTTGGAATCTCTGTTATGGACGGATCTGCAAAGGGACATTTGGGAGCACATTCAGGACTATTTTGAAAATGGAAATATATTCAGATAAAAACTAGAGAGAAGCTTCCTGAGCAACTCTTTTGTGATGTTTGCATTCATCTCATAGAGTTAAATCATCCCTTGGATTGAGCAGTTTGAAATCACTGTTTCTGTGGAATCTGAGATAGGATATTTGGGATCGCTCTTTAGAATATCCTGAAAAAGTAATAAATGCAGATAGAAACGAGAAGGAAGCTTTCTGTGAAAATACTCTGTGTCACGTGAATTTTGTTGACACAGTTAAGCTTCACTTTTCATTGAGCAGTATTCTAACACTGTTTTTGTTTAGTCTACAAAGAGATATTCAGGAGCGCTTTGAATCTTACGGTGAAAAACGAAATATCTTCAGATAGAAACTGGAGAAAAGATTTCTGAGGAGCTGCTTTGTGACGTGTGCATTCCACTAACAGAATTATACTTTTCTTCTCATAGAGGATTGGGGAATCCCTTTTGGTTAAAAAGCTACCAAGGGACATTCAGGAGTATAGGGATGGCTCTGGTGAAAAAGGAAATATCCTCAGACAAAAACCAGAAAGATTTCTGTGAAACTGCTGTGTCATAGATATGTTTATTCATCTCACAGAGATAAAACTTTCCTTATATAATGCAGTTTGGAAACTCCGTCACAGATGTATCTGCGAAGGCATGGTCGGGAGAACATTCAGGCCTACAGTGAAATAGGAGATATCGTTACATAAAAACTGGGAAGAAGCTTTCTGAGAAAGAGCTTTGTGATGTGTGCATTCCATGCAGGGAGTTATACCTCTTTTCTCATAAGGCAGTGTTTGAACACTGTTCCTGTAAAATCGAAAAAGTAATAATTCCTAAGGCATGGAAGATAATGGCGAAAAGTGAAATATCCTGAAAGAAAATTCAGAAAGAAGCATTCCAAGAAACTGCTCTCTGACATGTGCATTCATTTCAGAGAGTTAAAGCTTACTCTACATTTCCCATTTTGGAAAGTCTGTCTTTGAGGATTCTGCGAAGGGATATTAAGTGGTGACCAGAGGCCTGTAGTGAGCAAGGAAATGTCCTCCGTTGAAAACTGGAGAGAATCTTTCTGAGCAACTGCTTTGTGATGTGTGTATTCATCTCATAGAGTTAAGTCATTCTTTGGATTCAGTAGTTTCAAATCACTATTTGTGTGGAACCTGAGAAAGGGCATTTGGGAATGTTCTTAAGAATATGCTGAAAAACAAATACCCTCTGATAAAACCAGAAGAAAGCTTTCTGTGAAACTCCTCCGTGTCATGTGAATTATACTCTAACAGTTAAGCTTCTGTTTTCATTGAGTAGTATTCTAACACTGTTTTAGTTTAGTCAGCTAAAGGATACACGGGAGAGCATTGAGGCTTATGGTGAAAACGGAAATATCTTTCGATAGACACTGGACAGAAGATTTTCGAGGAGTTGCTTTGTGACGTGTGCATTCCACTAACAGAGTTATACTTTGCTTCTCATAGAGGATTGGGAAATGCCTTTTGAAGAAAAAGTTACCATGGAACATTCGGGAGTATATGGACAGCTATGGTGAAAAAGGAAATACTCTCAGACAAAAACTGGAAGGAAGCTTTCTATGAAACAGCTTTTTGACAGACATGTTTATTCATCTCACATAGATAAAACTTTCTTTCTATTACGCAGTTTTGAAACGCATCATAGATGGATTTGCGAAGGGACATTCAGGAGCATATTCAGGCCTATGATGAAATAGGAAATGTCTTCAGAAAAAAATTGGAGAGAAGCTTTCTGAGAAACCTCTTTGTGATGTATGTATTCCACTCAGGGAGTTTTACCTCTTTTCTCATAAGGCAGTTTTTGAACACTATTCCTGTAAAACCGAAAATGTGATATTTCGGAGCATATTGAAGACTGTGGCAAAAAGTGAAATGTCCTCAAATAAAACCCAGAGAGAAGCGTTCCAAGAAACGGCTCTCTGATATGTGCATTCATTTCACAGAGTTAAAGCTTACTGTACATTGCGCAGTTTGGAAAATCTGTCTTTGAGGAACCTGTGAAGGGATATGAAGTGGTGACAAGAGGCTTGTGGTGAGCAAGGAAATGACTTCTGATGAAAACTGGAAAGAAGCTTTCTGAGCAACTGCTTTGTGATGTGTGTATTCATTTCATAGAGTTAAACCATTCTTTTGATTGAGCAGATTGAAATCACTGTTTTTGTGGAATCTGCGGAAGAGCATTTGGGATCGCTCCTTAGAATATGGAGGAAGGAATATCCTCAGGTAAAATACAGAAGGAAGTTTTCTGTGAAACTGCTATATGTCTTCTTAATTCCTCTTGCTCTGTTAAACCTCTCTTTTCTTTGAGCAGTTTTCTAAGCCTGTTTATGTTTAGTGTATGAAGGGATATTCTGGAGTGCTTTGAGGCTTTTGGTGAAAAAGGAATTATGTTCAAACCGAAACTGGAGAGAAGCTTTCCGAGGAACTGCTTTGTGACGTGTACATTCCACTCACAATGTTATACCTCTCTTCTCATACAGCATCGGAAAAACCCTTTTGGAGTAAAAGGTACCAAGTGATATTGTGGAGCATGTTGATGCCTACGGTGAAAAGGGAAATGCCTCAGATAAAAACTGGAAAGAAGCGTTCTATGAAACTGCTCATTGATATATGTATTCATCACACATAGATAAAGCTTTCTTTACGTTACACAGCTTGGAAACTCTGTCATGGATGGATCCACGAAGGGACATTCGGGAGCACATTCGAAGCTATGGTGAAAAAGGAAATATCTTCATATAAAAACTGGAAAGAAGCTTTTTGCGAATCTGCTTTTTGCTATGTTTATTCATCACACATAGATAAAGCTTTCTTTACGTGAGGCAGTTTGGAAATTCCATCATGGATGCATCCGCAAAGCAATATTCGGGATCACATTCAGGCTTATGGTGTAAAAGGAAATATCGTCAGATAAAAACTGGAGGGAAGCTTTCTGAGAAACTGCTTGGTGATGTGTGCATTCCACTCACAGAATTATACCTTTTTTCTCATAGAGGATTGGGGAATCCCTTTTGGAGAAAAAGCTACCGGGGACTTTTGGGAGTATATGGATGGCTGTGGTGAAAAAGGAAATATCCTCAGACAAAAACTGGAAAGAAGATTTCTGTGAAACTGCCTTGAGATAGATATGTTTATTCAACTCACATAGATAAAACTTTCCTTATATTACGCAGTTTGGGAACTCTGTCATGGACGGATCTGCGAAGAGACATTCGGAAGCACATTCAGGCCTATGTTGAAAAAAGAGATATCTTCAGATAAAAACTGGAGAGAAGCTTTCTGAGAAACTGCTTTGTGATGTGTGCATTCCACTCAGGAGTTTTACCTCTTTTCTCATAAGGCAGTGTTTGAGCACTGTTCCTGTAAAGCAGAAAATGTAATATTTTGGAGTGCATGGAAGGCTATGGAGAAAAGTGAAATATCCTGAATTAAAACCCAGAAAGAAGTATTCCAGGAAACTGTTCTCTGACGTGTGCAATCATTCCAGAGAGTTAAAGGTTACTTTACGTTGCCTCATTTGGAAACTCTGTCTTTGATAATACTGAGAAGGGAAATTAAGTGGCGACCAGAGGCCTGTGGCAAGCATGGAAATGTCTTCCGTTGAAAACTGGACAGAAGATTTTTGAGCAACTGCTTTGTGATGTGTGTATCCACCTCAGAGAGTTAAATCATTTTTTGGATTGAGCAGTTTGAAATCACTCTTTCTGTGGATCCTGTGAAAGGATATTTGGGAACGCTCTTAAGAATATGCTGAAAAAGAAATACGCTGCGATAAAAACCAGAAGGCAGATTTCTGTGAAACTGCTCTGGGTCATATGAATTCCACTTGCACAGTTAAGCTTCTGTTTTCATTGATCAGTATTCTAACACTGTTTTAGTTTAGTCAGCTAAGGGATACGCGGGAGTGCTTTCAGGCTTACGGTGAAGAAGGAAATATCTTCAGATAGACACAGGAGAGATTTCCGAGGAGCTGCTTTGTGACGTGTACATTTCACTCACAGAGTTATACTTTTCTTCTCCTAGAGGATTGGGGAATCCATTTTTTAGAAAAAGCTACCAGGGGACATTCGGGAGTATATGGACGGCTACGGTGAAAAAGGAAATATCCTCAGACAAAAACTGGAAAGACAATTTCTGTGAAACTCCTTTGTGATAGAGATGTTTATTCATCTCACACAGATAAAACTTTCTTTCTATTACGCAGTATTGAAACTCCGCCATGGACGTATTTGTGAAGGGACATTCGGGAGCACATTCAGGCCTATGGTGAAATAGGAAATACCTTCAGATAAAAACTAGAGAGAAGCTTTCTGAGAAACTGCTTTGTGATGTGTGCATTCCACTCAGGGGGTTATATCTTCTCTCATAAGGCAGTGTTTGAACACCATTCGTGTAAAACCAAAAAAGTAATATTTCATAGCACATTGAAGACTATGGCAAAAAGTGAAATATCCTCAAATAAAACCCAGAGACAAGCCTTCCAAGAAATTGCTCTCTGATACATGCATTCATTTCACAGAGTTAGAGCTTACTCTATGTTGCCGAGTTCGGAAACTCTGTCTTTTAGGAATCGGTGAAGGGATATTAATTGGCACCAGAGGCTTGTGGTGAGCAAGGAAACATCTTCCAATAAAAACTGGAGAGAAGCTTTCTGAGCAACTTCTTTGTGATGTGTGCATTCATCTCATACAGTTAAACCATTCTTTGGGTTGAGCAGTTTGAAATCACTGTTTTTGCGGAATCTGAGAAAGGACATTTGAGAACGCTCCTTAGAATATGGAGAAAGAAACATCCTCAGGAAAAACCCAGAAGGAAGCTTTCTGTGAAACTGCTCTGTGTCGACTTAATTCCTCTCGCTCAGCTAAGCGTCTCTTTTCATTGAACAGTTTTCTATCCCTGTTTATGTTTAGCTTGTGAAGGGATATTGGGAGCGCTTTGAGGCTTATGGTGAAAAAGGAAATATGTTCAGACCAAAACTGGAGAGAAGCTTCCCAAGGAACTGCTTTGTGATGTGTGCATTCCACTCACAGTGTTTTACCTCTCTTCTCATACAGCATAGGGGAAACCCTTTTGAAGTAAAAGGTACCAAGTGATATTCAGGAGCATGTTGATGTCTATGGTGAAAAGGGAAATAGCCTCAGGCAAAAACTGGAAAGAAGATTTCTATGAAACAGCTCTGTGATGTGTGTATTCATCTCACATAGATAAAGTTTTCTCTACATTATGCAGCTTGGAAACTCGTCATGGATGGATACACGAAGGGACATTAGGGAGCACATTCAGGACTATGGTGAAATAGGAAATATCTTCAGATAAAAACTTAAAAGAAGGTTTCTGTGAATCTGCTTTTTGTTATGCTTATTCATCTCATGATGATAAAGCTTGATTTACATTACACAGCATGGAAACTCTGTCATGGGTGGATCCGCAAAGGGACATTCGGGAGGCATTTCAGGACTATGGTGAAACAGGTAATCTCTTCAGATAAAAACTGGAGAGAAGCTTTCTGAGAAACTGCTTTGTAATGTGTGCATTCCACTCAGGGAGTTGTACCTCTTTCCTCATAAGGTGGTGTTCGGACACTGTTCGTGTAAAACTGAAAAAGTGATATTTCGGAGCGCTTTGAAGACTATGGCGAAAAGTGAAATGTCCTCAAATAAAAACCAGAAAGAAGAGATCCAAGAAACAACTCTCTGATATGTGCATTCATTTAACAGAGTTAAAGCTTACTCTACATTACCCATTCTGGAAACTCTGTCTTTGAGGAATATGCGAAGGGATTTTAAGTGGTGATCAGAGGCCTGTAGTGAGCAAGGAAGTGTCTTCTATTGAAAACTGGAGAGAAGATTTCTGAGCAACAGTTTTGAGATGTGTTTATTCATCTCATAAAGTTACATCATTCTTTGAATTGAGCCTTTTGAAATCACTGTTTCAGTGAAACCTGAGGAAGGACATTTGGGAACACTCTTTTGAATATGCTGAAAAATGAATACCTTCAGATAAAAACCAGAAGGAAATTTTCTGTAAAACAGCCCTGTTATCTGTGAATTCCACTTGCATAGTTAAGCTTCTCTTTTCATTGAGCATTATTATAATAATGTTGCTTAGTCTGCGACGGGATATTCGGGAGTGCTTTGAGGCTTACCATGAAAACGGAAATATCTTCAGATAGAAACTGTAGAGAAGCTTTCTGAGGAGCTGTTTTGTGATGTTTGCATCCCACTCACAGAGTTACACCTTTCTTCTCAAAGAGGAATGGGGAATCCCTTTTGGAGAAAAAGCTACCAAGGGACATTCAGGAGCATATGGACACCTATGGTGAAAAAGGAAATATCCTCAGGCAAAAATTGGAAAGAAACTTTCCGTAAAACTACTTTCTGATAGAAATGTTTATTCATCTCACATGGATAAAACTGTCTTTATATTATGTAGTTTGGTAACTCCATCATGGACGGATCCACAAAGGGATATTCATGAGCACATTCAGGCCAATGTTGAAAAAGGAAATATGTTCAGATAAAAACTGGAAAGAAGCTTTCTGCATATCCGTTTTTTGCTGTGTTTATTCAGGTCACTTAGATAAAGCTTTCTTTACATTACGCAGCTTGGAAACTCCATCATGGATGGATCCTCGAAGGGACATTCGGGTGCACATTCAAGACTATGCTGAAAAAGAAAATATCTTCAGATAAGAACTCGAGGGAATTTTTCTGAGAAACTGCTTTGTGATGTGTGCATTCTACTCAGGGAGTTATACCTCTCTTCTCATAAGGCAGTGTTTGAACACTGTTCCTGTAAAACCAAAAAAGGGATATTTCGGAGTGCATTGAAGACTATGGCGAAAAGTGAACTATACTCAAATAACACCCAGAAGGAAGCGTTCCAAGAAACTGCTCTCTGATATGTACATTCACTTCACAGAGTTAAAGTTTGCTTTACATTTCCCAGTTTGGAAACTCTGTCTTTGAGGATTCTGCAAAGGGATATTAAGTGGCGCCCGGAGGCTTGTGGTGAGCAAGGAATGTCTTCTGTTGAAAACTGGGGAGAAACTTACTGAGCAACTGCTTTGTGACTTGTGTATTCATCTCATAGAGTTAAATCATTCTTGGGATTGACCAGTTTGAAATCACTGTTTCTGTGGAACCTGAGAAAGGACATTTGGGAACACTATTAAGAATATGCTGAAAAAGAAATACCCTCAAATAAAAACCAAAAGGAAGCTCTCTGTGAAACTGCTTTGTGTGGTGTGAGTTCCTCTCGTTCAATTAAGCTTCTCTTTTCTGGCCAGGCACGGTGGCTCATGCCTGTAATCCCAGCACTTTGGAAGGCTGAGGCGGGCAGATCACAAGGTCACGAGATGGAGACCATGGTGAAACCCCGTCTCTACAAAAAAAAAAAAAAAAAAAAAAAAAAAAAAAAAAAACAAAAAAGCTTCTCTTTTCTTTGAACTGTTTTCTAACACTGTTTTTCTTTAGCATGCTAAGGGATATTCAGGAGTGCTTTGAGGCATATAGTGAAAAATGAAATATGTTCAGATAGAAACTGGAGAGAAGCTTTCTGAGGAGCTGCTTTCTGACATGTGCATTCCACTCACAGTGTTATACCTCTGTTCTCATATGGCATCGGGGAAGCCCTTTAGGAGAAAAAGGTACCAAGGTATATTCGGGAGCATATTGACGCCTATGGTGAAAAGGGAAATAGCCTCAGACTAAAAGAGAAAAAAAGCTTTCTGTGAAACTGCTCTATACTATGTGTATTCATCTCACATAGATAAAGCTTTCTTTACATTACACAGCTTGGAAACTCTGTCATGGATGGATCCGCAAAGGGACATTCAGGAAAACATTCAGGACTAGGTTAAAAATGGAAATATCATCACATAAAAACGGTGAAGAAGCTTTCCGTGAACCTGCTTTTTGCTATGTGTATTAATCTCACATACATAAAGCTTTTTCATATTACGCAGCTTGGAAACTAAGTCACGGACTGATCTGTGAAGGGACATTCGGGAGCACATTCAGGACTCTGGTGAAAAAGGAAATATGTTCAGATAAAACCCGGAAAGAAGCATTGTGTGAATCTAGTTTTTGCTATGTTTATTTATCTCACATAGATAAAGCTTTCTTTACATTGTGCAGCTTGAAAACTCCGTCATGGAGTGATCTGCAAAGGCACATGGAGAAGCACATTCAGGACTATGGTGAAAAAGAAAATATCTTCAGATAAAACTGGAGAGAAGCTTTTTCAGAAAGTGCATTTTGATGTGTGCGTTCCACTCAGGGAGTTATACCACTTTTCTCATAAGGCTGTGTTTGACACTGTTCCTGTAAAACCGAGAACATGATATTTTGGAGCGCATTGAGGACTATGGTGAAAAGTGAAATATCCTGAAGTAAAACCCAGAAGGAAGCGTTCCAAGAAACTGCTCTCTGATATGTGCATTCATTTCAGAGAGTTAAAGCTTACTCTACATTTCCCAGTTTGAAAAGTCTGTCTTTGAGGATTCTGTGAAAGGATATTAAGTGGTGACCGGAGGCCTGTGGCAAGCAAGGAAACGTCTTCTGTTGAAAACTGGAGAGAAGCTTTCTGAGCAGTTGTTTTGTGATATGTATATTATACTCAGGAGCTGCTTTGTGACTGTGCATTCCACTCACTGTATTATTCTTCTCTTCTCATACAGCATCGGGGAAACCCTTTTGGAGAGGAAGGTATCAAGGTATATTCGGGTGCATATTGACACCAAAGGTGAAAAGGGAAATAGCCTCAGACAAAAACTGGAAAGAAACTTTCTGTGAAACTACTCTGTGATATGTGTATTCATCTCACATAGATAAAGCTTTCTTTACATTTCCCAACTTGGAAACTCTGTAATGGATGGATCCGCGAGGAGACATTCGGGAGCACATTCAGGACTATGGTGAAAAGCAAATATCTTCAGATAAAAACTGGAAAGAAGGTTTCTGTGAATCTGCTTTTTCCTATGTTTATTCATCTCACATAGATAAAGCTTTCTTTACATTACATAGCTTGGAAACTCCGTCATGGACAGAACTGCAAAGGGACATTTGGGAGCATATTCAGGACTATGATGAAAATGGAAATCTCTACAGATAAAAACCGGAAAGAAGGTTTCTGAGAAACTGCTTTGTGATGTGTACATTCCTCTTTTTTCATAAGGCAGTGTTTGAACAGGTTTCCTGTAAAACCGAAAAAGTGATATTTCGGAGCGTATTGAAGACTATGGCGAAAAGTGAATTACCCTCAAATAAAATCCAGAAAGAAGCATTAAAAGAATCTGCTCTGATATGTACATTCATTTCACAGAGGAAAAGCTTACTGTACATTTCCTACTTTGGAAACTCTGTCTTTGAGGAATCTGTGAAGGGATATTTAGTGGTGCCCAGAGGCCTGTGGTGTGAAAGGAAATGTCCCATTGAAAACTGGAGAGAAGCTTTATGAGCAAGTGTTTTGTGATGTGTGTATTTATCTCATAGAGTTAAATCATCCTTTGTATTGAACAGTTTGAAATTTACTTTCTGTGGAATCTGAGAAAGGACATTTGGGAACACTCTCTAGAATATCCTTTAAAAGAAATAAACTCCGATAAAAAGCAGAAGGAAGCTTTCTGTGAAACTGCTCTGTGTCATGTTAATTCCACTCGCACAGTTCAGCTTCTCTGTTCATTGAGCAGTATTCTAACACTGTGTTTAGTCTGTGAAGGGATATGCGGGAGCGCTTTAAGGCTTATGGTTAAAACGGAAATATCTTCAGATAGACACTGGAGAGAAGATTTCCGAGGAGCTGCTTTGTGACGTTTGTGTTCCACTCACAGAGTTATACCTTTCTTCTCATAGAGGATTGGGGATTCCTTTTTGGATAAAAAGCTACCAACGGATATTTGGGAGTATATTTACAGCTATGGTGAAAAAGGAAATATCCTCAGGCAAAAACTGGAAAGAGGTTTCTGTGAAACTGCTTTGTGATAGATATGTTTATTCATCTCACATAGATAACACTTTCTCTATACTACGAAGTTTGAAAACTCAGTCATGGAATGATCCATGAAGGGGCATTCAGGAGCTCATTCAGGCCTATGGTGAAAAAGGAAATATATTCAGATAGAAACTGGAGAGAAATTTTTGGAGGAACTACTTCGTGACGTGTGCATTGCATTCACAATGTTGTACCCCTCATATCATACAGCATCGGGGAAACTGTTTTCGAGAAATAGGTACCAAGTGATATTCGGGAGCATATTGGTGACTACAGTGAAAAGAGAAATAGCCTCAGATAAAAACTGGAAAGAATTTTTCTCTGAAACTGCTCTGTGATATACGTATTCAACTCACATAGATAAAGCATTCTTTACATTACACTGCTTGGAAATTCTGTCATGAATGGTTCCTTGAAGGGACATTCATGAGCACATTCAGCACTATGGTGAAAAAGGAAATATCTTCAGATAAAAACTGGAAAGAAGCTTTCTGTGAATTTGCTTTTTGCTATGTTTATTTACCTCACATTGATAAAGCTTTCTTAACTTTACGCAGGTTGGAAAATCTGTCACGGACGGATCTGCTAAGGGACATTCGGGAGTACAATCAGGCCTATGTTAAAAATGGAAATATCTTCACATAAAAACTGCAGAAAACTTTTCTGAGAAACTGCTTTGTGACGAGTGCATTCCACTCAGGGAGGTGTACTTCTTTTCTAATAAGGCAGTGTTTGAAAACTGTTCCTGGAAAACCGAAAATGTGATATTATGGAGGGCATTGGAGACTATGGTGAAAAGTGAAATATCCTCAAATAAAACCCAGAGAGAAGCGTTCCAAGAAGCTGCTCTCTGATGTGTGCATTCATTTCACAGAATTAAAGCTTACTCTACATTGCCCAGTTTGGAAACTCTGCCTTTGAGGAATCTGCGAAGGGATATGAAGTGGATCCCAGAAGCCTGTTTTGAGCATGGAAATGTCTTCCATTGAAAACTGGGGAGAAGATTTCTGAGCAGCTGCTTTGTGATGTGTGGATTATTCTCATAGAGGTAAATCATTCTTTGGATTGAAGAGTTTGAAATCACTGTTTCTGTGGAACCTAAGAAAGGACATTTGGGAACGCTTTTTAGAATATGCTGAAAAAGACATACTCTCAGATAAGAAACAGTAGGAAGCATTCTGTGAGACTGCTCTGTGTCATGTGAATTCCACTCACACTGTTCAGCTTCTCTTCTCATTGAGCAGTATTTTAACACTGTTTTTCTTTAGTTTGTGAAGGGCTATTCGGGTGCACTTTGAGGCTAATGGTGAAAACGGAAATATTTTCAGATACAAACTGGAGAGCTTTCCGAGGAGATGCTTTGTGATGTGTGCACTCCACTCACAGTGTGATACCATTCTTCTCATAGAGCATTGGGGAATCTCTTTTGGAGAAAAAGCTACCATGGGACATTTGGGAGTATATGGACCCCTATGGTTAAAAAGGAAATATCATCACACAAGCACTGGAAAGAAGCTTTCTGTGAAACTGCTTTTGTGATAGAAAAGCTTATTTGATCTCACATGTATAAAACTTTTTTTATATTACACAGGTAGGAAAGTCCATCATGGATGGATCCGTGAAGGGACATTTGAGAGCAGATTCAGGCCGATGGTGAAGAAAGAAATATCTTCAGATAAAAACTGGAGAGAAGCTTTCTGAGAAACTGCTTTGTGATGTGTGCATTCCACTCAGGGAGTTATACCTCTTTTCTCATAAAGCAGTGTTTGAACACTGTTCCTGTAAGACTGAAAAAGTGACATTTTGAAGCTCTTTGAAGACAATGGCGAAAAGTGAAATATCCTCAAATAAAACCCAGAGAGAAGCATTCTAAGAAACTGCTCTCTGATATGTGCATTCATTTCACAGAGTTAAAGCTAAGTCTACTTTGCCCAGTTTAGAAACTCTGCCTTTGAGTAATCTGTGGAGGGATATTAAGTGGCACTCAGAGGCTTGTGGTGAGCAAGGAAACGTCTTCCGATGAAAACTGGTGAGAAGCTTTCTGAGCAACTGCTTTGTGATGTGTGTATTCATCTCATTGAGTTAAACCATTCTTTGGATTGAGCAGTTTGAAATCACTGTTTTTGTGGAATCTGAGGAAGGGCATTTTTAAATGCTCCTTAGAGTATGGAGAAAGAAATATCCTGAGGAAAAATCCAGAAGGAAGCTTTCCGTGAAACTGCTCTGTGTCTTCCTAATTCTTCTCACTCTGTTAAGCCTCTCTTTGCATTGAGCAGTTTTCTAACCCTGTTTATGTTTAGCGTGTGAAGGGATATACGGGAGTGCTTTGAGGCTTACGGTGAAAAAGGAAGTATGTTCAGACAGAAAATTGAAAGTAGCTTTCTGAGGAACTGTTTTGTGACATGTGCATTCCACTCAGAGTGTTATATCTCTCTTCTCGTACAGCATCGGGGAAACCCTTTTGAAGAAAAAGGTACAGCGTGATATTCGGGAGCATGTTGATGCCTATGGTGAAAAGGGAAAGAGCCTCAGACAAAAACTGGAAAGAAGCTTTCTATGAAACAGCTCTGTGATATGTGTATTCATCCCACATTGATAAAGCTTTCTTTACATTATGCAGCTTGGAAACTCTGTCATGGATGGATCCACGAAGGGACATTTGGGAGCACATTCAAGTCTATGGTGAAAAAGGAAATATCGTCAGATAAAAACTGAAAAGCACTTTCTGGGAATCTGCTTTTTGCTATGATTATTCATCTCACATAGATAAAGCTTTCTTTACATGACAGAGCTTGGAAACTCCATCATGGATGGATCCACGAAGGGATATTTGGGATCATATTCGGGCCTATGCTGAAAAAAGAAATATATTCAGATAAAAACTGGAGAGACACTTTCTGAGAAACTCCTTGGTGATGTGTGAATTCCACTCTGGGAGATATACCTTTCTTCTCATAAGGCACTCTTTGAATACTGTTCCTGTAAAACTAACAAAAGTGATATTAGGAGCACATTGAAGACTATGGCAAAAAGTGAAATGTCGTCCAGTAAAACCCAGCAAAAAACATTCCAAGAAACTACTCTCTGACATGTCCATTCATTACACAGCATTAAAGATTACTCTACATTTCCCAGTTTGGAAAGTCTGTCTTTGAGAATTATGTGAAGCGATATTAAGTGGCCACCAGAGGCCTGTGGCGAGCAAGGAAATGTTTTCCATTGAAAATTGGAGAGAAGATTTCTGAGCAACTATTTTGTGAAGTTTGTATTCATCATGCAGAGTTAAATCATTCTTTATCTTGAGCAGTTTGAAATCACTGTTTCTGTGGAATCTGAGAAAGGACATTGGGGAATGCTCTGTATAAATCGTGAAAAAGAAATAATCTCAGATACAATCCAGAAGGAAGCTTGATGTGTAACTGCTCTGTGTTGCGTCAATTCTGCTCCACAGTTAAGCTTCTCTTTTCATTGAGCAGTATTCTAACACTGTTTTTGTTTAGACTGTGAAGGGATATTTGGGAGCGCCTTTAGGCTTATGGTGTAAAAGGAAATATCTTTAGATAGAAACTGGAGAGAAGCTTTCCAAGGAGCTGCTTTGTGACGTGTGCGTTCCACTCAGAGAATTAAACCTTTCTTCTCATAGAAGATTGGGGAATCCCTTTTTTAGAGAAAGCTATCAGAGGACATTCAGGAATATATGGAGGCTATGGTGAAAAAGGAAATATCCTCACACAAAAACTGGAAAGAAGTTTTCTGTGAAACTGCTTTGTGATAGATATATTTACTCTTCTCACATAGATAAAACTGTCTTTTAATAACGCAGTTTTGAAACGCCGTTGTGGACGGATTCGAGAAAGGTCATTTGGGAGCACATTCATGCCTATGGTGAAAGAAAAAATATCTTCAGATAAAAACTGGAGAGCAACTTTCTGAGAAACTGATTTGTGATGTGTGCATTCCACTCAGGGAGTTATATCTCTTTTCTCATAAGGCAGTGTTTGAACACTCTTCCTGTAAGACCGAAAATGTCATATTTTGGAGCACATTGAAGACAATGGCGAAAAGTGAAATATCCTCAAATAAAACCCAGAGAGAAGCATTCCAAGAAACTGCTGTCTGATATGTGCGTTCATTTCACAGAGTTAAAGTTTACTCTACATTGTCCAGGTTGGAAACTCTGTCTTTGAGGAATCTGTGAAGGGATATTAAGTGGCGCCTGGAGGCTTGTGGTGAGTAAGACAAGGTCTCCGATGAAAAGTGGTGAGAAGCTTTCTGAGAAACTGCTTTATGATGTTTGTATTCATCTCATTGAGTTAAACCATTCTTTGGATTGAGCAGTTTGAAATCATTGTTTATGTGGAACCTGAGAAAGGACATTTGGGAACGCTCTTAAGAATATGCTGAAAAAGAAATACCCTCTGATAAAAAGGAAATATATTCAGATCAAAACTGGAGAGACACTTTCTGATGAACTGCTTTGTGACGTGTGCATTCCACTCACAGTGTTATACCTCTCTTCTCATACAGCTTCGGGGAAACACGTTTGGAGAAAAATGTACCAGGTGATATTCAGGAACATGTTGATGCCTATGGTGAAAAGTGAAATAGCCTGGGACAAAAACTGGAAAGAAGCTTTCTATGAATCTGATCTGTGATATGTGTATTCATTTCACATAGATAAAACTTTCTTAATATTATGCAGCTTGGAAACTCTGTCATGGACGGATCCAGGAAGGGACATTCGGGAACACATTCAGGACAACGGTGGAAAAGGAAATGTCTTCAGATAAAACTGGAAAGAAGCTTTCTGTGAATTCCACCCCTAAAGCACTGTTTGAACAGTGTTCCTGCAAAACTAAAAAAAGTGATATTTGGAACACATTGAAGACTATTGCAAAAAGTGAAATGTCGCAATTAAACCCAGAAAGAAATATTCCAAGAAACTGTTCTCTGACATGTCCATTCATTTCACAGAGTTAAAGCTTACTCTACATTTCCCAGTTTGGAAAGTCTGTATTTGAGTATACTGTGAAGGGTTATTAAGTGGCTACCAGAGGGTTGTGGTGAGCAAGGAAATATCTTCCGCTGAAAACTGGAGAGAAGCTTTCTGAGCAACTGCTTTGTGATGTGTGTATTCATCTCACAGAGGTAAAACATTCTTTGGATGGAGCAGTTTTAAATCACTGTTTCTATGGAGTTTGAGGAAGGACATTTGGGATCGCTCCTTAGAATATGGAGAAAGAAATATCCTCAGATAAAAAACAGAAGGAAGCTTTCTGTGAAACTGCTTTGTGTCGTGTGCATTCCTTTTGCTCAGTTAAGGTTCTCTTTTCATTGAGCAGTTTTCTAACACTGTTTATGATTAGCGTTCAAAGCGATATTTGGAAATGCTTTGAGACGTATGGTGAAAAAGGAAATATGTTCAGATAGAAACTGGAGAGAAACTTTCAGAGGAGCTGCTTTGTGACATGTACATTTCACTCACAGAGTTATACCTTTCTATTCATAGAGACTTTGGGAATCCATTTTGGAGTAAATCTAGAAAGGGACATTTGGGAGTATATGTATGGTTATTGTGAAAAAGGAAATATTCTCAGACAAAAACTGGAAAGAAGCTTTCTGTGAAACTACTTTGTGATATATATATATATATATTTATTCTCTCATATAGATAAAACTTTCTTTATATTATGCAGTTTGGAGACTCCGTCATGGATGGATCCGAGAAGGGAAATTCAGGAGCACATTCGAGCCAATGTTGAAATTGGAAATATCTTTAGATAAAGACTGGAGAGAGGCTTTCTGAGAACCTGCTTTGTGATATATGCATTCCACTCAGGGGTTATACCTCTTTTCCATAAGGCAGTGTATGAAACCATTCCTGTAAAACTGAAAAACTGATATTTTGGAACGCATTGAAGACTATGGCAAAAAGTGAAATATCCTCAAATAAAACCCAGAAAAAAGCGTTCCAAGAAACTGCTCTCTGATATGTGCATTCATTTCACAGAGATAAAGCTTTCTCTATATTGCCCAGTTTGGAAACTCTGTCTTTGAGGAATCTGCGAAGGGTTATTAAGTGGCGCCCGGAGGTCTGTGGTGAGCAAGGAAATGTCTTAAGTTGAAAACTGGGGAGAAGCTTTCTGAGCAACTGCTTTGTGATGTGTGGATTCTTCTCATGGAGTTAAATCATTCTTTGGATAGAGCAGTTTGAAATCCCTGCTTCTGTGGAACTTGTTAAAGGACATTTGGCAACACTTTTTAGAATATGCTGAAAAAGAAATAACTTCAAATAAAAACCAGAACTAAGCTTTCTGTGAAATTGCTCTGGATTGTGTGAATTCCACTCGCACAGTTAAGCTTCTCTTTTCATTGAGCTGTATTCTACCACCCTTTCTGTTTCGTCTGCAAAGGGATACTCAGTAGCGCTTTGTGGTATATGGTGAAAATGGAAATATCTGCAGATAGAAACTGGAGAGAAGCTTTCTGAGGACGGAAATAATGGATGGCTATAGTGGAAAAGGAATTAAACTCAAACAAAAACTGGAATGAAGTTTACTGTGAAACTGCTTTGTGACAGATATATTTATTCATCTCACATAGATAAAACTTTCTTTATATTATGCAGTTTGGAAACTCCATCATGGATGGATCCGCGAATCCACATCCGGGAGCACATTCAGGTCTATGGTGAAAAAGGAAATTTCTTCAGAGAAAAACTGGAGAGAAGCCTTTTGAGAAACTGCTTTGTGACGTGTGCATTCCACTCACATTGTTATACCTCTTTTCTAATACAGCATCTAGGAAAGCCTTCCTGTGAAACTGTTCTTAGATATGTGTATTCATCTCACATAGATAAATCTTTCTCTACATTTCACAGCTTGGAAACTCTGTAATGGATGGATCTGCGAATGGATATTTGGGAGCACATTCAGGACTATGGTGAAAAAGGAAATATCTTCAGATTAAAAATGGAAAGAAACTTTCTGTGAATCTGCTTTTGCTGTGTTTCTTCATCTCACATAGATAAAACTTTCTTTATATTACACAGTTTGGAAACTCCACCATGGATGGATCCACAACACAATATTTGAAAGCACATTCAGTCCTATTGTGAAAAAGGAAATATATTCAGATAAAAACTGGAGAGAAGCTTTCTGAGAAACTGCTTTGTGATGTGTGTATTCCACTCAGGGAGTTATACATCTTTTCTCAAAAGGCAGTGTTTGAACACTGTTCCTGTAAAAAGAAAAAGTGATACTTTGGAGCACATTGAAGACTATAGGGAAAAGTGATATATCCTCAAATAAAACCCAGAAAGAAGCGTACCAAGGAACTGCTCTTGGATATGAGCATTCATTTGACAGATGTAAAGCTTACTCTACTTTGCCCAGTGTGCAAATTCTGTCTTTCAGGAATCTGCCAAGGGATATTAAGTGGTGCCTGTTTGCCTGTGGTGAGTAAGGAAATGTCTTCCGATGAAAGCTGCAGAGAAGCTTTCTGAGCAACTGCTTTGTGATGTGTGTATTCATCTCATCGAGTTAAATAATTCTTTGGATTGAGCAGTTTGAATTCACTGCTTCTGTGGAATCTAAGGAGGGGCATTTGGGAACGATCTTTAGAATATAGAGAAAGAAATATCCTCAGATAAAAACCAGAAGGAAGCTTTCTGTGAAACTGCTGTGTGTCGTGGGAATTCCTCTCGCTCAGTTAAGCTTCTCTTTTCATTGAGCAGTTTTCTAACCTTGTTCATGTTTAGCGTATGAAGGGACATAGGGGAGCACTGTGAGGTTCATGGTGAAAAAGAAAATATATTCAGATAGAAACTGGACAGAAGCTTTCTGCAGAACTGCTTTGTGACGTGTGCATTTCACTCACCGTGTTATAACTCTCTTCTCATACAGCATGGGGGAAATCCTTTCTGTGATACTGTTCTGTGATATGTGTATTCGTCTCACATAGATAAAGCTTTCTCTACATTACGCAACTTGGAAACTCTGTTATGGATGAATCCGTGAAAAAATATTCTGGATGACATTCAGGACTATGTTGAAAAAGGAAATATCTTCAAATAAAAACTGGAAAGAAGGTTTCTGTGAATCTGCTTTTTCCTATGTTTATTCATCTCACATAGATAAAGCTTTCTTTACATTACACAGCTTGGAAACTCTGTCATGGACGCATCCACGAAGTGACATTCGGGAGGAGATTCAGGACTATGGTGAAAAAGGAAATATGTTCAGAAAAAGCTGGAAAGAAGCTTTCTGTGAATCTGCTTTTTGCTATGTTTATTCAACTCACATAGATAAATCTTTCTTTATAGACGCACTTTGGAAACTGTATCATGGATGGATCCACAATGGGATATTCAAAAGTGCATTCAGGCCTATGGTGAAAAAGGAAATATAATCAGAAAAAAAAATGGACAGAAGCTTTCTGAGAAAATGCTTTGTGATGTGTGCATTCCACTCAGGGAGTTATACCTCTTTCTCATAAGGCAGTATTTGAACACTATTCCTGTAAAATGAAAAAGTGATATTACAGAGTGCATTGAAGGCTATGGCAAAAAGTGATATATCCTGAAATAAAACCCAGAAAGAAGCATTCGAAGAAACTGCTCTCAGATATGTACAATCATTTCACAGAGGTAAAACTTATTCTACATTGCCCAGTTTGTAAATTCTGTTTTTCAGTAATCTGCCAAAGGATATTAAGTGGTGCCGGGACACCTGTGGTGAGCAAGGAAATGTCTTCTGATGAAATTGGAGAGAAGCTTTCTGAGCAACTGCTTTGTGATGTGTGTATTCATCTCATAGAATTAAATCATTCTTTGGATTAAGCAGTTTGAAATCACTGTTTCTGTGGAATCTGAGGAGGGACGTTTGGGAAACGTCTTTAGAATATGGAGAAAGAAATATCCTCAGATAAAATCAGAAGGAAGCTTTCTGTGAAACTGCTGTTTGTCGTATGAATTCCTCTTGCTCAGTTAAGCTTTTCTTTTCATTGAGCAGTTTTCTAACATTGTTCATGTTTAGTGCACGAAGGGATGTACAGTAGCACTTTGAGGCTCATGGTGAAAAAGAAAATATGTTCAGATAGAAACTGGAGAGAAACTTTATGCAGAATTGAATTGTGAAGTGTTCATTGCACTCACAGTGTTATACCTCTCTTCTCATATAGCATAGGGGAAACCAATTCTGTGACACTGTTCTGTGATATGTGCATTCATCTGACATAGATAAAGCTTTCTCTACATTACACAGCTTGGAAACTCTGTCAGGGACGGATGCACAAAGTGACATTCAGGAGCACATTCAGGACTATGTTGAAAAAGGAAATATATTCAGATAAAAACTGGAAAGAATCATTCTGTGAATCTGCTTTACACTATGTTTATTCATCTCACATAGATAAAGCTTTCTTTACATTATGCAGCTTGGAAACTCTGTCATGGATGGATCCGTGAAGGTATATTTGGGGTCACTTTTGGACCTATGGTGAAATAGGAAATATCGTCAGATAAAAACTGGAGAGAAGCTTTCTGAGAAACTCCTTGGTGATGTGTGCATTCCACTTAGGGTGTTTTACCTTTCTTCTAACAAGACACTGTTCCTGTAAAACTAAAAAAGTAATATTCAGAGCACATTGAAGACTATGGCGAAAAGTGAAATGTCGTCAAATAAAACTCGGATAGAAGCATTGCAAGAAACTGCTCTCTGACATGTTCATTTATTTCACAGAGTTAAAGCTTACTCTAGATTTCCCAGTTTGGAAAGTCTGTCTTTCAGGATTCTGCAAAGGGATATAAGTGGCAACCGGAGGCCTGTGTCAAGCAAGGAAATGTCTTCCATTGAAAATTGAAGAGAAGCTTTCTGAGCATCTCTTCTGTGATGTTTTTATGCATCTCATAGAGTTAAATCATTCTTTGGATTGACCAGTTTGAAATCACTGCTCTGTAGAATCTCAATAAAGACATTTGGGAATGCTCTATAGAATATGGAGAAAAATTATCCTCAGGTAAAATCCAGAAGGAAGCTTTCTGTGAAACTGCTCTGTGTCGTGTGAATTCCTATTGCTCAGTTAAGCTTCTCTTGTCATTGAGCAGTTCTCTAACACTGTTTATCTTTAGTGTGTGAAGGGATATATGGAGCAGTTTGAGGCTTACGTTGAAAAAGGAAATATGTTCAGATAGAAACTAGAGAGAAACTTTCTGAGGAACTGCTTTGTGGCGTGTGCATTCCACTCACAGTGTTATACCTCTTTTCTCATACAGCATCAGGGAAATCCTTTAGGAGAAAATGATACAAAGGGCTATTTGGGAGCATATTGACGCCTATGGTGAAAAGTGAAATATCTTCAGACAAAAACTGGAAAGAAGCTTTCTGTGAAACTGCTTTGTGATATGTGTATTCATCTCACACAGATAAAGCTTCCTTTATGTTACTCAGGTTGGAAACTCTGTCATGGACAGATTCACGAAGGGACATTCAGGAGCAGATTCAGGAGTATGATGAAAAGGGAAATATCTTCAGATAAAAACTGGAAAGAAGCTTTCTGTGAATCTGCTTCTTGTTATGTTTATTCATCTCATATAAATAAAGCTTTTTGTACATTACACAGCCTGGAGACTCTGTCATGGACATATCCAAAGGGGACATTCGGGAGCACATTCAGGACTATGGTGAAAGTGGAAATATACTCAGATAAAAATTGAATAGAAGCTTTCTGTGAATCTGTTTTTGCTATGTTTATTCATCTCACACTGGTAAAGCTTTCTTTAGATTATGCAGCTTGGAAACTCCGTCATGGATGGATCCACGAAGGGACATTCGGGAGCACATTCAGGCCTATAGTGAAAAAAGAAATATCTTCAGATAAAAACTGGAGAGAAGCTTTCTGAGAAACTACTTTGTGAAGTGTGCATTCCACTCAGGAATTTATATCTCTTTTCTCATAAGGCAGTGTTTGAACACTGTTCTGGTAAAACCGAAAAAGTGATATTTCCTAGTGCATTGAAAACTATTGCAAAAAGTATGATATTCTCAAATAAAACTGAGAAAGAAGCATTCCAATAAACTGCTCTCTGATGTGTGCATTCATTTCACAGAGTTAAAGCTTACTCTACACTGCCCACTTTGGAAAATCTGTCTTTGAGGAATCTGCGACGGGATACTAAGTGGGGCCCAGAGGCCTGTGGTGAGCAAGGAAATCTCTTCCGTTGAAAACTGTAGAGAAGCTTTCTGAGGAACTGCCTGGGATCTGTGTTTTCATCTCAGAGAGTTAAATCATTCTTTGGATTGAGCAGTTTGAAATCACTCTTTCTGTGGAATCTGAGGAACGCCCTTTGGAATATGGACAAATAAATATCCTCAGGTAAAATCCAGAAGGGAGCTTTCTGTGAAACTGCTCTGTGTCGTCTTAATTCCTCTCACTCAGTTTCACCTCTTTTTTCATTGAGCAGTTTTCTAACCCTGTTTATGTTCAGCATGCAAAGGGATATTCAGGACCACTTTGAGGCTTACGGTGAAAAAGAAAATATGTTCAGAGCGAAACTGGAGAGAAGCTTTCTGAGGAGCTGCTTTGTGTCGTGTGCATTCCATTCACAGTGTTATACCTCTCTTCTCATACAACATCAGGGAAACCCTTTTGGAGAAAAAGGTCGCAAGTGATATTCGGGAGCATGTTGATGCCTATGGTGAAAAGGGACAAAACTGACAAAACCGGACAGACAAAACTGGAAAGAAACTTTCCAGACAAAAACTGGGAAGAAACTTTCTATCAAACTGCCCTGTGGTATATGTATTCATCTGCCATAGATAAAACTTTCTTTACCTTACACAGCTTGGAAACTCTGTCATGGACGGATCCACGAAGGGACATCCGGGAGGAGATTCAGGACTATGGTGAAAAAGGAAATATGTTCAGATAAAAACTGGAAAGAAGTTTTCTGCGAATCTGCTTTTTGGTATGTTTATTCATCTCACATGGATAAAGCTTTCTTTACATTACACAGCTTGGAAACTCCGTCATGGATGGATTCACAAAGGGATATTCGAGATCACATTCGGGCATATTGAAAAAGGAAATATCGTCAGATAAAAACTGGAGAGAAGCTTTCTGAGAAATTGCTTTGTGATGTGTGTATTCCACTCAGGGAGTTAAACCTGTTTACTCATAAGGCAGTGTTTGAACACTGTTCCTGTAAAACTGAAAATGTGATATTTTGCAGCGTTTTAAACACTATGGCGAAAAGTGAAATATCCTGAAATAAAACCCAGAAAGAAGCGTTCCAAGAAACTGCTCTCTGACATGTGCATCATTTCAGAGAGTTAAAGCTGACACTACGTTGCACAATTTGGAAACTCTTTCTTTGAGATCTGTGAAGGAATATTAAGTGGCGCCCAGAGACTTGTGGTGGGAAAGCAAACGTCTTCCGATGAAAACTGGAGAGAAGCTTTTGGAGCAACTGCATTGTGATGGGTGTATTCATCTCGCAGAGTTAAATTATTGTTTGGATTGAGCAGTGTGAAATCACTGTTTCTGTGGAACCTGAGAAAGGACAATTGGGAACACACTTAAAAATGTGCTGAAAAGAAATACCCTCCAATAAAAACCAGAAGGAAACTTTCTGTGAAACTGCTCTAGGTCACGTGAAGTCCATTCACACAGTTAAGCTTCTGTTTTCATTGAGCAATATTTTGACACTGTTTTAGGTTACTTAGCTACGGGATTCTCGGGAGTGCTTTGATGCTAACGGTGAAAATGAAAATATCTTCATAAATAAACTGGAAAAAAGATTTCCCAATAGCAGCTTTGAGCCATGTGCATTCCACTCATAAAGTTATACCTTTCTTCTCAGAGAGGATTGGGGAATCCATATGGAGAAAAAGGTAACAGGGAACATTCGGGAGTATATGGACGGCTTTGGTGAAAAAGGAAATATCCTCAGACAAAAACTGGAAAGAAGCTTTCTGTGAAACTGCTTTGGGATAGATACATCTAGTCATCTCACATAAATAAAACTTTTTTTCTATTACGCAGTTTTGAAACTGCATCATGGACGGATTCGTGAAGGGACATTTGTGAGCACATTCAGGACTGTGGGGAAATGGAAAATATCTTCAGATAAAATCTGGAGAGAAGCTTTCTGAGAAACTGCTTTGTGATGTTGGCATTCCTCTCAGGGAGTTATACCTCTTTTCTCATAAGGCAGTGTTTGAACACTGTTCCTGTAAAACTGAAAAAGTGATATTTTCCAGCACATTGAAGACTATGGTGAAAAGTGAAATATCCCAAAATAAAACCCAGAAAGAAGCGTTCCAAGAACCCGCTCTCTGACGTGTGCATTCATGTCAGAGAGTTAAAGCTTACACTACGTTGACCAGTTTGGAAACTCTGTCTTTGAGGAATCTGTGAAGGGATATTAAGTGACGCCCAGAGGGATGTTGTGAGAAAGAAAACATCTTTTGATGAAAACTGCAGAAAAGGTTTTGGAGCAATTGAATTGTGATGTGTATATTCATCTCACAGAGTTAAATCATTCTTTGGATTGAGCATTTAAAATCACTGTTTCTGTGAAACCTGAGAAAAGACATTTGGGAACGCTATTTAGAGTATGCTGAAAAAGAAATACCCTCCAATAAAAACCAGAAGGAAACTTTCTGTGAAACTGCTCTAGGTCATGTGAAGTCCACTCGCATAGTTAAGCTTCTGTTTTCATTAAGCAGTATTCTAACGAGGTTGTAGGTTAGCCAGCTAAGGGAAACTCGGGAGCGCTTTGAGGCTTACAGTGAAAATGGAAATATTTTCAGACAGATACTGGAGAGAAGATTTCCGAGGAGCTGCTTTGTGATGTGTCCATTCGACTCAGGGAGTTACACCTCTTTTCTCATGATGCAGTGTTGAACACAGTTCCTGTAAAACTGAAAATTGGTATTTTGCAATGCATTGAAGACTATGGAAAAAAGTGAAATATCCTGAAATAAAATCCAGAAAGAAGCAGTCCAAGAAACTGCTCTCTGACTTGTGCTTTCATTTCAGAGAGTTAAAGCTTACACTACGTTGCCCAGTTTGGAAAGCTTGTCTTTGAGGAATTTGTGAAGGGATATTAAGTGGCACCTGGAGGCTTGTGATGAGAAAGGAAAAGTCTTCCAATGAAAACTGGAGAGAAGCTTTCAGAAAACTGCTTTGTGATGTGTGTATTGATCTCATAGAATTAAATCATTCTTTGGATTGAGCAGTTTGATATCACTGTTTTGGGGAATCTGAGAAAGGACATTTGGGAACGCTCTTAAGAATATGCTGAAAAAGAAATAGCCTCTGATAAAACTAGAAGGAAACTTTCTGTGAAACTCCTCTAGGTCACGTGAAGTCCACTCGCACAGTTAAGCTTCTGTTTTCATTGAGCAGTATACTAACACTGTTTTAGGTTTGTCAGCTATGGGATACTCAGGAGCGCTTTGAGGCTTACTGTGAAAACGGAAACATCCTCTGATAGATACTGGAGAGAATATTTCTGAGGAGCTGCTTTGTGGCGTGTGCATTCCACTCACAGAGTTATACATTTTCTCTCATAGAGGATTGGGAATTCTGGTTGGAGAAAAAGCTACCAGGGACCTTCAGGAGTACATGGACGACTACAGTAAAAAAGGAAATATCCTCAGACAAAAAATTTAAAGATGCTTTCTGTGAAACTGCTTTGTGATAGATATGTCAATTCATCTCACATAGATAAAACTTTCTTTCTATTACGCAGTTTTGAAACTGCGTCATGAATAGATTCGTGAAGTCACATTCGGGAACACATTCAGGCCTATGGTGAATAAGGAGATATCTTCAGATAAAAACTGGAAAGAAGCTTTCTGAGGAACTGCTTTGTGATGTGTGCATTACACACAAGTAGTTATACCTCTTTTCTCATAAGGCAGTGTTTGAACACAGTTTGTAAAACTGAAAAACTGATATTTTTCAGTGCATTGAAGACTATGGCAAAAAGTGAAATATCCTGAAATAAAACCCAGAAAGAAGCGTTCCAAGAGACTGCTCTTTGACATGTGCATTCATTTCAGAGAGTTAAAACTTACACTACAATGCCCAGTGTGGAAACGCTGTCTTTGAGGAATCTTTTAAGGGATTATTAAGTGACGCCCAGATTCTTGTGGTGAGAAAGGAAACGTCTTCCGATGAAAACTGGAGAGAAGCTTTCAGAGCAACTTCTTTGTGATGTGTGTATTCATCTCCTAGAGTTAAATCATTCTTTGGATTGAGCAGTTTGAAATCACTGTTTCTGTGTAATCTGAGAAAGGGCATTTGGGAATGCTCTTAAGGTTATGCTGAAAAAGAAATACCCTCTGATAAAAACCAGAAGGAAACTTTCTGTGAAACTGCTCTAGGTCACGTGAATTCTACTCGCAGAATTAAGCTTCTGTTTTCATTGAGCAGTATTCTAACACTGTTTTAGGTTAGTCAAGTAAGGGATACTCGGAGGCGCTTTGAGGCTTATGGTGAAAATGGAAATATCTTTGCAGAGATACTGGATAGAAGAATTTCGACGGCCTGCTTTGTGATGTGTGCATTATACTCACACAGTTTACTTTTCTTTTTTTTTTTTTTTTTTTTTTTTTAGATGGAGTCTCGCTCTGTCGCCCAGGCTGGAGTGCAGTGGCCGGATCTCAGCTCACTGCAAGCTCCGCCTCCCGGGTTCACGCCATTCTCCTGCCTCAGCCTCCCGAGTAGCTGGGATTACAGGCGCCCGCCACCACGCCCGGCTAGTTTTTTGTATTTTTTAATAGAGACGGGGTTTCACCGTGTTAGCCAGGATGGTCTCGATCTCCTGACCTCGTGATCCACCCGTCTCGGCCTCCCAAAGTGCTGGGATTACAGGCTTGAGCCACCGCGCCCGGCAGAGTTTACTTTTCTTCTCAAAGAGGATTGGGAAATCCACTTGGAGAAAAAGCAACCAGGGGTCATTTGGGAGTATATGGATGGCTATGGTGAAAAAGGAAATATCCTCAGACAAAACCTGGAAAGAAGCTTTCTGTGAAACTGCTTTGTGATAGATATGTCTATTCATCTCATATAGATAAAACTTTCATTCTATTACGCAGTTTCAAAACTGTGTCATGGACGGATTCACGATGGGATATTTGTTAGCACATACAGGCCTGTGAGGAAATAGGAGATAACTTCAGATAAAAACTGGAGAGAAGCTTTCTGAGAAACTGCTTTGTGATGTGTGTATTCCACTCAGGGAGTTATACGTCTTTTCTCATAAGGCAGTTTTTGAACACTGTTCCTGTAAAACTGAAAAAGTGATATTTTGCAGCACATTGAAGAATATAGTGAAAAGTGAAATACCCTGAAATAAAAGCCAGAAAGAAGCATTGTAAGAAACTGCTTTCTGACGTGTGCATTCATTTCAGAGAGTAAAAAATTACACTACGTTGCCCAGTTTGGAAACTCTATCTTTGAGGAATATGTGAAGAGATATTAAGCCGCACCCAGAGGCTTATGGTGAGAAAAGAAACGTCTTCCAATGAAAACTGGAGAGAAACTTTTGTAGTAACTGCTTTGTGATGTGTGTATTCATCTCATAGAGTTAAATCATTCTTTGGATTCAGGAGTTTGAAATCTCTGTTTCTGTGGAGCCTGAGAAAGGACATTTGGGAACGCTCTTAAGAATATGCTGAAAAAGAAATACCCACCAATAAAACACAGAAGGAAACTTTCTGTGAAACTGCTCTAGGTCACATGAATTCCACTCACACATTTAAGCTTCTGTTTTCATTGAGCAGTATTCTAACACTGTTTTAGTTTAATCAAATAAGGGAGACTTGGGAGGGCTTTGAGACTTACAGTGAAAATGGAAATATCATCAGATAGACACTGGAGAGAAGAGTTGCAAGGAACTGCTTTGTGACGTGTGCATTCCACTCATGGAGTTATACTTTTCTTCTCATAGAGGATTGGGGAATCCCGTTTGGAGAACAAGCTTCCAGCTCACATTCAGGAGTATATGGATGGCTATGGTGAAAAAGGAAATATCCTCAGGCAAAACCTGGAAAGAAGCTTTCTCTGAAACTGCTTTGTGATAGATATGCCTATTCATCTCACATAGATAAAACTTTCTTTCTATGACACAGTTTTGAAACTGCATCATTGACGGATTCTCGAAGGGACATTCGGGAGCACATTCATGCCTGTGAGGAAATGAGAATTATCTCCAGATAAAAACTGGAGAGAAGTTTTCAGGGAAACCACTTTGTAATGTGTGCATTCCACTCAGGGGGTTTTACCACTTATTTCATAAGGCAGTGTTTGAACACTGTTCCTGTGAAACTGAAAAAGTAATGTTTTGCCGTGCATTGAAGACTATGACGAAAATTGATATATCCTGAAATGAAACCCAGAAAGAAGAATTCCAAGAAACTGCTCTCTGACGTGTACATTCATTTCAGAGAGTTAAAGCTTACACTACGTTGCCTAGTTTGGAAACTCTGTCTTTGAGGAATCTGTGAAGGGATATTAAGTGGAGCCCGTGGGATTGTGGTGTGAAAGGAAACGTCTTCTGATGAAAACTGGAGAGAATCTTTCGGAGCAACTGTTATGTGTGTGTGTTTTCATCTCATAGAATTAAATGATTCTTTTGATTGAGCAGCTTGAAATCATTGTTTCTGTGGAACCTGAGAAAAGATATTTGGGAACGCTCTTAAGAATATGCTGAAAAAGAAATAGCCTCCTTTGAAAACCAGAATTTCTGTGTAACTCCTCTAGGTCACGTGAAGTCCACTCGCACAGTTAAGCTTCTGTTTTCATTGAGCAGTATTCTAACACTGTTTTACGTTAATCACCTAACGGATACTCGGGAGTGCTTTGAGGCTTATGGTGAAAATGGAACTACCTTCAGATAGATATTGCAGAGAAGATTTCCGAGGAGCTGCTTTGTGACGTATGCATTCCACTCACAGAGTCATACTTTTCTTCTCATAGAAGATTGGGGAATCCCATTTGGAGAAAAAGTTACCAGGGGACATTCGAGTGTATATGGACAGCTATGGTGAAAAGGAAACATCCTCAGATAAAAACTGAAAAGAAACTTTCTGTGAAACTGCGTTGTGATAGGTATGTCTATTCATCTCACATAGATAAAACTTTTTTCTCTTGCACAGTTTTGAAACTGCGTCACAGACGGATTCATGAATGGACATTCGGGAGCACATTCAGGCCTGTGGGGAATAGGACATATCTTCAGATAAAAACTGGAGAGAAGCATTCTGAGGAACTACTTTATGTTGTGTGCATTCCACGCAGGGAGTTATGCCTCTTTTCTCATAAGGCAGTGTTTGAACAATGTTCCTGTAAAACTGAAAATGTGATATTTTCCAGCGCATTGAAGACTATGGCGAAAAGTGAAATATCCTGAAATAAAACCCAGAAAGAAGCGTTCCAAGAAACTGCTTTCTGACGTGTGCATTCATTTCAGAGAGTTAAAACTTACACTACGATGCCCAGTTTGGAAACTCTGTCTTTGAGGAATCTGTCAAGGGATATTAAGTGATGCCTGGATTCTGGATTCTTGTGGTGAGAAAGGAAACGTCTTCCGATGAAAACTGGAGAGAAGATTTCGGAGGAACTGCTTTATGATGTGTGTATTCATTTCCTAGAGTTAAATCATTCTTTGGATTGAACAGTTTGATATCACTGTTTCTGTGGAACCTGAGAAAGAACATTTGGGAATGCTCTTAAGAATATGCTGAAAAAGGATTACTCTCCCATAAAAACCAGAAGGAAACTTTCTGTGAAACTGCTCTAGGTCACGTGAATTTCACTCACACAGTTAAGCTTCTTTTTCATTGAACAGTATTCTAACACTGTTTTATGTTAGTCAGCTAAGGGATACTCGGGAGCACTTTGAGGCTTATGGTGAGAACGGAAATATCGTCAGATAGATACTGGAGAGAAGATTTCTGAGGAGCAGCTTTGTGATGTGTGCCTTCCATTCACAGAGTTATACTTTTCTTCTCAGAGAGATTTGGGGAATTCTGCTTGGAGAAAAAGCTACCAGGGACATTCGAGAGTATATGGATGGCTATGGTGAAAAGGAAATATCCTCAGAAAAAAACTGGAAATAAGATTTCTGTGAAACCGCTTTGTGACAGATATGTGTATTCATCTCACAAAGATAAAGCTTTCATTCTATTACGCAGGTTTGAAACTGCATCATAGATGGATTCACGAAGGGACATTCGGGAGCACATTCAGGCCTGTGGGGAAATAGCAGATACCTTGAAACAAAAACTGGAAAGATTTCTGTGAAGATTTCTGAGAAACTACTTTGTGATGTGTGCATTCCACTCAGGGAGTTATACATCTTTTCTCATAAGGCAGCGTTTGATCGCTATTCCTGTAAAACTGAAAAAGTGGTATTTTTCAGCGCTTTGAAGACTATGGCAAAAAGTGAAATATCTGAAATACAACCCAGAAAGATGCGTTCCAAGAAACTCCTCTCTGACGTGTGCATTGATTTCAGAGAGTTAAAACTTACACTACGTAGCCCAGTTAGGAAACTTTGTCTTTGAGGAATCTGTGAAGGGATATTTAGTGGTGCGCATAGGCTTTTGGCAAGAAAGGAAACGTCTTCTGATGAAAACTAAAGTGAATCTTTTGGAGCAACTGCTTAGTGATGTATGTATTCATCTTATAGAGTTAAATCATTGTTTGGATTGAGCACTTTGAAATCACTGTTTCTGTGGAACCTGAGAAAGGTCTTTTGGGAATGCTTTTAAGAATTTGCTGAAAAAGTTATACCCTCTGATAAAAACCAGAAAGAAACTTTCTGTGAAACTGCTCTAGGTCACGTGATGTTCACTCAAACAGTTAAGCTTCTGTTTTCATTCAGCGGTATTCTAACACTATTTTAGGTTAGACAGCTAAGGGATCCTGTGAAGCGCATTGAGGCTTATGGTGAAAATGGGAATATCTTCAAATAGTCCCTGGAGAGAAGATGTATGAGAAGCTGCTTTATGCTGAAAAGGAAATACCATCCGATAAAAACCAGAAGGAAACTTTCTGTGAAACTGCTCTATATCATGTGAATTCCACTTGCACAGTTAAGCTTCTGTTTTCATTGAGCAGTATTCTAAAACTGCTTTAGGTTAGTCAGCTAAGGGATACTCAGGAGCGCTTTGAGGCTTACGGTGAAAACGGAAATATCTTCAGACAGATACTGGAGAGTAGATTTCCGAGGAGCTGCTTTGTGACATGTACATTCCACTCACCGAGTTATACTTTTCTTCTCATAGGGGATTGGGAAATCTCATTTGGAGGAAATGCTACCAAGGGACATTCAGGAGTATATGGGCCCATATTTTGAAAAACGAAATATTCTAAGACAAAAACTGGAAAGGTTTCTGTGAAACTACTTTGTGATAGATATGTCTATTCATCTCACATTGGTAAAACTTTCTTTCTATTATGCAGTTTTGAATCTGCGTCATGGATGGATTAGCGAAAGGACACTTGGGAACACATTCAGGCCTGTGGGGTAATAGGAGATATCTTCAGATAAAAACTGGAGATAAGCTTTCTGAGAAACTGCTTTGTGACGTGAGCATTCCACTCAGGGAGTTATACCTCTTTTCTCATAAGGCAGTGTGTGAACACTGTTCCTCTAAAACAGAAAAAGTGATATTTTGCAGTGCTTTGAAGACTATGGCAAAAAGTGAAATACCCTGAAATAAAACCCAGAAGGAAGCATTCCAAGAAACTGCTCTCTGATGCGTGCATTCATTTCAGAGAGTTAAAGCTTACACTACGGCCCAGTTTGAAAATTCTGTCTTTGAGGAGTCTGTGAAGGGATATTAAGTGACGCCCAGAGGCTTGTTGTGGAAAAGGAAACATCTTCCGAAGAAAACTGAAGAGAAGCTTTAGGAGGAACTGCTTTGTGATGTGTGTAGTCATCTCATAGAGTTAAATTTTTCTTTGGATTAAGCAGTTTGAAATCACTGTTTCTGTGGAACCTGAGAAAGGATATTTGGGAACACCCTTAAGAATATATTGAAAAAGTAATAGCCTCCAATAAAAAACAGAAGGAAACATTCTGTGAAACTGCTCTAGGTCACGTGAGTTCCACTCACACAATTAAGCTTCTGTTTTCATTGAGCAGTATTCTAACACTGTTTCAGGTTCTTCAGCTAAGGGAAACTCGGGAGCGCTTTGAGGATTACTGTGAAAACGGAAATATCTTCAGATAGATACTGGAGGGAAGATTTCCAAGGAGCTCTTTGTGACGTGCGCATTCCACTCACAGAGTTATACTTTTCTTCTCAAAGAGGATTGGGGAATTCCATTTGGAGAAATCCCTACATGGGGACATTCGGGAGTATATGGACAGCTATGGTGAAAAAGGATATATCCTCAGACAAAAACTGGGAAGAAGTTTTCTGTGAAACTGCTTTGTGATATATATGTCTATTCATCTCACATAGATAAAACTTTCTTTCTATGACATAGTTTTGAAACTGTGTCAAGGATGGATTTGCGAGGGGACATTCGGGAGCACATTCAACCCTGTGGGGAAATAAGAATAATCTTCAGATAATAACTGGAATGAAGATTTCTGAGAAACTGCTTTGTGATGTGTGAATTCCACTCAGGAAGTTATACCTCTTTTCTCATAATCCAGTGTTCAAACACTGTTCCTGTAAAACTAAAAAAGTGATATTTTGCAGTGCATTGAAGACTATGGTGAAAAGTGAAATATCCTGAAATAAAACCCAGAAAGAAGTATTTCAAGAAACTGCTCTCTGACATATACATTTATTTCAGAGAGTTAAAGCTTACACTAAGTTGCCCAGTTTGGAAACTCTGTTTTTGAGGAATCTGTGAAGGGATATTAAGTGGTGCCCGGAGACTTGTGCTGAGAAAGGAAACGTGTTCCGATGAAACCGGAGAGAAGCTTTCGGAGCAAGTGCTTTGTGATGTGTGTATTCATCTCATAGAGTTAAATCAGTCTTTGGATTGAGCAGTTTGAAATCATTTTTTCTGTGGAACCTGAGGAAGGACATTTGGGAATGCTCTTAAGAATATGCTGAAAAAGAAATAGCCTCCGATAAAAAAGAAAAGGAAACTTTCTGTGAAACTGCTCTATGTCACGTGAATTCCACTCAGGCAATTAAGTTTCTGTTTTCATTGAGCAGTATTCTAACACTGTTTCAGGTTAGTCAGCTAAGGGAAACCCAGGAGTGCTTTGAGGATTACTGTGGAAACGGAAATATCTTCAGATAGATAATGGAGAGATGATTTCTGAGGAGCTGCTTTGTAACGTGTTCATTCCCCTTAGGGAATTATACCTCTATTCTCATAAGGCAGTATATGAACTCTCTTCCCATAAAACTGAAAAAGTGCTATTTTGCAACGCATTGAAGACTATGGCGAAATAGGAATTATCCTGTAATAAAACTCAGAAAGAAGCGTTCCAGGAAACTGCTGTCTGACGTGTGCATTCATTTCAGAGAGTTAAATCTTACAATACATTGCCCAGTTTCGAAATTCTGCCTTTGAGGAATCTGTGAAGGGATATTTAGTGGCACCTGGAGTCCTCGGGTGAGAAAGGAAACGTTTTCCAATGAAAATTGGAGAGCAGATTTTGGAGCAACTGCTTTGTGATGTGTGTACTCATCTCATAGAGTTAAATCATTCTTTGGATTGAGCAGTTTGAAATAATCATTTCTGTGGAACCTAAGAAAGGACATTTGGGAACATCTTAAGAATATGCTGAAAAAGAAATACCCTCCGATAATAACCAGAAGGAAACTTTCTGCGAAACTGCTCTAGGTCACGTGAATTCCCCTCCCACAGTTAATATTCTGTGTATATTGAGCAGTATCCTAACACTGTTTTAGGTTAGTCAGGTAAGGGATACTCGGGAGTGCTTTGAGGCTTCATTGAAAACGGAAATATCTTCAGATAGATACTGGAGAGAAGATTTTCTTTGAGCTGCTTTGTGACGTGTGCATTCCACTCACAGAGTTACACTTTCCTTCTCATTGAGGATTGGGGAATCTCGTTTGAAGAAAAAGCTACCAGGGGACATTCGAGAGTATATGGATGGATATGGTGAAAAAGGAAATATCCTCAGACAAAAACTGGAAAGAAGCTTTCTGTGAAAATGCTTTGTGATAGATATGTCTCTTCATCTCACATAGACAAAACTTTCTATTAAGTAGTTTTGAAACTGCGTTATGGACCAATTCATGAAGGTACATTCGTGAGCACATTCAGGCCTGTGGGGAAATAAGAAATATCTTCAGATAAAAACTGGAGATAAGCTTTCTGAGAGACTGCTTTGTGATGTGTGCATTCCACTCAGGGAGTTATACCTCTTTTCTCATAATCCAGTGTATGAACACTGATCCTGTAAAACTGAAAAAGTGATATTTTGCAGTGCATTGTAGAGTATGGCGAAAAGTGAAGTATCCTGAAATAAAATCGAGAATGAAGCTTTCCAAGTAACTGCTCTCTGACGTGTACATTTATTTCAGAGAGTTAAGGTTTACACTACATTGCCCAGTTTGGAAACTCTGTTTGAGAAATCTGTGAAGGGATATTAAGTCATGCCCAGAGGCTTGTGGTGAGAAAGGAAACATCTTAGGAGGAAAACTGGAGAGAGCAACTGCTTTGTGATGTGTTTATTCATCTAATAGAGTTAAATCATTCTTTGGATTGAGCAGTTTGAAATCACTGTTTCTGTGGAACCTGAGAAAGGATTTTTGGGAACACTCTTAAGAATATGCCTAAAAAGAAATACCCTCTGATACAACCAGAGGGAAACTTCCTGTGAAACTTCTCTAGGTCACGTGAATTCCTATCGCACCATAAAGCTATGGTGTAAAAGGAAATATCTACAGATAAAACCTGGAAAGAAGCGTTCTGAGAAACTGCTTTCTGACGTGTGAATGCAACTCACAGAGTTACACATTTCTTTTCATTGATCAGTTTGCTAACTCTCTTTTCTTCACATCTGCTAAGGGGTATTTCTTTGCACAATGAAGCTTGCAGTGACAAAGGAAATATACTCAAACAAAAAGTAGAAAGAAGCTTTCTGAGAAACTGCTTTTTTGTGATGTGTGAATTCAACTCACTGAGTTACAGCTGTATTTCATGGAGCTGTTTGCTAGTCCTGTTTTTGTGAAATCTGAGAACTGATATTTCGGATTTCTTTGAAGAGTATACAGCCAAAAAAAATCCCCACATTAAAATGAGAAAGAAGTTTCTGAAAAATGTCTTTCTATTCTCTGAATTCATCTCACAGAATTCCACCTTTGTGTTCATGAAGCTCTTTGCTAACACTGTTCTCGTGGAAACTGCAAAGTGGTATTTGGGAGTGCATTAGGGCTATGGTAGAAAAGGAAATATCCACAGATAAAACCTGGAAAGAAGCGTTCTGAGAAACTGCTTTGTGACATGTGAATGTAACTCACTGAGTTACACATTTCTTTTCATTGATCAGTTTGCTAACTCTGTTTTCTTCAATTCTGCAATGGGATATTTCTTAGCGCAATGAAGCCAAAGGTGACAAAGGAAATATGCTCAAACAAAAAGTAGAAAAAAGCTTTCTGAGAATCTAATTTGTGATGTGTGAATTCAACTCAGTGAGTTACACGTGTATTTCGTGGAGCAGTTTGCTAGCCCTGTTTTCATGGAATCTGAGAACTGATATTTTGGATTGCTTTGAAGACTATATGGCCAAAGGAAATACACTCAGATAAAAACGAGAAAGAAGTTCTCTGAGAAATTTCTTTTTGACCGGTGAATTCATCTCACAGAGTTCCACCTTTCTGTTCATGAAGCTGTTTGCAAATACTATTCTCGTGTTATCTGCAAAGTGATATTTGGGAGCGCATTGAGGATGACAGCGAAAAAGGAAATATCTTCAGATAAAAACTGAAATGAAGCGTTCTGAGAAACTTCATTGTGATGTGTGAATGCAACTCACAGAGTGACACCCTTCTGTTCATTGATCAGTTTGCTAACACAGTTTTCTTCAAATCTGCAGTGGGATATTTCTTTGCCCAATGAAGCTTATGGTGACAAAGGAAATATCATCAGATAAAAAGTAGAAAGAAGCTTTCTGAGAAACTACTTTGTGATGTGTGAATTCAACTCACTGAGTTACAGCTGTATTTCATGGAACTTTTTGCTAGTCCACTTTTTGTTGATTCTGAGAACCGATATTTCGGATCGCTTTGAGAAGTATACAGCCCAAGGAAATATCCCCAGATAAAAACGAGAAAGAGCTTTTCTGAGAAATGTCTTTCTGATCTCTGAGTTCATCTCACAGAGTTCCACCTTTCTGTTCATGTAGCTGTTTGCTAACACTCTTCTCGTGGAATCTGCAAAGGGACATTTGGGAGCGCATTGAGGGATACAGTGAAAAAGGAAATATCTTCAGCTAGAAACTGAAAAGAAGCATTCTGAGAAAATTCTATGTGATCTGTGTAATCATCTCACAGAGTTCCCCTTTTAGTTCATATAATTGTTCGCTAATATTCTCCTGGTGGAATATGCGAAGTGATATTTTAAAGAGCATTGAGGGCTATGGTGAAAAAGGAAATATTCTCTGATAAAAACTGGAAAGAAGCGTTCTGAGAAACTGCTTTGTGACTTGTGAATGCAACCCACAGAGTTACACTTTTCTTTTCATTGATCAGTTTGCTAACTCTCTTTTTGAAATCTACAATGGGATAGTTCATAGCGCAATGAAACTTACGGTGACAATGGAAATATTTTCAGATAAAAAGTTGAAAGAAGTTTTCAGAGAAACTGCTTTGTGATGTGTGAATTCAATTCACTGAGTTACACCTGTATTTCTTGGAGCCATTTGCTAGCCCTGTTTTTGTGGAATATGAGAACTGATATTTTGGATTGCTTTGAAGACTATATGGCCAAGGAAATATCCTCAGATTAAAACAAGAAGGAAGTGTTCTGAAAAATTCCTTTCCATTCTTTGAATTCATTTCACAGAGTTCCACCTTTCTGATTGTGAAACTGTTTGCTAATACTGTTCTTTTGGAATGTAGAAAGTGATATTTGGGAGCGCACTGAGGGCTATGGTGGAAAAGGTAATATAATTAGATAAAAATGAGAAAGAAGCTTTCTGAGAAACTGCTTTGTGATGTAACAATTCAGCTCACAGCATTAGATCTGTATGTCTTGTAGCCGTCTGCTAGCCCTGTTTTTGTGGAACCTGAGAACTGATATTATGGATCGCTTTGAAAATGATACGGAAAAAGGAAACATCCTCAGATAAAAACAAGAAAGAAGCTTTCTGAGAAACTCCTTTGTGATCTGTGAATTCTTGTCACAGAATTCCACCAATCTGTTCTTGAATCCATTTGCTAACACTGTTTTCGTGGAATCTGCAAAGTGATATTTGGAAGCGACTTGAGGGCTTTGTTGGAAAAGGAATTATAATCAGATAAAAACGAGAAACAAGCTTTCTGGGAAACTTCTTTGTGATCTATGCATTCATCTCACGGAATTCCACCTTTCTGTTCATGAAGTCATTTGCTAACACCGTTCTCATGGAATCTACAAAGTGATATTTGGGAGGGCATTGAGGGCTATGGTGGAAAAGGAAGTATAATCAGATAAAAACGAGAAAGAAGTTTTCTGAGAAACTTCTTTGTTATCTGTGAATTCATCTCACAGAGTTCCAGCTTTGTCTTCATGAAGCCATTTGTTACCACTGTTTTCATGGAAACTGTTAAGTGATATTTGGGAGCCTGTTGAGGGCTATGGTGAAAAAGGAAATATCCACAGATAAAAACTGGAAGGAAGCATTCTGAGAAACTGGTTTGTGACGTGTGAATTTAACTCACTGAGTTACAACTTTATGTCATGGAGCCCTTTGCTAGCACTGTTTTTGTGGAATCTGAGAACCAATATTTCAGATGGCTTTGAAGACTATACGGTCAAAGGAAGCAACCTCAGGTAATAACGAGAAAGAAGCTTTCTGATAAAATTCTTTGCGATCTGTGAATTCATCTCACAGAATTCCACCTTTCTGTACATGTAGCCTTTTCCTAACACTGTTCTCGTGGAATCTGCAAAGTGATATTTGTGAGAGCCTTGAGGGCTATGGTGAAAAAGACAATATACTCAGATAAAAACCGGAAAGAAGCGTTCTGAGAAACTGCTTTGTGACGTGTGAATGCAACTCACAGAGTTACACTTTCGTTTTCATTGATCAGTTTGGTAACACTGTTTTCTTGAAATCTGCAATGGGATATTTCTTACTGCAATGAAGCTTATGGTGACAAGCGAAATATCCTCAGATAAAATGTAGAAAGAATCTTTCTGAGAAACTGCTTTGTGATGAGTGAATTCAACTTACTGAATTACACCTGTATGTCATTTAGTCGTTGGCTAGCCCTGTTTTTGTGGAATCTGACAGCTGATGTTTCAGATCGTTTTGAAGACGATTCGGAAAAAGGAAAAATCCTCAGATAAAAACGAGAAAGAAATTTTCTGAGAAATTTCTTTCTGTTCTGTGAACTCATCTCAAAGAGTTCTGCCTTTCTTTTCAAGAAGCTGTTTGCTAATACTGTTTTCGTGGAATCTGCAAAGTGATATTTGGAGCGCTTTGAGGGCTATTGTGGAAGAGGAAATATAATCAGATAAAAACGAGAAAGAAGGTTTTTGAGAAACTACTTTGTGATGTCTGAATTCATCTCACAGAATTCCACCTATTTCTTCATGAATCCCTTTGCTAACACTGTTTTCGTGAAATCTGCAAAGTGATATTTCGGAGCACATTGAAGGCTATGGTGGAAAAGGAAATATAATCAGATGAAAACGAGAAAGAAACTTTCTGAGAAACTTCTTTGTGATCTGTGAATTCATTTCACCGAGTTCCACCTTTCTGTTCATGAAGCCATTTGCTAACACTGTCCTCCTGGAATTTGCAAAGTGATATTTGGGAGCACATTGAGGGCTATGGTGGGAAAGGAAATATAATCAGATAAAAACGAGAAACAAGTTTTCGGAGAAACTTCTTTGTGGTCTCCGAATTCACCTCACAGAGTTCCACCTTTCCCTTTAAGAAGCCATTTGCTAACACTGTTCTCGTGGAAACTGCAAAGTGATATTTGGGAGCGCTTTGAGGGCTACAGTGAAAAATGAAATATCATCAGATAAAAACTGGAAAGAAGCGTTCTGATAAACTGCTTTGTAACGTGTGAATGCAACTCACAGAGTTATACTTTTCATTGATCAGTTTGCTAACTGTTTTCTTGAAATCTGCAGTGGGATATTTCTTCGGGCAATGAAGCTTATGGTGACAAAGAAATATCATCAGACAAAAAGTATAAAGAAGCTTCTGAGAAACAGTTTTGTGATGGGTGAATTCAACTCACTGAGTGACAGCTGTATTTCATGGAGGCGTTTGCTAGCCCTGTTTTGGTGGAATCTGAGAACTGATATTTCAGATCACTTAGAGGACTATAAGGCCAAAGGAAATATCCTAGGATAAAAATGAGAAGGAAGTTCTGAGAAATTTCTTTCTGTTCTGTGATTCATCTTACAGAGTTCCATGTTTCTGTTCATGAAGCTGTTTGCTAATACTGTTTTCGTGGAATCTGCAAAGTGATATTTGAGAGCGCATTGAGGGCTGTGGTGGAAAAGGAAATAGAAAAAGATAAAAATGAGAAAGAAGCTTTCTGAGAAACTTCTTTGTGATCTGTGAACTCATCTCACATAGTTCCAGCTTTCTGTTCATGTAGCCGTTTGCTAACACTGATCTCATGGAAACTGCAAAGTGATATTTGGCAGTGCATTGAGGGCTCTGGTGAAAAAGGAAATATCCTCAGATAAAAACTGGAAAGATGCATTCTGAGAATCTGCTTTTTGATGGGTGAATGCAACTCACAGAGTTAAAATTTCCTTTTCATTAATCAGTTTGCTAACTCTGTTTTCTTGAAATCTGCAATGTGATATTTTTTAGCGCAAAGAAACTTACAGTGACAAAGGAAATATTATCTGAAAAAAAGTAGAAAAAACTTTCTGAGAAACTGCTTTGTGATATGTAAATTCAATTCACTGAGTTACACCTGTATTTCATGGAGCCATTTGCTAGCCCTGTTTTTGTGGAATCTGACAACTGATATTTCAGATTGCTTAGAAGATGATAGGGCCAAAGGGAATATCCTCAGATGAAAACAAGAGGAAGTTTTCTGAGAAATTTCTTTCTGTTCTGTGAATTCATGTCACAGAGTTGCACCGTCCTCTTCATGAAACTGTTTGCTAATACTGCTTTCGTGGCATCTGCAAAGAGATATTTCGGAGTGCATTGAGAGCTACGATTGGAAAGCAAATATAAAATGATAAAAACGAGAAAGAAGCTTTCTGAGAAACTAATTTGTGATCTGTGAATTCATCTCCCAGAGTTGCATCCTTCTGTTCATGAAGCTGTTTGCTAACACTGTTCTCGTGGAAACTGAAAAGTTATATTTATATTTGGGAGTGCATTGAGGGCTATGGTGAAAAAGAAAATGTCCTCAAATAAAATCTGGAAAGAAGTTTCTGAGAAACTGCTTTGTGACGTGTGAATGCAACTCACAGAGTTACACTTTTCTTTTCATTGATCAGGTGGCTAACTCTGTTTTCTTGAAATCTGCAAAGGGATATTTCTTAGCACAATGAAGCTTATGGTGAAAAATTAAACATCTTCAGATAGAAAGTAGAAAGAACATTTCTGAGAAACTGCTTTGTGATGAGTGAATTCAACTCACTGAGTTACAGCTATATTTTGTGGAGCCGTTTGCTAGCCCTGTTTTTGTGGAATCTGAGAACTGATATTTCGGATAGCTTTGAATTCTATACGGCCGAAAGAAATATCCTCAGATAAAAAGGAGAAGGAAGTTTTCCGAGAAATTTCTTTCTGTTCTGTGAAATCATCTCACAGAGTTCCACCTACCTGTTCATGAAGCTGTTTGCTAATACTCTTACCATGGAATATTCGAAGTGATATTTGGGAGCACATTGAGGGCTATGGTGGAAAAGGAAATATAATCAGATAAAAACGAGATAGAAGATTTCTGAGAAACTTCTCTGTGACCTGTGAATTCATCTCACAGTGTTCCACCTTTATCTTCATGAAGCCGTTTGTTAACACAGTTCTCGTGGAAACTGCAAAGTGATATTTGGGAGCGCATTGAGGACTATGGTGGAAAGGAAAATATCCTCAGAAAAAAACAAGAAAGAGGCTTTCTGAGATATTTCTTTGTGATTTGTGAATTCATCTCACAGAGTTCCACCTTTCTGTTCATGAAACCGTGCTAACAGTGGTTTCATGGAAACTGCAAAGTGATATTTGGGAGTGCCTTGAGGGATATGGTGAAAAAAGAAATATCCTCAGATGAAAACTGGAAATAAGCGTTCTGAGAAACTGCTTTGTGACTTGTTAATGCAACTTACAGAGTTACACTTTTCTTTCCATTCATCAGTTTGCTATCTCTTCTTTCTTGCAATCTGCAATGGGATATTTCTTAGTACAATGAACCTTATGCTGACAAAGGAAATATCCTCAGATAAAAAGTAGAAAGAAGCTTTCTGGGAAACTGCTTTGTGATGTGTGAATTAAACTCACTGAGTACACCTGTATTTCATGGAATCATTTGTTATCCCTGTTTTTGTGGAATCTGAGAACTGATATTTCGGATCGCTTTGAAGACTATATGGTGAAAGGTAATATCCTCAGATAAAAACGAGACAAAAGCTTTATGAGAAACTTCTTTGTGATCTGTGAATTGATCTCTCAGAAATCCACCTATCTGTACCTGGATTCATTTGCTAACATGTTTTCGTGGAATCTTCAAAGTGATATTTGGGAGCACTTTAAGGGCATATTTGAGGGTGGTAAAGGAAATATAATCAGATGAAAACGAGAAAGAAGCTTTCTGAGAAACTTCTTTGCGATCTGTGAATCCATCTTACAGAGTTCCACCTTCCTGTTCATGAAACCCTTTGCTAACACTGTTCTCCTGGAATCTGCAAAGTGATATTTGGGAACGCATTGAGGGTTATGGTGGAAACGAAATTATCCTCAGATAAAAACGAGAAAGAAGCTTTCTGATAAACTTCTTTGTGATCTGTGAATTCATCTCACAGAGTTCCACCTTTCTGTTCATGATCTGAGAACTGATATTTCAGATCGCTTTGAAGACCCTATGGCCAAAGGAATTATGCCAGATAAAACCGAGAAAGAAGTTTTCTGGGAAATTTCTTTCTGAACTGTGAATTCGTCTCACAGAATTCCACCTTTCTGTTCATGGAGCTGTTTGCTAACACTCTTCTCGTGGAATCTGCAAAGTGATATTTGGGAGCACATTGAGAGCTACAGTGAAAAAGGAAATATCTTAAGATAAAAACTAAAAAGAAGAGTTTTGAGAACCTGCATTGTGACGTGTGAATGTAACTCACAGAGTTACATATTTCTTTTCATTGATCAGTTTGCTAACACTGTTTTCTTCAAATCTGCAATGGGATATTTCATTGCCCAATGAAGTTTATGGTGACAAAGGAAATATATTCAGATAAAAAGTAGAAAGAAGCTTTCTAAGAAACTGCTTTATGATATGTGAATTCAACTCACTGAGTTACAGCTGTGTTTCGTGGAGCAGTTTGCTAGTCCTGTTTTTGTGGAATCTAAGAACTGATATTTTGCATCGCTTTGGATACTATACTGCCAAAGGAAATATCCTCAGATAAAAATGAGAATGAAGTTTTCTGAGAAATTTCTTTCTGATCTGTGAATTCATCTCACAGAGTTCCACCTTTCTGTTCATGAAACTGTTTGCTAACACTGTTCTCGAGGAAACTGTAAAGTGATATTTGGGAGCACATTAGGGCTATGATTGAAAGGGAAATATATACAGTAAAACCTGGAAAGAAGCGTTGAGAGAAAGTACTTTGTGATGTGTTAATTAAACTCACATAGTTACACATTTTTTTTTTCATTGAACAGTTTGGTAATTCTGTGTTCTTCAAATCTGCTATGTGATATTTCTTAGCATAATGAAGCTTACGGTGACAAAGGAAATATCCTCACACAAAAAGTAGAAAAAATTTTTCTGAGAAACTACTTTGTGATGTGTGAATTCAACTGGCAGAGTTACACCTGTATTTCATAGAGCCATTTTATAGCCCTGTTTCTATGGAATCTGAGAAATGATATTTTGGATTGTTTTGAAGACTATACGGCCAAAGGAAATATCCTCAGATGAAAACGAGAAAGATGTTTTCTGACAAATTTCTTTCTGATATCTGATTTCATCTCACAGAGTTAAACCTTTCTGTTCAAGAAGCTGTTTGCTAACACTCTTCTTGTGGAATCTGCAAAGTGATATTTTGGAGTGCATTGAGGGCTACGGTGGAATACAAAATATTCTCAGAAAAAAATGAGAAAGAAGCTTTCTGAGAAACTCCTTTTTGATCTGTGAATTCATCCCACAGAGTTCCACCTTTCTGTTCATGAAGCCGTTTGCTGACACTGTTCTCATGGAACTTGCAAAGTGATATTTGGGATCGCATTAGGGCTATGGTGAAAAATGATATATCCACAGACAAAACCTGGAAACAAGTGTTCTGAGCAACTGCTTTTTGACGTGTGAATGCAACTCACAGAGTTACACATTTCTTTTCGTTGATAAGTTTGCTAACTCTGTTTTCTTCTCATCTGCAATGCCATATTTCTTAGTGCAAGGAAGCTTACAATGACAAAGGAAATATCCTCAAACATAAAGTAGAAAGAAGCTTTCTGAGAAATTGCTATGTGATGTGTGAATTCAACTCAGAGAGATACACCTGTATTTCATGGATCCCTTTGCTAGCCCTGTTTTTATGGAATCTGAGAACTGATATTTTGGATCGCTTTGAAAACTGTACGGCCAAAGGAAATATCCTCAGATAAAAATGACAAAGTAGTTTTCTGAGAAATTTCTTTCTGTTCTGTAAATTCATCTCAGAGAGTTCCCTCTTTCTGTTCATGAAGCTGTTTGCTGACACATTTCTCATGGAATATGCAAAGTGATATTTGGGAACTCATTGAGGTCTATGATTGAAAAGTAGATATAATAAGATAAAAAAAGAGAAAGAAACTGTCTCAGAAACTTTTTGTGATCTGTGAATTCATCTCACAGAGTTCCACCTTTCTGTTCACGAAGCTGCTTGCTAACGCTGTTCTCGTGGAAACTGCAAAGTATTATTTGGGAGTGCATTAGGACTATGGTAAAAAAAGAGATATCCACAGATAAAACCTGGAAAGAAGCGTTCTGAGGAACTGTTTTGTGACGTATGAATGCAATTCATAGAGTTACACGTCTTTTCTTTGATCAGTTTGCTAACTGTGTTTTCTTCAAATCTGGATATTTCTTACTGCAATGAAGTTTAGGTGAGAAAGGTAATATTTTCAAACAAAAAGTATAAGGAAACTTTCTGATAGACTGCTTTGTGATGTGTGAATTCAAGTCAGTGAGTTGCAGCAGTATTTCGTGGAGATGTTTGCTAGCCATGTTTTTATGGAATGTGAGAACTGATATTTCCAGTCAATTTGAAGACTACATGGCCAAGGGAAATATCCTCAGATAAAAATGAGAAAGAAGTTTTCTGAGAAATTTCTTTCTGATCTCTGAATTCATCTCACAGAGTTCCATCTTTCTGTTCATGAAGCTGTTTGCTAACGCTCTTCTCGTGGAATCTGCAAAGGGATATTAGGGAGTGCATTGATGGCTATGGTGAAAAAGGAAATACCCTAATATAAAAACTGGAAAGAAGCATTCCGAGAAACTGCATTGTGACGTGTGAATGCAACTCACAGAGTTACACTTTTCTTTGTATTGATCAGTTTGCTGACACAGTTTTCTAGAAATTTACAATGGTATATTTCTTTGCCCAAAGAAGCTTATGTTGACAAAGGAAATATCCTCAGATAAGAAGTAGAAAGAAGCTTTCTAAGAAACTGCTTTGTGATGTGTGAATTCAACTCACTGAGTTACAGCTGTATTTCGTGGAGCCATTTGCTAGTCCTGTTTTTGTGGAATCTGAGAACCGATATTTCGGATCGCTTTGAAGACTATATGACCAAAGGAAATATCCTCAGATAAAAACGAGAAAGAAGCTTTCTTAGAAACTCCTTTGTGATATGTGAATTCATCTCACAGTGTCCCATCTATCTGTTCACGAATCTGTTTGCTAACACTGTTCTTGTGAAATATACAAAGTGATATTTGGGACCACTTTGAGGGCAATGGTGGAAAGGGAAATATAATCAGATAAAAACGAGAAAGAAGTTGTCTGAGAAACTTCTTTTTGATCTGTGAATTCATCTCACAGAGATCAAACTTTCTTTTCATGAAGCCTTTTGCTAACACTGTTCTGGTGGAAACTACAAAGTGATATTTGGGAGTGCATTAGGACTATGGTGAAAAAGGTGATATCCATAGATGAAACCTGGAAAGAAGCGTTCTGAGAAACTGTTTTGTGACATGTCAATGCAACTCACAGAGTTACACATTTATTTTCATTGATCAGTTTGCTAACTTTGTTTTTTTCAAATCTGCAACGGGATATTTCTTTGCCCAATGAAGCTCACAGTGACAAACCAAATATCCTCAGATTAGAAGTAGAAAGAAGCTTTCTAAGAAACTGCTTTGTGATGTGTGAATTCAACTCACTGAGTTACAGCTGTATTTCGTGGAGCCATTTGCTAGTCCTATTTTTGTGGAATCTAAGAACAAATATTTTGGATCGCTTTGAAGACTATACAGCCAAAGGAAATATCCTCAGATAAAAACAAGAAAGAAGTTTTCTGAGAAATTTCATTCTGATCTGTGAATTCATTTCACAAAGTTCCACCTTTCTGTTCATGAAGCTGTTTGCTGACACTCTTCTCCTGAAAACTGCAAAGTGAAATCAGGGTTCTCATTGAGGGAAATGTTGGAAAAGAAAATATAATCAGATAAAGATGAGAAAGAAGTTTTCTGAGAAACTTCTTTGTAATCTGTAAATTCATCTCAGAGAATTCCACCTTTCTGTTCATGAAGTCGTTTACTAACACTGTCCTCGTGGAAACTGCAAAGTGATACTTGGGTGCACAATATGGCTATGGTGAAAAAGCAAATATCCACAGATAAAACCTGGAAAGAAGCATTCTGAGAAACTGCTTCATGACATATGAATTCAACTCACAGAGTTACAAATTTCATTTCGTTGATCTGTTAGCTAACTGTGTTTTCTTCAAATCTGCAATTGGATATTTCTTAGCACAATTAAGATTATGATGACAAAGAAAATATCCTCAAACAGAAAATAGAAGGAAGCTTTCTGAGAAACTGCTTTGTGAGGTGTGATTCAACTCATAGAGTTACGCCTGTATTTCGTGGAGCCATTTGCTAGCTGTGTTTCTGTGGTATCTGAGAACTGATATTTTGGATCATTCTGAGGACTTTACGGCCAAAGAAAATATGCTCAGATAAAAACGAGAAAGAAGTTTTCTGAGAAACTCCTTTGTAATCTGTGAATTCATCTCACAGAGTTCTACCTATCTGTTCATGATTCCATTTACTAACACGGTTCTCGTGGAATGTGCATAGTGATATTTGGGAGCGTATTGAGGGCTATGGTGGAAAAGAAAATACAATCGTATAAAAACGAGAAAGAACGTTTCTGAGAAACTTCTTTTTGATCTGTGAATTCATCTCACAGAGTTCCACCTTTCTGATCATGAAGCAATTTGCTAACACTGTTCTATGGAATCTGCAAAGTGATATTGGGGAGCGCATTGTGAGCAACGGTGGAAAAAAAATATAATCAGATAAAAACGAGAAAGAAGTTTTCTGAGAAACTTCTTTGAGATCTGTGAATTAATCTCACAGAGTTCTGCCTTTCTGTTCCTGAAGCCGTTTGCTAAAACTGTTCTCGTAGAAACTGCAAAGTGATATTTGGGAGTGCATTAGGGCTATGGTGAAAAAGGAAATATCCACAGATAAAACCTGGAAAGAAGCGTTCTGAGAAACTGCTTTGTGATGTGTGTGTGCAACTCACAGAGTTCCACAGTTCTTTTCCTTGGTCAGTTTGCTAACTCTGTTTTCCTCAAATCTGCAATGGGATACTTTTTTGCTCAATGAAGCTTACGGTGACAAAGGAAATAACCTCAGATAAAAAGTAGAAATAATCTTTCTGAGAAACTGCTTTGTGATGTGTGAATTCAACTCACTGAGTTAAAGCTGTATTTCTTGGAACCGATAGTCCTGTTTTTGTGAAGTTTGAGAGCTCATATTTTGGATCACTTTGAAGACTATATGGTCTAAGGAAATATCCTCAGATAAAAACCAGAAAGAAGTTTTGTGAGAAATTTCTTTCTGATCTGTGAATTCATCTCAGAGACTTCCACCTTTTTGTTCATGAAGCTATTTGCTAACACTCTTTTCCTGGAATCTGAAAAGTGATATTTTGCAGCACTTCACATAGCAAACTTCCTTGTTATCTGTGAATTCATCTCACAGAGTTTCACCTTTCTGTTCATGAAGCCTTTTGCTAACACTGTTCTCGTGGAAACTGCAAAGTGATGCTTAGGAGTGCCATATGGTTATGATGAAAAAGGAAATATCAACAGATAAAACCTGGAAAGGAGCGTTCTGAGAAACTGCTTTTTGACATGCGAATGCAACTCACAGAGTAACACATTTCCTTTCATTTAAAAGTTTGATAACTCTGTTTTCTTCAAATCTGCAATGGGATATTTCTTACCACAATGAAGCTTATGGTGACAAAGGAAAAATCCTCAAACAGAGAGTAGAAAGAAGATTTCTGAGAAACTGCTTTGTGATGTGTGAATTCAACTCACTGAGTTACACCTGTGCTTCGTGGAGTCCTTTGCTATCCCTATTTTTATCGAATCTGAGAACTGATATTTTGGATTGCTTTGAAAATATATGGCCAAAGGAAATATCCTCAGATAAAAATGAGAAAGAAGTTTTCTGAGAAATTTCTTTCTGATCTGTGAATTCATCTCACAGAGTTCCACCTTTCTGTTCATGAAGCTGTTTGCTAACACTCTTCTCATGGAATCTGCTAAGTGATAGTTTGGAGCGCATTGATAGCTATGATGCAAAAGGAAATATAATCAGATAAAAACAAAAAAGAAGTTTTCTGAGAAACTTCTTTGTGGTCTGTGGATTCATCTCACAGAGTTCCACCTTTCTTTTCATGAAGCTGCTTGCTAACACTGTTCTCCTGGAAATTGCAAAGTGATGTTTGGGAGCGCATTAGGGCTATGTTGAAAAAGGAAATATCCATAGATAAAACCTGGAAAGAAGCGTTCTGAGAAACTGCTTTGTGATGTATGAATACAACTCACAGAGTTACAAATTTCATTGATCAGTTTGCTAACTCTGTTTTCTTGAAATCTGCAATGGGATATTTCTTTGCACAATGAAGCTTACAGTGACAAAGAAAATAGCCTCAGATAAAAAGTAGAAAGAAGCTTTCTGAGAAACTGCTTTGTGATGTGTGAATTCATCTCACTGATTTACACCTGTATTTCGTGGAGCCGTTTGCTAGCCCTGTTTTTTTGGTATCTGAGATCGGATATTTCAGATTGCTTTGCACACTATACGCTGAAAGGAAATATCCTCAGATAAAAGTTAGAAAGAAGTTTTCTGAGAAATTTCTTTCTGATCTCTGAATTCATTTCACAGAGTTCCACCTTTATGTTCATGAAGCTGTTTGCTAACACTATTCTCCTGGAATCTGCAATGTGATATTTGGGTGCGTCTTAAAGGCAATGGTGGAAAAGGAAATATAATCAGATAAAAACGAGGAAGAAGTTTTCTGAGAAACTTCTTTGTGATCTGTGAATTCATCTCAGAGAGTTCCACCTTTCTGTTCATGAAGTCGTTTACTAACACTGTCCTAGTTGAAAATGCAAAGTGATACTTGGGAGTGTATTATGGCTATGGTGAAAAAGGAAATATCCACAGATAAAACCTGGAAAGAAACGTACTGAGAAATGGCTTTGTGATGTGTGAATGCAACTCACAGAGTTACAAATTTCATTTCATTGATCAGTTTGCTAACTCTGTTTTCCTCAAATCTGCAATCGGATATTTCTTAGCACAATGAAGATTATGATGACAAAGAAAAAATCCTCAAACAGAAAGTAAAAAGAAGCTTTCTGAGAAACTGCTTTGTGATGTGTGAATTCAACTCATAGAGTTACACCTGCATTTCATGGAGCCGTTTGCTAGCCGTGTTTCTGTGGTATCTGAGAACTGATATTTTGGATCGCTTTCAGGACTATATGGCCAAAGGAAATATACTCAGATAAAAACGAGAAAGAAGCTTTCTGAGAAACTCCTTTGTAATCTGTGAATTCATCTCAAAGAGTTCCACCTATCTGTTCATGATTCCGTTTGCCAACACGGTTCTCGTGGAATGTGCATAGTGACATTTGGGAGTGTCGTTAGGGCTATGGTGGAAAAGAAAATATAATCAGATAAAACGAGAAAGGACCTTTCTGAGAAACTTCTTTGTGATCTGTGAATTCATCTCACAGAGTTCCACCTTTCTGATCAGAAGCCATTTGCTAACACTGTTCTCGTGGAAACTGCAAAGTGGTATTTGGGAGCACATTAAGGCTATGGTGAAAAAGGAAACATAAACAGATAAAACCTGGAAAGAACCGTTCTGAGAAACTGCTTTGTAACGTGTGAATGCAACTCACAGAGTTACACTTTTCTTTTCATTGATCACTTTGCTAACTCTGTTATCTTCAAATCTGCAAAGGGATATTTCATAGCGCAATGAAGCTTGCGGTGAGAAAGAAAATATCCTCAAACAAAAAGTAGAAAGAAGCTTTCTGAGAAACTACTTTGTGATGTGTGAATTCAATTCACAGAGTTACACCTGTATTTCAAGGAGCCCTTTGCTAGCCCTGTTTTATGGTATCTGAGAACTGATATTTTGGATTGCTTTGAAGACTATACTGCCAAAGGAAATATCCTCAGATAAAAACGAGAAAGTAGTGTTCTGAGAGATTCCTTTCTGATCTGTGAATTCATCTTACAGAGTTCCACCTTTCTGTTCTTGAAGCTATTTGCTAACACTGTTCTCGTGGAAACTGCAAAGTGATATTTGGGAGCGAATTGAGGGATACAGTGAAAAAGGAAACATCTTCAGATAAAAACTGAAAAGAAGCGTTCTGAGAAACTTCTTTGTGATCTGTGAATTCATCTCACAGAGTTCCACCTTTGTGTTAATTAAGCCGTTTGCTAACAGTGTTCTCATGGAGACTGCAATGTGATATTTGGGAGTGCATTGAGGGATATGTTGAGAAAGGAAATATCCTCACATAGAAACGAGAAAGAAGCTTTCTTAGAAACTTCTTTGTGATATGTGAACTCATCGCACAGAGTTCAACCTTTCTGTTCATGAAGCCGTTTGCTAACTCTGTTCTTGTGGAAACTGTAAAGTGATATTTGGGAGTACATTGAGGGCTATGGTGAAAAAGGAAATATCCTCAGATAAAAACTGGAAAGAAGCATTCTGAGAAACTGCTTTATGACATGTGAATGCAACTCACAGAGTTACACTTTTCTTTTCATTGATCAGTTTGCTAACTCTGTTGTCTTGAAATCTGCACTCCGATATTTCTTAGTGCAATGAACCTAACAGTGACAAAGGAAATATCCTTAGACAAAAAGTAAAAAGAAGCTTTCTGAGAAACTGCTTTGTGATGCATGAAATCAATTCACTGAGTTGTACCTGTATTTTGTGGAGCATTTTGCTTTGCCTGTGTTTGTGGAATCTGCAAATTGATATTTGGGATGGCTTTGAAGACGATATGGAAAAAGGAAATATCCTCAGATAATAACGAGAAAGAAGTTTTCAGAGATATTTCTATCTGTTCCATGAATTCATCTCACAGAGTTCCACCTTTCCATTCATGAGACTGTTTGCTAATACTGTTCTCGAGGAATCTGCAAAGTGATATTTGGGAACGCATTGAGGGTTACAGTGAAAAAGGAAATATCTTCAGATAAAAACTAAAAAGTACCATTCTGAGAAACTTCTACGTGACCTGTGCATTCACCTCACAGAGTTCCACCTTTCTGTTCATGTAGCTGTTTGCTAAAACTCTTCTCGTGGAATCTGCTAAGTGATATTTGGGAGCGCATTGAGGGCTATGGTGAAAAAGGAAATATCTTCAGATAAAAACTGAAAAGACGCGTTCTGAGAAACTGCATTGTGACTTGGGAATGCAACTCACAGAGTTACACTTTTCTGTTCATTGATCAGTTTGCTAACACAGTTTTCTTGAAATCTGCAGTGGGATATTTGTTTCCCAATGAAGCTTATGGTGACAAAGGAAGTATCTTCAGATAAAAAGTAGAAAGAAGCTTTCTGAGAAACTACTTTGTGATGTGTGAATTCAACTCACTGAGTTACAGCTGTGTTTCATGGGGCTGTTTGCTAGACCAGTTTTTGATGAGTCTGAGAACCGATATTTCGGATCGCTTTGAGGAGTATACAGCCAAAGGAAATATCCCCAGATAAAAACGAGAAAGATTTCTGAGAAATTTCTTTCTGATCTGTGATTTCATCTCTCAGAGTTCCACCTTTCTGTTCATGTGGCTGTTTGCTAACAGTCTTCTCGTGGAATCTGCAAAGTGATATTTGGGAGCGCATTGAGGGATACACTGAAAAAGAAAATATCTTCAGATAAAAGCTGAAAAGAAGCATTCTGAGAAACTTTTATGTGACCTGTGCATTCACCTCACACAGTTCCACCTTTCTGTTCATGTAACTGTTTACTAACACTGTTCTTGTGGAATGTACCAAGTGATATTTGGGCACACATTGAGGGCTATGGTGGAAAAGGAAATATAATCAGACTAAAACGAGAAAGAAGTTTTCTGAGAAACGTCTTTGTGATCTGTGAATTCATCTCACAGTGTTCCACCTTTGTGTTCATGAAGCTGTTTGCTAACACTGTTCTTGTGGAAACTGAAAAGTGATATTTGGGAGCGCATTAGGGCTATGGTGAAAAAGGAAATATCCACAGATAAAACCTGGAAAGAAGCGTTCTGAGAAACTGCTTTCTGACGTGTGAATGCAACTCACAGAGTTACACATTTATTTTCATTGATTACTAACTCTCTTTTCTTCAAATCTGCAATGGGGTACTTCTTTGCACAATGAAGCTTGCAGTGACAAAGGAAATATACTCAAAAAAAGTAGAAAGAAGCTTTCTGAGAAACTGCTTTGTGATGTGTGAATTCAACTCACTGAATTACAGCTGTATTTCATGGAGCTGTTTGCTGGTCCTGTTTTTGTGGAATCTGAGAACTGATATTTTGGATCGCTTTGAGGAGTTTACAACCAAAGGAAATATCCCCAGATAAAAACGAGGAAGAAGATTTCTGATATATTTCTTTCTGATCTGTGAATTCATCTCACAGAGTTCCACCTTTCTGTTCATGTAGTTGTTTGCTAACACTCTTCTCGTGGAACATGCTAAGTGATATTTGGGAGTGCATTGAGGGCTACAGTGAAAAAGGAAATTTCTTCCGATAAAAACTGAAAAGAAGCGTTCTGAGAAACTTCTTTGTGACGTGTGATTGCAACTCACTGTGTTACACTTTTCTGTTCATTGATCAGTTTGCTAACACAGTTTTCTTCAAGTCTGCAGTGGAATATTTCTTTGCCCAATGAAGCTTACGGTGACAAAGGAAATATCTTCAGATACAAAGTGGAAAGAAGCTTTCTGAAAAACTGCTTGTGATGTGTGAACTCAACTTGCTGAGTTACAGCTGTGTTTCATGGAGCTGTTTGCTAATCCTGTTTTTGTGGAATCTAAGACCTGATATTTGATCACTTTGAATAGTATATGGCAAAGGGAAATACCCTCAGAAAAAAACGAGAAAGAAGTTTCCTGAGAAATTTCATTCTGATCTGTGAATTCACCTCACAGAGTTCCACCTCTCTTCATGAAGCTGTTTGCTAACACTCTTCTGGTGGAATTTGCAAAGTGATAATTGGGAGCCCATTGAGGGCTATGGTGGAAAAGGAAATATAATCAGATAAAAACGAGAAAGAAGTTTTCTGAGAAACTTCATTGTGTCTCTGAATTCATCTCACAGAGTTCCACCTTTGTCTTCATGAAGCCATTCGCTAACACTTCTCCTGGAAAATGCAAAGTGATATTTGGGAGCACATTAGTGTTTTGGTGAAAAAAGGAATATCTACAGATAAAACCTGGAAAGAAGCATTCCAAGAAACTGCCTTGTGACATGTGAATGCAACTCACACAGTTACACATTTCTTTTCTTTGATCTGTTTGCTAACTCTCTTTTATTCAAACCTGCAAATGGGATATAACTTGGTGCAATGAAGCTTGCGGTGTAAAAGGAAATATACTCAAACAAAAGGTAGAAAGAAGCTTTCTGGGAAACTACCTTTTGACGTGTGAATTCAACTCACTGAGTTACAGCTGTATTTTTTGAATCTGTTTGTTAGACCTGTTTTTGTGGAATCCGAGAACTGATATTTCGTATTGCTTTGAAGAGTATACAGCCAAAGGAAATATCCCCAGATAAAAAGGAGAAAGAAATTTTCTGAGAAATGTCTTTTTGATCTCTGAGTTCATCTCACAGAGTTCCACCTTTCTGTTCATGTAGCTGTTTGCTGACACTCTTCTCGTGGAATCTGCAAAGTGATATTTGGGAGCACATTGTGGGCTACAGTGAAAAAGGAAATATCTTCAGATAGAAACTGAAAACAAGGGTCCTGAGAAACTTCTATATGACCTGTGCATTCATCTCACAGAGTTCCACCTTTCTATTCATGTAGCTGTTTGCTAACACTCTTCTCGTGGAATCTGCTAAGTGATATTTGGGAGCACATTGAGGGCTACAGTGAAAAAGGAAATATCTTCAGATAAAAACTGAAAAGAAGCGTTGTGAGGAACTGCATTGTGATGTATGAAATCAACTCACAGAGTTACACTTTTCTGTTCATTGATCAGTTTTCTCATACACTTTTCTTGAAATCTGCAGTGGGATGTTTCTTTGCCCAATGAAGCTTACGGTGACAAAGGAAATATCTTCAGATAAAAAGTAGAAAGAAGCTTTCTGAGAAACTGCTTTGTGATGTGTGAATTCAACTCATTGAGTTAGAGCTGTATTTCATGGAGCTGTTTGCTAGTCCAGTTTTTGTTGAATCTGAGAACCAATATTTTGGATCTCTTTGAGGAGTATACAGCCAAAGGAAATATTCCCAGATGAAAACGAGAAAGAATTTTTCTGAGAAATATCCTGCTGAACTCTGAGTTCATCTCACAGAGTTCCAACTTTCTGTTCATGTAGCTGTTTTCTGATGTTTTTCTCGTGGAATTTGCAAAGTGATACTTGGGAGCGCATTGAGGGCTATGCTGAAAAAGGAAATATCTTCAGATAAAAACTGAAAAGACGCGTTCTGAGAAACTTCATTGTGACGTGGGAATGCAACTCACAGAGTTACGCTTTTCTGTTCATTGATCAGTTTGCTAACACAGTTTCCTTGAAATCTGCAGTGGGATATTTGTTTTCCCAATGAAGCTTACGGTGACAAAGGAAATATCTTCAGATAAAAAGGAGAAAGAAGATTTCTGAGAATCTACTTTGTGATGTGTGAATTCAACTCACTGAGTTACAGCTGTGTTTCATGGGGCTGTTTGCTAGACAAGTTTTTGATGAGTCTAAGAACCCATATTTCGGATCGCTTTGAGGAGTATACAGCCAAAGGAAATATCCCCAGATAAAAACGAGAAAGAAGATTTCTGAGAAATTTCTTTCTGATCTCTGAGTTCATCTCACAGAGTTCCACCTTTCTGTTCATGTAGCTGTTTGCTAACAGTCTTCTCGTGGAATCTGCAAAGTGATATTTGGGAGCGCATTGAGGGATACACTGAAAAAGAAAATATCTTCAGATAAAAGCTGAAAAGAAGCATTCTGAGAAACTTCTATGTGACCTGTGCATTCACCTCACACAGTTCCACCTTTCTGTTCATGTAGCTGTTTGCTAACACTCTTCTCGTGGAATGTACAAAGTGATATTTGGGAGCACATTGAGGGCTATGGTGGGAAAGGAAATATAATCAGAAAAAAACGAGAAAGAAGTTTTCTGAGAAACATCTTTGTGATCTGTGAATTCATCTCACAGTGTTCCACCTTTGTGTTCATGAAGCTGTTTGCTAACACTGTTCTTGTGGAAACTGAAAAGTGATATTTGGGAGCGCATTAGGGCTATGGTGAAAAAGGAAATATCCACAGATAAAACCTGGAAAGAAGCGTTCTGAGAAACTGCTTTCTGACGTGTGAATGCAACTCACAGAGTTACACATTTCTTTTCATTGATCAGTTTGCTAACTCTCTTTTCTTCAAATCTGCTATGGGATATTTCTTTGCGCAATGAATCTTGCAATGACAAAGGAAATATACTCAAACAAAAAGTAGAAAGAAGCTTTCTGAGAAACTGCTTTGTGATGTGTGAATTCAACTGACTGAGTTACAGCTGTATTTCATGGAGCTGTTTCCTAGTCCTGTTTTTGTGTAATCTGAGAACTGATTTTCGGATCGTTTTGAAGAGTATAGAGCCAAAGGAATTATCCCCAGATAAAAACGTGAAAGATGTTTTCTGAGAAATGTGTTTCTGATCTCTGAGTTTGTCTCACAGAATTCCTCCTTTCTGTTCACGTAGCTCTTTGCTAACACTCTTCTCGTGGAATCTGCAAAGTGATATTTGGGAACGCATTGAGGGTTACAGTGAAAAAGGAAATATCTTCAGATAAAATGAGAAGAAAACTTTCTGAGAAACTTCTATGTGATCTGTGATTTCATCTCCCAGAGTTCCACCTTTCTGTTCATGTAGCTGTTTGCTAACTCTCTTCTCATGGAATCTGCAAAGTAATATTTGGGAGCAAATTGAAGGCTACAGTGAAAAAGGAAATATCTTAAGATAAAAACTGAAAAGAAGCATTCTGAGAAACTGCACTGTGACGTGTGAACGCAATTCACAGAGTTGCACTTTTCTTTTCATTGATCAGTTTGCTTACTCTCTTTTTGAAATCTGCAAGGGGATATTTCTTAGCGCAATGAAGCTTACGGTGACAAAGGAAATATTCTCAGATGAAAAGTAGAAAGAAGCTTTCTGAGATACTGCTTTGTGATGTGTGAATTCAATTCACTGAGTTACACCTGTATTTCTTGGAGTCATTTGCTAGCCCTGTTTTTGTGGAGTCTGAGAACTGATATTTCGGATCTCTTTGAAGACTATATGGCCTAAGGAATTATCCTCAGATTAAAACGAGAAGGAAGTTTTCTGAAAAACTCCTTTCCATTCCGTGAATTCATTTCACAGAGTTCCACCTTTCTGTTCATGAAGCTCTTTGCTAATACTGTTCTCGTGGAATGTGCAAAGTGATATTTGGGAGCGCATTGAGGGCTATGGTGGAAAAGGAAATATAATTAGATAAAAAGGAGAAAGAAGCTTTCTGAGAAAATGCTTTGTGATGTAAGAATTCAACTCACAGTGTTAGACCTGTATTTCATGGAGCCGTCTGCTAGCCCTGTTTTAGTGGAATCTGAGAACTAATATTTCAGATCGCTTTGAAAATGATATGGAAAAAGGAAATATCCTCAGATAAAAACAAGAAAGAATCTTTCTGAGAAACTCCTTTCTGATCTGTGAATTCATCTCAGAGAATTCCACCAATCTGTTCTTGAATCCGTTTGCTAACACTCTTTTTATGGAATCTGCAAAGTGATATTTGGAAACACCTTGAAGGCTATGGCGGAAAAGTAAATATAATCAGTTAAAAACGGAAAAGAAGCTTTCTGAGGAACTTCTTTGTGATCTGTGCATTCATCTCACAGAATTCTACCTTTCTGTTCATAAAGTCGTTTGCTAACACCCTTCTCGTGGAAGCTACAAAGTCACATTTGGGAGAGCATTGAGGGCTATGGTGGAAAAGGAAGTATAATCAGATAAAAACGAGAAAGAAGTTTTCTGAGAAACTGCTTTGTGATCTGTTAATTCATCTCACAGAGTTCGAGCTTTGTCTTCATGAAGCCGTTTGCTAACAGTGTTTTTGTGGAAACTGTTAAGTGATATTTGAGAACGCCTTAGGGCTATGGTGAAAATGGAAATATCCACAGATAAAAATTGGAAGGTAGCATTCTGAGAAACTGCTTTGTGACGTGTGAATTCAACTCACTGAGTTACAACTTTATGTCATGGAGCCCTTTGCTAGCACTGTTTTTGTGGAATCTGAGAACTAATGTTTCAGATCGCTTTGAAGACTATACGGTCAAAGGAAACAATCTCAGGTAACAATGAGAAAGAAGCTTTCTGAGAAAATTCTTTGTGATCTGTGAATTCGTCTCACAGAGTTCCACCTTTCTATTCATGAAGACGTTTGTAAACACTCTTCTCGTGGAATCCGCAAATGGATATTTGGGTGCACGTTGATGGCTATTGTGGAAAAGAAAATATTCTCAGATAAAAACGAGAAAGGAGCTTTCTGAGAAACTTTTTGTGATCTGTGAATTCATCTCATAGAGTTTCCCCTTTCTGTACATGAATCCTTTTGGTAACACTGTTCTCATGGAATCTGCAAAGTGATATTTGGGAGAGCTTTGAGGGATATGGTGAAAAAGGAAATATCCTCAGATAAAAACTGGAAAGAAGTGTTCTGAGAAATTGCTTTGTGGTGTGTGAATTCAACTCACTGAATTACACCTGTATTTCATTTAGTCGTTTGCTAGCACTGTTTTTGTGGAATCTGAGAACTGATGTTTCGGATTGTTTTGAAGAAGATTCAGAAAAAGGAAAAATCCTCAGATAAAAATGAGAAATAAGTTTTCTGAGAAATTTCTTTCTGTTCTGTGAATTTATCTCACAGAGTTCCACCATTCTGTTTCAAGAAGCTGTTTGCTAATACTGTTTTCGTGGAATCTGCAAAGTGATATTTGGAGCACTTTGAGGGCTGTGATGGAAAAGGAAACATAATCAGATAAAAACGAGAAAGGTTTTTGAGAAATTGCTTTGTGGTGTGTGAATTCATCTCACAGAATTCCACCTACTTCTTCATGAATCCCTTTGCTAACACTGTTTTCGTGGAATCTGCAAACTGATATTCAAAACACATTGAAGGCTATGGTGGGAAAGGAAATATAAACAGATAAAAATGAGAAAAAATTTTCTAAGAAACTTCTTTGTGATCTGTGAATTAATCTTACAGAGTTCCACCTTTCTGTTCATGAGGCCGTTTGCTAACGCTATTCTTGTGGAAACTGCGAAGTGATATTTGGGAGCGCGTTAGAGTTATGATGAAAAAGTAAATAAACACACATAAAACCTGGAAAGAAGCATTCTGAGAAACTACTTTGTGACGTGTCAAAGTAACTCACAGAGTTACACTTTTCTTTTCACTGATCAGTTTGCTGACACTGTTTTCTTGAAATTTGCAATGGGATATTTCTTTGCACAATGAAGCTTATGGTGACAAAGGAAATATCCTGAGAGGAAAAGTAGAAAGAAGCTTTCTAAGAAACTGCTTTGTGATGTGTGAATTCAACTCACTGAGTTACAGCTGCATTTCCTGAAGCCATTTGCTAGTCCTGTTTTTGTGGAATCTGAGAACTGATATTTCAGATTGTTTTGAAAAGTATAAGGCCATAGGAAATAACCTCAGATAAAACGAGAAAGAATCTTTCTTAGAAACTCCTTTGTGATCTGTGAATTCATCTCTCAGAGTTCCACCTATCTTTCCATGAATCCATTTGCTTACACTATTTTCGTGAAATCTGCAAAGTGATATTTGGGAGCGCATTGAGAGCTATGGTGGAAAAGGAAACAAAAATCAGATAAAGGCCAGGTGCAGTGGCTCACGCCTGTAATGCCAGCACTTTAGGAGGCCAAGGCGGGCAGATCACAAGGTCAGGAGATCGAGACCATCATGGCTAACACAGTGAAACCCTGTCTCTACTGAAAATACAAAAAATTAGCCAGGTGCGGTGGTGGGCACCTGTAGTCCCAGCTACTCAGGACGTTGAGGCAGGAGAATGGCATGACCCTGGGAGGCGGAGCTTGCAGTGAGCCGAGATCATGCCACAGTACTCCAGCCTGGGGGACAGATCGAGACTCCATCTCAAAAAAAGAAAAATCACATAAAAACGAGGAAGAAGCTTTCTGAGAAACATTCATCCCACACAGATCCACCTTTATGTTCATGAAGCTGTTTGCTAACACTGTTCTCTTGGAAACTGCAAAGTGGTATTTGAGAGCGCATTGAAGGCTATGGTGGAAACGGAAATATAAGCAGATAAAAACGAGAAAGAAGTTTCCTCAGAAACTTCTCTGTGATCTGTGAATTCGTCTCACAGAGTTCCACCTTTCTGTTTGTGAGACCGTTTCCTAACACTGTTCTCAAGAAACTGCAACGTGATATTTGGGAGTGCATTAGGGCTATGGTGAAATTGGAAATATCCACAGATAAAACCAGGAAAAAAGCGTTCTGAGAAACTGCTTTGTGATGTGTGAATGCCACTCACAAAGATACACATTTCTTTTCATTGATCAGTTTACTAACTCTCTTTTCTTCAAATCTGCAATGGGATATTTCTTTGTGCAATAAAGATTATGGTGACAAAGGGAATATCCTCAGATAAGATGTAGAAAGAAGCTTTCTAAGAAACTGCTTTGTGATGTGTGAATTCAACTCACTGATTTACAGCTGTATTTTGTGGATCCATTTGCTAGTCCTGTTTTTGTGGAATCTGAGAACCGATATTATGGATTGCTTTGAAGACTACACAGACAAAGGATATATCCGCAGATAAAAAGGAGAAAGAAGCTCTCTGAGAAACTCCTTTGCGATCTGTGAATTCATCTCACAGATTCCCACCTATCTGTTCATGAATCCGTTTGCTAACACTGTTCTCGTGAAATATACAAAGTGATATTTCGGAGCACTTTGAGGGCTATGGTGGAAAAGGAAATATAATCAGATAAAAACGAGAAAGAAAGTTTCTAAGAAACTTCTTTGTGATCTGTGAATTCATCTCACAGTGTTCCACCTTTGTGTTCATGAAGCTGTTTGCTAACACTGTTGTGGTGAAAACTGCAAAGCGATATATCAGAGTGCATTAGGGCTATGGTGAAAAAGGTGATATCCACAGATAAAACCTGGAAAGAAGCATTCTGAGAAACTCTTTTGTGACCTGTCAATGCAACTCACAGTGCTACACATTTCCTTTCATTGATCAGTTTGCTAACTTTGTTTTCTTCAATTCTACAATGGGATATTTCTTTGCCCAATGAAGCTTACGGTGACAAAGGAAATATCCTCAGATCAGAAGTAGAAATAATCTTTCTACGAAACTACTTTGTGATGTGTGAATTCAACTCACTGAGTTACAGCTGTGTTTCATGGAGCCATTTGCTGGTCCTGATTTTGTGGAATCTGAGAACTGATATTTCAGATTGCTTTGAAGATTATATGGCCAAAGGAAATATCCCCATATAAAAATGACAAAGAAGCTTTCTAGAAACTCCTTTGTGATCTGTGAATTCATCTCACAGAGTTCCACCTATGTGTTCATGAATCCGTTTGCTAACACTGTTCTCGTGGAATATACAAGGTTATATTTGGGAGTGCTTTGAGGGCTATGGTGTAAAAAGAAATATAATCAGGTAATACGAGAAAGAAGCTTTATTAGAAACTTGTTTGAGATCTGTGATTTCATCTCACAGAGTTCTACCATTCTGTTCATGAAGTCATTTGCTGACAGTGTTCTCGTGGAAACTGCAAAGTGATATTTGGGAGTGCATTGAGGACTATAGTACAAAAGGAAATATAGTCAGATAAAAACGAGAAAGAAGATTTCTGAGAAACTTGTTTGTGATCTGTGAATTCATCTCACAGAGCTCTACCTTTCTGTTCATGAAGCTGTTTGCTAACACTGTTCTCGTGGAACCTGCAAAGTGATATATGGGAGTGCATTGAGGGCTACAATGAAAAATGAGATATCCACAGACAAAACCTGGAAAGAAGCGTTCTGAGAAACTGCTTTATGACGTGTCAATGCAACTCACAGAGTTACACATTTCTTTTCATTGATCAGTTTGCTAACACTGTTTTCTAAAATCTGCAATGGAATATCTCCTAGCCCAATGAAGCTTATGATGACAAACGAAATATCCTCAGATATAAAATAGAAAGATGTCTGAGAAACTCCTTTGTGATCTGAATTCATCTCACAGAATTCCAAATATCTGTTCATGAATCCGTCTGCTAACACTGTTCTCGTGGAAACTGCAAAGTGATATTTGGCAGCACATTAGAGATATGGTGAAAAAGAAAATATCCACAGATAATACCTGGAAAGAAGCGTTCTGAGAAATTGTGTTGTGACGTGTGAATGCAAGTAACAGTGTTACACATTTCTTTTCATTGATAAGTTTGCTCTCTCTGCTTTCTTCAAATCTGCAATGGGATATTTCTTAGCGCAATGAAGCTTACGGTGACAAAGGAAATATCCCCAGACAAAAGTAGAAATAAGCTTTCTGAGAAACTGCTTTGTTATGTGTGAATTCAACTCACTGAGTTACACCTGTATTTTGTGGAGTCATTTGCTAGCCCTGTTTTTGTGGTATCTGAGAACTGACATTTCAGATCACTTTGAAGACTACACGGCCTAAGGAAATATCCTCAGATAAAAGTGAGAAAGAAGCTTTCTGAGAAACTCTTTTGTGTCGTGTGAATTCATCACACACAGTTCCACCTATCTGTTCCTGAATCCGTTTGCTAACACTGTTCTCGTGAAAACTGCAAAGTGATATTTGGGAGCACATTAGGGTTATGATGAAAAAGGAAATATCCACAGATAAAACCTGGAAAGAAACGTTCTGAGAAACTGCATTGTGATGTGTGAATGCAACTCACAGATTTCCACAGTTCTTTTCCTTGGTCAGTTTGCTCACTCTGTTTTCCTCAAATCTGCAATGGGATATTTGTTAGTGCGATGAAGCTTACGGTGACAAAGGAAATATTCTCAGAAAAAAGTAGAGAGAAACTTTCTGAGAAACTGCTTTGTGATGTGTGAATTCAACTCACTGAGTTACACCTGTATATCGTGGAGCCGTTTGCTACCCCTGTTTTTATGGAATCTGAGAACTGATATTTTGGAAAGCTTTGAACACTGTACGGCCAAAGGAAATATCCTTACATAAAAACGAGAAAGAAGTCTTCTGAGAAATTTCTTTCTGATCTATGACTTCATCTCACAGAGTTCCACCTTTCTGTTCATGAAGCTGTTTGCTAACACTCTTCTCCTGGAATCTGCAAAGTGATATTTGGGATTGCATTGAGGGCTATGGTGGAAAAGGAAATATAATCAGACAAAAGTGAGAAACAAACTTTCTGAGAAACTTATTTGTGACCTATGAATTCATCTAACACAATTCCACTTTTCTGTTCCTGAAGCCGTTTGCTAACACTGTTCTCGTAGAAACTGCAAAGTGATATTTGGGAGGCATTAGGGCTATGGTGAAAAAGGAAATATCCACAGATAAAACCTGGAAAGAAGCGTTCTGAGAAACTGCATTGTGACGTGTGAATCCAACTCACAGAGTTACACATTTTTTTTCATTGATCAGTTTACTAAATCTGTTTTCTTCAAATGTGCCATGGGATATGTCTTTGCCCAATGAAGATTATGGTGACAAAGGAAATATCCTCAGACAAAAGTAGAAGGAAGCTTTCTGAGATACTGCTTTGTGATTTGTGAATTCAACTCATAGAGTTACACCTGTATTTCGTGGTGCCTTTTACTAGCCCTGTTTTATGGAATCTGAGAACTGATATTTCGGATTGCTTTGAAGACTATACGGTGAAAGGAAATATCCTCAGATAAAAACGAGAAAGAAGTTTTCTGAGAAATTTCTTTCTGAACTCTGAGTTAATCTCACAGAGTTCCACCTTTCTGTTCATGAAGCTGTTTGCTAACACTCTTCTCATGGAATCTGCAAAGTGATATTTGAGTGACCATGGAGGGCTATGGTGAAAAAGGAAATACCCTCAGATAAAAACTGTAAGGAAGCATTCTGAGAAGCTGCATTGTGTCATGTGAATGCAACTCACAGAGTTACACATTACTGTTCATTGATCAGTTTGCTGACACTGTTTTCTAGAAATTTACAATGGGATATTTCTTGCCAAATAAAGCTTACGGTGACAAAGGAAATATAGTAAGATAAAAAGTAGAAAGAAGCTTTCTAAGAAACTGCTTTGTGATGTGTGAATTCAACTCACTGTTACAGCTGTATTTCATGGATCCATTTGGAAGTCCTGTTTTTGTTGATCTGAGAACTGATATATCAGATCTTTTTGAAGAATATAAGGCCAAAGGAAATAACCTCAGATAAAAATGAGAAAGAAGTTTTCTGAAAAACTTCTTTGTGACCTGTGACTTCATCTCTCAGCGTTCTACCTTTCTTTTCAAGAAGCCGTTTGATAACACTGTTCTTGTGGTTATCTGCAAAGTGATATTTGGGAGGGAATTGAGGGCTATGGTGAAAAAGGAAATATCTTCAGATAAAAACTGAAAAGAAGCATTCTGAGAAACTGCATTGTGACGTGTGAATGCAACTCACAGAGTTACACTTTGTTTTTATTTGATGAATTTTCTGACACTGTTTTCTTGAAATCTGCAGTGGGATATTTCGTAGCACAATGAAGCTTACTGTGACAAAGGAAATATCCTCAAAAAAAATAGAAAGAAGCTTTCTGAGAAACTGCTTTGTGACGTCTGAATTCAACTCAATGAGTTGCAGCTGTATATCATGGAGTCGTTTGCTATTCCTGTTTTTGTGGAATCTGACAACTGATATTTGGGATTGCTTTGAAAACTATACGGCCAAAGGAAATATTCTCAGATAAAAATGAGAAAGAAACTTTCTGAGAAACTCCTTTGTGATCTGTGAATTCATTTCACAGAGTTCCACCTGTCTGTTCATGAATCCATTTGCTAGCACTGTTTTCATGGAATCTGCAAAGTGAAGTTGGGAGCGCATTGAGGGCTATGGTGAAAAAGGAAATGTCCACAGATTAAACCAGGAAAGAAGCATTCTGAGAAACTGCTTTGTGATCTGTAAATGTAACTCACATAGTTACACTCTTCTTTTCATTGATCGGTTTGCTAACTCTGTTTTTTGAATCCTGCAATGGGATATTTCTTAGCCCAATGAAGCTTGCGGTGACAAAAGAAATATCCTCAAATAAAAGGAAGAAAGGAGTTTTCTGAGAAACTGCTTTGTGATGTGTGAATTCAACTCACTGATTTACAACTGTATTTCATGGAGCCGTTTGGTAGCCCTGTTTCTGTGGAATCTGAAAACTGACAATTCGAATCGCTTTGAAGATGACATGGAAAAAGGAAATACCCTCAGATAAAAACGAGAAAGAAGTTTTCTGAGAACTTTCTTTCTGTTCTGTGAATTTATCTCACGGAGTTTCACCTTTCTGTTCATGAAGTTGTTTGCTAATACTGTTCTCATGCAATATGCAAAGTGATATTTGGGAGCACATTGAGGGTTATGGTGGGAAAGAAAATATAATCAGATATAAATGAGAAAGAAGCTTTCGGAGAAACTTCTTTGGAATCTGTGAAATCCTCTCACAGAGTTCCACTTTTCTATTCAAGAAGCCATTTGGTAACACTGTTCTCGTGGACTCTGCAAGGTGATATTTGGGAACTCATAGAAGGCTATGATGAAAAGCAAATATCCTCATATAAAACCAAGAAGGAAGTTTTCTGAGAAATTTCTTTCTGTTCTGTAAATTCATCTTACAGACTTCCACCTTTCTGTACATGAACGTGTTTGTTAAAACGAGAAAGAAGATTTCTGAGAAATATCTTTCTGATCTCTACGTTCATCTCACAGAGTTCCACCTTTCTGTTCATGCAGCTGTTTGCTAACACTCTTCTTGTGGAATCTACAATGTGATATTTGGGAGCGCATTGAGGGCTGTGGTGAAAAAGGAAATATGATCAGATAAAAACGAGAAAGAAGCTCTCTGAGAAACTTCTTTGTGATCTGTGAATTCATCTCACAGAGTTGCACCTTTCTGTTCCTGAAGTCGTTGCTAACACTATTCTCATGGAAACTGCAAAGTGATATTGGGAGCCCTTTGAGGGCTATGGTGAAAAAGGAAATATTCACAGGGTACACTTGGAAAGAAACATTCTGAGAAACTGCATTTTGACGTGTGAATACAACTCACAGAATTACACTTTTCTTTTCTTTGATTAGTTTGCTAACACTGTTTTTTTGAAATCTGCAATGGAAAATTTCTTAGCGCAATGAAGATTAGGGTGAGAAAGGAAATATCCTCAGATAAAAAGTAGAAAGAAACTTTCTGAGAAACTGCTTTGTGAAGTATGAATTCAATTCACTGAGTTACACCTGTATTTCTTGGAGACGTTTGGTAGCCCTGTTTTTGTGGAATCTGAGAACTAATATTTCAGATTGCTTTGAAGACTATATGGCCAAAGGAAATATCCTCAGATAAAAAGGAGAAAGAAATTTTCTGAGAAATTTCTTTTTGATCTGTGAATTCATCTCACAGAGTTTCACCTTTCTGTTCATGAAGCTGTTTGCTAAAACTCTTCTCATGGAAACTGCAAAGTGATATTTGGGAGGGCATTGAGGGCTATTGTGATAAAGGAAATATCCTCAGATAAAAATGGGAAAGAAGCATTCTGAGAAACTGCATTGTTACATGTGAATGCAACTCACAGAGTTGCACTTTTCTTTTCATTGATCAGTTTGCTGACACTGTTTTCTTGAAATTTGCAATGGGATATTTCTTTGCCCAATGATGCTTATGGTGACAAAGGAAATATCCTCAGAGAAAAAGTAGAAAGAAGCTTTCGAGAAACTGTTTTGTGACGTGTGAATTCAACTCACTGAGTTACAGGTGTATTTCATGGAGCCGTTGGCTCGTCCTGTTTTTGTGGAAACTGAGAACTGATATTTCGGAATGCTTTGAAGACTATATGGCCAAAAAAAATCCTCAGATAAAAACGAGAAAGAAGCTCTCTGATGAACTTCTTTTTGATCTGTGAATTCATTTCACAGAGTTCCACCTTTCTTTTCATGAAGCCGTTTGCTAACACTGTTTTCGAGGAAACTGCAAAGTGATTTTTGGGAGCACATTGAGGGCAATGGTGAAAAAGGAAATATCTTCAGATAAAATCTGGAAAGTAGTGTTCTGAGAAACTACTTTGTGACACGTCAATGCGACTCACAGAGTTACACTTTTCTTTTCATTGATCAGTATGTTATCTCTGTTTTCTTGAAATCTGCAATGGGATATTGCTTAGCCCAATGAAGCTTATGGTGACAAAGGAAATATCCTCAGATAAAAAGTAGAAAGTAGCTTTCTGAGAAACTGTATTGTGATGTGTGATTTCAACTCACTGAGTTACAAATGTATTTCGTGGGGCCATTTGCTAGCACTGTTTTTGTGTAATCTGAACACTGATAACACGGATCGCTTTGAAGACGATACGGAGAAAGGAAATATCCTCAGATAAAAACGAGAAAAATGTTTTCTGAGAAATGTCTTTCTGTTCTGTGAATTTATCTCGCAGAGTTTGACCTTTCTGTTCATAAACCTGTTTGCTAATACTGTTCTCGTGGAATCCGCAAAGTGATATATGGGTGCGTATGGAGGGATATGGTGGAAAAGGAAATATAATCAGATAAAAAGGAGAAAGAAACCTTCTGAGAAACTTCTTTGTGATCTGTGAATTTATCTCACAGAGTTCCAACTTTCTCTTCATGAAGCCGTGTGGTAACACTGTTCTCCTGGAATCTGCAAAGTGATATTTGGGAGCGCATTGAGAGCTATGGTGGGAAAGCAAATATAAAATGATAAAAACGAGAAAGAAGTTTTCTGAGAAACTTCTTTGTATTCTGTGAATTCATCTCACAGAATTCCAACTTTCTGTTCATGAAGCTGTTAACACTGTTCTCGTGGAATCTGCAAAGTGTTATTTGGGAGTGCATTGAGTGCTCTGGTGAAAAAAAAATATCCTCAGATAAAAACTGGAAAAAAATGTTCTGAGAATCTGCTTTGTGACGTGTGAATGCAACTCACAGAGTTACACTTTTATTTTCATTGATCAGTTTGCTTACTCTTTCTTGAAATCTGCAGTGGGATATTTCTTACCGCAATGAAGGTTACGGTGACAAAGGAAATATCCTCAGATAAAAAGTAGAAAGAAGCTTTCTGAGAAACTGCTTTGTGATGTGTGAATGAAACCCACTGAGTTACACCTGTATTTCGTGGAGCCATTTGCTAACCCTGTTTTTGTGGTATCTGAGAACTTATATTTCTGATTGCTTTTAAGACTATGCAGAAAAAGAAAATATCCTCAGATAAAACGAGAAAGAAGTTTTCTGAGAATCTTCTTTGTGATCTGTGAATTCATCTCACAGAGTTCCACCTTTCTGCTCATGAAGCTGTTTGCTAATGCTCTTCATGGAATCTGCAAAGTGATATTTGGGAGCAAATTGAGAGCTGTGGTGGAAAAGGAAATATAATCAAATAAAAACGAGAAAGAAGCTTTCTGAGAAACTCCTTTGTGATCTGTGAATTCATCTCACAGAGTGCCACCTTTCTGTACATGAAGTCGTTTGCTAACACTGTATTCGTGGAATTTGCAAACTGATACTTGGGAGCACATTCAGGGATATGGCAGAAAAGAAAATATCCTCATAAAAAAGAGAAAGAAGATTTCTGGAAAACTTCTTTGTGATCTGTGAATTTATCTCACAGAGATCCACCTTTCTGTTCATGAAGCTATTTGCTAACACCTTTTTCCTGGAAACTGCAAAGTGATATTCGGGAGCACACTGAGGACTGTGGTGAAAAAGGAAATATCCTCAGATAAAAACCGGAAAGAAGCATTCTGAGAAACTGCTTTGCGAGTTGTGAATGCAACTCACAGGTTACACTTTTCTTTTCATTGATCAGTTTGCTAACTCTGTTTTCTTGAAATCTGCAATGGGATATTTCTTAGTGCAATGATGCTTACAGTGACAAAGGGAATATCCTAAGATAAAAGATAGAAAGAAGATTTCTGAGAAATTGCTTTGTGATGTGTGAATTCAACTCACTGAGTTATACCTGTATTTCATGGAGCCGTTTTCTAGCCCTGTTTTTGTGGAAACTCCTCTGTCATCTGTGAATTCATTTCACAGAGTTTCACCTTTCTGTTCATGAAGCTGTTTGCTAATACTGTTCTTCTGGAATCTGCAAAGTGATATTTCGAAGCGCATTGAGGGCTATGGTAAAAAAAAAAGAAATGTCCTTAGATAAATCGAGAAAGAATCTTTCTGAGAAACTTCTTTGACATCCGTTAATTCATCTCACAGAGTTCCACGTTTCTTTCATGAAGCCGTTTGCTCCAATGTTCTGTTGGAATCTGCAAACTGATATTTGGGAGTGCCTTGAGTCCTATGCTGGAAAGAAAATATCCTCAGATAAAAACGAGAAAGAAACTTTCTGAGAAACTTCTTTGTGATCTGTAAATTCATCTCAGAGAGTCCTACCTTTCTGTTCATGAAGCCGTTTGCTAACACTGTTTTCGTGGAATCTTCAAGGTGATATTTGGGAACATATTGAGGGCTATGGTGGAAAAAGAAATATAATCAGATAAAAACGAGAAAATTTTTCTGAGAAACTTCTTTGTGATCTTTTAATTCATCTCACAGACTTCCACTTTTCTGTTCTTGAAGCCATTTGTTTACTCTGTTTCCGTGGAAACTCTAAAGTGATATTTGGGAGCTCATTGAGGGCTATGGTAAAAAAGGAAATATCCTCAGAAAAAAACTGGAAAGCAGCATTCTGAAAAATTGCTTTGTGACGTGTGAATGCAACTCACAGAGTTACACTTTTCTTTGCATTGATCCATTTGCTAACTCTGTTTTTTACATCTGCAATGGGATATTTCTTTACACAATGAAGCTTACGGTTACAAGTAAATATCCTCAGATAAAAAGTAGAAAGAAGCTTTCTGAGAAACTTCTTTGTGATGTCTAAATATAGTTCACTGAGTGAAATCTGTATTTCATGGAGTCGTTTGCTAGCCTTGTTTCTGTGGAATCTGAGAACTGATATTTCGGATCACTTTGAAGACTATATGGAAAGAGGAAATATCCTTAGATAAAAAAGAGAAAAATTTTCTGAGAAATTTCATTCTGATCTGTAATTCAACTCACAGAGTTCCACCTTTCTGTTCCTGGAGCTGTTTGCTAACATTGTGCTTGTAGAATCTGCAAAGTGACATTTGGGGGCACACTGAGGGTTATGGTGAAAAAGGAAATATTCTCAGATAAAAATGGAAAGAAGCATTCTGAGAAACTGTTTTGTGACGTGTGAATGCAACTCACAGGGTTACACTTTTCTTTTCAATGATCAGTTTGCTAACTCTGTTTTCTTGAAATTTGCATTTGGATATTTCTTAGCGCAATGAAGCTTATGGTGACAAAGGAAATATCCTCAGAAAAAAAGTAGAAAGAATGTTTCTGAGGAACTACTTTGTGATGTGTGAATTCAACTCACTGAGTTACCTTTCTGTTCATGGAGCTGTTTGTTAACACTGTGCTAGTGGAATATGCAAAGTGACATATGGAGACGCACTGAGGGTTATGGTGAAAAAGGAAATATTCTCAGGTAAAAAGAATGTTTCTGAGGAACTGCTTTGTGATGTGTGACTTCCACTCACTGAGTTACACCTGTATTTCTTGGAGCCGTTTGCTAGCACTGTTTTTGTGGAATCTGAGAACTGTATTTTGGATCGCTTTGAAGACTATACGACCAAAGGAAATATCCTCAGATAAAATAGAGAAAGAAGCATTCTGAGAAATTCCTTTGTGATCTGTGAATTTATGTCACAGAATTCCACCTATGTGTTCATGAATCCGTTTCCTAACATTGTTCTCGTGGAATCTGCATAGTGATATTTGGGGGCACATGGAGGGCTATGGTGGAAAAGGAAATATAATCAGATAAAAACGAGAAAGAAACCTTCTGAAAAACTTCTTTGTGATCTCTGAATTCATCTCAGAGTTCCACGTTTCTGTTCATGAATCCGTTTGCTAACACTGTTCTCCTGGAATCTGCAAAGTGATATTTGGGAATGCATTGAGGATTATGGTGTAAACGAAATTATCCTCAGATAAAAATGAGAAAGAAGCTTCCTGATAAACTTCTTTGTGATCTGTCATTCATCTCACAGAGTTCCAACTTTCTGTTAAAGGAGCTGTTTGATAACACTGTGCTCGTAGATTCTGCAAAGTGATATTTGGGAGCGCATTGAGTGTTATGCTGAAAAAGAAATATCCTCAGATAAAACCTGAAAAGAAGCGCTCTGAGAAACTTCTTTGTGACGTGTGAATGCAACTCACAGAGTTACACTTTTCTTTTCATTGATCACTTTGCTAAATCTGTTTTCTTGAAATCTGCAGTTGGATATTTCTTAGAGCAATGAAGCTTACTGTGACAGAGGAAATATCCTCAGATAAAAACTAGAAAGAAACTTTCTGAGAAACTGCTTTGTAATGTTGAATTACAATTCACTGAGTTAAACGTGTATTTTGTGGAGCCATTTGCTAGCCCTGTTTTTATGGAATCTGAGAACTGATATTTCAGATTGCTTTGACGACTACACAGCCAAAGGAATTACACCTTACTGTTCATGGAGCTGTTTGCTAACACTGTTCTCGTGGCATCTGCAAAGTGATATTTGGGAGCTCCTTGAGAGATATGGTGAAAAAGGAAATATCCTCAGATAAAAAATGGAAAGAAGCGTTCTGAGAAACTGCTTTGTGTCGTGTGAATGCAACTCACAGAGTTACGCTTTTCTTTTCATTGATCAGTTTGCTAACTCGGTTTTGTTGAAATCTACAATTGGATATTTATTTGCACAATGAAGCTTACAGTAACAAAGGAAATATCCTCAGATAAAAAGTAGAAAGAAGCTTTCGGAAAAACTACTTTGTGATGGGTGATTTCAACTGACTGAGTTACACCTGTATTTCATGGAGTCATATGCTAGCCCTGTTTTTGGGGAATCTGAGTACTGATATTTTGGATCACTTTGAAGACTATACGGCCAAAGGAAATATCTTCAGATAAAAAGTAGAAAGAAGTTTTCTGAGAAACTGCTTTGTGATGTGTGAATTCAATTCACTGAGTTACAGCTGTATTTCGTGGAGCTGTTTGCTGGTTCTGTTTTTGTGAAATTTAAGACCTGATATTTTGGATCGCTTTGAATACTATATGGCCAAAGGAAATCTCGTCAGATAAAAATGGGAAAGAACCTTTCTGAGAAACTCCTTTGTGATCTGAGAATTCATCTTACAGAATTCCATCGAGTTGTTCATGAATCCATTTGCTAACACTGTTTTCATGGAATCTGCAAAGTGATACTTGGGAGAGCTTTGAGGGCTATGGAGGTAAAGGAAACATAATCAGATAAAAACGAGAAAGAAGCTTTCTGAGAAACTTCTTTATGATCTGTGAATCCATCTCACAGAGTTCCACATTTCTGTTCATGAAGCCGTTTGCCAACACTCTTCTTCTGGAATCTGCAAAGTGATATTTGGGAAAGCATTGAGGATTATGGTGGAAAAGAAGTTATCCTCAGATAAAAATGAGAAAGAAGCTTTCTGATAAACTTCTTTGTGATCTGTGAATTCATCTCACAGAGTTCCACCTTTCTGTTCATGAAGCCCTTTGCTAACACTGTTCTTGTGGAAACTAAAAAGAGATATTGGGGAGCCCATGGAGGGCTATGGTGAAAAAGGATATATCCTCAGATAAAAACTGTAAGGAAGCGTTCTGAGAAACTACTTTGTGACATGTGAATGCAGCTCACAGAGTTACACTTTTCTTTTCATTGATCAGTTTGCTAAATCTGTTTTCTTGAAATCTGCAGTTGGATATTTCTTAGAGCAATGAAGCTTACAATGACATAGGAAATATCCTCAGATAAAAAGTAGAAAGAAGCTTTCTGAGAAAATGCTTTGTGATGTGTGAATTCAACTGACTGAGTTACACCTGTATTTCATGGAGCCGTTTGCTAGCCCTGTTTTTTTGGAATCTGAGAACTGATAGTTCGGATCGCTTTGAAGACCATACTGCCAAAGGAAATATTCTCAGATAAAATGGAGAAAGAAGTTTTCTGAGAAATTTCTTTCTGTTCTGTGAACTCATTTCTCAGTGTTCCACCTTTCTGTTCATGAAGCTGTTTGCTAATACTGTTCTTGAGAAATCTGCAAATTGATATTTGGGAACTGCATAGATGGCCATGGTGGAAAAGAAATTATCCTCGGATAGAATCGAGAAAGAAGCTTTCTGAGAAACTTCTTTGTGTTCTTTTAATTCATCTCACAGTATATCACCTTTGTGTTCATGAAGCCACTTGCAAACACTGTTCTCGTGGAATCTGGAAAGTGATATATGGGAGCTCGTTGAGGGACATGGTGGAAAGGAAAATATCCTCAAATAAAACGAGAAAGAAGTTTTCTGAGAAACCTCTTTGTGATCTGTTAATTCATATAACAGAGTTCCACCTATGTGTTCATGAATCCGTTTGCTAACACTGTTCTTGTGGAATATACAAAGTGATATTTGAAAGTGCTTTTAGGGTTATGGTGTAAAAGGAAATGTAATCAGGTAAAAACAAGAAAGAAGCTTTGTGAGAATCTTGTATGAGATCTGTGAATTCATCTCACAGAGTTAGACCTTTCTGTTCATGAAGCCGTTTACTAACACCGTTCTCGTGGAAACTGCAAAGTGATATTTGGGAGCACTTTGAGGGCTACTGTGAAAAAGGAAATATCCTCAGATAAAAACTGGAAAGAAGCGTTCTGAGAAACTGCTTTGTGACTTGTGAATGCAACTCACAGAGTTACACTTTTCTTTTCATTGATCAGTTTGCTATCTCTGTTTTCTTGAAATCAGCAATGGGATATTTCTTAGTGCAATGATGCTTATGGTGACAAAGAAAATATCCTAAGATAAAAGATAGAAATAAGCTTTCTGAGAAATTGCTTTGTGATGTGTGAATTCAACTCACTGAGTTATACGTGTGTTTCATGGAGCCGTTTGCAAGCCCTGTTTTTGTGGAATCTGAGAGCTGACATTGCGGATCACTTTGAAGAGTATACGGCCAAAGGAAATATTCTCAGATAAAAATGAGAAGGAAGTTTTCTGAGAATTTTCTTTCTGTTCTGTGAATTCATCTCACAGAGTTCCACCTTTCTGTTCAACAAGCTGTTTGCTAATACTGTTCTCGTGGAATCTGCAAAGTGATATTTGGGAGCACATTGAGGGCTAAGGTGGAAAAGGAAATATAATCAGATAAAAACGAGAAAGAAGCTCTCTGAGAAACTTCTCTGTGACCTGTGAATTCATCTCACAGAGTTCCAACTTTCTCTTCATGAAGCCGTTTGCTAACACAGTTCTTGTGGAAAATGCAAAGTGATATTTGGGAGCACATTAAGGGCTATAGTGGAAAGGAAAATATCCTCAGAAAAAAATGAGAAAGAGGCTTTCTGAGAAATTTCTTTGTGATCTCTGTATTCACCTCACAGAATTCCACCTTTCTGTTCATGAAACTGTTTGCTAACACTGGCTTCGTGGAAACTTCAAAGTGATATTTGGGAGTGCATTGAGGGATACGGTGAAAAAAGAAATATCCTCAGATGAAAACTGGAAAGAAGCGTTCTGAGAAACTGCTTTGTGACGTGTGAATGCAACTCACAGAGTTACACTTTTCTTTCCATTGATCAGTTTGCTATCTCTGCTTTCTTGCAATCTGCCATGGGATATTTCTTAGCGCATTGAAACTTATGCTGACAAAGGAAATATTCTCAGAGAAAAAGTAGAAAAAGCTTTCTGAGAAACTGCTTTGTGAGTTACACTTTTCATTGATCAGTTTGCTAACTCTGTTATCTTGAAATCTGCAATGGGATATTTCCTACCACAATGAAGCTTACAGTGACAAAAGAAATATCCTCAGATAAAAAGTAGAAAGAATATTTCTGAGAAACTGCTTTGTGATGTGTGAATTCATCTCACTGAGTTACACCTGTGTTTCTGGAGCCATTTGCTAGCCCTGTTTTTGTGGAATCTGAGAGCTGATATTTAGGATTGCTTTGAAAACTATACGGCCAAAGGAAATATACTCAGATAAAAAGGAGAAGGAAGTTTTCTCAGAAATTTCTTTCTGTTCTGTGAATTCATCTCACAGAGTTCCACCTTTCTGTTCAAGAAGCTTTTTGCTAATATTGTTTTGGTGGAATCTGCAAAGTGATACTTGGGAGCTCATTGAGGGCAATGGTGGAAAAGGAAATATTATCAGATAAAAAAGAGAAAGAAACTTTCTGAGAGACTTCTTTGTGATCTGTGAATTCATGTCACCGAGTTCCACCTTTCTGTTCATGAAGCCATTTGCTAACACTGTTCACGTGGAAACTGCAAAGTGTTATTTGGGAGTGCTTTGATTGCTATGGTGAATAAGGAAATATCCTCAGATAAAAACTGGAAAGAAATGATCTGAGAAGCTTCTTTGTGACGTGTGAATGCAACTCAAAAGGTTACACATTACTTTTCAGTGACGAGTTTGCTAACTCTGTTTTCTTGAAATCTGCAATGAGATATTTCTTAGTATATTGAATCTTATGATGACAAAGGAAATATTCTGAGAAAAAAAAGTACAAAAAAGCTTTATGAGAAACTGCTTTGTGATGTGTGAATTCAACTCACTGAGTTACACCTGTATTTCATGGAGCCGTTTGCTAGCCTTGTTTTTGTGGAATCTGAGAACTGACATTTCGGATTGCTTTGAAGACGATATGGCCAAAGAGAATATCCTCAGATATAAATGAGAAGGAAGTTTTCTGAGAAATTTCTTTCTGTTCTGTGAATTCATTTCACAGAGTTCCAAGTTTCTCTTCATGAAGCTGTTTATTAATACTGTTTTCGTGGCATCTGCAGAGAGATATTTGGGAGTGCACTGAGAGCTATGGTGGAAAGGGAAATATAATCAGATAAAAACGAGAAAGAAGCTTTCTGAGAAACCTCTTTGAGATCTGTGAATTCATCACACAGAGTTCCATCTTTCTGTTCATGAAGCTGTTTGCTAATACGGTTCTCGTGGAATCTGCAAAGTGATATTTGGGAGTGCATTGAGGGCTATGGTGAAAAAGGAAATATCCTCAGATAAAAACTGGAAAGAAGCGTTCTGAGAAACTGCTTTGTGACGTGTGAATGTAACTCACAGATTACACTTTTCTTTCCATTGATGAGTTTGCTAACTCTGTTTTCCTGAAATCTGCAATGGAATATTTCTTAGCACAATGAAGCTTGTGGTGACAAAGGAAATATCCTCAAATAAAAAGTAGCAAGAAGCTTTCTGAGAAACTGCTTTGTGATGTGTGAATTCAACTGACTGAGTTACACCTGCATTTTGTGGATCCGTTTGCTAGCCCTGTTTTTGTGGAATCTGAGAACTGATATGTGGGATCACTTTGAAGACTATATGGAAAAAGGAAATATCCTCAAGTGAAAACGAGAAAGAAGCTTTCTGAGAGACTTCTTTTTGATCTGTGAATTCATCTCACAGAATTCCACCTATCTGTTCATGAATCCGTTTGGTAACGAGGTTTTCACGGAATCTGAAAAGTGATATTTGGGAGCGCATTAAGGGCTATGGTGGAAAAGGAAATATAATCAGAAAAAAAACGAGAAAGAAGATTTCTGAGTAATTTCTTTGTGATCTGTGAATTCATCTCACAGAGGTCCACCTTTCAGTTCCTGATGCCGTTTGCTATTACTCTACTCATGGAATCTGAAAACTGATATTTGGGAGCACACCAATGGCTACGGTGGAAAAGAAAATATCCACAGATAAAAGCTAGAAAGAAGTCTTCTGAGAAACATATTTTGATCTGTGAATTCATCTCACTGAGTTCCACCTTTCTTTTCATGTAGCTGTTTGCTAACACTGTTCTTGTGGAAACTGCAAAATGATATTTGGGAGTGCATTGAGTGCTATGATGACAAAGGAAATATCCTCAGATAAAAACTAGAAAGAAGTGTTTTGAGAAACTGCTTTGTGACGTGTGAATGTAACTCACAGAGTTACAATTTTCTTTTCATTGTTCTGTTTGCTAATTCTGTTTTCTTGAAATCTGCAATGGAATATTTCTTAGCCCAATGAAGTTTAGTCTGACAAGGGAACTATCCTCAGATAAAAAGGAGAAAGAAGCTTTCTGAAACTGCTTTGTGATGTGTGAATTCAACTCACTGTGTTACAAATGTATTTCGTGGGGCCCTTTGCTAGACCTGTTTTTGTGGAATCTGAAAACTGATATTTCGAATTGCTTTGAAGACGATATGGAAAAAGCAAATATCCTCAGATAAAAAAGAGAAAAATTTTTTGGAGAAATTTCTGTGTGTTCTGTGAATTCATCTCACAGATTTCCAACTTTCTGTTCATGAAGCTGTTTGCTATTACTGTTCTTGAGGAATCTGCAAAGTGATATTTGTGAGTGCATTGTGGGCTATGGTGGAAAAGGAAATATAATCAGATGAAAACGAGAAATAAGCTTTCTGGGAAACTTCATTGTGATCTGTGAATTCATCTCACAGAGTTCCATCATTTTGTTCATGGAGCCATTTACTACTAATGATCTCGTGTTAACTGCAAAGTGATATTTGGGAGTGCATTAGGGCTGTGGTGAAAAAGGAAATATCCATAGATTAAACCTGGAAAGAAGCGTGCTGAGAAATGGCTTTGTGACGTGTAAATGCAACTCACAGGGATACACATTTGTTTTCATTGATCAGTTTGCTAACTCTGTTTTCTTCAATTCTGCAATGGGATATTTCTTAGCATAATGAAGCTTATGGTGACAAAGGAAATATGCTCAAACAAAGAGTAGAGAGAAACTTTCTGAGGATCTTCTTTGTGATGTGTGAATTCAACTCACTGAGTTACACATGTATTTCATGAAGCCATTTGCTAGCCCGGTTTTTATGGAATCTGAGTCCTGATATTTTGGATTGCTTTGAAGACTATAATACCAAATGAAATATCCTCAGATAAAAACGAGAAAGAAGTTTTCTGAGAAATTTCTTTTTGATCTGTGAGTTCATCTCACAAAGTTCCACCTTACTGTTCATGAAGCTGTTTGCAAACACTCTTCTCCTGGAATCTGCAAAGTGATATTTGGGAGCACATTGAGGGCTACAGTGAAAAAGGAAATATCTTCAGATAAGCAATGAAAAGAAGCGTTCTGAGAAACATCTTTGGGATCTGTGAATTCATCTCACAGAGTTCCACCTTTCTGTTCATGAAGCCGTTTGCTAACATTGTTCTTCTGGAATCTGCAAACTGATATTTGGGAGCGCTTTGAGGGCTATGGTGAAAAAGGAATTATCCTCAGATGGAAACTGGAAAGAAGCGTTCTGAGAAACTGCTTTGTGACGTGTGAATGCAACTCACAGAGTTACACTTTTCTTTCATTGATCAGTTTGCTAACTCTGTTTTCTTGAAATCTGCAATGGGATATTTCTTAATGCAATGAAGCTTACGGTGACAAAGGAAATATCCTGAGATAATAAGTAGAAAGAAGCTTTCTGAGAAACTGCTTTGTGATGTGTGATTTCAACTCACTGAGTTACACCTGTATTTCGTGGAGCCTTTTGCTAGCCCTGTTTTTTTGGAATCTGAGAACTGATATTTCGGATCACTATCATGACTATACGGCCAAAGGAAATATCCTGAGATAATAAGTAGAAAGAAGCTTTCTGAGAAACTGCTTTGTGATGGGTGATTTCAACTCACTGAGTTACACCTGTATTTCATGGAGCCTTTTGCTAGCCCTGTTTTTGTGGAATCTGAGAACTGATATTTTGGATCGTGATCATGACTATACGGCCAAAGGAAATATCTTCAGATAAAAAGTAGAAAGAAGCTTCCTGAGAAACTGCTTTGTGATGTGTGAATTCAACTCACTGAGTTACAGCTGTACTTCGTGGAGCTATTGGTTAGTCTTGTTTTTGTGGAATTTAAGAACTGATATTTTGGATCGCTTTGAATACTATACAGCCAAAGGGAAAACCCTCAGATAAAAATGAGATAGAACCTTTCTGATAAACTCCTTTGTGATCTGTGAATTCATCTTACAGAATTCCACCGAGTTGTTCATGAATCTGTTTGCTAACACTGTTTTCATGGAATCTGCAAAGTGATATTTGGGAGCGCTTTGAGGGCTATGGAGGTAAAGGAAATATAATCAGATAAAAATGAGAAAGAAGCTTTCTGAGAAACTTCTTTGCGATCTGTGAATTCATCTCACAGAGTTCCACCTTTCTGTTCATGAAGCCATTTGCTAACATTGTTCTCCTGGAAACTGCAAAGTGATATTTGGGAACGCATTGAGGGTTATGGTGGAAAAGAAGTTATCCTCAGATAAAAATGAGAAAGAAGCTTTCTGAGAAACTTCTTTGTGATCTGTGAATTCATCTCACAGAGTTCCACCTTTCTGTTCATGAAGCCATTTGCTAACACTGTTCTTGTGGAAACTAAAAAGTGATATTTGGGAGCCCATGGAGGGCTATGGTGAAAAAGGAAATATCCTCAGATAAAAACTGTAAAGAAGCGTTCTGAGAAACAACTTTGTGAAATGTGAATGCAACTCACAGAGTTACACTTTTCTTTTCATTGATCAGTTTGCTAAATCTGTTTTCTTGAAATCTGCAATGGGATATTTCTCAGTGCAATGAAGCTTACAGTGACAAAATAAATATCCTCAGATAAAGAGTAGAAAGAAGCTTTCTTCTCAGAAGAACTGCTTAGTGTTCTGTTAATTCATCTCACAGAGTTACAGCTTTCCCCTCAAGAAGCCGTTCGCTAAGCCTGTTCTTGTGGAATTTGCAAAGTGATATTTGGAAGCCCATAGAGGGCTATGGTGAAAAAGAAAATATCCTCAGAGAAAAACTGGAAAGAAGCTTTCTGAGAAACTGCTTTGTGATGTGTGAATTCAACTCACTGAGTTACACCTGTATTTCATGGAGCCGTTTGCTAGGCCTGTTTTTTTGGAATCAGAACTGATAGTTCAGACCACTTTGAAGACCATACAGCCAAATGAAATATCCTCAGATAAAATGGAGAAAGAAGTTTTCTGAGAAATTTCTTTCTGTTCTGTGAACTCATCTCACAGTGTTCCACCTTTCTGTTCATGAAGCTGTTTGCCAATAATGTTCTTGTGGAATCTGCAAATTGATATTTGGGAACTGCATAGATGGCCATGGTGGAAAAGAAATTATCCTCAGATAGAATCTAAAAGAAGCTTTCTGAGAAACTTCTTTGTGATCTGTGAATTCATGTCACAGTATATCACCTTTGTGTTCATGAAGCCACTTTCTAACACTGTTCTCGTGGAATCAGCAAAGTGATATATGGGAGCAGGTTGAGAGCCATGGTGCAAAAGAAAATATCCTCAAATAAATCGAGAAAGAAGTTTTCTGAGAAACTTCTTTGTGATCTGTGAATTCATACAATAGTGTTCCACCTTTCTCTTCATGAAGCCATTTGCTAACACTGTTCTCGTGGAATCTGCAAAGTGATATATGGGAGCAGGTTGAGAGCCATGGTGCAAAAGAAAATATCCTCAAATAAAATGAGAAAGAAGTTTTCTGAGAAACTTCTTTGTGATCTGTGAATTCATACAATAGTGTTCCACCTTTCTCTTCATGAAGCCATTTGCTAACACTGTTCTCGTGGAATCTGCAAAGTGATATTTGGGAGCACATTGAGGACTATGGTGGAAAAGGAAATATAATCAGATAAAAAAGAGAAAGAAGCTTTCTGAGAAACTTCTTTGTGATCTGTGAATTTATCTCACAAGTTACACCTTTCTGTTCATGAAGCCGTTTGTAACACTGTTCTTATGGGATCTGCAAACTGATATTTGGGAGCACCTTGAGGGCTATGGTGAAAAAGGAAGTGTCCTCAGATAAAAACCAGAAAGAAGCGTTCTTAGAAACTGCTTTGTGACATATGAATGCAACTCAGAAAACTATACACTTTTCTTTTCATTGATCAGTTTGCTAACTCTGTTTTCTTGAAATCTGCAATGGGATATTTCTTAACACAATGAAGCTTACAGTGACAAAGGAAATATCCTCAGATAAAAAATAGAAAGAAGCTTTCTGAGAGACTGCTTTGTGATGTGTGAATTCAACTCACTGAGTTACACCTGTATTTCATGGAGCCGTTTGCTAGCCCTGTTTTTGTGGAATCTGAGAACTGATATTTCGGATCACTTAGAAGAAGATACAGAAAAAAGAAATATCCTCAGATGAAAACGAGAAAAAAATTTTCTGAGAAATTTCTTTCTGATCTGTGAATTCATCTCACAGACTTCCACCTTTCTGTTCATGAAGCTGTTTGCTAACACTGTTCTTTTGGAATCAGCAAAGAGATATTTGGGAACGTGTACAGGGCTATGGTGCAAAAGGAAATATCCTCAGATAAAAACTGGAAAGAAGCCTTCTGAGTAACTGCTTTGTGACATGTGAATGCAACTCACAGAGCTACACTTTTCTTTTCATTGATCAGTTAGCTACCTGTTTTCCTGAAATCTGCAATGGGATATTTCTTAGCGCAATGATGCTTCCTGTGAAAAAAGAAGTATCCTCACATAAAAACTAGAAAGAAGATTTCCGAGAAACTGCTTTGTGATATATGAATTCAACTCACTGAGATATACCTGTATTTCATGAAGCCGTTTGCTAGCCCTGTTTTTGTGCAATCTGAAAACTGATATTTCGAATTGCTTTGAAGACCATATGGAAAAAGGATATATCCTCAGATAAAAACGAGAAAAAAATTTTCGGAGAAATTTCTATCTGTTCTCTGAATTCATCTCACAGTTCTCCACCTTTTTGTTCATGAAGCTGTTTGCTAATACTGTTCTTGTGGAATCTGCAAAATGATATTCGGTAGTTCCTTGGGGGCAATGGTGGAAAAAAAATATAATCAGATAAAAATGAGAAGTAAGCTTTCTGAGAAACTTCTTTGTGATCTGTGAATTCATCTCACAGAGTTCCATCTTTCTGTTCATGAAGCCATTTGCTAACACTGCTTTCATGGAAAATGCAAGGTGATATTTGGGAGCATTTGAGGGCTTTGGTGAAAAAGGAGATATCCTCAGATAAAAACTAGAAAGAAGCATTCTGAGAATCTTCTTTGTGACCTGTGAATGCAACTCACAGAGTTACACTTTTCTTTTCATTGATCTGTTTGCTAACTTTGTTTTTTGAAATCTGCAATGGGATATTTCTTAGCACAATGAAGCTTATGGTGACAAAGCAAATATACTCAGATAAAAAGTAGAAATAAGCTTTCTGAGTAACTGCTTTTTGACGTCTAAATACAATTCACTGAGTGAAACCTGTATTTCATGGAGCTGTTTGCTAGCCCTTTATTTCTGCAATCTCAGAACTGATAATTTGGATCATTTTGAAGATGATACGGAAAAAGGAAATATCCTCAGATAAAAAAGAGAAAGAAATTATTTGAGAAATTTCTTTCTCTTCTGTGAATTCATCTCAAAGAGTTCCACCTTTCTGTTCATGGAGTTGTTTGCTAATACTGTTCTTGTAGGTCTACAAAGTGAGACTTGTGAGCGCATTGAGGACTATGGTGAAAAGGAAACAATCAGATAAAAACGAGAAAGAAGCTTTCTGAGAAACTTCTTTGTGATCTGTGAATTCATCTCCCAGAGTTCCAACTTTCTGTTCATGAAGCTGTTTGCTAACACCGTTCTCGTGGAAACTGCAAACTGATATTTGGGAGCGCATTGAGGGCTATGGTGAAAAAGGAAATATCCTCAGATAAAAACTGGAAAAAAGCATTCGGAGAAACTGCTTTGTGACGTATGAATGCAACACACAGAGTTACACTTTTCTTTTCATTGATCAGTTTGCTAACTCTGTTTCCTTGCAATCTGCAATGGGATATTTATTAGCACAATGAAACTTATGGTGACAAAGGAAATATCCTCAGATAAAAATTAGAAAGAACCTTTCTGAGAAACTACTTTGTGATACGTGAATTCAACTCTTTGAATTACACATCTATATCATGGATCCGTTTGGTATCCCTGTTTTGGGGAATCTGCGAACTGATATTTCAGAATGCTTTGAAGACAATACGGAAAAAGGAAATATCCTCAGATAAAAATGAAAAAGAAGTTTTCTGAGATATTTCTTTCTGTTCTGTGAATTCATCTCACAGAGTTCCAACTTTCTGTTCATGAAGCTGTTTGCTATTACTGTTCCCGTGGAATCTGCAATGTGATATTTGGGAGCACATTGAGTGCTATGGTGGAAAAGCAAATATAATGAGAGAAAAAGGAGAAAGAAGATTTCTGAGAATCTTCTTTGTGATCTCACAGAGTTCCACCTTTCTGTTCATGAAGCTATTTGCTAACACTCTTCTCATGGAATCTGCAAGGTGATATTTGGGAGCACATTGAGGGCCATGGTGGAAAAGGAAATATAATCAGAGAAAAATGAGAAAGAAGTTTTCTGAGAAACTTCTTTGTGATCTGTGAATTCATCTCACAGAGTTCCACCTTTCTGTTCATGAGGCTGTTTGCTAACACTGTTCTCACGGAATCTGCAAAGTGATATTTGGGAGCGAATTAGGGCTATGATGAAAATGGAAGTATCCAGAGATAAAACCTGGAAACTAGCGTTCTGAGAAACTGCTTTGTGACATGTGAATGCAACTCACAGAGTTACACATTTCTTTTCATTGATCAGTTTGCTAACTCTGCTTTCTTCTATTCTGCAATGGGATATTTCTTAGTGCAATGAAGCTTATGGTGACTAAGGAAATATGCTCAAATAAAAAGTAGAAAAAGCTTTCTGAGAATCTGCTTTGCGAAGTGTGAATTCAACTCACTAACTTACACATGTATTTCGTGGAGCCATTTGGTAGCCCTGTTTTTGTGGAATCTGAGAACTGATATTTCAGATCACTTTGAAGACGCTCTGACTAAAGAAAATATCCTGAGATAAAAACGAGAAAGAAGTTTTCTGAGAAATTTCTTTCTGATCTGTGAATTCATCTCACAGAGTTCCACTTTACGTTCATGAATCTCTTTGCTAACACTCTTCTCGTGGAATCTCCAAAGTGATATTTGGAAGCACATTGAGGGCTACAGTGAAAAAGGAAATATTTTCAGATAAAGCTGAAAAGAAGCATTTTGAGAGCCTGCATTGTGACGTGTGAATGCAACTCACAGAGTTACCCATTTCTTTTCACCGATCAGTTTGCCCAATCAAGCTTATGGTGACAAAGAAAATCTATTCAGATAAAAAGTAGAAAGAAGCTTTCTGAGACACTGATTTGTGATGTCAAATTCAAGACATAGAGTTACGCCTGTATTTCGTGGAACTGTTAGCTAGCCCTTTTTTTGTGAAATCTAAGACCTGATATTGCGGATCACTGTGAAAAGTATACGGCCAAAGGAAATATCCTCAGATAAATACGAGAAATAAGTTTTCTGAGAAATTTCTTTCTGATCTGTGAATTCATCTCACAGAGTTTCACCTTTCTGTTCATGAAGCTGTTTGCAAACACTCTTCTCGAGCAATCTGCAAAGTGATAATTGGGAGCCCTTTGAGGGCTATGGTGGGAAAGGAAATATAATCAGATAAAAATGAGGAAGAAGTTTCTGAGAAACTTCTTGGTGATCTCTGAATTCATCTCACAGAGATCCACCTTTCTGTTCATGATGCCGTTTGCTAACACTGTTCTCATGGAAACTGCAAACTGATATTTGGGAGCACACTAGGGCTGTGGTGAAAAAGGAAATATCCACAGATACAAGCTGGAAAGAAGCGTTCTGAGAAACTGCTTTGTGACGTGTGAATGCAACTGACATTGTTACACGTTTCTTTTCATTGATCAGTTTGCTAACTCTGTTTTCTTCAATTCTGCAATGGGATATTTCTTACTGCAGTGAAGCTTAAGTTGACAAAGGAAATATGCTCAAAGAAAAAGTGGAAAGGAGCTTTCTGAGAATCTGCTTTGTGACATTTGAATGCAACTCATGCAGTTATCCATTTCTTTTCATTGATTTGTTTACTAACTCTCTTTTCTTCAAATCTGCAATGGGATATTTCTTTGCACAATGAAGCTTATGGTGACAATGGAAATATACCCAAACAAAAAGAAGAAGGAAGCATTCTGAGAAACTGCTTTGTGATGTGTGAATTCAACTCATTGAGTTACAGTGGTATTTCGTGGAGCTGTTTGCTAGTCCTGTTTTTGTGGAATCTGAGAACTGATATTTTGGATCGCTTTGAAGAATATACAGCCAAAGGTAATATATTCAGATAAAAACGAGAAAGAAGTTTTCTGAGCAATTCATTTATGTTCTCTGAATTCATCTCACAGAGTTCCACCTTTCTGTTCATGTAGCTCTTTGCTCACACTCTTCTCGTGGAATTCTGCAAGGTGATATATGGAAGCGCATTAAGGGCTACAGTGAAAAGGAAATATTCAGATAAAAACCAATAAGAAGCGTTCTGGGAAACTTCCTTGTGACGTGTGAATTCAACCCACAGAGTTAAACTTTTCTATTCATTGATCAGTTTGCTAATACAGTTTTCTTCAAATCTGCAATGGGATATTTCTTTGCCCAATGAAGCTTACGGTGACAAAGGAAGTATCTTCAGGTAAAAAGTAGAAAGAAGCTTTCTCAGAACCTGCTTTGTGATGTGTGAATTCAACTCACTGAGTTACAGCTGTATTTCCTGGAGCTGTTTGCTAGTCCTGTTTTTGTGAAACCTAAGACATGATATTTTGGATCGCTTTGAATTCTATATGGCCAAAGGAAATATCCTCAGATAAAAACGAGAAAGAAGTTTTCTGAGAAACTTCATTCTGATCTGTGAATTCATCTCACAGAGATCCACCTTTCTGTTCATGAAGCTGTTTGCTGACACTCTTCTCATGGAATCTGCAAAGTGATATTTCGGAGCACATTGAGGGCTATGGTGGAAAAGGAAATATAATCAGATAAAATGAGAAGAAAATTTTCTTAGAAACTATTTTGTGATCTGTGAATTCATCTCACAGAGTTCCACCTTTGTGTTCATGAAGCGGTTTGCTAATACTGTTCTCATGGAAACTGCAAAGTGATATTTGGAAGCGCATTAGGGCTATGGTGAAAAAGAAAATATCCACAGATAAAACATGGAAGGAAGCGTTCTGAGAAACTGCTTAGTGACGTGTGAATGCAAATCACAGAGTTACACTGTACTTTTCATGGATCAGTTTGCTAACTTTGTTTTCTTCAATTCTGCAATGGGATATTTCTTAATGCAATGAAGCTTATGGTGACAAAGAAAATATGTTCAAACAAAAAGTAGAAAGAAGCTTTCTGAGAAATTGCTTTGTGATGTTTGAATTCAACTCACTCATTTACACGTGTATTTCATGGAGCGTTTCCTAGTCCTGTTATTGTGGAATCTGAGAACTGATATTTCAGATCACTTTGAAGAGTATATAGCCAAAGGAAAAATCCACAGAAAAAATGAGAAAGAATTTTTTTTAGAAATGTCCTTCTGATCTCTGAATTCATCTCACAGAGTTCCACCTTTCTGTTCGTGTAGCTGTTTGCTAACACTCTTCTCGTGGAATCTGCAAAGTGATATTTGGGAGTGCATTGAGGGCTATGGTGAAAAAAGAAATATCTTCAGGTAATAACTGAAAAGAGGCTATCTAAGAAACTTTTTTTGTGATCTGTGAATGCATCTCACAGAGTTCCACCTTTCTGTTCACGGAGCAGTTTACTAACACTGTTCTCGTGGAAACTGCGAAGTGATATTTGGGAACGCATTGAGGGCTGCGGTGAAAAAGAAAATATACTCAGATAAAACCTGGCAAGAATCGTTATGAGAAACTGCTTTGTGACAAGTGAATACAACTCACAGAGTTACACATTTCTTTTCATGGATCAGTGTGCTAACTTTCTTTTCTTCAAATCTGCAACGGGATATTACTTTGCACAATGAAGCTTATGGTGACAAAGGAAATGCACTCAAACAAAAAGTAGAAGGAAGCTTTCTGAGAAACTGCTTTGTGATGTATGAATTCAGCTCACTGAGTTACAGCTATATTTCATGGAGCTGTTTGCTAGTCCTGTTTTCATGGAATCTGAGAACTGATATTTGGATCGCTTTGAAGAGTATACAGCCAAAGGAAATATCTTCAGAAAAAAAACGAGAAAGAAGTTGTCAGAGATATTTTTTTCTGATCTCTGAATTCATCTCACAGAGTTCTAGCTTTCTGTTCATGTAGCTGTTTGCTAAGACTTTACTCGTGGAATCAACAAAGTGATATTTGGGAGCACATTGAGGGATACAGTGAAAAAGGAAATATCTTCAGATAAAAACTGGAAATAAGTGTTCTGAGAAACTGCATTGTGACGTGTGAATGCAACTCACAGAGCTACACTTTTCAGTTCATTGATCAGTTTGCTAACACAGTTTTCTTTAAATCTGCAGTGAGATATTTCTTTGCCCAATGAAGCCTACAGTGACAAAGGAAACATCTTCAGATGAAAAGTAGAAAGAATCTTTCTGAGAAACTGCTTTGTGATGTGTGAATTCAACTCACTGAGTTACAGCTGTATTTGGTGGAGCTGTTTGCTAGTCCTGTTTTTGTGGAATCTAAGACCTGATATTTTGGATCTCTTTGAATACTTTACGGCCAAAGGAAATATCCTCAGAGAAAAGTGAGAAAGAATGTTTCTGAGAAATTTCTTTCTGATCTTGAATTCATCTCACAGAGTTCCACCTTTTTGTTCATGAAGTTGTTTGCTAACACTCTTCTTGTGGAATCTGCAAAGTGATAATTTGGATCGCATTGAGGGCTATGGTGGAAAAGGAAATATAATTAGATAAAAATGAGAAAGAATTTTTCTGAGAAACTTCTTTGTGATCTGTGAATTCATTTCAAAAAGTTCCTCCTTTGTGTTCATGAAGCCATTTGCTAACACTGTTCTCATGGAAACTGCAAAGTGTTATTTGGGAGTGCATTAGGGCTAAGTTGAAAAAGGAAATATCCACAGATAAAACCTGGAAAGAAGCATTCTGAGAAATTGCTTTGCTTTGGGATATTTCTTTGTGCAATGAAGGTTACAGTGAAAAAGGAAATATGCTCAAACAAAAATTAAAAAAAATCTTTCTGAGAATCTGCTTTGTGATGTGTGAATTTAACCCACTGATTTACACGTGTATTTCGTAGAGCCATTTGCTAACCTTGTTTTTATGGAATCTGAGATTTGGTATTTCGGATCACTTTGAAGATTATACAGCCAAAGGAAATATCCTCAGATAAAAACAAGAAAGAAGTTTTCTTTCTGATCTGTGAGTTCCTCTCTCAGAGTTCCACATTTCTGTTCATGATGTTGTTTGAGAGCACTCTTCTCGTGGAATCTGCAAAGTGATATTCGGGAGTGCATTGATGGCTACGGTGAAAAAGTAAATATCTTCAGATAAAAACTGAAAAGAAGTCTTCTGAGAAACTTCTTTGTGATCTGTGTACTTGTCTCACAGAGTTCCACCTTTCTGTTCATGGAGCCGTTTACTAACACTATTCTCTTATAAACTGCAAAGTGATATTTGGGAGCACATTAGGGCTATGGTGAAAAAGGAAATATTCACGGATAAAACCTGGAAACAAGTGTTATGAGAAACTGCTTTGTAACGTGTGAATGCACCTCACAGAGTTACACATTTCTTTTCATTGATCAGTTTGCTAACACTCTTTTCTTCTAATCTACAATAGGATATTTCTTTGCAAAATGAAGCTTCTGGTGACAAAGGAAATATACTCAAACAAAAAGTAGAAAGATGTTTTCTGAGAAACTGTTTGTGTGACTTCAACCCACTGAATTACAGCTGTATTTCGTGGATCTGTTTGCTAGTCCTGCTTTTGTGGAATCTAAGACCTCATATTTTGGATTGCTTTGAATACTATATGGCCAAAGAAAATATCCTCAAATAAAAACAAGAAAGAAGTTTTCTGTGAAATTTCTTTCAGATCTCTGAATTCATCTCATAGAGTTCCACCTTTCTGTTCATGAAGCTGTTTCCTAACACTCTTCTCGTGGAATGTGCAAATTGATAATTGGGTGTGCATTGAGGGCTATGGTGGAAAATGAAATATCCTCAGATAAAAACGAGAAATAAGTTTTCTGCGAAATTTCTTTTCTTATCAATGAAAAGAAATGTGTAACTCTGTGAGTTGTATTCACACAACACAAAGCAGTTTCTAAGAACACTTCTTTTCGGTTTTTATCTGAAGATATTTCCTTTTTCACCATAGCCCTCAATGCGCTCCCAAGTATCACTTTGCAAATACCACGAGAAGAGTGTTTGCAAACAGCTTCATGAACAGAAAGGTGGAACTCTGTGGGATGAATTCACAGGTTAAAAAGAAATTTCTCAGAAAACTTCTTTCTCGTTTTTCTCTGAGGATTACTTCCTTTGGCCATATAGTCTTCAAAGCGATATGAAATATCAGTTCTCAGATTCCATAAAAACAGGGCTAACAAAAGGCTCCACAAAATACACGTGTAACTCACTGAATTGAATTCACACAACACAAAACAGATTATCAGAAAGCTTCTTTCTACTTTTTGTTTGAGCACATTTCCTTTGTCACTGTTGGCTTCATTGCGCTAAGAAATATCCCATTGCAGAATTGAAGAAAACAGAGTTAGCAAAGTGATCAATGAAAAGAAAAGTGTAACTCTGTGAGTTGCATTCACTCATCACCAAGCAGTTTCTCAGAATGCTTCTTTCCAGGTTTTATCTGTGGATATTTCCTTATTCACCATAGCCCTAATGCGCTCCCAAATATCACTTTGCAGTTTCCACAAGAACAGGGTAAGCAAAAGCCTCCATGAACACAAAAGTGGAACTCTGTGAGATGAATTCACACATCACAAAGAAGTTTCTCAGAAAACTTCTTTCTCTTTTTTATCTGTTTATATTTCCTTTTCTTTCATAGCCCTCAATGCGCTCCCAATTATCACTTTGCAGATTCCATGAGAAGAGTGTTAGTAAACAGCTTCATGAACAGAAAGGTGGAACTCTGTGAGATGAATTCAGAGATCAGAAAGTCATTTCTCAGAAAACTTCTTTCTCCTTTTTATCTGGGGATATTTCCTTTGACTGTATATTCTTCAAAGCAATCTGAAATATCAGTTCTCAGATTCCACAAAAACAGGACTAGCAAACAGCTCCATGAAATACAGCTTTAACTCTGTGAGTTGAATTGTCACATCACAAAACTGTTTCTTAGAAAGCTTCTTTCTACTTTTTGTTTGAGTATATTTCCTTTGTCACCGCAAGCTTCATTGCGCAAAGAAATATCCCATTGCAGATTTGAAGAAAAGAGTGTTAGCAAACTGATCAATGAAAAGAAATGTGTAACTCAGTGAGTTGCACTCACTCATCACAAAGCAGTTTCTCATAACGCTTCTTTCCAGGTTTTATCTGTGGATATTTCCTTTTTCAACATAGCCCTAATGCGCTGCCAAATATCACTTTGCAGTTTCCACGAGAACAGTGTTAGCAAACGGCTTCATCAACACAAAGATTGAACTCTGTGAGATAAATTCACAGATTGCAGGGGAATTTCTCAGAAAACTTCTTTCTTGTTTTTATCTGATTATATTTCCTTTTTCACCATAGTCCTCAATATGCTCCAAATTACCGCTCTGCAGATTTCAGTAGAAGAGTGTTAGCAAACAGCTTCATGAACAGAAAGGTGGAACTCTGTGAGATGAATTCACAGATCAGAAAGAAATTTCTCAGAAAAATTCTTTATCATTATTATCTGAGGATATTTCCTTTGGCTGTAGAGTATTCAAAGCAATCCAAAATATGAGGTCTTAGATTCCACAAAAACAGGACTCTCAAACAGCTCCACTAAATACAGCTGTAACTCAGTGAGTTGAATTCACACATCACAAAGCAGTTTCTCATTAAGTTTCTTTCTAGTTTTTTCTGAGGATATTTCCCTTTCCACTGTAGTCCACCATTTGCTCTGAAATATCCCGTTGCAGATTAGATGATAACAGCGTTAGCAAAATACTCCACAAAAAGAAGGGTGTAACTGTGAGATGTATTCATACATCACAAAACTGTTTCTCAGAAAGTTTCTTTCTAGTTATTATCTGAGGATATTTCCTTTTTCACCGTATTTCTCACTGTACTCCTGAATACCCCATTTGCAGATTCCACGAAAAAAGCGTTACCAAACTTCTCAATGAAAATAAAGGTGTAAATCTGTGAGATGAATTCACGCATCACACTGCAGTTTCACAGAAGGCTTCTTTTGGTTTTTATCTGGGGATATTTCCTTTGTCACCATAAGCTTCAATGCACTACCAAATATCCTACCATGGATTCCATGAAAACAGTGTTATCAATCTGCTCAATGAAAACAATGGTGTAAATATGTGTGAAGAACTCACACACAACAAAGCAGTTTTTCAGAAAGCTACTTTCTAGTTTTTATCTCAGGATATTTCGTTTTTCACTATAGGCCTCAATGTGCTCCCAAATATTTCTTTGCAGATTCCACAAAAAACAGTGTTAGCAAACTGTTCCATGAAACGTAAGGTGTAACTCTGGGAGGTGAATTCACAAATCACATAGCACATCCTCAGAAAGCTACTTTTTGGTTTTTATCTTAGGATAATACCTTTGTCACCATAGGCTTCAATGTACTCCCAAATATCCTACTGCAGATTCCTCAAAAACAATCTTATCAAACTGCTCAATAAAAAGAACGGTGTAACTCTGAGAGTGAGTTCACACATCAAAAAGAACAGTCTCAGAAAGCTTATTTCTAGTTATTATCTGAGGATATTTGCTATGCTGCCATAAGCTTCAATACGATCCCAAATATCCGTTCTCAGATTCCCCAAAAACAGTGCTACCAAACTGATACATGGAAAGAATCGTGTAACTCTGTGGGATGAATTAACACATCACAAAGCAGTTTGTCAGAAAGCTTCTTTCTATTTTTTGTATGAGGATTTTTCCTATGTCACCATAAGCATCAGTGCGCTCTGAAATATCCAATTGCAGAATCCAAGAAAACAGTGTTAGCAAACTGGTCGATGAAAAGAACACTGTAACACTGTGAGATGAATTCACACATCAAAAAGCAGCTTCTCAGAAAGCTTCTTTCTAGTTTTTAACTGAGGATATTTCCTTTTACCCCATAGGCCTCAATGCATTCCCATATGTCCCTTTGCAGATTCTGTGAAAACAGTGTTAGAAAACTGCTCAATGTAAAGAATGGTGTGACTCTGTGAGATAAATTCACACATCACAAAGTGATTTCTGAGGAAGGTTCTTTCCAGTTTTCATCTAAGGAAATTTTGTTTTTCAACATAGCACTCAATACGCTCTCAAATATCAATTGCAGCGAAGTGTAATACTTTGTCATGAATCCACACATTACCAAGAAGTTTCTCAGAAAGCTTCTTTCTACTTTTATGAGAGGATATTTCCTTTGTCACCATAGGCTTCAGTGTGATCCAAAATATCCCTTCTCAGTTTGCCCAAAACCAGTTTTACAAATTGGACCCATGAAAAGAATCTTATAACTTTGTGAGATGAATTAAACATCACAAAGCAGTTTCTCAGAAAGCTTCTCTCTACTTCTTATATGAGGATATTTCCTTTGTCACCCTCAGCTTCAATGCCCTCCAAAATATCAGATTACAGAACCTAAGAAGACAGTGTTAGCAAACTGCTCTAAGAACAGTGTAACTCTGGGAGATGAATACACACATTGCAAGCAGTTTCTCACAAAGCTTTTTTCTCTTTTTTATCTGAGGTTATTTCCATTTTCACTATAGGCCTCAAGGTGCTCCCAAATATCACTTTACAGATTCCACAAAAACGGTGTTAGCAAACTGCTCCATGAAGAGAAAGGTGTAACTCTATGAGAGGAATTCCCACATCACAACGAACTTTCTCAGAAAGCTTCTTTATAGTTGTTATCTGAGTTCATTTCCTTTGTATAGGCTTCAATTGTATATTGTATAGGCTTCAATGTGATTCAAATTATCCCTTCTCAGATTCCCCAAAAACAGTGCTACAAAATTGCTCCATGAAAAGAGTGGTGTAACTCAGTGAGATGAATTCACATGTCACAAAGCAGTATCTCAGAAGCTTCTTCCAAGTTTTTTTCAGAGGATATTTCCTTTTTCACCATAGACCTCAACTCGATCCCAAATATCCCTTGGTAGATTCCAAGAAAATAGTGTTAGCAAACTGATCCATGAAAAGAAAGGTGTTACTCTGTGAGATGAATACATACATCACCAAGCAGTTTCTCAGAAAGCTACTTTCTAGTTTTTGCCTGAGGATATTCCCTTTGTCACCTTAAGCTTCAATGCTCTCCAAAATATCCCATTGCTGATTCCACGAAAACTGTGTTAGAAAACTGCTCAATGAAAAGAACAATGTAACTCTGTGAGATGAATTCACACATCACAAAGCAGTTTCTCAGAAAGCTTGTTTTTAGTTTTTATCTGAGGATATTTATTTTTTCACCATAGGCCTCAATGCGCTCCCAAATATCCCATTGCAGATTCCAGGAAAACAGTGTTAGCAAACTGCGCAATGAAAAGAAAGGTGTAACTCTGTAAGATGAGTTCACACATTACAAAGAACTTTCTCAGAACGTTTCTTTCTAGTTTTTATCTGATTATATTTCTTTTGTCACCATAGGCTTCAATGCATTCCAAAGTATGCCTTCTCAGATTCCCCAGAAACTGTGCTACCAAACTGATCCATGAAAAGAATCATGTAGCACTGTGAGATGAATTCACACATCACAAAGTAGTTTCTGAGAAAGCTTCTTTCTCGTTTTTATCTGACGATATTTCCTTTTTCACCATAGGCCTCAATGTGCTCCCATATATACCTTTGCAGATGCCTTGAAAACAGTTATAGCAAACTGCTCAATGAAAAGAACATTGTAACTCTGTGAGTTGAATTCATACATCACAAAGCATTTTCTCAGAAAGATTCTTTCTAGTTTTTATCTGACAGTATTTACTATTTCACCATAGGACTCAAGTTGCTGCCAAATTACTCCATCCAGATTCCACGAAATCAGTGTTAGTAAAGTTCTCCAAGAAAATAAAGGCATAAGTCCAGGAGATGAATTCCCAAATCACAAAGTAGTAGCTCAGAAACCTTTCTAGCTTTTGTCTGAGGATATTTCCTTTGTCACCATAAGCTTCAATGCACTCTGAAATTTCCCATTGCAATTTTCAAGAAAACAGTGTTAGTAAACAGCTCAATGAATAGAACAGTGTAACTCAGTGAGATGAATTCACATCACAAGGTAGTTTGTCACAAAGTTTCTTTTTGTTTTTACCTAAGGATATTTCCTTTTTCACCAGAGGCTTCAAAGTACTCCAAAATATCCTATTGCAGATTCCACGAAAACAGTGCTACCAAACTACTCCATAAAAAGAAAGATGTAACTCTGTGAGATGAATTCACACATCACAAGGAGCTTTCTCAGAAAGCTTCTTTCTAGTTTTTATCTGAGGATATTTCCTATGTCACCATAGGCTTCACTGCGATCGAAAATATTCCTTCTCAGATTCCCCAAAAACAGTGCTACCAAACTAGTTCATGAAAGGAATCATGTAACTCTGTGTGATGAATTAACACATCAGAAAGCAGTTTCTCAGAAAGCTTCTTTCTCGTTTTTATCTGAGGATGTTACATTTTCCACTACAGGCCTCAATGTGCTAAAAAACACCCCTTTGCAGATTCCATGAAAAGAGTGTTAGCATACCGGTCCATGAAAAGAAAGGTGTAACACTGTGAAATGAATTACACATCACAAAGAACTTTCTCAGAAAGCTTCTTTCTAGTTTTTTCTGAGGATAATTCCTTTGTCGCTATAGGCTTCAATGCAATCCAAATTACTCGTTCGCAGATTCATCAAAACACTGCTAACAAACTGATCCATGAAAAGAATCATTTAACTCAGAGAGTTGAATTAACATATCATCAAGCAATTTCTCAGAAAGCTTCTTTCTAGTTTTTATATGAGGTTATTTCCTTTGTCACCTTAAGCTTCAATGCACTCCAAAGTATCCCTTTGCAGATTCAATGAAAACAGTGTTAGCCAACTGCTCAGTGAAAAGAATGGTGTAACAATGTGAGATGAATTCACACATCACAAAACAATTTCTCAGGAAGATTCTTTCTAGTATTTATTGGAGTATATTTCCTTTTCACCAAAGGCCTCAAAGTGCTCCCAAGTATCCATTTGCAGATTTCACGAAAACAGTGTTCGCAAAATGCTTCATGAAAAGAAGGGGGTACACTGTGAGATTGATTCACACATCACAAAGCAGTTTCAAATAAAGCTTCTTTCTACTTTTTATCTGAGAATATTTCTTTTGACACCATAGGCTTCAATGAGATCCAAAATATCCCTTCTCAGATCCCCAGAAACAGGACTACCAAACTTCTCCATGAAAGGAATCATGTAACTCTGTGAGATTAATTCTAAAATCACAAATGAGTTTCTCAGAAAGCTTCTTTCTAGTTTTTATCTGTGGTTATTTCCTTCATCACCATAGGCTTGGATATGCTCCCAAATATCCTATTGCAGACTCCAGGAAAACAGTGTTATGAAACTGCTCAATGAAAAGAAAAGTATCACTCTGTGAGATGAATTCACACATCACAAAATAGTTTTTCAGAAAGCTTCTTTCTAGAGGATATATACTTTTTCACGATAGGCCTCAATGCACTCACAAATATCCGTTTGCAGATTCCAGGAAAACAGTTTTAGCAAACTGCTTAATGAAAGAAAAGTGTAACTTGGTGAGATGAATACACACGTCACAAAGAACTTTTCTAGAAAACTTCCTTCTATTTTTTTATCGGTGTGTATTTCCTTTGTCACCACATGCTTCAATGCAATTCAAAATATCCTTTCTCAGATTCCACAAAAACAGTGCTACCAAACTGCTCCATGAAAACAGTGGTGTAACTCTGTGAGATGAATTCACCCATCACAAAGCAGTTTCTCAGAAAGCTTCTTTCTACTTTTTGTCTGAGGATATGTCCCTTTTCACCATTTGCCTCAAAGCGCTTGTGAATATTCCTTTTCAGATTCCACAAAAATAGGGTTAGCAATCTGCTCCATGAAAATAAAGGTGTAAATCGTGACATGAATTCACACATCACAAAGCAGTTTCTCAGAAAGCTTCTTTTGGTTTTCTGTCTGATGATATTTCCTTTGTCACCGTAGACTTCAGTGGGCTCCTAAATACCTCTTCTGAGGTGCCACAAAAACAGTGATGATGGACTGCTCAACCAACAAAGAGATTAAATTCTATGACACAAATACACATATCACAAAACCGTTTCTCGAAAATCTTCTCTCCAGGTTTATCTGAAGTTGTTTCCTTTTTCACCATAGGCCCTTGGAGCTCCTGAACATCCCCTTGCAGATTCCATAAAAACAGTGCTACCAAACTACTCAAGGAAAATAAAGGTGTAACTCTGTGTGATGAATTCAACCATCAAAAAGAAATTTCACAGAAAGCTTCTTTCTAGTTTTTATCTCAGGGTATTTCCTTTTCCACCATCAGCTTCCATGTGCTCCCAAATATCCCTTCTCAGACACCACAAAAACAGTGCTACCAAACAGATCCATGAAAAGAATAATATATCTCTGTGAGATGAATTAACACAACAAAAGCAATTTCTCAGAAATGTTCATTCTACTTTTAATATGAGGATATTTCCTTTGTCACAATTATCTTCAATGTGCTCCACAATATCCCATTAGAGTTTCCAAGGAAACGGTCTTAGCACCATGCTCAATGAAAAGAACAGTGTAACTCTGTGAGATGGATTCACACATCACAAAGCAGTTTCTCAGAAAGACTTTTTTTTGTTTTTTATGTGAGGATATTCCTTTAGTCACCATAGGCTTCAATGCACTCCCAAATATCCTATTGCAGATTCCATGAAAAAAGTGTTATCAAACTGCTCAATGAAAAGAATGGTGTAGTTTTGTGAGATGAATTCACACTTCACAAAGCAGTTTCTCAGAAAGTTTCTTTCTGATTTTTATCTGAAGATATTTCCTTTTTCACTCTAGGCCACAATGCACTCCCAAATTTCTCTTTGCAGATTCCACGAAAACAGTGTTAACAACAGTTACATGAAAAGAAAGGTATAAACCTGTGAGATGTATTCACACATCAAAAAGAACTTTCTCAGAAAGTTTCTTGGTAGTTTTTATCTGAGGATATTTCCTTAGTCACCAAGGGCTTCATTGTGACACAAAATATCCCTTCTCAGTTTCCCCATAAACAGTGCCACCAAACTGATCCATGAAAAGAATCGTGTAACTCTGTGAGATGAATTAACACATCACAATGCTGTTTCTCAGAAAATTTCTATTTTTTTTCTGTGAACATATTTCCTTTGACACTATAAACTTCAATGTGCTCCAAAATATCCCATTGCAGATTCCAAGAAAACAGTCTTAGCAGACTGCTAAAAGAAAAGAACAGTGTAACTCTGTTACATGAATTCACACATTACAAAGGAGTTTGTCAGAAAACTTCTTTATGGTTATTATCTGAGGATATTTCCTTTTTCACCATAGGCCTCAATGTGCTCCCAAATAAACGATTGCAGATTCCAGGAAAAGAGTGTTAGCAAACTGCTCCATAAAAAGAAAGGTGTAACACTGTGAGTTGAATTTCCACATCACAGGAAAATTTCTCAGAAATCTTCCTTATAGTTTTTATCTCGGGATATTTCCATTGTCACCGTAAGCTTCAATGCGATCCAGAATATCCCGTCTAAGTTCCCCAATGTCAGTGCTACCAAACAGATCCATGAAAATTATTGTGTAACTCTGTGAGAAGAATTAACACATCACAAAGTGGTTTCTTAGAAACCTTCTTTCTAGTTTTCACACGAGGATATTTCCTTTGTCACCATAAGCTTCAATGCACTCCGAAATATTGCATTGAAGATTTCAAGAAAACAATTTTAGCGAACTGCTAAATGAAAAGAACAGTGTAACACTGTGAGATGAATTCACACAACACAAATAATTTTACCTGAAAGCTTCTTTCTAGTGTTTATAGGAGGATATTTCCTTTTTCATTATAGGTCTCATGCGCTCCCATATATCCCTTTGAAGATTCCACAAAAACACTATTAGCAAACTGCTCTATGAAAAGAAAGTTGTAATTCTGTGAGATGAAATCACACATCACAAAGAACTTTCTCAGAAAACTTCTTTCTAGTTTTTATCTGAGGATAATTCCTTTGTCACCATAAGCTTCAAAGCGATCCAAAGTATCCATTCAAAGATTCCCCCAAAACAGTGCTACCAAACTACTCCTAGAAAAGTTTCATGTAACTCTGTGAGATGAATTCAAAAATCACAAAGCAGTTTCTTAGAAAGCTTCTTTCTAGTTTTTGGCTGAGGTTACTTCCTTTTTCACCATAAGCTTCAATGTCCTCTGAAATATCCCATTGAAGATTCCTAGAAAACAGTGATAGCAAACTAAGCAATGAAAAGAACAGTGTAACTCTGTGAGATGAATTCACACATCTCAAAACAGTTTCTCAGAAAGATTCTTTCTAGTTTTTATCTGGTGATATTTTTTTTTCCACTATAGGCCTCAATGCACTTCAAAATATACTTTGCAGATTCCAGGGAAACCGTGCTTGCAAACTGCTCCATGAAAATAAATGTGTAACTATGTGGGATGAATTAACACATCAGAAAGTAGTTTCTCAGAAAGCTTCTTTCAAGTTTTTATCTAAGGATATTTCCTTTTTCATCAATATGATACAAAATATCCTTTCTCATATTCCCCAAAAACACTGCTACCAAAATGGTGAATGAAAAGGATCGTGTAACACTTTGAGATGAATTAACACATCACAAAGTGGTGTCTCAGAAAACTTCTTTCTAGTTTTTATTGAGGATATTTCCTTTCTCACCATAAGCTTCAATGCGTTCTGAAGTATTCCACAGCAGATTCCAAGAAAAGAGTTTTCGTCAAGTGCTCAATGAAAAGAACAGTATAACTCTGTGAGATGAATTCATACATCACAAAGCAGTTTCTCAGAGAGCTTCTTTCTAGTTTTTAACTGAGGATATTTCCTTTTTCACTTCAGGCCTCAATGTGCTCCCAAATATTCAATAGCAGATCCCAGTTAAAGAGTGTTAGCAAACTGCTCTATGAAATCATAGGTGTAACTCTTTGAGATGAATTAACACATCAGAAAGAACTTTCTCAGAAACATTCTTTCTAGTTTTTATCTGAGAATATTTCCTTTGTCACATAGGCTTCAATGCAATGCGAAATATTCCTTCTCCAATTCCCCAAAAACACTGTTACGAAACTGATCCATGAAAAGGATCATGTAACCCTTTTAGATGAATTAGCACATTACAAATCGGTTTCTCAGCAAGTTTTTTTCTAGTTTTTGTATGAGGATATTTCCTTTGTCACGCTAAGCTTCAATGAGCTGCGAAATATCCCTTTGTGGTTTCCAAGAAAACAGTGTTAGCAAACAGCTCAATGAAAAGAAAAGTGTAACACTGTGAGGTGAATTCACGTATCAAAAAGCAGTTTCCTAGAAAGCTTCATTCTAGTTTTTATCTGAGGATATTTCCTTTTTAACCATAGTCCTCAATGTGCTCATATGAAAAAGAACTTTCTCAGAAAGCTTCTTTCTAGTTTTTATGTGAGGATATTTCATTTGTCACCATAGTATTTAATAAGATTCAAAACATACATTCTCAGATTCCCCAAAAACAGGGCAACCAATCTGCTCCATGAAAAGAATCGTGTAACTCTTTGCGATGTATTTACAAATCACAAAGCAGTTTCTCGGAAGCTTCTTTCTACGTTTTGTCTGAGGATAATTCCTTTGTCACCATAAGCTTCAATGCGCTCCTAAATATCCCATTGCAGATAGCAGGAAAACAGTGTTAGCAAACTTCTCAATGAAAAGGACAGTGTATCTCTGTGAGATGAATTCACACATCACAAAGCAGTTTCTCAGAAAACTTCTTTCAAGTTTTGATCTGAGGAAATTTCCTATTTCACCACAGGCCTCAAAGGGCTCCCAAATGTCCCTTCACAGATTTCATGAAAACAGTGTTATTGAACAGTTCAATGAAAAGAACGCTGTAATGCCATGAGATGAATTCGCACATCAGAAAGCAGTTTCTCAGAAAGCTCCTTTCTAGTTTCTATCTGAGAATAATTCCTTTTTCACTAGGGGCCTCAATGCACTCCCAAATATCCTTTTGTAGATTCCAAGAAAACAGTATCAGTAAATTGTTCCTTAAAAAGGATAGTGTAACTCTGTGAGATGAATTCACACATCACAAAGCAGTTTCTCAGAAAGTTTCTTTCTAGTTTTTATCTGAGGATATTTCCTTTGTCACCATAGGCATCAATGCAATCCAAAATATCCCTACTCAGATTCCCCAAAAACAATGCTACGAAACTGCTCCATGAAAGAATCGTGTCACTCTGTGACATGAATTCCCTAATCACAAAGTATTTTCTTAGAAAGTTTCTTTCTAGTTTTTCTCTGAGGATATTTCCTTTGTCACTATAAGCTTCAATGCACTCTGAAATATCCAATTGCAGATTCCAACAAAACGGGATAGCAAACTGCTCAATGAAAAGAACAGTGTAACTCTCTGAGGTGAAGTCACTCATCACAAAGCAGATTCTCAGAAAGCTTCTTTCTAGTTTTTATCTGAGGATATTTCCTTTTTCACCATAGCCCTCAAAGCGCTTCCAAATATCCCTTCACAGATTCCATGAAAACAGTATTATCAAACAGCTCAATGAAAACAATGGTGTAAACCTGTGACATGAATTCACACAGTGCAAAGCAGTTTCTCATAAAGATATTTTCTATTTTTTATCTGAGGATATTTCCTTTGTCACCATAGTCTTCAATGCGTTCCAAAGTATCCCTTCTCAGATTCCCCAAAAACAGTGCTACCAAACTGCTCCATGAAAAAAATCGTGTAATTCTGTGAGGTGAATTCACACATCACAAAAAAGTTTATCAGAAAGCTTCTTTCTACTTTTTGTCTGAGGATATTTCCTTTGTCACCATAGGCTTTCATGCAATCCAAAATATCCCTTCTCAGATTACCCAAAAACAGTGCTACCAAACTGCTCCATGAAAAGAATCATGTAGCTCTGTGAGATGAATTCATAAATCACAAAACAGTTTCTCAGAAAGCTTCTTTCTAGTTTTTGTCTGAGGATATTTCCTTTGTCAACAAAAGCTTCAATGCGCTCCAAAATATCACATTGAAGATTCCAAGAAAACAGTGTTGACAAACTGCTCAATGAAGAGACGAGTGTACCTCTGTGAGATGAATTCGCACATCACAAAGCAGTTTCTCAGAAAGCATATTTTTGGTTTTTATCTGAGGATACTTCCTGTGTCAACATTGACTTCAATGTGCTCCCAAATATCCTATTGCAGATTCCATGAAAACAGTGTTATCAAACTGCTCAATGAATGGAATGGTGTATCTCTGTGTGGTGAATTCACACGTCACAAAGCCATCTATCAGAAGGCTTCTTCCTAGTTTGTATCTGAAGATATTTACTTTTTCACTATAGGCCTCAATGCCCTCCGAAATATCCTTTGCCAATCCCAGGAAAAGAGTGTTAGGAAACTGCTTCATGAAAAGAAAGGTGTAACTCTGTGTAATAAATTCACACATCACAAAGCCGTTCATCAGAAGGTTTTTTCCTAGTTTGTATGTTGGGATATTTCCTTTTTCACTATAGACCTCAATGCACTCCCAAATATCCCATTGCAGATTACAAGAAAACAGTGTTACCAAACTGCTTGATGAAAAGAACAGTATACATCTTAGACATGAATTCAAACGTCACAAAGCACTTTCTCAGAAAGCTTCTTTCTAGTTTTTATCAGAGGATTTTTACTCTTTCACCATAGGCATCAATGCGCTTCCAAATATCCCTTTGCTGATTCCATGACAACTGTGTTAGCAAACTTCTCTATGAAAAGAAAGGTGTAACTCTGTTGGATGAATTCACACATCCCATAGAACTTTCTCAGAAAGCTTCTTTCTAGTTTTTATCTGAGGATATTTCCTTTGTCACCATAGGTTTCAACGTGATCCAAAATATCCTTTCTCTGAATACCCAACAACATTGTTATTTTGTTTTTGTTTTTGTTTTTTTTTGAGATGGAGTCTAGCTCTGTGCCCCAGGCTGGAGTGCAGTGGTGGGATCTCGGCTCACTGCAAGCTCTGCCCCCCAGGTTCATGCCATTCTCCTGCCTCAGCCTCCCAAGTAGCTGGGACTACAGGCGCCCACCACCATGCCTGGCTAATTTTTTGTACTTTTTTAGTAGAGACGGGGTTTCACGGTGTTAGCCAGGATGGTCTCGATCTCCTGACCTTGTGATCCGCCCACCTCGACCTCCCAAAGTGCTGGGATTACAGGCTTGAGCAACCGCGCCCAGCCCCAAAAACACTGTTAACAAACTCATCCATGAAAAGGATCGTATAATTCTCTGAGGTGAATTAACACATCACAAAACTGTTTCTCAGAAAGCTTCTTTCTATTTTTTATATGAGGATATTTTCTTTGTCACCCGAAGCTTCAATGCACTCCAAAATATCCCATTGCAGATTCCATGTAAACAGTGTTAACAAACTGCTCAATGAAAAGAACAGTGTAACTCTGTGAAATGAGTTCACACATCACAAAGCAGTTTCTCAGAAATCTTCTCTTTGGTTTTTATCTGAAGGTATTTCCTTTGTCACCATAGTCTTCAATGCACTCCCAAATATCCTATTACAGATCCCTCGAAAGCAGTGTTATCAAACTGCTCAATGAAAACACCAATGTACCTCTGTGAGAAGATTCACCCATCCAAAAGTAGTTTCTCAGAAAGTTTATTTCTAGTTTAAATATGAGAATATTTCCTTTTTCAACATAGTCTTCAATGTGCTCCCAAATAACTGCTTTCAGATACCACAAAAACAGTGATGGTGATCTTCTCAATCAACAAAAACGTTACACTCTGAGATGAATATAGACATCACACAACCGTTTCTCGAAAAGTTTCTCCAAATTTTAATCTGAAGTTATTTCCTTTTTCACCATAGGCCTCTAGGAGCTCCCGAATATCCCTTTGCAGATTCCAGAAAAACAGTGCTACCAAACTGCTCAAAAAAAGAAACTTGTAACTGTGTCTGCTAAATTCACCCATCACAAGGAAATTTCTCTGAAAGCACCTTTCTAGCTTTTATCTGTGCCTGTTTACTTTTTCACCATCAGCCTCAATGTGCTCCCAAATGTCCATTCTCAGACTCCACAAATACAGTGATGACCAACTGCTCAATCAACAAAATGGTTTATTTATATGAGGTGAATATATCACAAAACAGTTATCCAAAAACCTTCTCTCCAGTTTTGATCTGAAGATATTTTCTTTTTCACCATAGACCTCAATGAGTTCCGAAAAATCCCTTTGCAGATTCCCCAAAACCAGTGCCACCAAACTGCTCAATGAAAAGAAATGTGTAACTCTGTATGATGAATTCACTCATCACAAAGGAGTTTCTCAGAAAGCTTCTTTCTGGTTTTCATATGAGGATATTTCCTTTGTCACCATAAGCTTCAATGAATTCCAAAATATCAGATTGCAGATTCCAAGAAAACAGTGCAAGCAAATTGATAAATGAAAAGGACAGTGTAAATCTGTGAGATGAATTCAAACATCACAAAGCAGTTTCCCAGAAAGATTCTTTCTGGTATTAATCTGAGGTTACTTCCTTTTTCACCGTAGGCCTCAAAGCGCTCCCAAATATCCCTTTGCAGATTCCATGAAAACAGGTTTAGAAAAATGTTCCATGAAGTGAAAGGTGTAACTCTGTGAGATGAATTCACACATTACAAAAAACTTACTCAGAAAACTTCTTTCTAGTTTTTATCTGAGAATAATTCCTTTGCCACCATAGGCTTCAATGCCATCCAAAATTTCCCTTCTCAGATTCCCCAAAAACAGTGTTATGAAACTGCTCCATGAAAAGTATCGTGTAACTCTGTGAGATGAATTCACAAATCACAAAGCAGTTTCTCAAATATCTTCTTTCTAGTTTCTGTCTGAGGGTATTTCCTTTTGCACCATAGGCCTCAAGGTGCTCGCAAATATCACTTCAGAGATTCCACAAAAACAGTGTTAGCAAACTGCTCCATGAATAGAATCGTGTAAATCTGTGAGATGAACTCACATAATACAAAGCAGTTTCTGAGAAAGCTTCTTTTTGGTTTTTGTCTGAAGATATTTCCTTTGTCACCATAGGGTTCAATGCGCTCCCAAAGATCCTAAGCAGATTCTACGAAAACCGTGTTATCAAACTGCTCAGTGGAAACAGCAGTGTATCTCTGTGAGATGAAATCACACATCCAAAATTAGTTTCTCAGAAAGCGTCTTTCTAGCTTTTATCTGAGGATATTTCCTTTTTCACCATAATCCTCAATGCACTCCCACATATCACTCTTCAGATTCCACCAAAATAATGTATGCAAACTGCTACACGAAAAGAAAGGTGAAACTCTGTGAGATGAATTTGCACATCACAAAGAAGTTTACCAGAAAGATTCTTTCTAGATTTTATCTGTGGATATTTCCTTTGTCACCATAGGCTTCAATGCATTCCAAAATATCCTTTCTCAGATTCCTCAAAAACAGTGCTACCAAACTGCTCCATAAAAAGAATGGTGTAACTCTGTAAGAAAAATTCATAAATCACCAAGTAGTTTCTCAGAAAGCATCTTTCTAGTTTTTGTCTTAGGATATTTCCTTTTTCACCATTTGCCTCAATGCACTCGCGAATATCCCTTTACAGATTCCATGAAAATAGTGTTAGCAAACTCCTCCATGAAAAGAAAGTTGTAAATCTGTGAAATGAATTCACACATCACAAAGCAGTTTCTCAGAATGATTCTTTTTGGTTTTTGTCTGAGGATATTTCGTTTGTCACCATAAGCTTCAATGCACTCCCAAATATCCCTTCTCAGAAAACACAAAAACAGTGATGCCAAAGTCCTCCCTCCACAAAAACGTTTAGCAATGTGAGATGAATGCACACATCAGAAAGGATTTTCTCCAGAGGCTTCTCTCCAGTTTTTACCTGGAGAAATTTTTTTTCACCTTAGGCCTCTATGTGCTCCCAAATATCCCTTTGCAGATTCCATAAAAACAAGTGTTACCAAACTGCTCAAAAAAACAAAGGTGTAACTCTGTGTGACCAATTTACCAATCACAAAGAAATTTCTCAGAAATCTTCTTTCTAGTTTTTATTTCAGGATATTTCCTTTTCCACCAGTGACTTCCATGTGCTCCCAAATACCCCTTCTTGGATCCCACAAAAACAGTGATGCCAAACTGCTCTCTGAAAAGAAAGCTTTACTTCTATGAGATGAATGCACACATCACAAAGGATTTATCAGAAACTTTCTCCCTGGTTTTTACGTGAAGATATTTCCTTTTTCAACCTTGGCCTCTATCCGCTCCGAAATATCCCTTTGCATATTCCACAAAAACAGTGTTACCAAACTGCTCAATGAAAGAAAGATATAACTCTGTGAGATGAATTCACCCATCACAAAACAGTCTCTCAGCAAGCTTCTTTCTAGTTTGTATCTCAGGGTATTTCATTTTTCACTATAGGCGCCTCTGTGCTCTGAATATCCCTTTGTAGGTTAAATAAAAACAGGGTTACCAAATTGTTCAATGGAAAGAATGGTTTAACTCCGGGATTTGAATTCACCCATCACAAAGAAATTTCTCAAAATGTTCCTTTCTAGTTTTTATCTGTGCATATTAACTTTTCCACCATCGGCCTCAATACACTCCCAAATATCCCTTCTCAAACACCAGAAAAAGAGTGATGCCAAACTGCTGAATCAACAAAATGGTTTATCTCTATGAGTGAATACACACATCACAAAACTGCTTCTCAAAAACCTTCTATACAGTTTTTATCTGAAGATATTTCTTTTTTCACCATAGGCCTATATGAGCTCCTGGAAGTCCCTTTGCAGAGCCCCAAAAACAGTGGTACCGAATTGCTCAATGTAAAGAAAGGTGCAACCCTGTGAGATGAATTCACTCATCACAAAGCCGTTTCTCAGAAAGCTTCTTTCTAGCTTTTGCCTGAGAATATTTCCTTTTTCACCATAGGCTTCAATGTGCTCCCAAATATCCTATTTCAGTTTCCACAAAAACAGTGTTATCAAACTGCTCAATGAAAACAACAGTGTATCACTATGAGATGAATGCACACATCCAAAAGTAGTTTCTCAGAAAACTTCTTTCTAGTTTTTATCTGAGGATATTTCATTTTTCACCATAGGTGTCAATGAACTCTGGAATATCCCATCTCAGATTCCACGAAGATAGTGTTAGCAAACTTCACATTGAAAAAACAGTGTAATTCTGTGAAATGAATTCACACATCACAAAGAAATTTCTCAGAAAGTTTCTTTGTAGATTTTATCTGAGGATATTTCCTTTGTTACCATAGGCTTCAATGTGATCCAAAATATTCTTTCTCAGATTCCCTAATTACAGTGCTATCAAACTGCTCCATGAAAAGGATCGTGTAACTCCATGAGATGGATTCACAAATCACAAAGCAGTTTCTCAGAAAGCTTCTTCCTAGTTTTTCTCTGGGGATATTTCCTTTTTCAATGTTTGCCTCAATGCACTTGCGAATATCTCTTTGTAGATTCCACGAAAATAGTGTTAGGAAAACGCTCCATGAAAAGGGAGGTGTAAATCTGTGAATTGAATTCACACATCACAAAGCAGTTTCTCAGAATTTTTCTTTCTATTTATTTTCTGCAGATATATCCTTTTTCTGTATAGGCCTCAGGGCACTCCAAACTATCCCTTTGCAGATTCCACGAAAACCAAGTTAGGAAACTGCTCTATGAAAAGAAAGGTGTAACTCTGTGAGACGAATTCACATATCACAAAGAAATATCTCAGAAAGATTCTTTCTAGTTTTTATCAGAGGATATTTCCTTTGTCACCTTAGGCTTCATTGCAACCGAAAGTAACCCTTCTCAGATTCCCCAAAAACAGTGCAACAAAACTGATCCATGAAAAAAAATCCTGTAACTCTCTGCGATTAATTAATACATCACAAAGTGATTTCTCACAAAGCTTCTTTCTAGTTTTTGTCTGACGATATTTCCTTTGTCACCATAGGCTTCAATGGGATCCAAAGCATCCCTCTCATATTCCCCAAAAAGAGTTGTATCAAACTGTGCCATAAAAATAAAGGTGTAACTTTGTGAGGTGAATTCACATATCACTAAGCAGTTTCACAGAAAGCTTCTTTTTTGTGTCTGATGCTATTGCTTTTGTCAACAAAGGCTTCAATGTGCTCCGAAATATCCTATTGCAGATTCCACAAAAACAGTGTTAGCAAACTGCTCCAAGAAAAGTGTGGTGTAACTCTGTGAGATGAATTCACACATCACAAGGCATTTCCTCACAAAGCTTCCTTCTAGATTTTATCTGAAGATATTTCCTTTTTCACCATAAGTCTCAACTCACTCCCAAATATCATTTTGTAGATTGCACGAAAACTGTGTTAGCAAACAGCTCCATGAAAAGAAAGATGTTACTCTATGAGATGAGTACACACATCACAAAGAAATTTCTCAGAAAGTTTCTTACTGGTTTTTATCTGATTATATTTCCATTGTCACCCTAGTCTTCAAGGTGATCCAAAATATCCCTTCTCAAATTCCCTAAAAACAGTGATACCAAACTGTTCCATGAAAAGAATGGTGTAACTCTGTAAGATGAATTCACACATCACAAAACTGTTTTTCAGACCACTTCTTTCTAGATTTTAACTGCAAATTTCCGTTTTCTCCATATTCCTCAATGCTCTCCAGAATATCCCATTGCAGATTCCATTAAAAAAGTGTTAGCAACCTTCTCAATGAAAGTAACTTGGTAACGCTGTGAGATGAATTCGCACATCATAAAGCAGTTTCACAGAGAGCTTCTTTTTGATATTTATCTGAGGATATTTCCTCTTTCACCATAGGTCTCAATGCACTCCCAAATAACCCTTGGCAGATTCCATGAAAAGAGTTTGAACAAATGGCTCCATGAAAATAAAGGTGTAACTCTGTAAAATGAATTAACATATCACAAAGGACTTTCTCAGCAACCTTCTTTGTAGTTTTTATCTGAGGATATTTCCTTTGTAACCATAGGCTTTGATGAGATTCAAAATATCCCTTATCAGATTTCCCAAAAACAGTGTTGCCAAAGTGCCCCATGAAAAGAGTGGTGTAACTCTGTGAGATGAATTCACACAACACAAAGCAGTTTCCCAGAAATCTTCTTTCTAGTTCTTTTCTGAGGATATTTGCTTCGTTACCTTAGGCTTCAATAATATCCAAAATATCCCTTCTCAGACTCCCCAAAAACAGTGCTACAAAACTGCTCCATGAAAAGAATGGTGTAACCCTGTGAGATGAATTGACACATAACAAAGTGGTTTCTCAGAAAGCTTCTTTTCAGCTTTTATCTGAATATATTTCCTTTTTTACCATATTCCTCAATGAGCTCTGGAATATCCCATTGCAGATTCTAGGAAAAAAGTGTTAGCAAACTTCTCAATGAAAGGAACTTTATGACTCTGTGAGATGAATTGAAACATCACAAATCAGTTTCACAGAAAACTTCCTTTTGGTTTTGATCTGAGGCTATTTCCTTTGTCACAATAGACATCATTGCGCACCCAAATATCCTATTGCAGACTCCAAGCAAACAGTGTTATCAAACTGCTCAATGAAAATAATAGTGTAACTCTGTGAGATAAATTCACACATTGCAAAGCAGTTTCTCAGAAAGTTTCTTTCTAGTTTTTATCTAAGGATATTTCCTTTTCATTATAGGCCTCAATGTTCTCACAAATATTCCTTCTCAGATTCCCCAAAACAGTGCTACCAAACTGCTCCATGAAAATAGTCCTGTTACTCTGTGAGATGAATTCACAAATCACATAGAATTTTGTCAGGAAGTTTCTTACTAGTTTTTGTCTGAAGATATTTGCTTTGTGAACCTAAGCTTCAATGTACTCAGAAGTATCCCATTGCAGATTCCAACAACACAGTGTTAGCAAACTCATAGAAAACAGTGTAACTGTGTGAGATGAATTCACACATCAAAAAGCAGTTTCTAAGAAGACTTCTTTTTTGTTTTTATCTGAGGGTATTTCCTTTGTCACCATAGGTTTCAATGTGATCCAAATTATCCCTTCTCAATTCCCCAAAAACAGTGCTACCAACTGCTCCACAAAAAGAATCATGTAACCTTGTGAGATGAATTAACACATCACCAATCAGTTTCTCAGGAAGTTTCTTTCTAATATTTTTCTGAGGTTATTTCCTTTTCCACCCTAGCCTTCAATGCACTCCCAAATACCCTTCTCAGACAGCACAAAACAGTCATACAAAAGTACTCCCTCAACAGAAATGTTTAGCTCTATGAGGTGAATGCACACATCACAAAGGAGATTCTCAGAAAGCTTCTCTCCACTTTTTAACCTGAAAATATTCCCTTTATCACCGCTGGACTCTGGGCACTCCCGAATATCCCTTTGGAGATTCCACATAAACAGTGTTACTGAACTGCTCAGTGAAAAGAAAGGTGTAACTCTGTGAGATGAATTCACCCAACACAAAGCAGTTTCTCAGAAAGATTGTTTCTAGTTTAAATATGAAGATATTTCCTTTTCACTGTAGGCTTCAATGTGCTCCCAAATATCTCCTCTCAGATACCACAAAACAGTGATGCTGAACTGCTCCATCAACAAAAAGTTTAAGCTCTATGAGATGAATACACACATCAAAAAACCACTTCTCGAAAATCTTCTCTCCAGTTTTTATCTGAAGTTATTTCCTTTTTCACCATAGACCTCTAGGAGCTCTCAAATATCCCTTTGCAGATTCCTTAAACGGAGTGCTAGCAAACTGCTCAAAGAAAAAAATGGTGTAACTCGGTGTGATGAATTCACCCATCACAAACTAATTTCTCAGAAAATTTTTTTGTATTTTTTATCTCAGGATATTTCCTTTTCCACTGCAAACTTCCGTGCACTCCCAAAAAACCCCTCAGACACCACAAAAACAGTGCTACCAAACTGATCCATGAAAAGAATCCTGTAACACTGTGAGATGAATTAACACATCACAAGTTGGGTTCTCAGAAAGCTTCTTTCCAGTTTTTATATGAGTATATTTCCTTTGTCACTATCAGCTTCAATGCACTCCATAATATCCCATTGCAGATTCCAAGAAAACAGTGTTTGCAAACTGCACAACGAAAAGAACAGTGTAACTCTGTGAGATGAATTCACACATCACAAAGCAGTTTCTCAGAATTCTTTGTTTTGGTTTTTATCTGAGGATATTTCCTTTTTCCACCAGTGGCTTCAACATGCTCCCAAATAACCCTTCTTGGACACCACAAAAACAGTGATGACAAAGTGCTCCCTGTACAGAAATGTAGAGCTCGATGAGACAAATGCACACATCACAAAGGAGTTTCTCCAAAAGATTCTCTCCAGTTGTTACCTGAAGAATTTTCTGTTTTCACTTCACACCACTATGAGCTCCAAAATATCCCTCTGCAGATTCCACAAAAACAGTGCTAAGAAACTGCTCCATGAAAAGAATGATGTCATTCTGTGAGATAAATTGACCCATCAAAAAGCAGTTTCTCAGAAAGCTTCTGTGTCATTTTTATCTGAGGATATTTCCTTTTCCACCATAGGCTTTTATTCCCTCCCAAATATCCCTTCTCTGACACCACAAAGACAGTGATGCCAAAGTACTCCCTCAACAGAAACGTTTAGCTCTATGAGATGAATGTACACATAACAAAGGAGTTTCTCTGAAAGCTTTTCTCCAGTTTTTACCTGAAGAATTTTCTTTTTCATCTTAGGCCTCTATGTTCTCCTAAATATCCCACTGCAGATTCCACAAAAACAGTGCTACCAAACTGTGCAATGATAGAGTGGTTTACCTCTGTGAGAAAATTTACCCATTACAAAGTAGTTTCTCAGGAAGCTTCTTTCTAATTTTTATCTGAAGATATTTCCTTTTCCACCATAGACTTCAATGCGCTCCCAAATATCCCTTCTAAGACACCACAAAAACTGTGATGCCAAAGTGCTCCCTCAACAGAAATGTTTAGCTCTCTGAGAAAAATGCACGCATCACAAAGGAGTTTCTCAGAAAACGTCTCTCCAGTTTTTACCAGAATATATTTCCTTTTTTGTCATTGGACACTATGCGCTCCCAAATATCCCTTTGCAGATTCCAGAAAAACGGTGTTACCAAAGTGCTCAATGAAAAGAAAGATGTAAATCTGTGAGATGAATTCACTCACCACAAAGCAGTTTCTCAGGAAGCTTCTTTCTAGCTTAAATCTGAGGATATTTCCTTTTTCACCGTAGGCTTCAATGTGCTCTGAAATATATACTCTCAGATACCACAAAAACTGTGATGCCAAACTGCTCAGTCAACAGAAAGGTTAAACTCTATGAGATAAATAGACCCACCAAAAAACTGCTTCTCACAAAGCTTCTCTCCAGTTTTTATCTGAAATTATTTCCTTTTTTACCGTAGACCTCTAGGAGCTCCCGAATATCCCTATGTAGATACCATAAAAACAGTGCTACTAAACTTCTCAAAGAAAACAAAGGTGTAACTCTGTGTGATGAATCCATCCATCACAAAGAAATTTCTCGAAAAGATTCTTTCTAGTTTTTATCTGATGATATTTCCTTTTCTACTATCCACTTCTTTCTAGTTTAAATCTGAGGATATTTCCATTTTCAGTACTGCAGATTCCATAAAAACAGTGCAATCAATCTGCTCCATGAAAAGAATCGTGTAACTCTGTGAGATGAACTCAAAAATCACACAGCAGTTTCTCAGAAAGCTTTTTTTTAGATTTTGTCTGAGGATATTTCCTTTGTCACCCTAAGCTCCAATGCACTCAAAAATATCCCTTTGCAGATTCCAGGAAAACAGTGCTAGCAAACTGCTCCATGAAAAGAAAGGCGTGGCTCTGTGAGATTAATTCACCTATCACAAAGAGCTATCGCAGAAAGTTTCTTTCTAATTTTTATCTGAGGATATTTCCTTTGTCACCATAGGCTTCAATGCGATCCCAAATATCCTTTCTCAGATTCAACAAAAACAGTGCTACCAAACTGCTCCTTGAAAACGATCGTGTAACTCTGTGAGATGAATTAACACATCACAGAGCAGTTTCTCATAGAGTTGTTTTCTAGTTATTATTTGAGGATATTTCCTTTTTCAAATAGGCTTCAATGCACTCCCAAATATCCTATTTCAGATTCAGTGAAAACAGTGTTAGCATACTGCTCAATGAAAAGAGCTGTGTAATTCTGTGAGATGAATTCACACATCACAAAACACTTTCTCAGCAAGCTTCTTTTTGGTTTTTATCTGATTACACTTCCTTTCTCACCATAGCACCATAGGCTTCAATGCACTCCCAAGTATCCCATTACAGATACCATGAAACCAGTGTTATCAGACAACCCAATGAAAGTACGGTGTATCTCTCTGAGATGAATTCACACATCACAAAGCAGTTTCTCAGACAATTTCTTTCTAGTTTTTTTCTGGGGATATTTCCTTTCTCACTATAGACTTCAATGTATTCCCAAACATCCCTTTGCAGATTCCACAAAAACAGTGTTAACAAACTGCTCAATGAAAAGAAAGGTGCAATCCTGTGCGTTGAATTCACCCATCACAAAGAACTTTCTCAGAAAGCTTCTTTCAATTTTTTATCTGAGGATATTTCCTTTGTCACCATATGCTTCATTGCGATCCAAAATATCTCTTATCAGATTCCGCAAAAACAGTGCTACCAAACACTCCATGAAAAGGATCATGCAACTCTGTGAGATGAACTCACACATCACAAAGCAGTTTCTCAGAAAGCTTCTTTCTAGTTTTTATATGTGGATATTTCCTTTTAAACCATAGGCTTCAATGTGCTCCCAAATATCCCTTCTTAGACACCATAAAAACAGCAATGCCAAAGTGCTCCCTCAACAGAAAAGTTTAGCTCTATGAGATGAATGCACAAATCACAAAAGATTTTATCTGAAAGCTTCTCTCCAGTTTTTACCTGGAGAATTTTCTTTTTTCACCTTAGGCCTCTATGTGCTCCAAAATATCCCATTACAGATTCAACAAAAACAGTGTTACCAAACTGTTCAATGAAAAGAAAGATTTAACTCTGTGAGATGAACCCACCCAACTCAAAACAGTCTCTCAGAAAGCTTCTTTCTAGTTTTTATCTGAGGGTATTTCCTTTTTCACCATAGACTTCTCTGTGCTCTGAATATCCCTTTGTAGATTCCTCAATATCAGGGTTAACAAGCTGCTCCATGAAAAGAGTAGTTTACCTCTGGGAGATGAATTCACCAATAACAAATAAATTTCTCAGAAAACTCCTTTAGAGCTGTAATCTGTGCATCATATTTACTTTTCCACCATCAGCCTCAATGCATTCCCAAATATCGTTTCTCAGACACCACAAAAACAGTGATGCCAAACTGTTCAATCAGCCAAATGGTTTATCTCTCCTAGATGAATGCACACATCACAAAATAGTTTCTCAAAAACCTTCTCTCCAGTTTTTATATAAAGAAATTTTCTTTTTCACCATCAGCCTCTATGAACTCCCGAATATCCCTTTGCAGATTCCCCAAATACAGTGCTACCAAACTGCTCAATGCAAAGAAAGGTGTAACTCTGTTAGACGAATTCATGAATCACAAAGCAGTTTCTCATAAAGCTTCTTTCTAGTTTTTGTCTGAGGATGTTTCTTTTGTCACTATGGGCCTCAAGGCTCTCCCAAATATCCCTTTGAAAATACCAGGAAAGCAGTTTTAGCAAACTGCATTATGAAAAGAAAAGTGTAACTCAGTGAGGTGAACTCACACATCACAAAGAACTTTCTCAGAAAGCTTCTTTCCAGTTTTTATCTGAGTATATTTCCTTTGTCACCAATGGCTTCAATGTGATCCAAAATATCCCATCTCAGATTAAACAAAAATAGTGCTACCAATCTGATCCATGAAAAGGATCCTGTAACTCTGTGAGATGAATTAACACATCACAAAATGGTTTCTCAGAGAGCTTCTTTCTAGTTTTTTATGAGGATATTTCCTTTATCACCATAAGCTTTAATTCACTCCTAAATATCCTATTGCAGATTACAAGAAAACAGTGTTAACAAACTGCTCAATCAAAAGAACAGTGTAACTTTGTGATGTGAATTTACACATCAGAAAGCAGTTTCTGAGAAAGCTTCTTCTAGCTTTTATGTGAGGATATTTTCTTTTTCACCATAGGCCTCAAAGAGCTCACAAATATCCCTTTGCAGATTCCAAAAAAAAAAAAAAAAAAACAATATTAGCAAACTGCTACATGATAAGAAAGGTTCAGCTCTGTGAGATGAATTCATAAATCACAAAACAGTTTCTCAGAAAGCTTCTTTTTGGTTTTTGGCTGAGGATAATTCCTTTGTCACCATAGGCTTCAATGCACTCCCAAATATCCTATTGCAGATTCCACAAAAACAGTGTTATCAAATTGCTCAATGGAAACAACATTGTAACTAGGTGAGATGAATTCATACATCACAATGCAGTTTCTCAGAAATCTTTCTAGTTTTTAATTGAGGATATATTCTTTGTCTCCATAGTCTTCAAAGTGACCCAAAATATCTCTTCTCATATTCCCCCAAAATGGTGTTAAAAATCTATTCCATGAAAAGAATGGTGTAATTCTGTGAGATGAATCCATATATCACAAAGATGTTTCTCAGAAAACTTCTTTCTAGTTTTAATCTGAGGATATTTCGTTTTCCACCATTTTAATCAATGTGCTTCCCAATATCCCATAGCAGATTAAACGAAAAAAGTGTTAGCAAACTTTTCAATGAAAAGAACAGTGTAACTCTGTGAGATGAATTCTCATATCAGTAAGCAGTTTAACAGAAACCTTCTTTTTGGACTTTTATCTGCGGGTATTTCCTTTATCACCATAGACTTCAATGCACTCTGAAATATCCTGTTACAGGTTTCACGAAAACAATGTTTTCAAACTGCTCAATGAAAAGAACAGTGAAACTCTGTAAGATGATTTCACACATCACAAAGCTGTTTTCCAGATGGATTCTTTCTGGATTTTATCTGAGTAAAGTTCATTTTTCACTATAGGTGTCAAAGGGCTCCAGAATATCCCATTGCAGATTCCACGAAAACAGTGTTAGCAAACTGCTCCAGGAAAAGAAAGGTGTAACACTCTGAGATGAATTCACACATCATAAAGAACTTTCTCAGAAAGCTTGTTTCTAGTTTTGATCTGAGGATATTTACTTTGTCACCATAGGCTTCAATGCAATCCAAAATATCGCTTCTCAGATTCCCCAAAATCAGAGCTACCGAACTGCTCCATGAAAAGATTGGTGTAACTCTGCAAGATGAACTCTTACATCACAAAGCTGTTTCTTAGAAAGCTTCTCTGTAGTTTTTATATGCGGATATTTCCTTTTAAACAATAGGCTTCAATGTGCTCCCAAATATTCCTTCTCAGACACCACAAAAACAGTGATGCCAAAGTGCTCCCTCAATGGAAACGTTTAGCTCTGTGCGATGAATGTACACATCACAAAGGAGTTTCTCAGAGCTTCTTTCTGGTTTTTACCTGAAGATATTTCCTTTTTTGACATTGGATTCTTTGCACTCCCGAATATCCCTTTGTAGATTCCACAAAAACAGTGCCACCAAACTGACCAATGAAAAGAAAGGTGTAACTCTGTGACATGAATTCACTCACCACAAAGCAGTTTCTCAGAAAATTTCTTTCTAGTTTAAATTTGAGGATATTTCCTTTTTCACCATAGGCTTCAATGTGCTCAAAAATCACTCCTCTCAGATACCACCAAAACAGTGATGCAGAACTGCTCAATCAACAAAAAGTTTAAACTCTTTGAGACGAATACACACATCACAAAACCATTTCTCGAAAAGTTTGTATCTAGGATTATCTGAATTTATTACCTTTTCCACCATAGGCCTTCAGGAGTATCGGAATATCCCTTTGCAGATTCCATAAAAACAGTGCTACCAAAATGCTCAAAGAAAACAAAGGTGTAACTCTGCGTGATGAATTCACCCATCACAAAGAAATTTCTCAGAAACCTTCTTTCTAGTTTTTATCTCAGGATATTTCCTTTTCTACCATCAGCTTCCATGTGCTGCCAAATATCCCTTCTCAGACACCACAAAAACAGTGATGCTAAACTGCTCTCTCGGCAGAAAACTTTACCTCTATGAGATGAATGCACATATCACTAACGAGTTATCAGAAACTTTCTCTCCAGTTTTTACCTGAAGAAATTAGCTTTTTCAACCTTGGCCTCTATCCACTCCCGAATATCCCTTTGCATATTCCACAAAAACAGTGTTACCAAACTGCTCAATAAAAAGGAAGATTTACCTTTGTTAGACGAAGTCACCCATCACAAAACAACCTCTCAGAAAACTTCTTTCTAGTTTTTTTTTTTTGAGGTTATTTCCTTTTTCATCATAGGTTTCTATGTTCTCCAAATATCCCTTTGTAGATTAAACAAAAACAAGGTTACCAAATTGTTCAATGAAAAGAATGGTTTACCTCTGGGAGGTGAATTCACCCATCACAAAGAAATTTCTCAGAAGGCTCCTTTCTAGTTTTTATCTGTGCGTATTTACTTTTCCACAATCAGCATCAATATGCTCCCAAATATGCCTTCTCAGACACCATAAAAACAGTGATGTCAAACTGCACAATCAGCAAAGTCTTTCACCTCTATGAGGTGAATACACATATCACAAAACAGTTTCTCATAAACTTCTCCAGTTTTTATCTGAAGATATATCCTTTTTCACCATAGGCCTCTATGAGCTCTCGGAAATCTCTTTGCAGATCTCCAAAAACACTGATACCAAACTGCTCAATGAAAAGAAAGGTGAAACTCTGTGAGATGAATTCACCCATCACAAAGCAGTTCCTCAGAAAGCTTCTTTCTAGTTTTTGTCTGAGGATATTTCCTTATTCACTATAGGTCTCAATGACCACATGAATATTCCTTTGTAGATTCCATGAAAACAGTGTTAGGAAACGGCTCCATGAAAAAAAAAAGATGTAAATCTGTTAGATGAATTCACACATCACAAAGCAGTTTCTCCGAAAACTTCCTTTGGTTTTGCTTTGAGGATATTTCCTTTGTCACCATAGGGTTCAATGTGCTCCCAAATGTCCTATTTCAGATTCCATGAAATCAGTGTTATCAAACTGCTCAATGAAAACAACAGCGTATCTCTGTGAGATGAATTCACATACCCAAAAGTAGTTTCTCAGAAAATTTATTTCTACTTTTTATCTGAGGGTATTTCCTTTTTCACCATAGGCCTCAGTGAGCTCTGGAGTATGCCATCGCAGAATCCATGAAAAAAATGTTAACAACCTTCTCAATGAAAAGAACTGTGTAACTCTGTGTAATGAATTCACACATCATAAAGAAGTGTCTCAGAAAGTTTCTTTCTAGATTTTATCTGAGGATACTTCCTTTGTCATCCTAGGTTTCAATGTGATCCAAATTATTCCTTCTCAGATTCCTCAAAAACAGTGCTACCAAACTGCTCCATGAAAAGAGTCTTGTAACTCTGTGCGATGAATTCACAAATCAAAAAGTCATTTCTCAGAAAGCTTCTTTCTAGTTTTTGTCTGAGGATATTTCCTTTGCACTGTTTGCCTCAATGCACTTGCAAATATCCCTTTGCAGATTCCACAAATATAGTCTTAGCAAAATGCTGCATGAACAGAAAGGTGTAAATCTGTGAGACGAATTCATACATCACAAATAAGTTTCTCAGAAGGCATCTTTTTGTGTTTTGTCTGAGGATATATCCTTTGTCACCATAGGCTTCAATGCACTCCAAAATATCCCTTCTCAGACACCACAAAAGCAGTGATGCCAAAGTACTCCCTCTAAAGAACTGTTTAACTCTTTGAGATGAATTCACACATCACAAAGGAGTATCTCTGAAACCTTCTCTACACTTTTTACCTGGAGAATTTTCTTTTTTCACCTTAGGCCTTTATGGGCTCCCAAATATCCCTTAGCAGATTCCATAAAACAGCACTACCAAACTGCTCAAAGAACACAAAAGTTTAATCTGTGCGATGAATTCACCCATCACAAGGAAATTTCTCAGAAAGCTTCTTTCTAATTTTTATCTCATGATACTTCCTTTTACACCATTGGGTTCCATGTGCTCTCAAATATCCCTTCTCAGACACCACAAAAACAGTGATGCCAAACTGCACTCTCAACAGAAAGCTTTACCCCTATGTGATTAACATACACTTCACAAAGGAGTTATCAGAAACTTTCTCTCCAGTTTTTACCTGAAGATATTACCTGTTTCGAACTTGGTCTGTATCCACTCCTGAATAGCCCTTTGCATATTCCACAATAACACTGTTACAAAACTGTTCGATGAAAAGAAAGATTTAACACTGTGAGATGAATTCAACCATCCCAAAAAAAGTATCTCAGAAATTTTCTTTCTAGTTTTTATCTAAGGGTATTTCCATTTTCACCAGAGGCTTCTCTGTGCTCCGAATACCCCTTTGTAGACTCCACAAAGCAGGGTTACCAAACTGCTCAATGAAAAGAATTGTTTACCTCTGTGTGATGAATTCACCTATCACAAAGAAATTTCTCAGGAAACTCCTTTCTAGTTTTTATCTTTACATATTTATTTTTCCACCATGAGCCTCAATTTGCTCCCAAATATCCCTTCCCAGACACTCACAAAAACAGTGAGTCCATACTGCTCAATCAACAAAATGGTTTACCTCTATGAGGTGAATACACACATCACAAAACAGCTTCTCAAAATCCTTCTCTCCAGTTTTTATCTGAAGATATTTACTTTTTCACTATAGGCCTCTATGATCTCCCGAAAATCCCTTTGCAGATTCCCCAAAAACAGTGATACCACACTGTTCAATGAAAAGAAAGGTGTAACACTGTGAGATGAAGTCACAGATCACAAAGAAGTTTCTCAGAAAGCTTCTTTCTAGTTTTTATCTGAGGATATTTCTTTGTCAACACAGGCCTCAAGATGCTCCCAAATATCCCTTTGCAGCTTCCAAGAAAGTAGTGTTAGCAAACTGCTCCATGAAAGAAAGGTGTAACTCTGTGAGATGAATTCACACGTCACAAAGAATATTCTCAGAAAGCTTCTTTCTAGATCTTATCTGAGGATATTTCCTTTGTCACCATCGGCTTCAATGCAGTCCAAAATATCCCTTCTAACATTCACCAAAAACAGTGCTACCAAACTGCTCCATAAAAAGAATCGTGTACCTCTGTGAGATGAATTCAGTAATCACAAAGCAGTTTCTCAAAAATCTTCTTTCTAGTTTTTGTCTGAGGATATTTCATTTTTCGCCATAGGCCTCAATGCATTCTCGAATATCCCTTTGCAGATTCCACAAAATCAGTGCCAGCAAACTGCTCCAAGAAAAGAAAGGTGTAAATCTGTGAGATAAATTCACACATCACAAAGCAATTTTTCAGAAAGTTTCCTTTTTTGTTTTTGTCTGAGGATATTTCCTATGTCACCATAGGTTTCAATACGCCCCCAAGTATCCTATTGCAGATTCCACGAAAACAGTGTTTTTAAATTGCTCAATGAAAACATCAGTGTATCACTGTGAGATGAATTCACCCATCTCAAATTTGTTTCTCAGAAAGTTTCTTTCCAGTTTTCATCTGAGTATATTTCCTTTTACACAATAGGCCTCAATGTGCTCCATACATCACTTTCCAGATTATACGAAAGCAGTGTTTGCAAACTGCTCCATGAAAAGAAAGGTGTAACTCTGTGAAATGAATTCACACAGCACAAAGAACTTTCTCAGAAAGCTTCTTTCTTGTTTTTATCAGATTATATTAACTTTGTCACCATAGGCTTCAACGCAATCCAAAATATCCCTTCTCAGAATACCCAAAAACAGTGCTACCAAATTGCTCCATGAAAGGAATTGTGTAACTCTGTGAGAAGAAATCACACATCACACAGCTGTTTCTTAGAAAGCTTCTTTCTAGTTTTTATCTGAGGTTATTTACTTTTACACCATAGGCCTCAATGCACTCCGGAATATCCCATCGCAGATTCCATGAAAAAAGTGTTACCCTTCTTCTCAATGAAAAGAATGATGAAACTGTGAGATGAATTCCCACATCACAAGGAACTTTCTCAGAAAGATTCTTTCTAGATTTTATCTGAGGATATTTCCTTTGTCACAATAGGCTCAGTGTGATCCAAATGATCCCTTCTCAGATTCCCCAAAACAGTGCTACCAAACAGCTCCATGAAAACGATCATGTCACTCTGTGAGGTATATTCAAAAATCACAATGTAGTTTGTCATAAAGCTTCTTTATAGTTTTTGTATGTTGATATTTCCTTTTTCACCATCTGACTCAATGCACTTGTGAATATCCATTTGCAGATTCCATGAAAATAGTGTTAGCAAACTGCTCAATGGAAAGCAAGGTGTAAATCTGTGAGATGAATTCAAACATCAGAAAGCAGTTTCTCAGAATGATTCTTTTTGGGTTTTGTCTGAGGATATTTCCTTTGCCACCATAGTCTTCAATGTGCTCTCAGATATCCCTTCTCAGAAAGTATAAAAACAGTGATGCCAAAGTGCTCCCTCAAAAGAAACGTTTCCCTCTGTGAGATGAATGCACACATCACAAAGGGGTTTCTCTGAAATCTTTCTCGTTTTTATCTGAGGTTATCTTCTTTTTCACTATTTTCCTCAAGGCACTCTAGAATATCCCATTGCAGATTAAATGAAAAAAGTTTAATTAAAAGTTAGCAAACTTCTCAATGAAAAGAACTATGTTACTCAGTGAGATGAATTCACACATCACAAAGCAGTTTCACAGAAAACTTCATTTTGGTTTTTATCTGAAGATATTTTCTTTGTCACCTTAGGCTTAAATGTGGTCCAAAATATCCTTTATTAGGTTTCCCAAAAACAGTGCTACCAAACTGCTCCAGGAAACGAATGGTGTAATTCTGTGAGATGAATTCACACATCGCAAAGCAGTTTCTCAGAAATATTTTTTCTAGTTTTTGTCTGAGGATATTTCCTTTTTCACCATAGGCCTCAAAGCGTTCTTGAATATCCCTTTGCAGATTCCATGAAATCAGTGCTAGCAAACTGGTCCAAGAAAAGAAAGGTGTAAGTCTGTGAGGTAAATTCACACATCACAAAGCAATTTCTCAGAAAGCTTCTTTTTGGTTTTTGTCTGAGGATATTTCCTATGTCACTGTAGACGTCAATGTGATCCCTAATGTCCTAATGCTGATCCAAAATATTCCTGTTCAGATTCCCCCAAAACAGTGCTACCAAACTGCTCCATGAAAAGAACACTGAGAGATGAATTCACACATCACAAAGAAGTTTCTCAGAAAGTGTCTTTCTAGATTCTATCTGAGGATAGTTCCTTTGTCACCACCGGCTTCAATGCCATCCAAAATAGCCCTTCTCAGATTCCCCAAGAAGAGTGCTAACAAACTGCTCCATGAAAAGAGTCATGTAACTCTGTGAGATGAATTCACAAATCATAAAGCAACATCTCAGAAAGTGTCTTTCTAGTTTTTCTCTGAGGATATTTCTTTTTTCATCATTTGCCTCAATACACTCATTAACAGCCCTTTGCAGATTCCACGAAAATACTGTTAGCAAACTGCTCCATGAGAAGAAATGTGTAAATCTGTGAGATGAATTCTCACATCACAAAGGTCACAAAGCAGATTTTAGAAAGCTTCTTTTTGGTTTTGGTCTGAGGATATTTAATTTGTCACTATAGGCTTCAACTTGCTCCCAAGTATCTTATTGCAGGTTCCAAAAAAATAGTGTTATCAAACTGGTCAATAAAAACAACAGTGTAACTCTGTGAGATGAATTCACAGAAACCTTCTTTCTCAGACAGCTTCTTTCAAGTTTTTATCTGAGGATATTTCCTAGGCCTCAACACACTCCAAAATATCCCATTGCAGAATCTATGGAAACAGTATTAGCAAGCTCCTCTATGAAAAGAAAGGTGTAACTTTGTGAGATGAACTCACACATCAAAAAAAACTTTCTCAGAAAGCTTCTTTCTAGTTTTTATCTGAGGATATTTCCTTTACCACCATAGGCTTCAATGCGATCAAAAAATCCCTTCTCTATTTTCCCAAAAACAGTGCTACCAAACTGATGCATCAAAGAAATCATGTATCACTGTGAGCTGAATTAATACATCAAAAAGCAGTCTCTCAATATGCTTCTTTCTAGTTTCTATATGAGGATATTTCCTTTGTCACAATAAGCTTCAATACGCTCGGCAATATCCCATTGCGGAATCCAGGAAAATAGTGTTAGCAAACTGGTAAATGAAAACAACAGTATAAATCTGTAAGATTAATTCACACATCACAAAGCAGTTTCTCAGAAAGCTTCTTTCTAGTTTTTATCTGAGGATATTTCCTTAGTAGCCGTAGGCTTCAATGTGATTCCAAATATCCCTTCTCAGATTCCCCAAAAACACTGCTACCAAACTGCTCCATGTAAAGAATCGTGTAAACCTGTGAGATGAATTAACACATCACAATGCGGTTTCTCAGAATGTTTGTTTCTAGTTTTTATCTGAGGATGTTTCATTTGTCACCATAAACTTCAAGGTGCTCCAAAGTATCCCATAGCAGATTCCAAGAAAACAGTGTTAGCAAACTTCTCAATGAAAAGAACAGTGTAACTCTGTGAGATACATTCACACATCACAAAGCAGTTTCTCAGAAAGCTTCTTTCTATTTTTTATCTCAGGATATTTAACTTTTCACTATGCACCTCAATGCGTTCCAAAAATATCCCTTTGCAGTTTCCATGAAAAGAGTGTTAGCAAGCTGCTAAATGAAATGAAAGGTGTAGCTCTGTGAGATGAATTCACACATCACAAAGAACTTTCTCAGAAATCTTCTTTCTATTTTTCATCTGAGGATATTTCCTGTGTCACCCTAGGCTTCAATGTGCTCCAAAATATCCTATTGAAGATTCCATGAAAACACTGTTACAAAACTGCTCAATGAAAACAACGTTGTCACTCTGTGAGCTGAATTAACACATCACAATGTGGTTTCTCAGAAAGCTTCTTTCAGGTTTTTATATGAGGATATTACATTTGTAACCATAAGCTTCAATGTACTCTGAAATATCCCATTGCAGATTCCAAACAAACAGTGTTAGCCAACTGCTCAAGGAAAAGAACAGTGTAACTCTGAGAGATAAATTCACACATCAGAAAGAACTTTCTCAGATAGCTTCTTTCTAATTTTTATCTGAGGATATTTCCTTTGTCACCATTGCGTTCAATGTGATACAAAATATTGCTTCTCAGATTACCCAAAAACAGTGCTAGCAAATTGATCCATTGAAAGCCTCGTGTAACTCTGCGTGATGAATTCACACATCACAAAGCTGTTTCTCAGAAAGGTTCTTTCTAGTTTTTATCTGAGGATTTTTCCTTTTTTCTCATATTCTTCAGTGCGCTCTGTGATATCCCATCACACATTCCATGAAAAAAGTGTTAGTAAACTGCTAAAAGAAAAGAACAGTGCAATTCTGTGAGATGAATTCATGCATCATGAAGAAGTTTCTCAGAATGATTCTTTCAAGATTTTATCTGAGCACATTTCGTTTGTCACCATAGGCTTCAAAGCAATCCAAATTATCCCTTCTCAAATTCCCCCAAAACAGTGCTACCAAACTTCTGCATGAAAAGAATCGCATAACTCTGAGAGATAAATTCACAAATCACAAAGCAGTTCCTCAGTAAGCTTCTTTCTAGTTTTTGTCTGAGGATATGTCCTTTTTCACATTTTGCCTCAATGTGCTCATGAGTATCCCTTTGTACATTCCAGGTAAATAGTGTTATCAAAGTGCTCCATGAAAAGAAAGGTGTAAACATTTGAGATGAATTCACACATCACAAAGCAGTTTCACAGAAAGCTTCATTTTGGTTTTTATCTGAGGATATTTCCTTTGTCACTATAGGCTTCAATGTGCTTCCAAATATCCTATTGCAGATTCCTCAAAAACAGTGTTATCAAACTGCTCAATGAAAAGAGTGATGTATCACTGTAAAATGAATTCACACATCACAAAGCTGTTTCTCAGAAAACTTCCTTCTAGTTTTTATCTGAGGATATTTCCTTTTACACTATAGGCCTCAAGGTGCTACGGAATATCCCTTTGCAGATTCCACGAAAACAATGTTAGCAAACTGTTTCATGAAAAGAAAGGTGTAAATCTGAGAGGTGAATACACACATCACAAAGCAGTTTCTCAGAAAGCTTCTTTCTAGTTTTTATCTGAGTTTTTCCTATGTCACCATAGGCTTCAATGCGATTCAAAATATCCCTTCTTAGATTCCCCAAAAACACTGCTACCAAACTGCTCCATGAAAAGAAACATCTAACTCTGTGAGATGAATTCACAAATCACAAGCAGTTTCTCAGAATGTTTCTTTCTAGTTTTAATCTCAGGATATTTCCTTTTTCACTATAGGTCTCAATGCACTCCCACATATCCCTGTGCAGATTCCAAAAAAAACAGTATTAGCAATCTGCTTCATGAAAACAAAGGTGTAACTCAGTGAGATCAATTAACCCATCACAAAGCAGTTTCTCAGAAAGCTTCTTTCCAGGTTTTATATGACTATATTTCCTTTGTCACCATAAGCTTTAATGCGATCCAAACTATCCCTTCTCAGATTCCTCAAAAACATTGCTATCAATCTGATCCATGAAAAGAATCATGTACCTCTGTTAGATGAATTAGCATATCACGAAGAGGTTTCTCAGAAAGCTTTCTTGTTTTCATATGAGAATATTTCCTTTGTCACCAAAAGCTTCAATGTGCTCTGAAATATACTATTGCAGATTCCAAGAAAACAGTGTTAGCAAACTGCTCAATGAAAAGTACAGTGTAACTCTGTGAGATGAATTCACAAATCACAAAACAGTTTCTCAGAAAGCTTCTTTCTGGTTTTTATCTGAGGATATTAGCTTTATCACCACAGTCCTCAAAACGATCCCAAAATTGCCTTTGCAGATTCCACGAGAAAACTGTTAGCACACTTCTCCATGAAAAGAAAGGTGTAACTCTGAGAGGTGAATTCACATATAACAAAGCAGTTTCTCAGAAAGCATCTGCATTGACACCTATGATGAAAGAGGAAATATCCTCAGACAGAAACCAAAACGAAGCTTTCTGTGAAACTGCTTTATGAGTTGTGAAATCGTGTCACCGAGTTACCCCATTCTTTTCATTGAGAAGTTGGCTAACACTTTTTTTTGTGTAATCTGCAATGGGATATCCAAGAGAACATTGAGGAATATGGAGAAAAAGGAAATATCCTCAGATGAAATCTAGAAAGAAGCGGTCTGAGAAACATCTTTTTCATGTGTGAATTCATCTCACAGAGTTACACCATTCTTTACATGTAGCACTTTGGTAGCACAATTTTTGGGGATCTGAGAAGGGATATTTTGGATTGCATTGAAGCCAATGTGTGACATAAGGAAATATAATCAGATAAAAATTAGCAAGAAGCTTTCTGAGAACCTTTTTTGTGATGTGTGTATTCATCTTTGACAGTAACACATTTCTGTTCATGGTGCAGTTTGCTAACACTGTTTTTGTGGAATCTAGAAAGTGATATTTGGGAGCAAGTTGAGACCTATGGTGAAAAGAAAATGTCCTCAGATGAAAACTAGAAGGAAGCTTTCTGAGAAACTGCTTTGTGATATGTGAATTCATCTCACCGAATTACATCACACTTTTTGTGGAGCAGTTTGCTAATAATGTTTTTGTGGAATCTGCGATAGGATATTTTGGAGTGCATTGAAGCCTTTGGTGACAAATGAATTATCCTCAGACAAAAATCGAAAAGAGGCTCTCTGTGAAACTGCTTAGTGATGTGTGAATTCATCTCACAGAGTTTCACCTTTATTTTCATGGCATGGTTTGGTAGCACTGATTTGGGGAATCTGAGAAGGTATATTTTGGATGGCATTGAAGCCTCTGGTGACAAAGGAAATACTCTCAGACAAAAACTAGAAAGAAGCTTTCTGAGAAACTGCTTACTAATTTGTGAATTCATCTCACAGGGTTACACAGTTGTTTTCATTGAGCTGTTTGCTAACAGTATTTTCTTGGAATCTGCATCTGATATGTCGAATCACATTGAAGCATAGGGTGACAAAGGAAATATCCTCATATAAAAACTAGAAATAAACTTTCTGAGAAACCGTTTTGTGATGTGTTAATTAATTTCAGAGAGTTGCATGATTCTTTTCATGGATCAGTTTTGTAGCACTGTTTTTGGGGAATCTGAGAAGTTATTTTCTATCGCAATGAAGCCTATGGTGACAAAGGAAATATACTCAGATAAAAACTGGGAAGCTTTCTGAGATATTTCTTTGTGATGTGTGAATTTGTCTCACAGAGTTACCCTTTTCTTTTCATGGAGCAGTTTGCTAACATGGTTTCCATGGAATATGCAAAGAGATATTTGGTAGCCCACTGAGGCCTATACTAAAAAGGAAATGTCCTCAGATAAAAACTAGAAAGAAGCATTCTGAGAAACTGATTTCTGATGTGTGAATTCCTCTTGCAGAATTATACCGTTGTTTTCATTGAGAAGTTTGATAACAATGTTTCCGTGGAATCTGCAACAGGATATTTGGGAGTGCCGTGAAGCCTATGGTTGCAAAGGATGTATCCTCAGATAAAAAAAAGAAGATGCTTTCTGTGAAACTGCTTTGTGATGTGTGAAATCATCTCACAGTGTTACACCATTCTTTTCATTGAGAATTTTTTAACTCTTTTTTCCTGGAATCTGCAATGAGATATTCAGAAGTGCATTGAGGAATATGGTGAAAAAGCAAATATCCTCAGAGAAAAACTAGAAGGAAGCTTTTTGAGAAACAGCTTTGCTGTGTGTGAATTCATCTCAGAGAGTTACACCATTCTTCTCATGGAGCTGTTTGGTGGCACTGTTTTTGGGGAATCTGAGAAGGGAAGATTTTTATTGCATTGAAACCTATGGTGAAAAAGGAAATATCCTCAGATAAAAACAAGAAAGAAGCTTTCTGAGAAACAGCTTTGTTATGTGCATATTCATTTCACAGACTTACATGATTCTTTTCTTGTAGCAGTTTTCTAACACTGTTTTCGTGGAATCTGCATTAGGATATTTGGCAGTGGTTTGAAACATATGGTGACAAAGGAAATAATCTCACACAAAAAGCAAAAAGAAGCTTTCGGAAAAACTGCTTTGTGATGTGTGAATTCATCTCAAGGAACTACACGATTATTTTTATGGATCAATTTTGTAGCATTGTTTTTGGAGAATCTGAGAAGGGATACTTTGGATTGCATTGAAGAGTATGGTGACAAATGAAATATCCTCATGTAAACACTAGAAAGAAGCTTCCTGAGAAAGTTTTTTGTGATATGTGAATTCGTCTCACAGAGTTAGACCTTTCTTTTTATGAAGCAGTTTTTTAACACTTTTCTCATGGAATCTGCAAAGGGCTATTTAGGAGAGCATTGAGGGCTTTGCTGAAAAAGGAAATACCTAGGATAAAAACTAGAAAGAAGCTTTCTGAGAAACTGCTTCATGATGTGTGAATTCATCTTACAGAGTTACACTGTTCTTTTCATTGAGCAGTTTGCTAACACTGTTTACTTGGAATCTGCAGTGGGATATTTTGGAGCTCATTGAAACTTATGGTGAAAAAGGAATTTTCCTCAGATAAAAACTAGAAAGAAGCTTTCTGACAAACTGCGTTGTGATGTGTTTATTGAATTCACAGAGTTACACGATACTTTTCATGGTTCAGTTAGGTAGCACTGTTTTTGGGGAATCTGAGAAGTGTTGTTTTGGGTCACATTGAAGCCTTTGGTTTCAAAGGAAATAACGTCAGTTAAAAAATAGAAAGAAGTTTTCTGAGAAAGTTCTTTGAGATGTTTGAATTCGTCTCACAGATTTACATCTTTCTTTTCATAGAGCAATTTGCCAATACGATTTTCGTGGAATATGCAAAGGGATATTTGGGAGGAAATTGAGGCCTAGAGTAAACAAGGAAATCTCCTTAGATGAAAACTAGATAGAAGCTTTCTGTGAAACTCCTTTGTGATGTATGAATTCATCTTACAGAGACACACCATTCTTTTCATTGAGCAGCTTGATAACACTCTTTTCATGGAATCTGCAATAGGATATTTGTGAGTACATTGAAGCCTATAGTGACAAAGGAATTATCCTCAGATAAAAAACAAAAAGAAGCTTTCTGTGAAACTGTTTTGGGATATGTGAATTCATCTCACAGAGTTACACCTTCCTTTTCATTGAGAAGCTTGCAATGTGGTATTCCATAATGCTTTAAGGATTATGGTGAAAAAGGATATAAACTCGGATAAAAATTAGAAAGAAGATTTCTGAGAAACAGGTTTGAGATGAATTCATCTTTCAGAGTTACACCACTGTTTTTTTGCGGTTGTTTAGTAGCACTGTTTTTTGGTATCTGAGGAGGCATATTTTGAATTACATTGAAATCTATGGTGAAACGAACATACCTCAGATTAAAATTAGAAAGAAGCCTTCTGTGAAACTCCTTAGTGATGTGTGAATTAATCTCACAGAGGTAAACTGCTCTTTTCATTGAGCAGTTTGATAACACTGTTTACCTGGAATCTGCTATGGAATATTTTGGACTGCAATGAAGCCTACGGTGACAATGGAAATATCCTCATATAAAAACTAGAAGGAAGCTTTCTGATATACCACTTTGTGATGTGTTAATTCATCTCACCACGTTTCATGATGCTTTTCATGGATAAGTTTGTTAGCACTATTTTTGTGGAATCTGAGAGAGGATATTTTGGATCACTTTGAAGCCAATGGTGACAAAGAAAATGTCTTCAGATAAAAACTAGAAAGAGGCTTTCTGAGAAAGTCCTTTGTGATATGTGAATATATCTCACAGAGTTAAACTTTTCTTTTCATGTAGCATTTTGGTAACACTGTTTTCATGGAATCTGCAATAGGATATTTGGGAGTGCATTGCAGCCTGTGGTGACAAGGGAAATATCTTCATAAAAAAAACAAAAAGAGGCTTTCTGAGAAACTGCTTTGTGATGTGTGAATTCATCTCAGAGAGTTACACTGTACTTTTCTTGTTTTTTTTTTTTTTTTTTTTTTTTTTTTTGAGACGGAGTCTCGCTCTGTCGCCCAGGCTGGAGTGCAGTGGCCGGATCTCAGCTCACTGCAAGTTCTGCCTCCTGGGTTTATGCCATTCTCCTGCCTCAGCCTCCCGAGTAGCTGGGACTACAGGTGCCCGCCACCTCGCCTGGCTAGTTTTTTTGTATTTTTTTTTAGTAGAGACGGGGTTTCACCGTGTTAGCCAGGATGGTCTCGATCTCCTGACCTCGTGATCCACCCGTCTCAGCCTCCCAAAGTGCTGGGATTACAGGCTTGAGCCACCGCACCCGGCCTACACTGTACTTTTCATTCAGCAGTTTGCTAACACTGTTCTCTTGGAATCTGCAATGGGGTGTTTCGGAGAACAGTGAAGCTTATTGTGACAAAGGAAATATCATGAGACAAAAACCAGAAAGAAGCTTTCTGAGAAACTGTTTTGGGCTTTGTGAGTTCATCTCACAGACTTCCAAGATTCTTTTCATTTAGCAGTTTTGTAGCAGTGCTTCCATGGAATCTGAGAAGGGAGTTTTGGATCACATTGAAGTCTATGGTGACAAAGGAAATATCCTCAGGTAAAAATCAGAAAGAAGCTTTCTGAGGAAGTTTTTTGTGATGTGTGAATTCATCTCACACAGTTATACCTTTCTATTCATGGAGCAGTTTGCTAACACAGATTACGTGGAATCTACAAATGGATATTTGGGAGAGGATTGAGGTCTATGGTGAAAAAGGGAATATCTTCAGTTAAAAACTAGAAAGAATATTGCTGAGGAACTGCTTAGTGATGTGGAATTCATCTCACTGAGTTATACTGTTCTTTTCATTGAGCAGTCAGCTAACACTGTTTTCTTGGAATCTGGAATGGGATATTTCAGATTGTACAGAAGCTTATGGTGACAAAGGAAGTATCCTCAGACAAAAACCATAAAGAATCTTTCTGAGAAACTTCTTTGTGATATGTTAATTCATCTCTCAGAGTTACATGATTATTTTCATGGATCAGTTTGGTAGCACTGTTTTTGATGAATCTGAGAAGGGGTATTTTGGATCACGTTAATGCCTATGGTGACAAAGGAAATATCCTCAGATAAAAAGCTAGAAAGAAGATTTCTGAAAAAGTTCTTGGTGATGTGTGAATCCATCTCACTTAGTTATTCCTTTCTTTTCATGGAGCAGCTTGCTAACACTCTTTTCATGGAAACTGCAAAGGGATATTTGGGAGTGCATTATGGTGTATAGTGAAAAGTTAAATATCTTGAGATAAAAAATAGAAAGAAGCTTTCTGAGAAACTGCTTTGTGATGCGTGACTACATCTCACAGAGTTACACTGTTCTTTTCATTGAGAAGTTTGCTAACACTGTTTTCTTGGAATATGCGATGGGACATTTTGGAGCACCCTGAAGCTTATAGTGACAAATGAAACATATTCATATAAAAACGAGAAAAAAAGCATTTTTAGAAGCTGCTTTGTGATGTGTTAATTCATCTCACAGGGGTTACACGATTCTTCTCATGGAGCTGTTTGGTAGCACTGTTTTTGGGGAATCTGAGAAGGGATATTTGGGATCGCATTGAAGCCTATGGTTACTAAAGAAACATCCTCACATAAAAACGAGAAAGAAGCTTTCTGAGGAACTACTTTGTGATGTGTAATTTCAACTCACAGAATTATACTTTACTTTCCATGGAGCAGTTTGCTAACACTGTTTTTGTGAAATCTGCAAAGGGATATTTGGGAGAGCATTGAGGTCTGTAGTGAAAAAGGAAATATCCTCAGATAATAACCATAAAGAAGCTTTCTGAGAAACTGCTTTTTGATGTGTGAACTCAACTCACAGAGTTACACTGTTCTTTTCATTGAGCAGTTTGAAACCACTGTTTTCTTGGAATCTACAATGGGATATTTTGGAGCACATTGAAGCTTATTTCTACGAAGGACATATCCTCAGACAACAACTAGAAAGAAGCTTTGTGTGAAACCGCTTTGTGGTATATTAATTCATCTTACAGAGTTACAGGATTCTTTCCTTGGATCTGTTTGGTGGCACAGTTTTTGGGGAATCTATGAAGGAATATTTGGATAGCATTGAAGCCCATGGTGACAAGGGAAACATCATCAGATAAAAACTAGAAAGAAATTTTCTGAGGAACTTCTTTGTGATGTGTGAATTCATCTCACAGAGTTACACCTTTCTTTTCATGGAGCAGTTTGCTACCTATCTTTTTGGGGAATCGGCAAAGTGATATTTGGGAATGCATTGAGGCCTTTGGTGAAAAAGGAAATATCCTCAGATAAAAATGAGAAAGAAGTGTTCTGAGAAACTACTTTGTGATGTGTTAATCCATCTCACAGATTTACACGATTCTTTTCATGGATCAGTTTGGTAACACTCTTTTTAGGGAATACGAGAAGGGATATTTTGCATCACATTGAAGCCTATGGTTACTAAGGAAATATCCTCAGATAAAAACGAGAAAGAAGGTTTCTGAGAAACTGCTTTGTGATGTGTGATTTTATCTCACAGAGTTACAACTTTCTTTCCTTGTAGAGGTTTACTAACACTGTTTTTGTAAAATCTGCAAAGGGAAATTTGGGAGAGCATTGAGGCCTATAGTGACAAAGGAAATATCCTCAGATAAAAACTAGAAAGAAGCTTTCTGAGAAACTGCTTTGTGATATGTGTTTTTATCTCACAGAGTTACAACTTTCTTTCCTTGTAGAGGTTTACTATCACTGTTTTTGTAAAATCTGCAAAGGGATATTTGGGAGAGCATTGAGGCCTATAGTGACAAAGGAAATATCCTCAGATAAAAACTAGAAAGAAGCTTTCTGAGAAACTGCTTTGTGATATGTGTTTTTATCTCACAGAGTTACAACTTTCTTTCCTTGTAGAGGTTTACTAACACTGTTTTTGTAAAATCTGCAAAGGGATATTTGGGAGAGCATTGAGGCCTATAGTGACAAAGGAAATATCCTCAGATAAAAACTAGAAAGAAGCTTTCTGAGAAACTGCTTTGTGATGTGTGAATTCATCTCATAGAGTTACACTGTTCTTTTCATTGAGCATTTTGCTATAACTCTTTTCTTGGAATATGCAATGGGATATTTCATAGCTCATTTAAGCTTATGGTAACATAGGAAATATCCTCAGATAAAAACTAGAAATAAGCTTTCTGAGAAACGGATTTTAGATGTGTGAATTCATGTCACAGAGTTACATCATTCATTTCATTGAGCTGTTTGCTAACACTGTTTTCGTGGAATCTGCAAAGGGATATTTTGGAGTGCATGGAAGCCTATAGTGAAAAGGAAAATATCCTCAGAAAAATACTAGAAGGAAGCTTTCTGAGAAATTGCTTTGAGATGTGTGAATTCACCTCACAGTGTTACATTGTTCTTTTCATTGAGCAGTTTGCAATAACTATTTTCTTGGAATTTGCAATGGGATGTTTCGTAGCTCATTGAAGCTTATGGTGACATAGGAAATATCCTCATAGAAAAAGTAGAAAGAAGTTTTCTGCATAACCACTTTATGATGTGTCAGTTCACCTCACAGATTTACATGATCCTTTCTTAGGTCAGTTTAGTAGCACTATTTTTGGGGAATCTGAGACAGGATATTTTTGATCGCAGTGAAACCTATGGTGACAAAGTTAATATTCTCAGATAAAAACTAGAAAGAAGCTTTCTGAGAAAGTTCTTTGTGATGTGTGAATTCATCTCACATTGTTACACCTTTCTTTTCATGGAGCGGTTTTGTGATACTTGTTTTGGGGAATCTGAGAAGAGATATTTTGAACTTCATTGAAGTGCATGGTGACAAAGGAAGTATCCTCAGTTAATAACTAGAAAGAAGTTTTCTGGGAAACTGCTTTATGATGTGTGCATTCATCTCACAAAGTTACACTGTCCCTTTCCTTGAGCATTTTAATAACACTGTTTTCATGGAATCTTCAATAGGATATTTTGGATTGCATAGAAGCCTACAGTGACATAGGAAATATCTTCAGATAAAAACTAGAAAGAAGATTTCTGAGAAGTTCTTTGTGATGTGTGATTTCATCTCACAGAGTTACACCATTTTTTTTCCAGGAGCAGTTTGCTAAGACTGTTTTCGTGGAATCTGCAAAGGGATATTTGGGAGCATATTGATTCATTTAGTGAAAAAGGAAATATCCTCAGATAATAAGTAGAAAGAATCTTTCTGAGAAACTGCTTTGTGATGTGTGATTTCATCTCACAGAGTTACACATTCTTTCCTTTAGCAGTCTGATAACACTGGTTTTGTGGAATCTGTAATAGGATAATTGGGAGCACATTGAAATCTAAGGTGACAAAGGAAATATCCTCAGATAAAAACCAAAAGGAAGCTTTCAAGAAACTGCTTTGTGATGGGTGAATTCATGTCACAGAGTTACACCATTCTTTTCATTGAGAAGTTTGCTAACACTTTTTTCATTAAATCTGCAATGGGATATTTTGTAGCCCATTGAGGACTTTGGTGAAAAAGGAAATATCCTCAGATAAAAACTAGAAAGAAGCTCTCTCAGAAACTGCTTTGTGATGTGTGAATTCATCAAACAGAGTTGCACTGTTCTTTTCATTGAGCAGTTTGATAACACTATTTTCGTGGAATCTGCACTGGGATATTTTTGAGCGCATTGAAGCTGATGGTGACAAAGGAAATACCCTCAGATAAAAACGAGAAAGAAGGTTTCTGAGAAACTTCTTTGTGGTGTGTGAATTCAACTCACAGAGTTATACTATTTTTTTTTCATGGAGCAGTTTGATAACACTGTTTTCGTGGAATCTGCAAAGAGATATTTGGGAGTATATTGAGGCTTATACTGATAAAGAAGATATCATCAGAAAAAATATAGAAGGAAGCCTTCTGAAAAACTTTTTTGTGATGTGTGAATTCATCTCACAGAGTTACACCATTCTTTCCCTGAGCAGTCTGATAACACTGGTTTTGTGAAATCTGTAATAGGGTACTTTGGAGCGCATTGAAATCAATGGTGACAAAGGAAATATCCTCAGATAAAAACAAAAATGAAGTTTTCTGAGTATCTGCTTTGTGATATGTGAATCTATCTCACACAGTTACACCGTTCTTTCCATTGAGAAGTTTTTGAATCCATCTCACACAGTTACACCGTTCTTTCCATTGAGAAGTTTGCTAGCACTTTTTTCGTTTAATCTGCAAAGGGATATTCAAGAGTGAATTGAGGAATGTGGTGAAAGAGGAAATATCCTCAGATAAAAACTATAAAGAAGTTACTGAGAAACATGGTTGTGATACATGAATTCATCTCACAGAGTTACACCATTCTTTTCATAGAACAGTGTTGTAGCACAGTTTTTGCTGAATCTGAGTAGGGACATTTTGGATCACATTGAAGCCTATGGTAACAAAGTAATATCCTCAGACAAAAACCAAAAAGAAGCTTTCTGAGAAACTGCTTTGTGATGTGTTGTTTCATCTCACAGATTTACACCTTTCTTTTCATGGAGCATTTTGCTAACACTGTTTTCCTGGTATCTGCAAAGGGATATTCTGGAGCACCTTGAGGCCTATAGTGAAAAAGGAAATATCCACAGATAAAAACTAGGAAGAAGCTTTCTTCGAAACAGCTTTGTGATGTGTGAGTTCATCTTACAGAGCTAGATTCTTGTTTTCATTGAGCAGTTTGATAACACTGTTTTTGAGAACACTGCTATAGGATATTTGGGAGTACTTTGAAGCCTATAGTGACAACGGAAATTTTCTCAGATAAAAATCAAAAGCAAGCTTTCTGTGAAACTTCTTTCTCATGTGTGAATTCATCTCACAGGTTTACACCTTTCTTTTCACGGAGCAGTTTGCTAACACTATTTTCCTGGAATGTTCAAAGGGATATTCACGAGTGCATTGAGGCAAACGGTGAAAAAGGATATATCCTCAGACAAAAACTAGAAAGGAAGTTTCTGAAAAACTACTTTGTGATTGTGAATTCATCTCACAGAGTTACACGATTTTTTTTTAGTGCAGTTTGGTGGCACTCATTTTGGGAAATCTGAGAAGGGATATTTTGGATTGCATTGAAGCCTATAGTGACAAAGGAAATTTCCACAGAAAATAACTAGAAAGAAGATTTCTGAGAAACTTCTTTTTGATGCACGATTCATCTCACAGAGTTATACCAATATTTTCATTGAGAAGTTTTCTAAAACATTTTTCCTGGATTGTGATGTGATATTACAGACTGCATTGAGGAATATGGTGAAAAGGGAAATATCCTCAGACAAAAACTAGAAACAAGCTTTCTGAGAAACAACTACGTGCTGTGTGAATTCATCTCAGAGTTACACTGTTCTTTGCATTGAGCAGTTTGCTTACACTGTTTTCTTGGAATCTGCAATCTGATATTTTGGAGTGCATTGAAGCTTACAGAGATGAAGGAAATATCCTCATTTAAAAACTAGAAATAATCTTTCTGAGTAACTTCTTTTTGATGTGTGAATTCTTCTCACAGAGTTACACTGATATTTTCATTGAGAAGATTGCTAACCCTTTTTTCGTGGCATCTGTGGTGGGATATTTCAGAGTGCATTGAGGAATATGTTATAAAGGAAATATCTTCAGATAAAAACTAGAAACAAGCTTTCTGAGAAACAGTTTTGTGATGTGTGAATTTATCTCCAAGAGATACACTGTTCTTTGCATTGGGAAGTTTGCTTACACTGTTTTCTTGGAATCAACAATCTGATATTTCAGAGCGCATTAACACTATAGAGACAAAGGAAATATCCTAATATAAAAATTACAAAGAAGCTTTCTGAGAGACTGCTTTCTGATGTGTGAATTCATCTCACAGGGTTACATGATGCCCTTCATGGATCAGTTTGCTAGCAGTGTTTTTGAGGAATCTGAGGAAGGATATTTTGCATCACATTGAAGCCAATGGTGACAAAGCAAACATCCTTAGATAAAAACTAGAAAGATGCTTTCTGAGAGAGTTATTTGTGATGTGTGAATTCATCTCACAGTGTTGCACCTTTCTTTTCATGGAGCAGTTTGCTAACACTCTTTTCATGTAATCTGCAAAGGAATATTTCAGAGTGCTTTGAAGCTTATGGTGATAAAGGAAATTTCCACAGACAATAACTAAAAAGAATCTTTCTGAGAAACTGCTTTGTGATTTGTAAATTCATGTCACAAGGTTACACGATTCCATTCATGGATCAGTTTGCTAGCTCTGTTTTTGGGGAATCTGAGGAAGGATATTTTGGATCGCCATGAAGCCAATGGTGACAAAGGACACATTCTTAGATAAAAAATAGAAAGAAGCTTTCTGAGAAAGTTCTTTGTGATGTGTGAATTCATCTCACAGGGGTGCACCTTTCTTTTCATGGAGCAGTTTGCTACAAATGTTTTCATGGAATCTCCAAAAGGACATTTGGGAGTGCAATGAGGCCCATGGTGAAAAAGGAAATATCATCAGATAAAACTATAAAGGAACTTTCTGATAAACTGGTGTGTGACGTTTGAATTCATCTCACAGAGTTACATTGTTCTTTTCATTGAGCAGTTGTCTAACTCTGTTGTTGTGGAACCTGCAATGGGTTATTTCATAGTGGATTGAAGCTTAGGGTGACAATGAAATGTCCACAGACAAAGGAAAAAGAAGCTTTCTGAGAAACTGTTTTTTGGTCTGTGAATTCATCTCACAGATTTACAAGATTCTCTTCATGGAGCAGTTTGGTAGCACCTTTTTTGGGGAATCTTAGAAGGGATAGTTTGGATCCCATTGATGCCTATGGTGACAAAGGGAGTATCCTCAGATAAAATCTAAAAAGGAGCTTTCTGAGAAATTTCGTTGTGATTTGTGAATTCGTCTCACTGATTTGCACCTTTCTTTTCATGGAGCAGTCTGCTAACACTGTTTTTGTAGAATCTACAAAGGGATATTTCGGAGCACACTGAGGCCTGTAGAGAAAAAGGGAATATCCTCAGATAAAAACGAGAAAGATGCTTCCTGAGAAACCGCTTTGTGATGTGGTAATTCATCTCACAGAGATAAAATATTCTTTTCATGGAGCAGTTTGGTATCCCTGGTTTTGGGGAATCTAAGAAGGGATATTTTTGATTGCATTGAAGCCTATGGTGACAAAGGATATATCCTCAGATCAATACTAGAAGGAAGCTTTCTGAGAAAGTTCTTTGTGTTATGTGAATTCATCTCTCAGAGCTACACCTTTCTTTCCTGGATCAGTTTGCTAACACAGTTTTCGTGGAATCTGTAATAGGATGTTTTGGAGCATATTGAGGCCTATAGTGAAAAAGGAAATATCCTCAGATAAAAACTAGAAAGAAGCTCTCTGAGAACCTGCTTTGTGATGTGTAAATTTATCTAACAGAGTTACACTGCTATTTTCATTCAGCAGTTTAATAACACTGTTTTCGTGGAATCTGCAACAAGACATTAGGGAGCACATTGAAGCCTATGGTGAAAAAGAATATATCCTCAGATAAAAACCAGAAAGAAGCCTTCTGAGTAACTGCTTTGTGATCTGTGAATTCATCTCACAGAGTTACACTGCTCTTTTCATTGTGTAGTTTGGTAACACTGTTTTCTTGTAATCTGCAATGTGATATTTCAGAGCACATTGAAGCTTATGGTGACAAAGGAGATATCCTCAGACAGAAACCAGAAAGAAACGTTCCAAGAAACTGCTTTCTGATTTCTGAATTCATCTCACAGAGTAACACTTTTCTTATCATATTGGTAGCACTGTTCTCATGGAATCTGCAAAGGGATATTTGGGAGCGCATTGAGACCTGTAGGAAAAAAGAAAATATCCTCAGATAATAAGTAGAAATAAATTTTCTGAGAAACTGCTTTGTGATGTGTGAATTTAACTACAGATTTACGCTGTTCTTTTCATTGAGCAGTTTACTAATACTGTTTTCTTGATATCTGAAATGTGATATTTTGGAGCATGTTGAAGCTTATGGTGACAAAGGAAATATACTCAGACAAAAATGAGAAAGAAACTTTGAGAGAAACTGCTTTGTGATTCGTGAATTCAACTCACAGAGGTACACAATTCATTTCATGCATCAGTTGATAGCACTGTTTTAGGGGAATCTGAGAATGGATATTTTGGATCGCATTGACCCCTATGGTAACAAAGGGAATATCCTCAGATAAAAAGCAGAAATCAGCTTTCTGAGAGGCTTCTTTGTGATGTGTGAATTCATCTCACCGATTTACACCTTTCTTTTCACTGAGCAGTATGTTAACACTATTATTGTGGAATCTACAAAGGGATATTTCAGAGCGCATTGAGGCATATAGTGAGAAAGTAAATATCCTCAGATAAAAAGTAGAAAGAAGCTTCCTGAGAAACTGTTTTATGATGTGTTAATTCATCTCACAGAGTTACATGATACTTTTCATGGAGGAGTTAGGTGGCACTGCTTTGGGGTATCTCAGAAGGGATATTTTGGATTTCACTGTATCGTATGGTGACAAAGAAAATATCCTCAGATTAAAACTAGAAAGAAGATTTCTGAGAAAGTTCTTTGTGATGTGTGAATTCATCTCACAGAGTTACAACGTTCTTTTCATTGAGCAGTTTGCTAACACCATTTTCTTGGAATCCACAATGGGATGTTTCAGAGTGCATTGAAGCTTATATTGACAAAGGAAATATCCTCTGACAAAAACTAGAAAGACGCTTTCTGAGAAACTGCTTTCTGATTTTTGAATTCATCTCACAGAGTTACACCTTTCCTTTCTTAGAGCAGTTTGGCAGCACTGTTTTTGGGGAGTCTGAGAAGGGATATTTTGGATCCCATTGAAGCCTATGGTGACACAGGAAATATCCTTAGATAAAAACTAGAAAGAAGTTTTCTAAGAAAATTTTTGTGATGTGTGAATTCATGTCAAAGAGTTACACTGTTCTTTTCATTGATCAGTTTGATAACATTGTTTTGTTGGAATCTGCAATGGGATATTTTGTAGTGCATTTTAAGCTTATGGTGAGAAAGGAAATACCCTCATATAAAAATTGGAAAGAAGCTTTCTGAGAAACCATTTTGTGATGGGTTAATTCATCTCACAGAGTTACACGATTCTTTTCATGGATCAGTTTGGTAGTCCTGTTTTTGGGGAAACTGAGAAGGGATATTTTTAATCCTATTGATACCTATGGTGACAAAGTTAATATCCACAGATAAAAATCCAAAAGAATTTTCTGAGAATATACTTTGTAATGTATGAATTCATCTCACAGAGTTACAGTGTTCTTTTCACTGAGCAGTTTGCTAACACTCTTTTCGTGGAATCTGCAATAGGATATTTTGGATTACATTGAAGCTTATGGTGACAAAGGAACTATCCCCAGATGAAAACCATAAAAAAGCCTTCTGTGAAACTGCTTTGTGATGTGTGATTTCATCTCAGAGAGTTACTAGTTTCTTTTCATTGAAAAGTTTGCTAACACTGTTTGCATCTAATCAGCAAAGGGATATTTGAGAGCTCATTGAGGCCTACAGTGAAAAAGGAAATATTCTCAGATAAAAACTAGAAAGAATCTTTCTGAGAAACTGCTTTGAGATTTGTGAATTCTTCTCAAAGAGTTACACCATATTTTTTCATGGAGCAGTATAGTAGTACTGTTTTCAGGGAATCTGAGAAGGGATATTTTTGATTGCATTGAAGCCAATGGTGAAAAAGGAAATATCCACAATAAAAACTAGAAAGAAGCTTTCTGAGAAACTGCTTCTCAGAAAGAAGCTTTCTGAGAAACTGCACGATTCTTTTCTTGAAGCAGTTTGCTGAAATTATTTTAGTGGAATCTGCAATAGGATGTTTGGGAGCACATTGAAGAATATGGTGACAAAGGAAATATCCTCAGACAAAAACCAAAAAGAGGTTTTCTGAGAAACTTCTTTGTGATGTGTGAATTCATTTCACAAATGTACACTTTTCTTTTCATGGAGCTGTTTCCTAACACTGTATTCGTGAAATCTGGAAAGGGATATGTGCGAGCACAGTGAGGCCTGTGGTGAAAAGGAAATATCCTCAGACAAAAACTAGAAAGAAGCTTTCTGAGAAACTGCTTTGTAATGTGTGAATTCATGTCAAATAGTTACATTGTTCTTTTCATTGAGGAGTTTGTCGACACTGTTTTCCTGGAATTTGCAATGTGATAATTTGGAGTTCATTGGAGATTGTGGTAACAAAGTAAACATCCTCATATAAAAACTTGAATAATTCTTTCTGAGAAACCACTTTATGATCTGTTAATTAATCTCACAGAGTTACAGAATTCATTTCATGGTTCACTTTGGTAGCACTGTTTTTTGGGAATCAGAGAAGGGATTTTTTTATTGCTTTGAAGCCTATGGTGACAAAGGAAATATCCTCAGATAAAAGTAGAAAGAAACTTTCTGAGAAAGTTCTTTATGATGTGTTAATTCATCTCACAGAGTTACACCTTTATTTCCATGGAGCAGTTTGCTAACTCTGCTTTTGTGGAATGTCTAAAGAGGTATTTGGGAGCTCATTGGGTCCTGTGGTAAAAAAGGAAATATCCTCACATAAAAACTAGAAAGAAGCTTTCTCAAAAACTGCTTTGTGATGTGTGAATTCATCTCAGAGAGTTACAATGTTGTTTTCATTCAGCAGTTTGCTAACACTGTTTTCTTGTAATCTGCAATTGGATATTTCAGAGCACATTGAACCTTAAGGTGACAAAGGAAATATCCTCAGACAAAAAGTAGAAAGAAACTTCCTGAGAATATGCTTTTTGATTTTTGAATTCATCCCACAGAGCTACACCTTTTTTTTCATGGAGCAGTTTTGTAGCACTGTTTGGGGGAATCTGTGAAAGGATATTTTGAAGGTCCTGTAGCATACAGTGACAAAGGATATTTCCTCGGATAAAAACTAGAGAGAAGCTTTCTGAGAAACTTCTTTGTGATATGTGAATTCACTTCACAGAGTTACACATTACTTTCCATGTTGCAGTTTGCTAACAGTGTTTTCGTGGAATCTGAAAAGGGATATTTGGGAGTGCATTGAGGCCTATGGTGCAAAAGGAAATATCCTCAGATAAAAACTAGAAAGAAGTTTTCTGAGAAACGGTTTTGTCATATATTAATTCATCTCAACGAGTTACACAGTACTTCTGATTGAGCAGTTTGGGAAAATAGTTTTCGTGGAATCTGCAAAGGGATATTTTGGAGCACATTGAAGCTTTTGGTGACAAAGGAAATATCCTCATATAAAAACTAGAAGAAGCTTTCTGAGGAAATGCTCTCTGATGTGTTAATTCATCTCACAGTGTTACATGATTCCTTTCTTGGAACAGTTTGGTAGCACTGTTTTTATGGAATCTGAGAAGGGATATTTTGGATCGAATTGAAACCTATGAAACAAAGTAAATATCCTCAGATTAAAACTAGAAGGAATCTTTCTGAGAAAGTTCTTTGTGCTGTGTGAATTCATCTCACAGAGTTACACCTTTCTTTTCATGGAGCCATTTGCTAACACTGTATTTGTGGAATTTGCAAAGGGATATTTGGGAGCACATTGAGGCCTATAGTGAAAAATTATTTATCCACAGATAAAAACTAGAAAGAACTTTATGAGAAACTGCTTTGTGATGTGGCAATTCATCTCATGGAGTTACACTGTTCTTCTCATTGATCTGTTTGAAAACACTGTTTTCATGGAATATGCAATAGGATATTTGAGAGCGCATTGAAGCATATGGCAACAAAGGACATATCCTCAGATAAAAACCAAAAACAAGTTTTCTGAGAAACTGCTTTTTGATTTGTGAGTTCATCTCACAGTATTACACATTACCTTTCATGGAGTAGTTTGGTAGCCCTGTTTTTGGTGAATCTCAGAAGGGATATTTTGGATCGCATGGAAGCCTATGGTGTCATAGGAAATATCCTCAGATAAGAACTAGAAAAAAGCTTTCTGAGAAACTTATTTGTGATTTTTCAATTCATCTCACAGAGTTACACTTTTCTTTCCATGGAGTTGTTTGGTAACACTGTTTACATGGAAGATGCAAGGGGATATTTGGTCGTGCATTAAGGCCTATGTTGGAAAAGGAAATATCATCAGATATAAACCAGAAAGAAGATTTCTGGGAAACAGCTTTGTGAGGTGTGAATTCATCTCACAGAGCTACACTGTTCTTTTCATTGAGCAGTTTGCCAAAACTGTTTTCTTGAAATCTGCACTGGGACATTTCAGAGTGCATTGTAGCTTATGGTGACAAAGGAAATCCTCAAAGAGTAACGAGAAAGAAGCTTTCCTAGAAACTGCTGTGTGATTTGTGAATTCGTCTCACAGAGTTTCAGGATTCTTTTCATGGATCAGTTTGGTAGCACTGTTTTTGGGGAATCTGAGAAGGGATATTTTGGATTGCATTGAAGTCTATGGTGACAAAATAAATATCCTCAGATAAAAACTAGAAAGAAGATTTCTGAGGAACTTCTTGTGATGTGTGAATTCATCTTACAGAGTTAAACCTTTCTTTTCATGGAGAGGTTTACTCACACTCTTTTTGTGGAATCTGCAAAGGGATATTTGGGAGTGCAATGTGGCATTCGCTGACAAAGGAAATACCCACAGATTAAAACTAGAAAGAAGCTTTCTGAGAAACTGCTCTGTGATGTGTGAATTAATCTCACAGAGTTACACTGTTCTTTTCGTTGAGAAATTTGCTAACACTGTTTTTGTGGATTCTGCAAAGGGATATTTGGGAGTGCATTGAGACCTATAGTAATAAAGGAAATACCCCCAGATAAAAACGAGAAAGAAACATTCTGAGAAACTGCTTTGTGACGTGAGAATTCATCTCACAAAGTTACACCATTCTTTTCATTGAGTAGTTTGCTAACACTATTTACTTGGAATCTGCACTGGGATATTTCGGAGCACATTGAAGCTTATGGTAACAAAGGAAATATCCTCAGATAAAAACTGGAAAGAAGCTTTCTGAGAAACTGCTTTTTGATTTGTGAATTCTTCTCACTGAGTTTCACGATTCTTTGCATGGATTAGTTTGGTAGCACTGTTTTTGGGGTATCTGAGAAGGGATACTTTGGATCGCATTGAAGCCTATGGTGATAAGGTAATATTCTCAGACAAAAACTAGAAAGAAACTTTCTGACAGACTTCTTTGTGATATGTGAATTCATCTCACAGATTTACCCTGTTCTACTCATTTAGCAGTTTGCTAGCACTGTATTCATGTAATCTACAGTGGGATATTTCAGAGCGCATTGAAGCTTATGATGACAAAGGAAATGCCCTCATATAAAAACTAGAAAGCTTTCTGAGAAATTGCTTTGTGTTGTGTTAATTCATCTCACATAGATACCAGATTCTTTTCATGTAGCAGATGGCTACACTCTTCTTTTCATTGAGCAGTTGCCTAACTTTGTTGTTGTGTAATCTGCAATGGGTTATTTCATAGCAGATTGAAGCTTAGGGCAACAATGAAATGTCCACAGACAAAGGAAAAAAGCCTTCCTGAGGAACTGTTTTTTGATATGTAAAATCATCTCCCAGATTTACAAGATTCTCTTCATGAAGCAGTTTGATAGCACCTCTTTAGGGGAATCTTAGAAGAGTTATTATGGATCGCATTGAAGCCTAGAGTGACAAAGAAAATATCCTCAGATAAAAACTAGAAGGAAGCTTTCTGAGAAAGTTCTGTGTGATGTGTGAATTCATCTCACAGAGTTACACTGTACTTTTCATTCAGTAGTTTGCTAACACTGTTTTGCTGGAAACTGCAAAGGGGTATTTGCAAGCACCTTCAGGCCTAGAGTGAAAAAGGAAATATCTTCAGATAAAAAATAGAAAGAAACTTTCTGAGAAAGTTCCTTGTGTTGTGTGAATTCATCTAACAGAGCTACACCTTTCTTTCATGAAGCAGTTTGCTAACACTGTTTTCGTGGAAACTGCAAAGGAATATTTGGAAGCACATTGAGGCATATAGTGAAAATGGAAATATCCTCAGATAAAAACTAGAAAGAAGCTTTTTGAGAAACTGCTTTGTGATTTGTGATGTGTAAATTCATTTCACAGAATTACACTGTTCTTTTCATTGAGCATTTTGATAACAGTGTTTTTGTGGACTTTGCAATAGGATATATGGGAGTGTATTGAATCCCATGGTGACAAAGGATATATCCTCAGATAAAAACCAAAAAGAAACCTTCTGAGAAACTGCTTTGTGGTGTGTGAATTCATCTCACAGAGTTATGCTGTGCTTTTCAATGAGCAGTTTTCTAACACTGTTTTCTTGGTATCAGCAATGGCATGTTTTGGAGAGCATTGAAGCTTATGGTGACAAAGAAAATATCCTCAGACAAAAACTAGAAAGAAGCTTTCTGAGAAACTGCTTCCTGATTTGTGAATTTATCTCATAAAATTACACCTTTCTTTTCTTGGAGGAGTTTGATAGCACTGTTTTTGTGGAATCTGAGGAGGGATATTTTGGATTGCATTTAAGCCTATGGTGACAAAGGAAATATCCTCAGATAAATACTAGAAGGAAGCTTTCTAAGAAAATTATTGGTGATGTGAGAATTCATCTCACAGAGTTACACTGTTTTTTCATTGTGCAGTTTGCTAACTGTGTTCTTGGAATGTGCAATGGGATATTTCGGAGCGCATTTTAAGGCTATGGTGACAAAGGAAATATCCTCGTATGAAAACTAGAAAGAACATTTCTGAGAAACCATTTTGTGAAGTGTTAATCTCACAGAGTTACAAGAGTCTTCATGGATAAGTTTGGTAGTACTGTTTTTGGGGAATTTGAGAAGGGATATTTGAGATCTCATTGAAGCCTATGGTGGCAAAGGAAATATCCACAAATAAAAACCAAAAAGAACTTTCTGAGAAACTGCTTTGTGATGTGTGAATTCACCTCACAGAGTTACACTGTTCTTTCTATTGATAAGTTTGCTAACACTGTCTTCTTGGAATCTGCAATGGGATATTTCGGAGTGCTTTGAAGCTTATGGTGACAAAGGAAATACCCTCATATAAAAACCATAAAGAAGCTTTCAGAGAAACCACTTTGTGATGTGTTAATTCATCTCAAAGAGTTACATGATACTTTTCATGGAGCAGATTGGTAGCACTGTTTTTGTGGTATCCCAAAAGTGATATTTTGAATCGTATTGAAGTGTATTGTGACAAAGGAAATATCCTCAGATAAAAACTAGAAAGCAGATTTCTGATAAAGTTTTCTATGATGTGTTAATTCTTCTCACATAGCTACACCTTTTTTTTCATGGAGCAGTATGGCAACACTGTTTTTGTGGACATTGCAAATGGATATTTGGGAGCACATTGAGGTCAATAGTGAAAAAGGAAATATCCTCAGATAAAACCAGAAAGAAACATTCTGAGAAAGTTCTTCAGTTTGTGTGAATTCATCTCAGAGATCTACACCTTTCTTACATGGAGCAGTTTGCTAACACTGTCTTAGTGAAAACTGCAAAGGGATATTTGGAGGTACATTAAGGCCTACAATGAAAAAGGAAATATCCCCAGATAAAAACTAGGAAGAAGTTTTCTGAGAAACTGCTTTGTGATGTGTCAATTCATCTCACAGAGTTACACCATTGTTTTCCCTGATCAGTTTGATAACACTGTTTTTGTTGAATCTGCAATAAGATATTTGAGAGCGTATTGAAGCCTATGGTTAAAAATGATATATCCTCAGATAAAAACCAAAAAGATATCTTCTGAGAAACTGTTCTCTGATGTGTGAATTCATCTCACACAGTTAGACTGTTCTTTTCATCGAGCAGTTAGCTAACCCTGTTTTCTTGGAATCTACAATGGGATATTTCAGAGCGCAATTTTAGCTTATGGTGACAAAGGAAATACTTTCATATAAAAACTAGAAAGAAGCTTTCTGAGAAATTATTTTGTGAGGAGATAATTCATTCCACAGTGTTACACTATTCTTTTCATGGATCAGTTTCGTGGCACTGTTTCTGGGGAATCTGAGAAGGGATATTTTGGATTGTATTGAAGCCTATGGTCACAAATGAAATATCCTCAAATAAAAACCAAAAAAAATATTTCTGAGAAACTGCTTTGTGATGTGTGAATTCATCTCACAGAGTTACAGTCTACTTTTCATTGAGCAGTGTGCTAACATTTTTTTCTTGGAATCTGCAATGGGATATTTTAGAGTGCATTGAAGCTTCTGATGAAAAAGAAAATGCCCTTATTAAAAACAAAAAAGAAACTTTCTGAGAAACCAGTTTGTGTTGTGATAATTCGTCTCACAGAGTTACATGACACTTCTTATGGAGAAGTTTGGTAGCACTGTTTTTGGGGAATCTCAGAATTGATATTTTTGAACACATTGAAGCCTGTGGTGACAAAGAATATATCCTCAGATAAAAACTTTGAAGCAGCTTTCTGAGAAAGAACTTTGTCATGTGTGAATTTATCTCACAGAGTTACACCTTTCTTTTCATGGAGCAGTTTGCTAACACTGTTTTCTTGCAAATGGCAAACCGATATTTCCAAGTGCCTTCAGGCCTGTAGTGAAAAAGTAAATATCCTCAGATAAATACTAGAAAGAAGAATTCTGAGAAACTTCTTTGTGTTGTGTCAATTCATCTCACAGAACTACACCTTTCTTTCATGGAGCAGTTTGCTAGCACTGTTTTTGTGGAATCTTCAAAGGGATATTTGGAAGCACATTGTTTCCTTTAGTGAAAAAGGAAATATCCTAAGATAAAAACTAGAACAAAGCTTTCTGAAAAACTGCTTTGTGATCTGTAAATTCATCTCACAGAGTTACACCATTGTTTTCATTGAGCAGTTTGATAACACTGTTTTCGTGGCATCTGCAATATTATATTTGGGAGCTTATTGAAGCCAATGGTGACAAAGGATATATCCTCAGATAAAAACCAAAAAGAAGCCTTGTGAGAAACTGCTTTGTGATGCATGAATTCACCTCAAAGTTGCACTCTTCTTTTCATTGTCCAGTTTGTTAACACTGTTTTCTTGGAATCCGCAATGAGATGTTTTGAAGCTCATTGAAGCTTATAGTGACAAAGGAAATATCCTCGGACAAAAAATATAAAGAAGCTTTCTGAGAAACTACTTTCTGATTTCTGAATTCATCTCACAGTGTTACACCTTTGTTTTCATGGAGCAGTTTTTTTAGCACTGTTTTTGGGGAATCTCAGAAGGGATATTTTGGATCACATTGCAGCCTACAGTGACAAAGGAAAAATCCTCAGATAAAAAATAGATGGAAGCTTTCTAAGAAAACTATTTGTGATGTGTGAATTCATCTCACAGAGTTACAGTGTTCTTTGCATTGAGCAGCTTGATTATATTGCTTTCTTGGAATCCACAATAGGATATTTCAGAGCACATTTTAAGCTTATGTTGACAAAGGAAATACCCTCATATAAAAACTAGAAAGAATCTTTCTCAGAAATCATTTTGTGATGTGTTAACTCATCTCACAGAGTTACACCAATCTTTTCATGGATCAGTTTGGTAGGACTGCTTTTGGGGAATCTGAGAAGGGATATTTTGGATGGCATTGAAGCCTATGGTGACAAAAGAAGTATCCTAAAATAAAAAGCATAAAGAACATTCTGAG